>NC_041395.2:124957356-125628428 GCF_900747795.2 Erpetoichthys calabaricus | reverse complement strand
TAAGATTTTTTACTTTATAATTTAAAAACGGAATAAGAATCTGAAAATCTAACAACATCACATTAAAGTTCAATAAATTCTGAAAAGAATGATACCAAACATATATATGTGGGTTTTAAAATTATCCTGATTTAAAGCGTGACAAAAAACATGACATAAAAACGTCACATAAAATCGTTGCACAAAGTTGTTGCACTTTTAGACTTAGGATTATATATATAGAGCAGATATATGTATTCTCTAAAGTATTGGTCAAATAATATTATAAACACTTTTTCTTGGACCACAGCCTTGTGATCTGTCCATGTGACCCTGTTTTAACAATCCAAAAACAAATTATTGCTTCAAACTAAACCATAAACCTAAAGACTTCTTGATCCCAGAACAAAAAAAAATAGTTCTTCATTTTTCTTTCTGTGACAACTAAAACAAATGACTGTGTTTTTCCCTTATTTTTCATATTCTTTTCTGAATAGGTAGCATATTTTTACTGTTTTCATCAAACAAGGCACCTGCAGAAGAATTCACTGTGCACGGCTTCTGTACAAAACGGCAGCCTTGACTTCTTACCCCATTGCCTTTGGTATGCAACTTGATTACAGTACGAGCTTGTCCAACTTCAGGGGTTCTGCTGGCACACACAAGTACAGTTCTGTAGGATCATCCCATTGAATCATTAGGGCCACATCTCCCAAATGTGTGCCAACCACTGGACATTACTTATTTTACTGAACATCAGGATCTGCTAGAATTACGGGAGTTGAAATGTTGTACCGTGTTAGTCATTAGGAATGTAGTGAAAAGTCAAGCAAAATGACACCTTTTATTGGCTAACTAAAAAGATTACAATATGCAAGCGTTCGAGGCACCTCAGGCCCCTTCTTCAGGCAAGATGTAATCAATGATTATAATAATGATTACATCTTGCCTGAAGAAGGGAGTTGAAATGTAAGACTTTAGTATAAACATAAGTCCATTTAGCATAATGGCACTTTATGGCTTGTGTTTGCATGGGTCAGGGCACTGCCTTACTAAATATTGTCTGTAAAGCATTTCTAGGTCCAAATATGTCACTGACTGATGCTTGTCCATCCCCTAAGAGCCCAGTGGGGTTGTCAGTGAACATTGTCTTGATAAAACTGGATCCCAGTTGAGAACTACTGCATTATAATACCCATGTCATTTATGTTGTTTACAAGGTAAGTGAAACAAATTTCAAGAAATTAATTGTATGTATCTTGAAATCTATGCTTGACATTCTGACTCGTTTTTCAATTAACATCCAAGGATTTGGATTAGTGAATGATGATCAAACATTCCAAAAGAAAAATCTATTTTTTATTTTAAGCAGTTTATACACTATTTGTCGTGATCCTCTGCTTTTTTGTTATGTGATTTGTTTTCAATGTACCCGCAATACTTTTTGACTATCGTTCTTCCTTGTACTTAATCTAAAGGTAACACCAATGATACAACAGTACCTCAATTAAAAATTAGTCTTCATTTTGTTTTGCCTCACTTGAATATGACAATTTCCAAGCCCCATTTTTGTTTAACACTTCCCACTATGGAAGAAAAATATTAAAAATATCAGTTTATTTTTTTTTCCTTTTGGAAGAACTTCAGAACTGAAGTTGTTGAATTACAGAACATTTGAGAGTGTTTGTAAGTATCACTCACATCACACGAATAAAGTGATATCTCTCTATAAATGAATAGTGACTAACATAAAAAAGAAGACCTCAACCAGCATATCTGTGCTGCTACCCAAGCCAAATTTCACCTGCTTCATCCATTCTCTTCCGTATGTAAATGTTGCATTCCACTTGCTATTCATGAAGTTACTGTAATGTGAAGGCCAGCATGGTCACATACATTGACAAAAATACAATAAGTTGGAGTGTATATGTATATTGTGACATGTGGGTCACAGACTTGCATAAAGGAGTAGGTGAGTTCAGGTTTCCACAAAAAAATTTACTTTGTTGTTGTGAAGACAGGAATAATTGTAAGCATTTTGAAATGGGAGCTATTGGTTCAGCCCTCAAAAGTACGCTGAATTAATCCTGCATTAGCTCCCTTCCTTGCCCACAGGAAGCAGTTTTTAGTGAGTTGGAACCTCCCTAGGACAGTGGAGTGTGCTTTTGACTGCTCTCCCTACTGGCACCCAAGTACCCCAACAGGGCAGGCTCATTTTGCACTGCGGGTGCACAAATGGGAGTGCCACCAAAGGCATGCTGCCACCCAGTGTACAAGGGAGTTCACATCTCTGGGAGGACTCCTCTAACTTTCCCTCTTTTACAAAAAAAACAATTCTGATCTATACAGGCCCCATGTTTCAACTTCCAAGAATTTAAGGATTTCCCGCTAATGTCTTCTTACCAGATACCACAGAACACCTTCAGAGGTCTTGTGAAGGCCATGCCTTGATGGGTCAGAGCTATTTTGGTAGCACAAGGGGGACCTACACAACATAAGGCAGGTGCTTTAAATGTTGTGGTTGATCAGTGTGTATATATACACACACATACTGTACACACATACAAAGTTACATGCTAGCACAAAGAAAAAACTGCAGCACAGCATTTGCACTTCTGACTAGTGCAGACAGATTACTTACTGAATTATTAAAACAGGCATCAAATTGTAAAGTGCATGGTGTTGATCACTGCACAGAGAAGCAGTGAAGAATGGAAAGAATTAGGATATGAAGCTTGATGGGCATGAGAGAAAAAGAGATACTGTATAGCAGTAGGAAAGCAAAGGGACAGCCAATGAGGTTAGAAGGACAGATTGTTGTTTTGGCAACATCATCCGTGGCTCTTATAGCAGAGGTTCAGCAGTAGAAGAAAACAAAACTGGGCTGGCCAGTGTCATAATACTGTTGAGTTTATATTTATCTTTTTTGTTAATGCACAACCTAGCAGAAGACAAAAGTTTCAAAAAACAAATACACTTTTCCATTTTGTTTATTTGTAATGCATCCATGGCCTGTCTAATCATTCAGCCTTTAAATTACGGACAAAGTACTGAGCATGTACCAAATGCAACAGCTGACGTGATACGTTTTTTCCAGTTTCCAGTGTATTTCAACACATAAAAAAACACATTTTTTCATTATAGCCATCACATAGGATGAGTTTCAAAATTCAAGTCTAACAGATGGCTCATCACTTGACACCCCATGAACTATTTTGTTGCCAACAGTTTTGTCTACTTTTATTTTGCATGTCTATATTTACCTTTTAAATTACATTAAATTATTAATTGTGGGTGAATACTAACAGGTATGTTTAGGTGATGGCAGAAGTGATTTTTTTCTGTGGTTGTTTTTATAAAATAATAAAGTAATATAAAACGTAATATATAAAATACAGTAATATAAAAATATTAGAATGAATTGTGCACTGAACACAATGGGCACAGCTTTAGCTTTGCAAAATGTGTAGTAATTAAGACAAAACATTAATTAAAATTAGGTAAATCATACTCATAAGGGTAAATCATACTTGTCATGCAGTGTATGTTTGTGGCAGACATTTATGTTGAAGCACCATTTCTGGTTTAATTACCCAGATCTGCAATAATCTGTCACTCTGATACTATGTAAAAATAATAACATGGAGTAATAATGAAAACTCCTGTACAAAGTACCATACTTTTTCTTTTTTCATATCTTTCTTGAGACAGCATAGTTGTTGTTAGCTTTCCTCTAAAAGCTAAATTTCCCCTTAGGGCAAATAGAATGCTATAAATGAGTAGAGACTTACATAAAAAATAAATGAAAAATAAACATCACCAAACTTTGGAGTTTGTTACATATGACAGCAAGGAATTGAGAGTTACCCCACACCACTAACTGCTCTCCACATCACTGCTCCAATCCTCACTGAATCCTCTTTTATCTGGTATTAGTTTTTTGGCAAATATCTGATTATAGTCACTGTTAAAAAAGCAGTACTGTAGAAAATAAAAGAGGAGCACTTTTTCATAGCTTGGTATATTATGCTAGTAATTTTCATTACAACTATACAAATAAATTGTGGAAATTAAATGGTTTATCTTTAATGAAATGTAACAAGCAGTACTAGTGCTAGTTACTGGAATAGACAATTTAGTCAATTGCCTAGGGCAGCATGTTCTTGAGGATAGAGATACTTCCCATCCATCCTCCCTGACATTAGTGGGGTGCTTGGGCAGTGAACAAGGTGAACAGCATAAATTTATGTATAAGCTATAGTGAATCTGTGATTTGCGAACAATACATTGTTTTGAATGATTCTTTTCAGTAAATCATGGAAATTGTTTAGTGAGCATAAACAAATTGATTCATTAGACCTCAAGTGCTAAAGCGCATGCGTGATCTTGTCAGTCTTTCTTTGAACGTTTAAAGCACATGTATGATGGCGTAAGCCTCCTTTGTTCTGATGTTTAAAATATATGTGCAAGTACTTCCCACTTGTTTCATAAATCTCCTTTACTTTACTTATGATTCTTTAGTATTTAGAACTAAATCATTATCAGGGAACGAGAACTTTGTCATTGATCATTCACTTGTTTATCATACAAATACAATACTGTAATAACACATTTATATTAGAATTTTTTGTTTGTTCTGTACTATTCAGTATTGGAATTATTATAAACAGAATATATAACCTGTAACACACGCGTGCTTAGGGGAGCAGCCAAAGGGCCCAACGGATTGCGAAAATACAACAGAGCAGGGTTTAAGACAACGTATTAATGCTTTTCTCTTTTCCTCACTAGGAAAAAGGAAGAACAAAAACATCACGCACCTTGAAATCTACGCACAAAAAAGACATCCCAACATATGAAGAACTTCCATATTTTCATCCATCCATACCTGATGACTTCACTTCCGATCGCCCTCTTATGATATCACCTCCGTCATCTTTTACTCACGTCACCCCCTTCCTTCCGCCTACTTCTGGTCCACATTACATAAATTGCTCCATTTGTCCTTGCTTGGTTGTCAGCTGTTTACATGAACTTGACCGTGATATCAATGCATACTGATTTGTTTATTGTGCTACGACAGTATATGGGGAAGGCTCCATCCATCCATCCATTCTCCAACCCGCTGAATCCGAACACAGGGTCACGGGGGTCTGCTGGAGCCAATCCCAGCCAACACAGGGCACAAGGCAGGGAACCAATCCCGGGCAGGGTGCCAACCCACCGCAGGACACACACACAAACACACCCACACACCAAGCACACACTAGGGCCAATTTAGAATCACCAATCCACCTAACCTGCATGTCTTTGGACTGTGGGAGGAAACCGGAGCGCCCGGAGGAAACCCACGCAGACACGGGGAGAACATGCAAACTCCACGCAGGGTGGACCCGGGAAGCGAACCCGGGTCTCCTAACTGCGAGGCAGCAGCGCTACCACTGCGCCACCGTGTGGGGAAGGCTCCCCAACCCTTAATCTGTCTCTCTTGCATTTATTTCTTCAAAAACCATAATATTCAACTAAACAGTAGGTTTGTAAACCCTTTGTACACTACAATTAGATACACAGAATAGATCCTTATAAATATGTTAGTCTAATTTCTTAAATTTATTTGCTTTCAGCATTAATGTAGTGCACATTTTTTACAGCTCATTGAATGTACCAAGCATGTATCATTCACCAGTTCTAGAGCCTCATGATTCTCATTCATTTGATTCACAAACGAGTCACATGATCATTGTTCATTTAATGCATGAACTCAGTCATTACACAATAAGAAGTGACACGATTCTTGTTCATTTGATTTGCTAACGAGTCACAGTGAATCGCTGAATCATTACCCGAGAACAAGTCACAAAGTTCTTCTTAACATGTATCTTCTTGAACTTCGTATCTTATTGTAATTATGTGTTTTCATTATATCGTAGACCCCCACGAAATTGCGGTTCAGAGTTCGCAGCCTCAGTCATTCGTGGATATTTCCTTAGAACCTATCTAATAATTGTTAGCGGAAACTGAAAATATCCTCTGCAATTTGTTTTGCTTTTATCGTGGCAATACTGCACTGTAGAGAGACCAGGAAGCAACTGTATTGGAAAACGCGGCTTGGGGGGGGGTGAAAGTAGCCAATAGAATTTGAAACTGCAACTCCCAGCAGTCCTTGCAGTGGCTCTGATTGGTCTTCTGCTGAGGGTGCTGGGGCTGTTGGGGTGAAAGAATATCAGTGCGGCTTTTAAAAAGGGGGCCGGTGACTAGGGATGGGAATCGAAAATCGGTTCTTGTTGAGAACCGGTTCCCACTGTTTCAATTCCTTGGAATTGCTTGCCATTTTTGCAAACGATTCCCCTATCGATTCCAGTCGCCTCGAATGACGTCACCGCGTTGCGTAGCGTCATTTACCCAGCAGGAAACATGGCGCCTAAGCGGCACAAATGCTCAAAAGTTTGGTTATACTTTACGAGAAAGGATGACAACAGGGCAACTTGCAAAGTAGATATTTCATCAAAGGGAGGAAACACTACAAATATGCAAAAGCATTTGCACACAAAACACGTGATAACCTTAAATGAATGTTGTGTTTTTGATCCGCTCCGGACTAGTGAATCTCAACCCAGCAGCAGCGGTAACGTTTGCAGGTCCTCTCCCGTTAATACGGCAGGTAACTAATCAACTAACATTGCATATTATGTTAGCGCGATTTGCCTTATTGCAAAACCTGCTATTACTGTGCATTGCATTTAGATGACCATGACGAGAGAGACAGACAGAGTCTGGCTGTCTCAGATGCTGGCAGTTCTCGCTGCAGTCTACTGGTAGCTTCTCCTTTCACAGAGGCGGGGAAAAGTAAAATGACACAGGCCAGGATAGACGAATGTCACCGAGCAGTGACTAAGTTTGTGGTAAAAGGCTTGCACCCATTTGCCACAGTAGATGCCCCCGATTTTCGGTAAGTGAATGTGTTTAATTGTAGGCTAAGTCAGGGAATGTCAAATTTGCGTGTTACCAGATGTTTCATCCGTTTCCATTTCTGAGCTGAAACATGTGTTGAAGGCAGCCATCACTGCAGATGGATGGGCAAGTTTTAGTGAAGATCATTACCTCACAGTAACGCTGCATTATGTCAGGAATGGCCAGGCTCAAGAAAAAGTCCTCAAAACCAAACCAGTGTACCAGGCACAGACAGGGACAGCTGTAGCAGAGGAGACTGATGAGATCTTGGAGGAGTATGGTATCAAAGACAAGGTTGTGGCAGCCACTGTTGATAATGCGGCCAACATGGATGTAGCTGTCAAAATAGTTGATGGTTGCAGAATTGCACTGTGCACAGTTCCATTGGACTTGAGTTGATTGTATTTGTTACTGGCTGATGTAGTTTTATTTTTGAGTGCTCAGCTCATATATACTTTTAAAAAGGAGAGTGTAAATGTTACTGGACATTCTTGTGTAATTGCCACAGAATAATTTATGTTATACTTTGTTATTGCTACAAAAGAATATTTATTTTATTATTATTTTACATTTACACATTTTTTTCTGGGGACCCCGTGGCACCCCATCGAGGAGCCGTAGGCTGTGGATCTCTTAAGATCTCACTGTTGGGTTTGTAAGGTCATGCTACTCCTAAATTTCTATCTTGTTCAAAGATAAGATATAAAACAAAGTTCTAAGCTAATCGACCTGTGTGTTCTCCTTTTTTAAAAATAAGAATCGATAGGAGAATCGATAAAGAATCGAATTGTTAAACAGAATCGAAAATGGAATCAGAATCGTGAAAATCTTATCAATTCCCATCCCTACCGGTGACCAAAAGCAAAAAAAAAAAGGTTTTGTAATTTGTGTTACAAGTTCTTGTGTGCCAGCCTTCTGTTGGGTTTCTTGTACTTATTTGTTTTGTCCTGGATCGTTTCATGCGTCTGGATTGTCTGCTGTCTGCCTGTGCACATGAGGACTGTAAGTGTATTCATGGCCATCCTGCTAAGAAAGGAGCGCTCCTAAACCTGTCCACCCATCTTCACCATTTCAAGAACTAGCGGTAGGACTATCTTTACATTCCCATTCAACGTGCGGATCTCAGGACTATCTATTTTCATCATTACATTTCATCCATTGCCGTTTTTCATGATTTACTCTCTGTGTTTTGTTTGTGCTTTGTTGTATTTAATGTGTAATCGCCGTAAGGGGAACAGGGGTGGCATCATTGTTTTCATTTATTTCATTTGTTTTCATTACATTCTTTATTTGCTGTTTGCTTTGTTTTTGTCTCTGTTTGTGAGTGCGTGCGGGTCCGGACAAGGCTGGGTGCGTCCCTGGAATTTCCACCATAAAAATAAATAAATCGCCGTCTTCTCGACAGTGTGAATCTTAGCCGCACTGGACCGCTACAGCGTTATTCATTTCTCCTTGCTGATGATTGACTGTGATGCATCCCCAGCTGAGTGTTCTTCAAAAAAAACCCTCTTAAAAAACGCTGATAGACTACCTTCACATTGCTCCCTTACTTTCTGGGCTTACTTGCGGCTGCTGTGTGGCGTGATATGCTTCTCACGCGACGCTACACATACTTAAAAGCCTGAAAAGCACGTGTCCTTTTTGACTGATTGCTTTGTTTCTCTCTCCTCCTCCAGACATCCTCTGCTTCTGTTGCGGGTCCCACTCCCGTTGTGCTCCCCTATGATGTTTGCCTATTCTTTTAATCAATAACTAACTGCATAATGTGCTCGTTTTACTTCTGAAAAAGATGTTTGTTTGAAGTGTTTGAATAAAGTTCCTGTCTCTACAATCTCCTGTGATTCTGTGCAATTCTGTGATCCAAGCATGACATCCTGTAGCACTGCAGCCTGACTGTCTCTGGGATTGAGCCACTGCACTATAGCCTGCCAGCATCAGCGCTTACCTCTGTGTGCTTGCGTGCAGCCAGTCCAAGCGCAGTTGGCTCTGTGATTTCATTAATGGCGTCAGTTACACCTTGTACATATTGTTTCAGTAGTTTTTAAAATAGTTTTTACAGTTCATTAGCAGTGTGTAAAATGATCAGTGTTGCAGTAATTGTGATGCTTTTTGTATGAAAAAAGTGTTCCATTAAAATTGAACTTTTTCTTTGTGAATTGTGACGTTTACTTAAACTGCAGCAAAAAATATTTGGTGTCCAGGGATGCATTAACCCCAAGTATGTGGCAGTTTAAGAGTTAAAGCCCCAAGATGCCGCCGAAACGCCATGCACCTTCTAAGGCTTCTGGCAATGAAAACGCACTTGCATGAACTACAGTAGATATAGCGGTAACATCGGTATTTTACATTCTAGCACTGCGGGAGACATAGCAGTACAGTACTGTGCAGCATACGGGTTTACCTTTACAGTAATCCCTCGCTACTTCGCGGTTCACTTTTCGCGGATTCACGACTTCGCGGGTTTTTAAATACAAGTGATTGCCCGCCTATCGCGGAAGTTATGTTCCAGACCCATCAGCAACAGGAGAAAATCCACGATATAGAAAGACCATATAAATAAACATTTTTATAGTTTAAGCCTTAAAATACGCATCCCACATGCTTTAAACACATGTAAACTTATAAAACACACTTTGTTAACACATATGATATGTGGATGTCGGGCTAAGGATATGAGTAACATCTCACTATTATAAAACATTTTAACTTCACGCAAGACAACACAGTGAGACAGGAAAATTGGTGATGTACAGGCTTTTAAATTATTGACAGGCAGAGCGACAAGCAGCACAAAGCCAGCACAAAGTCCACTTCTCCTTAGCGTTCATTCAGCTCCCCACCCCCTTGACAATGCGAACTGCGCCTCCGGGGAGGGGGGTTTGAGCGAACGTGCGTTCAGCCCTCACACACCTGTCCCCCCCACTTCTCCTTCTCCTTCCGAACACGTAGAGCGACAAGCAGGCATTTTGGCAGAAGCAGCACAAAGTCCATTTCTGCTCAGCGTGAGTTCAGCTGCCCCCCTTCACAAAGCGAGTGCAGATACATTGACGTCTGATTGCTGCGTGCAGTGTGCAGTGTTGGTCTGAGGTGTTTAAGAATGTAGAAAGTGTTTAAGAGCATAGGAAGTGTTTATAAGAGTGTGGGAAAGGATAACAAGAGAGTGAGAAAGGTTTATAATAGTGTGGGAAGGGTTTATAAAGCCTTAAAATATGTATAAATAATAAAATAAATATAGGTCGCTACTTCGCGGATTTTCACCTATCGCGGGGGGCTCTGGAACGTAACCCCCGCGATAGGTGAGGGATTACTGTACATTCTTTTTTTTAGTTAATGTATTAAGCTGAGTTTGAAATTAAATTAAAGTGTTTTGGGGGCATATTTAGGGTTTAAACTATAAAAATAGGCATTTTTTTAACCACATTCAAAATTTGTGGTTTTTCACAATTCACGTGTGCTCTAGGAATGTAAACCCCGTGAATTTTGGGGGTGTACTGTATATAATAATTAATTTGCGATTCATTCAAGAGGCATCCCCTAAGAGTTTTTTTTTTATAATGAATGGATCAAACAAGTGAAATGAATTGATTTACTTATTTGGTTAGTTTAAAAAACGGAATCAGTAAAGTCAATTAAAGTGCCCAACACTTATAGGTATGCTCACAAGAAGCCTATATCAGCAGTTTCTCTTAAACATTCCTCAGAACAATTTTATAAACTACCAGGTTATTCTGTTGGTTTGTTTTGGTCTCACTTTGATTATAAAAATGTGTAGCACTTCTGAATTTTCAAATGTTTATTGCTAAATGTTTATTGTTAAATGTTTATTGCTAATTTTTGCTAATTTTCTCCAAAACTAAGGTAAGGTGAAAATAGGAATAATAACTTCACTGCTTACAAAAATTTCCTAAATCACATGAACTTTTGTTTCTGTAAAATGACATTATGTAATAACTTAATTTCAAACAAAGCAGCATGGACATGTGGGAAGATATGAATGTGGAGGCAGCCCAGTAACAAAAAAGGCATAGGTCCATAAAGCAGACATTTTCTTATAAGTCTCATGAGGAGCCTATAAATGATACACTTAAAATGTTGGAGGTGACCTTTTTCAATGTAGTTGTGACTGCTGCAATCTCTGCATTGTAAGGAAAGATTTCTGACCTTAGGAAGTAGGATGGGAAAGTTTGGAGTGCTCTGAGATTTCCAAAATCTGTTGGCTGAGGAGATGACAAAACAATCAGACACCATTCACTACACATTAAGCTAAGGAGGACAGTCTGATTTACTTGGAACACAACTTGCACATGAGTGGAAGAAATTGGCTGATTTGTCATCAAAAATATGAATGTGCTTAAGCTGCTCACATTCATTCTAGAAAAGCAACTGATAGAGATAAACCAAAATCTCCCTTATTATTTCTGCTACATGTCAAGTAACAGTGGCTGGTGCAGAGGCTGCAGCATTTCTAAACTTAAGCACATAAAAACGTACTTGAGGTCCATCATGAAACAGGATTGCCTCAGTGGTCTTGCTGTCATTACCATAAACCATGAGGTTGCTGGGCAGATCTCCTATAATGAAGTTATTGATTACTTTGCAGCAAGGAAGTGTAGAAGGTTCAAGTTTTACATTTGGGGATTCAATGACATGTTTAATTCTGGATTTAAATGGTGACTAAGCTTAAATTTATATCTATAAAGTTGTGTGCAATAAAAAATTGGTGCAGTTATATTTTAGTAATGAATTTTAAATCATTTCCTTCGGTTGGGGCACCTGGGCAGGATCTCGCCTTGGCAACAATATGTCACAGGACCGCGAGTATGCAGTGCATTGACTATTTGTTTTTGGTCTTTATGCTTTCTCCAATAAATTTGAATGATTTAAGTGAAAAACTGCAGTTTCACCTCATTGCTATTTGTACACAGTTAAATATATTTAAATTCAGTGTGAAATAAAAATCTACCAGTTAATTGCAAGCACATTTTTAAGCCATATTGAAAACTATATCTTGGTTTCATATTTTTGTTGTTATTGTTTTATGCAAGTTATACAGTAGTTTCATTAGAGTACATTAAGCAAAATTTGGTAATTACAATTGTGAGATGTTGTTTCTTTATATATAATTTACAGAGCACAATGAATGTTAATCAGCTGTTTTTAAAAACCTTTGTTTTGACTAGAATATAATGGTAAAGTAAAAAAGGCATTGAATATTACTATTTTGTCATTCCCTGACTTACTTAATTGAATCCACTAAAGAAATCATTGCCTAAAAAAAACAGACAGAGGCTGTGAGAACAAATGTTTATGTGAATCAATTAAGCACTTAATGTCCTATTTCCATTACATTCTTTCAAAATATTTTAGCATCCCTTGGAGATACAGTTGCCGGGCTATTCACAGGTATTCACAGGTCATACTGTATGTGTTATCAAACATCTTTGTCCATATTTGGAAAAAAGAAAGGGCAGGTTAAGTTCCATGAGCTCTTAATTCATGGATTTCCAATTCCAAATGAAAAATAAAAATATATGTTTGCAACCTGTGCTTGAGTCTGGACAACATCTCAATAGCTTTTTTTAAACAAATTTAGCAATCTCAGTAACAGAGGTAGAAGTGCACAAAGGGCACTTTAAAGTATTTTTCTGTGCAAAATGTGGTGAGAGCGTATTTTTTTTTACACTGGCAAAATAACGTTTGTAAGCATTAGAGGACATTTCTTTCAACAACAAAATTTATTTATATAGCGTATTTTCACAGAAATGCCATAGCTTAAACTGCTTTACTAGAATTAGAAGAAAAAATACAACTACAAAATAAAATATATATAGAAATTAATTAGTAAATTAATATGGACTGAGCACAAATTACATTTTTGACTATAGGCAGTTTTTAAGTTTCTAATACTTAAAATGGCTACATTCAAAGTCCAGTTTGATAAAATTATTTTATGGTCAGATGGCCATGGTGGAGAAGGAAACAAAAACTTCTGCCAAATGACATACTGGAGAAATTAGAGAATATTAATGAAAATAAACTTTGGGATTACAAGGTCATATGTCCACCCATCCCCACAGGGTGTCTACAGTATATTATTGTTGGGGAGCAAAACAGTGGGACTCGTCAATAGTTGTAGCATCCATAATGTTCTCTAACATCAAAGATAGCTACAAATGACTTCAGCCACTTAGCAGTGGGTCATGCATCACCACAGGATACATACAGTATGAGGAAGATCTTGTGTAGCTTTGTGTTGTGTTACTATCAGTTCATAATATCAAATAGGATGATGAGCCTCAAAAAAACAAAAGCCAGACAAACAGTTCAACACATGTCTGCACCAAAACAGTGAAGGCATTGCCACGCCAAGGCCACCTTGCCTATACTCAAGCGTCTGGCTTATGGCCTGCCAAGGCCCAAAAATTCGGCTAAGAGACTAAAGTTCCTTTAATATTTTAAAGATTTATTGAAAAAGATTTTAAAAAATACAGAGCAACAGCTAAAACACAAATGAAAAAAGGTTAAGTCTAACCAGCCATACTTGTAAGCAGGCAGGAAAGGATAGCTCAGTGAGTGCTGTTGGAAAGCCTTCCTTTTTGAGTACTTTTGTGGAGTTCCTGGGGCCTCATGTATAAATGGTGCGTACGCACAAAAATGTTACGTACTAACGTTTCCACGCTCAAATCACGATGTATAAAACCTAAACTTGGCGTAAAGCCACGCACATTTCCATGGTAGCTTCAACCCTGGCGTATGCAAGTTTTCTGCTCGGTTTTGTAAACTGGCGGCACCCAGCGTCAAAGCAGTGCTACTGTTCCTGTGTGGTTACCCTTTCTTTTTTAGATCAACATCCCTGGCACGGCTTTATCATATAAACTGAAACTAACTGCATATTGTATATTAGTTTAATGCATCTGATTGTAATTAACCTGTAACAATATAATGTTCTAGGGAATAACCAAAGTATTCCAAATACCATAGGTGCTTTAGCGTTGTAACTCTCACTGCATCTTCTTTCAGCTGATCCCGTTAAGGGTTGCCACAGCAGATCATCTTTTTCCACATTACTCTCACTGCACCACTCGGAGTATTTATATCACTGTATCTGAGTGGGAAATCACAGCAGCAGCTGATTGGAAAGAGAATTATCGGTACACAGCATGAAGCAGATGCTGCCTGAGCCACAGCAAACGCTTTAGTCCCTGTACGGACTTCGCGGTTTAGAAACAGTTTCTCACTAAACCTTCTTTTTCTTCTTTCAGCTGCTCCCGTTAGGGGTTGCCACAGCGGATCATCTTTTTCTATATTACTCTCAATGCACCCCTCGGAGTATTTATATCACTATATCTCAGTGGGGAATCACAGATCTACAGCAGAGAATTATCGGTATACAGCATCAAGCACACGCTGCCTCAGCCATGCTGCCTATTTGAACTGCTCTTACACGGCAAACGCTTGAAAGCCTTTCCTGTAAGGACCTCGTGGTTCAGAAACACTTTCATCCCAAGAACTATAAACGCACTCAATCAATCCATCAAGTGCTCCTTGTAGAACTGTTTGTACTTATAAGTTCAATCATCTCACTGTAAACTTGCACTACACTTATAATATTGCACAACCTGAGCCACTTTATAAAGCGCATATTTACATATGATGACGATATCATTTTTAAGATGAAATGCAGCAAAATTTGTTTATTATATTATACAGATAAAACTTTAACTTCATTTAAATAATCTATATTGTTAATAATTAAACATGTGAGGACACGGTACTGCTGCGCTAGCAAGGTTCTGGCGCTCCGTTCACGGATTTTTCCTGCCTCGCACTGTATTCTTGCTGGGTCTGGCACGACACTGAATGTATAGAATAATTAAACATGTACTACGAAGATATTTCAATTTTCCTTAAAAGTTATGAAGAATCGGCGTTCTAAGCTTACAGATGGCTTAACGTCTATTACAGAGCTGAATGTGTGGTGATTGGGTATTTGGAGAAAGAAAAGTAAGGACAGGAATTGGGGGTTAGTACATTTGAAAGAGACAGTACTGCTACAATAAAATATTTCATTGGAGGTCGCGCATGGCGCAGCAAGCATCTTACGTGAGACAAGAACAATCACTGCGCCACCGTGTTCCCATGTTTAATAACATGCTTTAACTCCTATCATCATGAAAATGATATCACATATACATCTCAGAATTTTAATTATTCAGAGAGCTGTAATATTACGAATGTAATGGATTCTGTGTCCTGTTGGAAGAAGAGAAAGCCCAGAAGCACGTAGTGATTCACACACATAGAGCACATAGAAGATCAAATACAAAACAAAGCATTTAACGTGCTACTTTAGTTACGATGGGATTTGAGAAACTTGTAAATTAAACGATTTTAAGATGAAGCTTATGATGTTCTACTTTAATGACAAAATAAACTACGTGATTAAAGTGGAAATTTTGAGATTAAAGTTGACATTTCTTGCTTTTTTCCCCACGGTTTTTTCTCTGTACCCTAATAAGCTTTCATATAGACACTCAGATGGTGGGCTACGACTCGCCTTTTCACGGTGACTTTGATATGTGACAACTTCTTTTTTATTTCGGGCACTGTGTGACTTTGTGAACTTGAGCTTTTGAGTTTCTCCGACACACTATGTTACTTGATCAACTTCCTATTGTTGATTATATTACTGTTTAAACTAACAAATATTAAGTTTTTCCTTGCCTCCACTTGGCTGAAATTCTTCTATTTCCCCCAGTGCATTTACCATTGTCTTTTCACAGAAGGCTGAGCTTAAGGGCTATTTATATTGATTTGCATATTGAAAGAGGTGTAATTCTGGGAGGAGTTGAGGTGGGACAGCAGGCACGTGCACGTGCGTTACTTTTCACGCTGACCGGGGTTTATGTAGCAGAAGAACGTGGAAGTTGGCGTATCTACAGATTTATGCATCTGGATTTTTTTGTGCGTAAGCACATTTCCACTTTTGTCCGTACGCCATGTTATAGTGTGAATTCTACGCACGGCGTTATACATGAGGCCACTGGTTTCTGATTTTTTTGCTTTGATTTTATGTCACAAATATATATTATGTATTTAGTAAACATTTCCTCTGATTTAAGGAATTCTGTTTTGTTGTTTGCAAGTAACAGCCCTCTGTATTTATATGCTTTTACATTTTGATGTTTTACGCAACTTGCTTCTCCCATTAAATATGCTGTATGCATGAATATTGTAAACTTTCACATTATTCCTTTTCTGTGTTTAAGAATTCTGTGGGTAGAGTACTATTTTTGTGACATTTAAACTTACATAAGTTATGGGAGCTTTTGTCCACTCTTGCTAAGATGTATGATTGTTAGGTACTGAATGTCATGTCATTGAGTTGCATGTGGTAAATATAGCAAGTGTTATATTTGGGAAAACCAAGAGAAGTTTTAAATATATATATATATTTTATATTATTTTTTGACTATGCACAAGTCAAAATTGTAGTTAAAAAATAATGCAAAACTGTGGTCTTCAGTAGAAATCAATCATTCATCAAGTATTACTTCAAACTGAGAACAAGAACTTAATATTGGAAGCAAACATAGATCAAATTAGAAATTCAAAGACTTGCATGACATGTGCCAGAATAACAAACAGGATGTCCAGAGTCAGCACTTTTAATTTAGCTGAAAAGCCATTCGAGTTGTGAAATATCCTGCTGAGTAGCTTCAATAGCCACTTGTTACTCTGTTACTTACTTCTCTGTATTGCTGTATTTAGATATATTGCTCAGTCTACTGCCATGAAATTAAAAAAGTAGAAAAATTGGTACTTTTATTGTTAAGCCCTTTTCCTACAATAAATTCTAAATGAAAATTGTGAATTTGCCTTAAAATGTTTCTGTTAATCAGATGGAGGGATGGATGGGTGCAAATAGAATTCAGGTTATATTTATAAAAGTCAAAATGTAACATACACAAGTAACCAGTAAACAACACAGTATTGTAAACTGTCTTACCATTTTATCTTTATGGATCAGATTGAAGCTCTAATGGGATTTAACAGTGTGTGTGATATTCATATTTATTCAGATGTACAGCTTATTAACATTTAAAGTGGCTAAATGTGCCTTGACATCAGTTGTAGGTCTTCATTAAGATGACAAAGTAATTAACATTGGTAATAGTTAATATCAAATTAGGACTGTTGCCATTTGAGCCAGAATTTTTAACTGACTGCTATTGTTTTCTCATCAGAGATTCTTTATTATTTAAATTAAAAGAGACAGTTGGAGCCAATCATAAAACGGAATGATAAAATGGAGGAATCCTATGAATATAGAAGAAAAAAAATTAAAAAAACATGTCAGGACTTGAATGTGAATTTTATGCAAAAATCTGATTGTGGAAGGATTTCAAAAATATCAAAAATTTCTTCAAGGGTTACATTAGAAAATATTAGAGAGAATGTTGAATATCGATCCATACATACTTCCAAAAGGACTCCGTTGTTAAAGCAAAATTAAATTAGAATTTTCAGTTGTAAAGGTACAAGCAAAACTATCAGCACTTCACACTACAGTACTTATATACATGTGGGTCTTAACATTTCCCCCTAAAGCATTTACAAGTTCAGAAAAAATGTAAATATTATAATGAAATAGAGGATTTTCAGTTTTATAGTGGAGCAGATAAATGCAGTTATCTCAACCAATAATTGTTCTCTGCATTAGGCCTTAAATCAAAATCATTGAAATCACAATGGAGTAGAACACCGTTGAATTGCCAATCTAATATGAATTTCTTAAAACAATAAAACAGTATTTTACAGTATAGTTAATGTTTACAAATTTGAACAGAATTACTTAGTCAAGCTTATGAAGCTGATAAATTCTTTATATGTCCTACATTATTATTTTGTAGCCTTAACATAATTCACAAAATCTGATCATTTATGCTATGACTGTTACTGAAGTATCCATTTTTAGCACCAAAGACATTAACTTGGATTGTGTGGTCTTGCACACTAGGACTAGAGAGCATAAATAACCAAATAAATGGTCAAAGGTGACAAATAAATGATATGCTCATTAAAGAATGAAACATCCATCCATGCATTTTCCAACCCGCTATATCCTAACACAGGGTCAAGGGGGTCTGCTGGAGCCAATCTCAGCCAACATAGGGCACAAGGCAGGAACAAATCCCGGGCAGGGCGCCAGCCCACTGCAGAGAATGAATACAGAGGCTGTATGAAATACTGCTTCGTTTATGCATGGATAACTTCACACTTGAGAGACTTTGTTTTGCCTTTTACATACTGTTAAATTCTTTGTGGAAAGCATCCTTTGTTATTAAAATTGACCACTTGTAAATGCAAAAAACACTATATTCATATAACTATATTAACCAGTTGTCACACATTTGCACCTCTACCAAAGTAAGAAATACCATCCGAGAATGAGAGGAGGTGATGTAACTAGCAGTATCGTCTCTTTCTGTTCCCACAGCTTATAGAAGAAACCCAATGAGGGCAACTGACTCCGCTCCTTCCGGGCATAGGACTATACATTTGAGGCACTCCTGGAAGGTGGCATCTCATTTGGACTCAGCCCATGACGTAGCTCTATCACAGAACTGAACGATTTGTTACAGACACTGCAGCCTTGTGTTTTGTTTGTTTTGCACCTACGAGTACTATTTCTGTTCCAGCTTTGTTCCATTATTAAATGGGGTGACCGGGTTTGGCACCCCAATGTTTATTTTGGATCCTATGTAGTAACTCATTCAACCACACTGTCTTAATTCTATCTATTATATATATAGATTAGTGCAGTAACTTTTTCAGTTTAGTTGAAGAGATAAAGCATAAGAAATGAGTAGGAAATGACTGCATTGTGACAGATTACATAAAAGAATTCCCGTTTTGGATTGTTGTACAGGAAAAGAAGAACATTTGTGCATTAGCATTTGTCTTATTATATTACCGCCATTACTTTCTGGTAAAAGCAGTTTACCAGAAGGGCCACATAAAAAAATAATAAGAGCTGTATTAAGGCAACACTAATTACTGCAGATCAATGGATAAGCCATTCAATTGTCGTTCTAATATCTTGAGAATGACAGAAGCTTCACCATTAGAGTGGATCAGTACTGTTGCCAAAAAAGTGCATTAAAAATAATTTTGATGAGAACAGGACATTCACCCCATTACTGCTAATTATTTTCTATTCACTGTGTTAAAAATAAAACTGCACTAGAATCTGAAGATCACTAATGCTCTCTACAGGTAACTGGTTTTATGATTCATTTTAAGAAGAAATGCATCATTCTGTAATATGCACAAATTCCAATTTAAATTCTTGTTGGACTTACTGCTTCTTTTTTCGATTTTAAATGCGTTTGTTGTGCCTCTCAGTGCACTTTTAGGGCCTTAATAGCTGTTCCTATTTTGAAACCCCACCCTGTCTTCTATATGTGCGACAGAAGTCCCGCAGTGGCCAAGAGGCCCTTATATAACTTATGTCAGAAAACAGTCCTGGTGTCTCGTCTTTGAGTTTTTGAGATGAGAAGTTCAAATTCCACATACATTTAGAATAAGTCTAATAAGTTTTCTCCAGGTCCTCCCTGCGTGGAGTTTGCACGTTCTCCCTGTGTCTGCGTGGGTTTCCTCCGGGTACTCCGGTTTCCTCCTACAGTCCAAAGACATGCAGGTTAGGTGCATTGGTGATTCTAAATTGTCCCTAGTGTGTGCTTGGTGTGTGTGTGTGTGTGTGTGTGTGCACGCCCTGCGGTGGGCTGGTGCCCTGCCTGGGGTTTGTTTCCTGCCTTGCACCCTGTGTTGGCTGGGATTGGCTCCAGCAGACCCTCGTGACCCTGTAGTTAGGATATGGCGGGTTGGATAATGGATGGAAGTTTTCTCCAGACTTTCACAAATCCTTGGAACCAAAATTGCACATGGTATTCCAGATGACCTAATAAATTAAAGTATGTTCTTTATAATCTTTATCATCTGAATTCAGCACAGTGTATCCAATAGCTTAGAATGTGGGCACCAACTTGGCATAAACATTATGAAAGGCACAGAAATCATAGAGTAATAATAATAATAATAATAATAATAATAATACATTTTATTTATATAATGCCTTACCCATGCTCAAGGCATTTACTACAACATAATTAATAATAATAATTCTATTGGCCCATGTTCAGTAGCCTATTATTGATAGCAATTATTGCTTGAGTGCAAAAACGATCATTACTATCATAAGACCTAAGTAATGTTTTCATTTAAAAAAAGCATTAAAACCTCAGATGCATTTGAGGAGCCTGCATTTCCTATTTGGAATAATGACATGATTAATATAAATTCTTTGCTTCAGGTTTGTATTTGTGGTGTTTCATTTTTCATAAAACAACAGTGCTATTAATAATAATCCTCCAACTGGAGTAGCATAAAACACACAAAAACAGCAAAATAAAAAACTGACCAACAATACAGCATGACTGTAATACTAGGGTTTGAATGCATTGCCGAAGACTGATTTAATTGAAAGTATAAGCCTCTACTAAATAGTCTTGCATTAAATTCTGCATTAAAACCTGTTAAATGTCATCGTCTGTTGTTCATTACCATCTATGACTTGATTGATAACACTCTTGACATTTGCTCCTGGCTTGCTAAAAGCTCTATACTGCTGGCTTCTAGTTTGAAAAAATGTTTGACATTGTGCACTGAGTGAATGACAATACTACTGAAGATTATGTGTACCAAAATTAAATCCATTCCATCATGTTAACTACATTGAAATGTAACACATATGCAAGTGGTGCATTTAACTTTGGCAAAGATTTATTTTAAATACTATATAAATTAAATGATTGATTGCTTTTCACTACAGCACATAATTTTTGTGTCTGTTTAAAATACAATACAAAAGTGTATTGCATGTTAATTCATATCCATATATCGTTTGACATAACTACAAGTAAAGCACACAGATTGCATTGCATATTGCAAGACCACACATTAATCATGCCAAAACTGCATCCAATCAAATAACCAATCAGCATCAAAAGCCATACCAGCGAGTGAAAGTTTCATCAACATGGACTGTGGAGTGATTCATGAAATGACAAAGTATGTTTTAGATCATGCTGAAAACGTTTACACTTATGTTCAGACCCAGACCCAGATCTGGTCTTTTTAGAGAAATGTAAACAGCAAAACACATGGAATCATAGCTTTTCACATCAGAATTAGAGTTTTCTTATGTGGTATGAAATCTGACAGTTGTCTTCCGATAGACAGAAAATAGCCTGGCAGTAGAGCAGGAGCCAAGAAGAGAAACAGAATAGAGAAGGTTTAGATATGGTTCTTAATTATTGTATTACTTACATTTTCACTCTGATGACTAACAAGCAGAGATGAAACATGCACAGCTAGTCAGAAGCGCTAAGCAGTGTATGCTTGACTAAAGTAGTACTGAAGGGGCATCTCTTATATAAGCAGGCAGATCATTCCACAAGTTTGTGGCCCAGTAACTAAAAGCTAAGTTTCTCACTATCATATTATTAGTAATAAATAAGCAGGGCCTTGGCCATTTAAGACTTTAAATGTAAGGAGGATTTTGAAATTATCCCCAAGCTAAAGGGATAAATTTGATATTTTTCAAGTTGAAGTTATGCCTTCCCAAACATGGAATATACTGTACCTATTTGCCATTTGAAATGGTATTCTAAAGTTAAGCGTTTTCTATAAATGTAAAAAAGAAAAATATGAGAGTAAATCAAAAAGTACAGGCAATTTGAAAATTATGTGGTAACTGCAATGGATAGAAGGTGACACAATACAATACGTTTGAAAACGCTTACAAGTAGTTTGAACATGTACAGTGCAGCCATTAGTCTAGTTGAAGCCAAGGTCAAGTAAACATGGATGCTTTGCTGCGGGATTGCACCATTGTTGAACAAGATACAGTAGTGAGATTTCTTTGGGCAGAGTAGAAAAACCCGGTGAAATTTATAGGATGTTGGCTCAGTACAGATGTGAAAACAGCATGACTCAGTGAAAGTTTACAAATGGAAAAGAAAGGTTGACTATCAACATTGCACACGCAATGCGAATGCCTTTATCAGAGTAGATTGACGGGTTAAGGAATTACAAGCATGTTGTATTGCATCAGCCTCTATCCATTGCAGTTACCACGTCATTTTTAAATTGCCTTTACTTTTTAATTTCCCCTGTAGACAGTCAGTCCTGGCCTTTTATAATATAATCTATAGGGCATGGAGCACACTGGAAAATAAAAGCCTTAAAACTATCCAAATACATCCTCTTTAAGGCAGCAAAAGTTTTGATATATGAAAACATTCCTTAGGTGTTTCTGACAAATTTTTGTGACATCAAAAGGGATTTGTAAATAATCATTTCATTGAATATTCCTGGTGCTGTTTTTCTCGAAGTAAGGCTGTGTTTCCTATTTGCATGTGTGATAGACATAGCCTTCCTGAAAGGAGCTCTCAGATAAATAAAGAAGTAAATCAACATGATACCAAGCACATAGCAGGAACTGTTTACTATGATTGTCTCTCAAGAGAAAATCACACCCTGCGGGTGAAAAGTTGTTGTAGAAGAAGATAAGTGCTAATGTAGTGTGCTCAGCTGATCTTTTTTTAAAAGGGCTGAACATCAAAATATTGTTATTTTTTTTTAGAAAATGGCTTGTATAAGCTATTTTACAATGTACAGTATATGTGACCTCAAGATGCCGAACAGTGGACAACAACTTTTATATTTGATAAGTTTCTAGACTTTTGTTTTCTGAGCATTCTGTGGCTTTTAGGTTACATTATTAAACAAAAGGACCAACTATGTAGTTTTTAAAATTTACAGCTTATATGCTTAACTTTAGAACACAGTTTTGCTTGGAAAATGTACATATACCATGTTTGTGAAGAAATTACTTTAACTTGAAAAATACTGAACTTTAACTGGAGGCTACTGTAAATACTTAAGAACAGGAGTTAAGTGGTCATATTTTGTGGGTCTTGTATTGATTCTTGCAGCTGAATTGTGAATTAACTGAAAACTTGAGATTAACTGAACATTGCAGTTGACAGCAAATTGTATAATGAGGACGCGGGACACGGAGTCACAACCTTAGAAGAACGTTTATTCAACAAGCAGCAGGAAGTTCCCTACCCTCCAACATCCTGGGCATACTGCAAAGCATCATGGGAATAGTAGTCCTATTACTACACCTCCTCCTTTTAGCTTTAGTCGTCTTTTCCTTTTTCCCTTTCTCTTTCTTTCCCAACACCACATAATGAACACTTTTTTTTTTTTTTTTTTCTCACACAGCAAAACATATGCAACCACTTAGATTTAGAACACTTGTGTGATGTTATTTTCTCTGATAGTTCACAAATCCACTCTGTCAGGCTCTTTCACCATTCGACCAAACCTAGTAATAGTTCCTGTGGGTCGAAGATGGCTTCTATTTCGCCTGAAAGTACCCCTATCTGTTTCTACCACATATGATCTGGGAGTACTGGCAGACCTGACAACTGCACCACTAGTTCCTTCTGTAGTGATCCAAACCTTCTGTCCAGGTGTGAGTTGTGACAGAGGTCTGGACCTGTGTCTCCTGTTGTAATATTTTGCCTGCTGACGCCGTCCCTCTTCATCCTTCTTTCGAAAAGCAAGCAGGTCCGGCCACTGAGGATCCATTTTAGCTGTTGGTTGGGGTAGGGACGTACGCAGGTTTCTCCCCATTAGCAGTTGTGCTGGCGAGAACCCATGTTCCAGTGGAGTGGCTCTGTATGCCAGTAGTGCTCGGCTATGATCAGGATCCTTCTTCCACAAGTCCTTTATAGTCCGCACTGCACGTTCGGCCTCCCCGTTGGCTTGGGGATAACGTGGGCTGCTGGTGACATGTGTGAACTGATACTCCTCTGCAAACATTTTGAATAGCTCTGAGGAAAACTGTGGCCCGTTATCAGAAACAACAGTCTCTGCGGTTCCATGTCTTGCAAAGATCTCCTTGATAGCTTTAACGGTGACTTCAGCCGAAGTGCACTTAAGCTCAACTACCTCAATATATCTTGAGAAAAAGTCTATTAAGAGAAGGTATTGTCTCTTGGACCATTCAAAAAGATCCATACCGACCTTTTGCCATGGGCGGTCTGGGACCTGAGTTGGTATCAGTGGTTCGTGAGACTGTACCCTGTGTTTTTGACATATCTCGCAGCTATCCACCATGCGACCAATCTCTGTGGAGATGCCTGGCCACCACACAGACTCTCGAGCTCTGGCTCTGCACTTGGAAATCCCCTGATGGCCTTCATGCAGACGCTCTAGAATGTTTGCTCTGAGGATATGTGGTATTACCAATCTCTGTCCTTTCATCAGAAGATCGTTTGCAAGATGAAAGTCCATTCTATCCTGCCAAAAGGGCTTAATGTCTGGGTCTAGCTGGCATTTCTCTGGCCATCCAATGGAACAGTGCTCAATCACTTTTCTTCACACATAATCTTCTTTTTGTGCCGTCTTTACAGTCTCCAGCTTCCTGTCTGAGGCTGGGAGACCGATCACCAGACTGTCAACAAAAACTTCCACCTCTTTTTCAAACTGCAGCTCACCTGCAGAGGGCGGACCAGGTAGCGGTGCTCTAGACAGGGCATCAGCTGTGACGAGGTTCTTTCCTGGCACATGAATGATGTTAAAGGTAAAGCGTAGCAGTCTTAAACGAAACCTCAAGACCCTCGGGGGAAGATCATCCAAGCCCCTAGTGCTGAGCAGAGGGACCAGAGGTTTATGGTCTGTCATTAAAGTGAAATGTAGACCCATTAAGTATGATGACAGTCTTTCACATGCCCATGTGACAGCTAACGCCTCCTTTTCAATTTGGGCGTAGCGCTTCTCGGTGTCTGTTAGTCCTCTTGAAATGTATGTAATGGGTCGCCATGAACCATCTTGCTGCTTTTGTGTAAGAACAGCTCCAATCCCATATGACGATGCGTTCGCTGCAACTCTTGTGTCTGCCATGTTAGAGTACTGAGCAAGTACTTCTGGAGAGCTTAGTATCCCTTTCAGTCCTTGAAAAGCTGTTTCTTGGGGCTCTGCCCAGCTCCATTCATTTCTCTCCTTTTGCAGATCCTTTAATGGCATTGTTATCGTGGCGAGCTGTGGCACAAACTTTGCAAGGTAGTTGGCCATACCCATGAGACGTCGCACATCTTCCACACATGTGGGTTGCGGCAGCTGTTGTATCGCCTTGACTTTGTTTGGGTCGGGCTCAATGCCGTTTTCGGAAACCTTGTGACCCACAAACATGATTTTAGTCTTGGCAAACTCACATTTTTCATTTAAAGTGAGTCCTTCTTTTTGAAACTTTTGGAGCACACGGTGAAGTCTTTGGTCATGTTCTTGTTTGTCCCTGCCATAGACAAGCACATCATCGGCATGGCAGATGACTCCCTCAAAGCCCTCAAGCATTTGAGACATCCTCCTCTGAAAATGTTCTGGCGCCGATGATATTCCAAATGGGAGGCGGTTGAAATGATATCTCCCAAAAGGAGTGATGAAAGTTGTGAGGGGCCTTGACTGTGGAGTAAGAGGGATTTGCCAAAATCCAGATCGAGCGTCCAGTTTTGTAAACACCCTAGCATCTTTCAACATCGCTAGTGTTTGGTCTACTGCTGGAAGGATATGACATTCTCTTTTTACTACTGCATTTAAAGGTGTGAGATCTACACATATCCTAGGTGGCTTCCCACCTAGTTTGGGAATGACTACCATGCCTGAACACCATGCTGTTGGCTCAGTAACCTTAGAAATAACTCCCATTCCTTCCATTCTGTGTAGCTCTGCACGCACTACATCTCTGAGGGGGAGGGGGACCCTTCTGGGGGCAGGCAGAGCCACCGGTGTAGCTCCCTGTTCTAGCTGAATGTGGTAAGACTCTTGTAGCTTGCCTAAACCCTGAAAAACCTCTGGATAAGCAGCTCTGAAATCTACATCAGACTTCATAACTGTGTGTACTCTGTACACCAAACCCAAAGCTTCACATGCTGGTCTGCTTAATAGTGGCTGAACTAGCCCTGAAACCAGGTAAATATCCTCTGATGTACTGCGGCCTTTTGCTATTATTTGTGCTTTATAGCAGCCCTTCACGTTAAGTGGGTATCCACCAGGCCCTAAAAGAGTCTTTTGGGGTTTCTGCAGTGCTCCATCTCGTTCTGGTATGTACCACTTCTCAGGAATGGACGTAACGTCTGCCCCAGTGTCTAACTTAAACTCAACATTTTCCCCATTCATTAGGACTTTTTCTACCCATGGTTTGGATCTCTCAGTCCCTACTTCTCCCAAAAACACAAAATCTTCGCTGTTATCTTGACATTCTACAACCTCACGTAAGCCTGCAGCTTCACTATTGCGACAAACTACGGCAAAATGTCCCTTTTTATGACACTTACGACATTCAACGTCTCTAGCAGGACAGTCTTTCCATGAGTGTGTATTTTTACGCCCACAGCGGCCACACTCTTTAACACACAGCTTGTCTGGTCCTTGTCTTTTCTTTGTCTGTTGCCACGTTTGTGGCTTTGCTTTCTTCATGTTTGTCCGTATGGCGTCCATGTTGGAAGTTTTTTCCTCTTGTACACTGCTGAGCAATATTGTTTGTTGTTTCCTCACAGTTTCGCTCTGTCTGACCTTAAGTATGGCTTTAGAAAGTGTTAAATCTGAGTCCAGTTGTAGCTGTTCTGACAACTTTTTGTCTTTAATGCCAACCACAATTCTATCTCTTATAAGCTCCTCCTTAAGCACTCCAAAACCACAGTTCTCTGACAACTTATGTACAGCTGTGATGAAGGACTCTGCACTCTCCCCTTCTTGTTGCCGTCTTGAGTTAAACTGTGTTCTTTCAAAAATAACATTGTGTTTTCCCACATAATGCTGTTCAAATGAGTCATATTTCTTTTTATCTGCATCAGAGAGTGGTAAAACCGCCAAAACGTCATCAGCTGCGTATCCCATGGCATATAAGAGCGAATTCACCTGATATTCCTTCGTTTTTTCATTTAGAGCTGTTGCAATTCTGAACCTTTCGAATCGTCTGATCCACTTCGGCCAGTCTGTGGGACAGGAAAAGTCGAACGGCTCTGGGGGAGTTATTTGCACAGTTGTCGCCATCCTGGTTGGTAAATCCCTGTTCTCCTCGCGTTCAGGATCCAAACTTTCAGATGCGTCCTCCTGCTGCGCGTCACCCTCCGCCTGCATGTGCCTCGCAGCGACTTTCACTCACACCAGCTGACTCTTCCTGACACAGCCGTGCGCACAACCTCTCATCTGTCCTGTGACGGTAATAACAACATCTTCTGAACTTTTAAAACAGACTGGAGACTTACAGTTCGTAGCTTCTGACACCATGTATAATGAGGACGCGGGACACTGAGTCACAACCTTAGAAAAACGTTTATTCAACAAGCAGCAGGAAGTTCCCTAACCTCCAACATCCTGGGCATACTGCAAAGCATCATGGGAATAGTAGTCGTATTACTACACAAATGTAGCCAATTTCATAAATATCTATTTAAATTAAGCAATATATTTTTTAAATAGCATTCTCCAGCACTGAGACCCATAGACCTCTTGAATTTTCTCATTGACTGGATTAGGGTTGCTGATGCACAAAGTATGATCTTCCTAATGAGGTAAATATTATATTATGAAAAGAGTACCTGTAACCTGTTATGAAAGCTTATCTTTATTTGGCAGAGGTTGCTCCTAAAACATCTTACATCTTTTTTCTTTTGAAATTTATGGTAATTTATGGAGCACAGGAGCAAAGCTGAGCTTGAAACTGAGCATGGTTGAAGTGACTGTAACTCATTTTTCAGTGTGTGTACAAGCTGACTTCTTGATCATTATTGTTTAATCTAAAGACATAATCACCCATTAAGGCACAAAACTGGAAAGATGGTCACAAAGGGTTCTAGATATATAAGTGAAATGGCAAAGAGGTCAGAGATTTTTTTTTCTAGAACAAGGTAATAATGTGCATTTAAAAGAAGGAGAGGATTATATGATGTATGCAGCAGCACTCACTCTAGATAGACAGATAATCAAAATGGCAGCCCAACATTAAAAGACCGTCAGGGGTGGAGGAAGAAAAGAAAAAAAGTAAGGCCTATAAGCATTTAACAATTACTACACTGCAGATAACATTATGCTGCTGGCAGCAAAGGTAGTTGAGTAGCAATGGGTCAAAGGCCAGAACATTTGAAATGTCTACATCTGCAAAAAAAGCCATCTAATCCAGCACCAAGTGTTCAGTGACCCTGAATGTTACCTTGATGATATTTTGCAAAGGGGAAGAACTGCTCACAAGCTAATTTTGGATTTAATGGCCTATTCACATTAAAAATGTTCTTGCAATAACTCTTGAAATTGACTTGGTGATTTTTTTTCATTTAAGACAATTTAGAATTTTTACTAATCTAGTTCTGTACTCCTTATAATTTAGTGAATTAAAATGTCACATCCAAAAAGAGCATATAAAAATGAAAACACTAACAAGCAGAAAATGCGTCGCTTAGTAATCAAACTTTTTAGAAGAGTCCGGGAGAAAAGTGAAACGGTTTTTAGTTTAAGTAAAATAATTACAGACAATAGGACTAACCTGAAAACAGGAAATAAAGATAAAGAGCAGACTTTGCGGAATTTCTTTGAGTAATGTCTGGGTGGATTGTTAAAGTTATTTACTTACTAAAAATAAAATTTCAGCCCTTGCATCTTTCTGTCCTCAAGGAGATAACCCCATCAACGTGTGGATCATCATTTGAAGCATTAGATTTTAATTTTGGGCGGCACGGTGGCGCAGTGGGTAGCACTGCTGCCTCGCAGTTGGGAGACCTGGGGACCCGGGTTTGCTTCCCGGGTCCTCCCTGTGTGGAGTTTGCATGTTCTCCCCGTGTCTGCGTGGGTTTCCTCCGGGCGCTCCGGTTTCCTCCCACAGTCCAAAGACATGCAGGTTAGGTGGATTGGCGATTCTAAATTGGCCCTAGTGTGTGCTTGGTGTGTGGGTGTGTTTGTGTGTGTCCTGCGGTGGGTTGGCACCCTGCCTGGGATTGGTTCCTGCCTTGTGCCCTGTGTTGGCTGGGATTGGCTCCAGCAGACCCCCGTGACCCTGTGTTCGGTTTCAGCGGGTTGGAAAATGGATGGATGGATTTTAATTTTAATGTATTTGACCACTTCTGTATGTTGTTATGTTTTCAAAAGATATCCATTTATTTTAAATCTAATTGCTCATCTATTGGTTGCAGTCAAGTTTCACAATTATGCACAATTGCAACAATTTGATGTCTATTATTTTATTTTTAATATATCATGTACATAGCTACTGCCTCCAAAATGACTCATTCCCTTTTTATTTTTCCCCCTCCACACTAGTATGTTTTGGTTTATAAACACGGACATTTGTCTCTGTTTTTGCCTTCTGTGCACACTACATCAGTGTTTTCAATCAATGCAAATGAATAATTTTGAAAATAACAGTAGGGCATTTCATTGTGGAGAGGCTGGAAATGAAGATTTCAGAAAACATGCAGACACCATTGCACTCTAGTTGGATCATGCTTATTATGTGGATCTTCCCTGACTGGAACCTATAAATTATGACATCTCATCCCCTGATTCGTCACCCATCATAGAAGAAAAACATATTTCAACACAGTGGACAGAGAAGAGCTCCTTTTCATGGCGATTGTTGTATTGTTTACCTGTATGCATCTAAACTGTGTTTACGTTTACAAATCATGGTCAACCGACTACTCTACAATACTGTACAATAAAATCGCCATTTATGTGCTCAAACTGCATGAGCATGTTTTGTCCAATTGACATGCCATGAAATGGGTGCTCAGACTATACATGTGCGATGCGGTTATTGCACAATGAATTTTGGAAAATTTGATGGCGACATCAGAAAATGCTTGTGAGACTGCTCACGTTTCAAGGCAACTGACTGAAATTTCTGATTAAACAGAAAATGTTCTGATTGTGTGACAGCCCAATCCTGAGAACAATCAGACCTCAGAACCCCTCTCATACTGCACATGAAATGATGACCGACGAAACTGAAGGTTCGGGCCGACTCAATTGGTGACTGGAAATCTTTCCAGAAATCACATTTTATGCCCAGTTTAAGACATCTATGTTGTGCAAATGCTTAGGGTAGGTGAACAGTTTTAGTATTGAAGAAAATACTTTCAGAAACAATGTGAAAATGCTAGTGTGGACAATGATCATTTTCATTTAAAAACACAGTAGTGTGGATGTAGCCTAACTGAAAATGAAATAGATTCTGGAGAAGTCTTGACAGTGTGGAAATTTGTTCCCTTCTCTCTCATTGTCCTTACTGACTGTTGCTTTTTCCTTGGGATTCCAGTCCTTTCTAGAAGGAAAACAGAAGAAAACTTGGAGCATGTGGAGCCCTTTTCAGGCAAGATGAAGAAGGGGCCTGCGTTGCCTCGAAAGCTTGCATATTGTAATCTTTTTAGTTAGCCAATAAAAGGTGTCATTTTGCTTAGCTTTTCTCTACATTCATAATGGCTAACACGGTACAACACCCTAGTACTATCAAGTGGTATTAAATCAGTATATTTTTTACTATAATAGCCAATAGTGTTTTACTACTGTACAGTATGTTTTTCTTAGAAAAGGGTAGCACATTTATCATATTTATTTTGGAGCTTCTGTAAAATTTTAATTTCCACTTGGGGACAAATATAGTAGAATCTATCTGTCTATTACAGTAACATTTTTGTGAAATAAAGAATATTAACTTTATGATGTCAGCACAAGCACATTAAAACCAATAACCACCATACTTTAGGTCACAATGTTGAAACCTTCAATGCGTATGAATAGGAAACAATACTGTATATTTTGTATCTACTTTAAGTGTTCCTGTCATCTACAATTATATATTTTTATGTTTTTATGTTGTAATATGCACTTTGAGTGTCTTTTCTTGTTCTCATATGTGTTCCATTGAGGCAACAGATACCATTCTTTAATTGTTCAAATGATCTCCTTCTCTGCTCTGCTTCACTTCTAGTTAATTGTTTTTAAGTTAGGTATGTTGTTATATTACCTTAAAAAATTTGAGAAATATCAAATATTTTACATGACATTCTATTCCACCCTGTATTTCTTTTTTATCTAAATTAGCTAAAAGTTTCGTAGGCCAAATCAGAGTTCATAACAGTTTATCTCTTTTTTTTAAATTTATATGCACTTTGTAAATTCAAGGACATTTGGAGCTAGTGCATTGATCTGAAAATGCAATGTAAAAAATGTGATTTGAATGTAAATGTGATTTAATTAATGTTCTTACAAATGGTTTAAACCTTTGTCTTTCCAAGAAATTCCTTGGGAGAAACATTAGCATACTCAGAATTACAGCACAGCACTGTTATAATGTAGCATTGCAATATTTGAATGGAAATACACATAAATGCATGTAGGAGTTCACATGCAATAGGTAAAACTGTTTATTTTTGCTACCACATTGTATTGAATACTTTTCTATTTAAAATTTTCATGAACAAACATTATAGAAGCTACTACTTTAGTTTATAGTAAATGAGAATGTTTTACATGTTACTGAGGCCCTGATCAGAAAGACCAACACACACAATTTTTCTTATGTTTACCAAATAATGAGGTAGTATAAATATGAGAATAAACAAAACTGAAGTAAATAAAACTCAGTCTACAATAAGGTTAACAGTCCACTGGAATTTTTTTTTCCATTTGTTTACTTCATTATACTTTAGTAAATACTTGTTTTTAATGTGATATTTGGCATTACTGTTTTGTTTTAAAGTTTTGCTATTACTTTTTATTATTTATTGCTTGTCATCATAGTGCCATTTTGTTTAACATTTTTGTAACACAGTTCAAAAGCAATGAAACACAGAAATCAATAAAGAAAAAGAGAGACAACGTATCACCATGAGCCCTGGTGCAACATATACTGTAGTAGCATACAACAAGGTGCAAGGTACAACAAAAACAAACCATAAATAGACAGTACAACCATGTAACACAATAGTGTGAAAGGAATTTAAACCTTCCAGAATAAAGTAATATTTTACAATAAGTAAGATATTGTACAGAGGCAATTTGCAACATTGAACCACACTGAGTTAGTGATATGTTGAATCAATAAAAAACACAAGATAAAGTGCAGGTGCTGTTGACAAAGACCAAAGTGTAATATGATAAGAATATAAAGCATAAAATGAGGTAGTATACTGGAATGATACTGGTTAAACAGGAAATAGACATTTTTGTGCATTCAGAATTCTGTGGTATGAAAATATTACTCAGTCTTGCAGAAACAGAGCAGAGACTTCGATACCGCTTGCCAGATGGCAGAAGAGAGAAGAGTCCATGTAACAGGTGGCAATGAACTTTCACAATGTTACTGGCTCTATTATAAAAACAGGTTTGGTAAATGTCATTCAGGGGAGGCAGAGGCGTACAGATTGATATTATGAACAATGCTGGCCGTCCCCTCTCTGATATACTAACACTAAGGACTTTCAGGCAATGAATTATTCAGCAGAAGTGTGTAAAGAAACACTACTGGGGCTCCTTTACATCAACAGCAATACATCTATAAAATGTGTCACTGTGACTGCCAAGTAAGACTTTTTTTCTTCTTAAATTGTCTTCATTTTTAGTCATTCTGGTGTATGTTCTGACCATAGTGAGTGTCTATATATATATATATATATATATATATATATATATTGTCACACACGTGAGATTAGGAGGCAGTCAAAAAGCTTAAAGGTGAGTGAAACATCACGAGATGAAGGGTGGTCACGTGGTACTTACCAGAATCTCTTCTCTCCACAGGAAAACCGAAGAAAAATAAACAATACCATTTTCCAAAATGGCCGCCCCGACGTCACTTCCAGTCACGTGAGATGACGTCACTTCCAAAATACACCACTTCTGGTTTTCATCAAACGACGTTGTTTCAGCTTCCTGTTGCAACGTCACCTCCTGCCAACCATTTCCTATTCCCACAATACAACTGTATAAAAACACCATTTTGTAATATAAACATTGTCAAATGTTACCTCTGTGGTTTTTTGATCATTTATTTTGCTACTTTGTCCGCAGGACAATATACGGGGATGGTCCCCAACACTTTGTTTTTGTGAACGCTTTATTCTTTATTGAAGAATTTCTCAGAATATATATATACACAGTATATATATATATATATATTTACAGTATGTGTGTGCGTGCATGCGTGGGTGTGTGTGCGTGTGTGTGTGTGTGTATTTATTTATTTAAAGAATTTTAAAAGCCACATTTTCCACTGGAGATAAATAAAGTTCTATCTATCTATCTATGCTATCTATCTATCTATCTATCTACAAAGTAAAACAGACTCCAGCACCATTGCTGTAGCAGTCTACAGACCACCAGGGCCATATTCATTGTTATTGATTGAATTTGGAAGCCATTTATCTGATTTAGCTATAAAATATCATGTAGTTCTGATGGGGATTTACTATTTACTTTACTATCTGGCTTGACTCATGGTCATAGTCACACTTTAGATATAAATACTAGACCTGTTAGTTGAGATTGAAAATTTAAATATCACTGCACTAAATTATCTCTGATTACCAATTAATTACATTTGATTATTTTTGCCCTCGCCATTATGATCCCAGAGTAAAACAAGAACACTATGACATCTAGATTGTAACTCTGCATCAAAAGGTGTATTTTGAGAAAGTCAAACATAATTATCGAAAACAATCTAGATCAGCTGACATATAACTGCTGAATAATATGGCTCACCTGAAAAACAAAAGTAATAAAATCCCATACAAATGTACCATGTTTAATGGCAGTACTCTTGCTCTTAAATTGGAATGTCGATATGATAGGGTAGGTGGAGAGCACAACTGTTTCGAACACATGGGTAGACATTTTTAAAGGACATAATTCAGCTTTCTTATGAACTGTTATTAACCATCTTGTTATTCTGTTTCTTTTCTCAAGGTCCACTTGTTGTCCCTGCTCTACTTCCCGACTGTTTTTCTACGCTTGGAAACAAGGAAAACAAAGAATTATCTACATATGAATGAAGTGATAATGGAAGTCTTAGAATCAATAGATGGAATTATTCTCTCTTCATATTCAGTAGTCGAGCACCAGTACTATTGTAGGATGCCCAGGAGGAACTGGGAGGCCAGTTGGCCTATGTTTCCAGAACTTTGACTGCTAATCATTCTTTCTTCATCAGTTATAACTCCTAGAGGTTTATTTTCATCAGTAATGCTGTTGATTGAAGTTTTTATTTTCCTCTCTTTCATTGTCAACTGGCCTTAGTCTTCGCCTTCATGTGTATGTGTTCAGTCTCTTTTTTCATGTTGAAAAAACAAAAGAGATGATAATAGACTTCCAGCACTGCTTACCCACCTCTCACCATTGACAGTGGTGTTGTTGAGAGGGTCAAAAACACCAAGTTCCTGGGAATCCATATTATGGAACTCCTATCTTGGTCCCGCAACACTGCCTCCATAGCCAAGATGGTTCAGCAGCGTTTCTACTTCTTGTAAAGACTGAAAAGACCCCCTACCTATGCTTACCACATTCTCTAAGAGTACCATTGAAAGCCTGCTCTCTAGCTTCATCACTGCCTGGTATGGGAACTGTAATGTTTTGCACTGCAACACACTACAGTAGATAATGAAAGCAGCTGAGTCTGCAGTCTGCTAGACAGATATTCCATTATCCAAGGCACCATAGGCTCTACCTACATATCTTTGAGCTTACATCTTTACAGGATTATGCATTTTGTATATATAAAATACAAAGTTGACTGATTCATTCATTCACTCTTCAACAAAAACATGAATACCTGTTTAATTAAAAAGCTGAAATTTGGCAGAATTGTACATCCAGGACAGTAAGTACCCACTAAGAAAGGACATTACTATATAACAATGTTTAAGGGTGAAAAACAAAACTACAATAGAAAAATACCCCAAAATCTTAAAAAATACTTTGGCTAATTTAATCGAAACTTGGTGATGATTTAGAAAAAAAAATTAGACATGTGTTTTTTTATTTGTCAATATTTATTAATATTATGTTAACTTACATCCTCTGTATTGAGTTTAGAGGTGGCTGGATGCAATCAAAGGATGCAGAAAAAGTTATTGACAGTTGCACTAAGCAATACATTAGATGGACCGCTGATGAAAAGATGGTGTCCTGGACAGGAAAAAACAGACCTAATTAATGAGACATGAAATGGAAAGAGAAAGTTCAATTAAACTCAAAGAATATGTAAAGCTCAATGGTTAGCAAGCACTATAAACCTCCAGTGCCGGTGACAGAAGCAAAAAGCAAGGGGGAGAGAAGCAGAAGCGGAAGTGACATCCTTGCATCCAAGTCAAAAGGGAACAGAGGGAGTAAGTTTAAATTTAACGGGTCCTCCTCAATTTATTTCATTGTAATATAAATTCACTTCTATGGACTTTGAGATGGGCCCCACACCACACTTTGAAATTCTTTACATTTACAAGTGTGTCTGCTTGCTTTAGACAGGCATGCTTCACCCCATCTCTCTGCTGTACTCTTAAATTCTTTACACATACATTTGCATCTGCAGACTTTAAAAGGGAGGGGGGGCTGATCATTTAAAAAGCCTCCAAAACATAGTTATGGCAGTTATTTTCTTTCACTTGAAGCACAGGAGGAGACAACCCCAAATATAAAAACATTTAATATACTGCATGGACCACCTAAACTGCTGAACTGGCAGACACACCTTACCTATTTAATTTATTTGTCTGGACAATGACAACATGATTTAAACCGGGGCCTGTCAAGAGCCTTCTCATCTGAATAATATGTCCGCCCTGTGCACCTAGAAGGCAACACTCAGCACAAGACTCTCTGTCACTGGAGTAAACCTGTGTGTCAGTCCCTCTAATAATGAAGTCCTCTACTATCCTACTTCCCTTTCTCTTGCCATTCCTGCCTTCCACCTCAGAGTTACCAGAGTAACCATGTAACACTGTTATGATCGCTGATTTTTTTTAAAATTGTTATGCAAATTGTAGTGGAGTTTCTTGCTAATTGTATATCAATTGCAAGAATTTGATACACAGAGATTCTAAATTAAAGGTCTGTTTTTTAGTTTAGTGCACCTTAACAAAATTTTTAAATTGTTTATTTTTTCTGTGATGCAATTTTGTCTTTCTTTTGGACACTTTTATAGCACATTTTGCTAGGATGCGCCCTCTGCTTTTTGGGGCATGTTCAAAGAGGTCATGATCCATATCTCATCAGCTCAAGAGGCCATGTTTTATCTGAGTTTGATAAATAATAGTAGTGAAAGAACTGTCAAGGAGTAGATGAAGTGTATTAAGAACAGTGACACTGAAATTAAATATACTGGAGCAGCAAATAGTTCATTCATAATTATTAGGAGGTTTTCTTGTATATGAAGCAAAGACAAAGACTATTAAAGATGTTCTTATATATATTGTGAGGTTTCTAAACTCTTTCAGGAAAAATGGGACAACATGCCAAAGCGTGACTGCTGCATCTTTGGAGGACTGCTTGTCCATCACCAAGGCAACCACAGGTTCACAGCGCAGCAACATAGCTCCGCGGAAACAACCATGAGCCAATCGGGATTGAGCTATAAGTGCCTGTCGTCAATAGGTGATGCAAGGAACATTATAAATGTAGGGAACAGTATAATTTGGCCACTGACCTAGTCCCGACCCTGCCCATTTGCTGTGTCTGTGTATAGGAGAGTGGTAGATCCCGCTGCAATAAATAACCCTGCTGTTCCTGTTTCAAGTTGAATAAAGCTGGTTTTGCTAAAATACTGAGACTCAGCCTCATGTTTTGGGGTACAAGACAGTGACTCACACATCACAATATATACTGTATAGGGTGGTCCAGATCTAACTATGTAACTTTTAATGCAATGCAATTCAATAATTGCATAGTTAGATCTGGACCATATTTATATATCTTCTTAGTGTATGCTCTTATACACATCATTATTTGAATTCAATCAGAAATTTATAAAACAGCAGTCATTACCTTGGTTTGGGCAATACTAGCCATATAGGACTTTCTAAATAATTAACAAGTATTGTGTCTGCAGGAAAACACTAGTGGCTGAAATATTACATGAAATGTAATTTACCTTTGTAAAATAACAATTTAGAAACAAAATGCTTTTTCTGACTTTCTGGATTACTTTAAGTGATTTGTTTCACAGTGTCAAAAAATAGAGTTAGGATTTATTTCATAGCCTCTTTCTGACCTTTATTTGTGACAGTGTTCGATAAGCCTTACGGTTGCCTTTTAGGATATGCTGGCTTTAATGTAAGTTTCTGATTGGTGTTGACCCTACATAGATCTACAGAGAAGTCTTCATACAATTACATTTTGGTAGCCAGAGTAACAATACAGCTATATTATTGTAACTTTACATTTTTAGACTTCCAATACTATATGACAGCATACTGGTAATTGGTGGGCTCATTAAAGGAATAAAGAAGCCTTTCTTTAGAATGAAGCAAAGCCTGTAATATTTCATGAAAAATGCAATGACCCCTACAAAAATAATAGGAATGTGAAGCCAGAAAAAATTAAACTTACACAAAATCATAAATGTTCAGGGAATTTGAAATATCACCAAAAATGTTAATTTTTTTTCATGTAATGTATTTAGATGTTTAAAATAGAGTTTAAGGGAATTAAAAAATTATTATGTAATTTTTGGAAGAAGTTAATACATAAGATAGTGATTGTGTTGAAGGCCAGACAATTTTTTTTCTATCGACTCTTTCAAACACCCAAATTGAAAATTCTTACTGCAGATACTGTGATCGTCATGCATATTAAACATGCGGAACATTCATGGGGTATTCAACAACAACAACAACAACAACATTTATTTATATAGTACATTTTCATACAAAAATTAGCTCAAAGTGCTTTACATAATGAAGAAAAGAAAAATAAAAGACAAAATAAGAAATTAAAATAAGACAACATTACTTAACATAGAAAAGGAGTAAGTTGTATTCCATATGTACTAAGATGAAAATAAACAAAAGAAAACAAACTGTGGGTAAAATCATCAGTGCATGATACCATGATGTAGGGCACAGGAACTGTTGACAAGTGATAAAATAAGAGACATACAGAATAACACATAAGGAACAACAAAAATTAGAAACTCATTCAATCAATACTTTTTGCTTGCTTATCTCAGGAATTCATGCAGTTGCTTTTTAAAAGATGTCTCTGTGTCAATATCAGTAATTGACCATTTTCCCAGTATCCCATGTGTTAATAAACACTTACTTTTCATCATATTGCCCTTCTTTTTTCACAAAAACCTTTAAACACTTAGATGACTGAGTTCTATTGAATTAAGTTTGTCTGTCTTTGTGACTTTTGAAACCCCCAAATTAAGTACCACATAAACCTGTCAGAATTTGCGAAGCTGTGTTAGTTTGAATACGATATGCTTCCTTGTTCAGGAATATACTAGCATTAAGACATTTTTTTTTCCTTTTTGGACAAAACCAAAAAATATGCTGTAATGCTTTATTGGTGCTTCCAGGTTTGAAACACTTTTAACAGTGATTTTGACCAGTGCTGTACTTGAAAGCTAAACGGCTACCTTACATGAATTGGAAATTCCAGTGAGCTTCAAAACTGCAAAGCTGAAATCCATCAACTTCTACATTTTTAATGCTCTCTCTACAATTTATTATGACAGGGTAATACACTGGACAAAAGAAAACAAGCAAAGAACGTGTAATTGGCCCAACATGGACCTACTGGAAAGCCATGCAGCTGTTTCAGTAGGTATAGAACATTGCAAATGGTAGCAGAAAAACTGGATAGGTATATAAGCAGTCCATATCTGCAATTCTGGGAGAGACACGTAGTTGGACAGGAACCACTGGCACTTTTCCTCACATGTTTTAGGAATGTCCTCTGGCTGTCGCTCTCTTGCACTCTGTGGCTGAATCCCTCTCTATGGTTCTTTCTTTACCCATTCCTTTGTGTTCACAAGTTCTCCTCTTTCCAGAATTTTCTTTTCTTTCCTCACTTTCCCTTTTTCTCCCTCAGCAGAGGATTTTAAAGACTGCAACCATTGCAGCTAAACTGCTTTTAACCTGTTGCTCGAAATCTCCTGCCCTTGTCTATCCTGCAATCGGGACGTCTTATCTTTCTTGAACTTTCTGCATCCCAGATCAGCAATTGTTCTGGCTATACTATTCACAACAAGTTTCTCCTGTCCACCTTTCCTAATTTTTTTCCCCCTTACTTTGTCTTGTGCTCCTTGGTGTGTGTGTGTGTGCCAGTTTACCCGTCAACTCTTTTTTATTTTTTTTTCTCACTTATTGTGTGTCTGTTTAATTAGCTTTCTCAGGTGTTTTCCAGTGTTTTTTTTTGTTCTTACGTAGCCCTAAAATCAGTTATTATTGTTGGTTTCCTTTTAATGTATTCCTTTTTGAAGTTAAGAGCTTTAGCATGAGAATTGAATTGGATTTTTTCTGGTTTGTTGGATTTTTTTGCTTCTGTCTTTGACTTCAAGATTGCGAATTGGAGTTGTTTGCCATTGGTTATCTTTTTAAGCATACCTTTTTGCCTTATTTTTGCCTTTCTCTTTGCCTTGCCATATTTTTTTACTTCTTTTGTTTATTTAGTAAATTCTATAAAATTGCAGAACATTGTTTTATTTTTTTTATTATGCCTATCCTCTCTTTTTTTGTAATGTTTTTGAACTGTTAACACCTGGGCTCCATTTTGGCCCTGTGCAGACCTTGTAGCCTGCCTTTTGGGTGAATTCTGTGTTTTTAAAGCAAACCAGTGAAGTTGTGCTCTGGTTTGAATTTGTTTTCAGGCCTGTTCAATCCTTTTGCCAGTTTTAAGTTATTTATCACAACACACAGGAGTACAAATTTCTGAATATATCAAAGCATACTCTGTAAATGTAGATATTTAGGGAAAATTATTTAATGGAGTTAGTACATTTGGTTTAAGTTACTTTGATTCATGATTATATCTTTTGTGTATTGTATTTCTGGCAACCACAATCTTTGAATTTATAGTTCTGCTTTACCCCTATGTTTTGACTATTTTTTTCTTCCCTAAGTGCCTTAACTTACTGGTACCTTATGAAAAACTCTTCATTTTGGATGAGTTTACTATCTGCTTACAATAATTAACTAAACAAAAAACCCTGAACCTGTTCTTCTGAAAATCCTACTCAATCTCAGTTTTCATTTACTTATCTAAAACAAAAAAAATGTAAAACTTTGTTTTATATTAAACAATTGTAAAACAGATTTTTGTCTGGTCGTAAAACATCAAAATAACAGTCTCTTTGCTCCATTCTGATCCTTTTGTTTATTGAAATCAAAACAAAAATATTTTCCATTCTCTTCTACTTTTTTAAAGTTAACTTAAAAGAGTGGTATCTTCACATTTCACCAAAGAAATCTGACTGTAAGAAATAACTACAGTAACTCTGAGTGTTACAGTATCTCAATCAAAGCAAAACGGCTTGATTGTTTTTTAATGTCACTGAAACTAGAAAGAAAAAAATGAAAAACACATCACTAAAACAATATATAGATTAGTGTTGATCCTTGAAATCACAAAAAAGTTTTTGCAGCAAATTTCACCAGTAACCTTATTCATTTTACTTAGACCATTTTTTTCCCAGAGCCCCATGAGAGCTGTAGCAGCCATGTTTGACTGGGATATCATTATCTGATCTGTGCGGCCTGCCTGATTTATGTAGAACATGCTCAGAATTTCACTCATGCATACTTCAAGCATACTCCATCTCATGCCTCAGTGGAGGTGCTCAATCTGATCGCATATTGGTTGACCAGCATGTAATATGGTGTTGTACCAGCTCCAACAGGCAATTAAAGATCGAAATTGCCATCTGACAGTATTTGAAAAACCTATGTGGAAATTGTCACACTTCTTCATACATTACACAAAAGCTTCCTTTCTTCACACTCTGTGCAGTCAGAGGGTGAACCCAGTAGCGGCAGCAATGTTTCTCTGGCTACATCACCATATTAGGAGGGTTTTTTAACACAAGGAAGTCAATGTTCAGGGTCTAATGAAGCCAACTGATCAATATTTTGCAAAACCAATGAAGGATGAACCTCAAACCCCATAGGCTAAAAACACTCTGGACTGCCTTATAACTGCCCCCACAGGTAAACACACAAAAGTGTAATCTGGGCTGCAGGTTGGCATTTACCAGAGACAAATGAACGTGAATGTAATGTCATATTGAAGTCAGTTAATTGCCACTACAAAACACAACTTAAATGCCTAGGTTGTTCAGAGCGCATTCTTTAACCAAGATTTAAATGCCTGTGTGGACTTGGCCTTACAAAGTGTAACGTCAACTACTCGATCAGTACTTCAGCCATATTTGAACCTCATGTGAAAAACGATAATGGGAATATTATGAAATTACTTTGTTGTTCTGCAACGATTCATTGTATGTTGTTTCTTCACTACTGAATTAAGCACATTATGCTCCTTGTTGTGTAGTGCAGGTCAGGTAGTGACAGGAACAGCCTCCACCAAGTATGTAATGCTGATCCCTTGCATTGAAGGTTCTGTGGGTGTTAGTTAGTCATAGTGATGGGAGCTCGGGAAACACGTAGAGAGGTAAAGGACTCAGCATTTCGATTCACTTTACTGATTTGATTTTTTTGAACTACCTGCTTAAGTGAATCAATTCTTTTGATTCATTTGGAATCTGGTGTATATGGGAAGTCTGGGTTTCCTTTTGTTTGTATCACAAATTTATAGTTTAATAATTTTTCCATTATTTAGATATAAAGTCATATATGCATGTTTGTACATAAACAAATTAATGATATCATTGTTTATTGAAATATAATTAATTATATATTTAACATAATTCCAGTGTAATTGTCTTGTTTCCATACATAAAGCATGACGGTACATTTCAGATGTGTAAAAGAAGGTATTTCATTACAGAATTACAAGTGAATGAGAACTGTGCAAATCAAATGAACAAGAATCGTTTGATCGATTCTTGCATATTGTTTTGTTTGGGAATAAAATGAATGAGAATCATTAGACTGGTTTTCAGGTAGTGATTCATTCACAAATCAAAACAACAATTGTTACAATGATTTTTGGAAAGTGTCTTGTTCCCCCATAAAAACAACGCAGCTGCGCCAGGTGTAAAGGCGAGAGGTTGGGTGTCATCCAGCCAGTGAATTTGCCACACGCAGGTTCTTCAACGAAACAGTAGGGCCTACAAAGCTCGCCAAGGTATCTTGCAAAGTCCTGTTTGTGATTATGTTTTTTGATGGTCTTTATATAAAAACATGTATATATTACTTATATTAAAGCCAGATGAAATGTTATTTACCTATTTACCTTTATTTATTTAATCCCTACAGCGTAAAGTAGACTGCAGAGCTTCCTGTGTTTGATCGACACGAGCATGCTGACAAAGTACATTTATTCAGGAAAAGATCCCAGTCATCCCACAGAAGAAAGACTTTCTGAGACTAAGGTCATAAAGCTTATGGAACCGTTTCTGGACAAAGGCAGAATCTTAACAATAGCTGCATAAAGTGCAACAGGAGCTTCCACCTGCAGCTAAAGTAACTTCAGTATACAAGCAAAGCAATGGTACTGAGAATGCAGACAGACGTCTTCTTTTTGGGCAAATTGCTTGCATGTTGTTGAAGGACATGTGTGACAGATTCACTGGCAGGGTGACTCCCAACCTCTTGCTGTATCCAAACGGAGCCATCTTTCGCCTTTACACCTGATGCAGCTGTGTTGTTTTTATGTGTGAGTGAACGTTTCTTGTGGGGAGGGCTTCTGTTCTCTCATCCTCATCTGAGTTCACCTCTGTTATAGTATGTTTTTATTTGAAAACTAACAGTGTCAGATTGGAGGGAGTGTGAACGTGACTGAGAGAATAAAAGTGAATAATAAAACAAAATGCTAACTTTTATGAGTACCATAAATTTATAGACTCAAATGATCAAATGTATGTTTTTATTCTATAATAGTAATAATAATAGCAACCCACTACTTAAAACAGCGTGTGAAGGATCGAACCTGCAACCTCTCGATGTGGAAATAGCAGTTCTTACCGCTGCACCAGCCAAGCAGACGTATATGTGTGTGTGTCATACCCTGTCCCAATTTCTTTTGCTTTGGTTACATTCTAGAAAAAAAGAGCACTTGTTTTGTTATATCTGTGTCTTTTGTGAAAGTGTGTATTTGATATTCGGACTTCATTCTTCACACATTATACACTTCACCTCAGCGTTTTGCCTATCATTAGTAGAACATTAAAAAAGTTTGTGTTGTAGTTATGTGTTCAAAATTTCTTGCCTCACATTTCCTGTCATCAAACATTTGCCCAGATCACTGTAGTCACGGAACACACATGAAGGGTATGTGTTCCAAATAACGATATATTGTTTACCCTATACAATTCAAGGCACCTCACACCCAGATGAACAGATTTGAGCTGGAAGAACTTTGCGTACAACTAAAGCTGTGTCAGTGGGGGCTGGGATAGTAGGCTTCCTGCTGCCGGTGCTGATTGACACATTTGCAAAACAAAAGACACTGATGAGGCGGTGCAAGGGAATTTAAGGTGGCCTGGGATTATGAGTTTTTTCTTGGGCTTCAGGGATTCTAGTGTTAAATATCTACGAGGATCAGTGAAATGAAAGATGTTGATGATATCATGCAGAACACACATGTGCTTTAGCAGTTCTGTTCTGTTTCACGGAATTTATTCATTCATGCTCACAAATCAATTTATATGATTCATGGGAAAGAGTCATTTAAAAAGAATGAATTGTTCCTGAATCATCCATCACTAATTTTGTGGACTTGGTGTATAATTTTATCTCAGAGAAGCACGGTGATGCAGTGGTTAGTACTGCTGCCTCACAGTTCAAGTCACATTTTTGGCCACAATAATCAGTCCAGAACAGTTGTAAAAAAAGACTATTGCACCATTATAATCCACTCAAATCTAGTTAGTTCACTTCTTCCTTTCCCACTGACTTCAATGCAATGCTTAAATTCACAAACATTTTGCTCATCACTAACACAAATGCTATAAATTCAGTGTATTGTTTTGGACTTTACTTAATTTCTCACCCCCGAGGCATCAACAGCTTTGAAATTCATGCCTGTTTGATGCCTCGTCAGTGTTTTGTATACATGAGTGATGTTAACAACAAACCATCTGTCTCTTTGCTTTATTCATCTGCAAAACTTGTCAGTTCCTTTCCATGACAGTAGCTGAACATAACCACAGGCTTCCAGATCATATTTTTCTGTATAGCTACCCAATCCCCCACCCATGGTAGCTGCTTTCCTTGTTTGATGTCTGAGTGATAGGCCATCTCTCAAACAGCAGTTCCTGCATTCATATTGGTCTACACAGCTGGCCTATTCAGATAGCCATTGTCTGCCTGCTTGCTTTTGCAGTCATAGTTTTATTTCAGTTTGCTGATTAACTTTTTCTTATTTTGACCCCAGCAATTCCTTCAATCATGTTTCTGACTTCCTAAAATAATAATCTGAGTGTATGTGAGTTTATTTCTGAATTCTGCCCATAATGTTTCCTGAAATAGAACTGTTTTTCTTCTTCTTTGAATGTGAAACATTTGGCTAGAACTCTTGTTTTTTTTTTTGACGACTGAGTCTTGCATCTAGGAGCTTTACAACTACCATTTAATAAATAAAAAATGAATAAATAACATCAGCAATTCGGTGAATTATTATTTCCTTTGAATTCACTCAACTGGAGTTTGACAATTTAGAACTGCAATGTCTGAATGGTGCTACAAAACAGAAATACTATGTCCTTTTAACAAAAATTGTGATATACATACAGCAGATTTTAGTTCTTATTATGCTCAGACCCTAGTGTTCATAGTCTTCTAACCTTTGTATTCACCAATAACTTCCTATAGTCCTTTGCAATCTAATGTTTTCTAGAAAAAGCTGGTTTTTGATAGAGAGCATCTGGTAAAGTTCAGAAATCCAAATCAAATATATTATTAGTGCTGTTTCTTTGTATAACAAACAAAATGCAGTGAAAAGCACATCATGAAATAGATTCCTGTAATATAAGCAACACTCTGCCTATTCTTCCACCGAATTTAGGAGTGGGATTATTATTATTTTACAATAAACAGATAAACTGGAAAAAAGAAATTGACTTTAAAGCTCATTTAAAAGAAAAAAAACTACAATTTAGAAATAAACTGCACAAGAGGGCTATCGAGGAAGCAATGTGAAATCAAATGAGCATAAATCTGAACTGATCAATCTTACTAAATTTCAGAAAGGAGCCATCATGATGAGTCAGGCAGAACGGTGCTGTGCAACATTTTTTAGATCCTAAATTATTACTCTTTTATAAATACCTAATGTCCAATAAACAAATCCAAATGAATCACAGAAATATTGCAAATCCATTCAAGCATAACATATTATATTGGATTTTCACAGCTTATGAATTCCAGAAATATACATTTTAAAATTAATAAACAGTGAGGTTTGCCAAGCCAAAGAATTAACAGAAGCCCACCTCAGTCAGCAGACTTCTGAGCCAGCAGTTAACAGCTTTGGCAAGAGAGAAATTAAATGAAGCATGTCAAATCAAACAGTAGGAAAATTTTGTGGGGATAGATTCATTCAGTGAAGACAACAGATTAGAGCATATACTCCAGTGCAGAACCAGCCAAAGAGAAATGGAGGGTGAAGTTAGACTGCATCTTCCATGTGCATGTGCTTTATTAAATACATCCTTATGCACTGTAATTTTACTGCAATGATTTTGGTAACTTATTTTTTTTCACATTTTTCTTTAAACATTTTCATTACAGTTTATACGAGGTGAGACACAAAAATAACTGGATTGGTAAAAAATATATATATATATTTATTAATGAATTACAGCATTCTAAATATTGTCCCCTTCTATATAACCCCCCCCCCCCCCCCCCCCCCTCCCGATCTCTACACAGCTCTATACGTACCTTCCATTGATTGAAACAGTGCTGGAAGTCTTCTTGCTTGAGGCGCTACAACAGACTTGCCGTTCCTGTCTTCACTTCATCCATTGAAGAAAAATGTGTTCCCTTCAGGTCACTTTTGATTTTTGGGAACAAGTAAAAATCACAGAGAGCTAAATCGGGTGAATAGGGAGGATGATTGAGGACAGGAATGTTTTTGTCAGTTAAAAACTGCTTAATGGAAAAAACAGTACGATCATTTCGAACAATCTGATTTACCATTTTTGATGTTTTCATCCATCCAAGATAAGCGTGGGCGACCTGGGCGTTGAACATCTTCCACATTTTCTTGTCCTTCCTTGAAACATTTGTGCCACTCAAAAACGTGTGTGTGCAAGACAAACTGTTATCACCGTACACTGTTTTTATCATTTCATAAATTTCTGTGGCCGTTTTGTTCAATTTCGCAAGAAATTTGATGTTGATTAGCTGTTCGATTTTTTCAACCAACATTAAAGCGGCAACTCGTGTAGCGATTGTTGTGCAAATACTGACTGGGCTATTCACAGGACCGAGCCGGTCGGTGGTTTGAGAGGGCATGTAGGAGGGGATATAGTTCTATGATTCATGCTCGGCCAACCTCCAGATGGTTTTCCAGGAAAGACCCAAGCCCAGTCTGGTCTCACCTCGTAAACTGCAAATGGTGGTAGAAATCCAAAACTGTTTAAAGGACAAGTTTAATATATTGAAGTCAATGGCAATTGCAGCATTAAGTTAATGAACCATGCCAGAGAGAGGCATTGAGCTAAAGAGCACAACCAGATTTAAGTTGGCAGAATACCATAAAAAAAACCCACAAAAAATATATATGCTTGATTTACCATGGATTGACACCCCTCACCCTTCCCTAACTGGTGGGATGCAAAGAAGAAAAAGTACACTGTGATACCAAAAAGTTTGAAAAACACCGCTGTAACATTCAGATGATATCAGGGACTTAGTTAACTGGTTTAAAAGTTGGAGCATTTTGAAATTTGTTTGTTAACTTTATCAGAAAGTCAGTTATTATATTTTTGTTTATTAAACATTTTGGTAGTTATGAGTCCACCATACAAATAACAGTAATAACAGAAAACAATTACATGTGTTATTAGACTACATTAGACTGACATTGTGGTCAGTAACACAGGAGCGCCACAGGGGACTGTACTTTCTCCGGTCCTGTTCAGCCTATATACATCGGACTTCCAATACAACTCGGAGTCCTGCCACATGCAAAAGTTCGCTGACGACACTGCTATCATGGGCTGCATCAGGAGTGGGCAGGAGGAGGAGTATAGGGACCTAATCAATGACTTTGTTAAATGGTGCGACTCAAACCACCTACACCTGAACACCAGCAAAACCAAGGAGCTGGTGGCTGATTTTAGGAGGCCCAGACCTCTCATGGACCCCGTGATCATCAGAGGTGACTGTGTGCAGATGGTGCAGACCTATAAATACCTGGGAGTGCAGCTGGATGATAAATTACACTGGACTGCCAATACTGATGCTCTGTGTAAAAAAAGGACAGAGCCGGTTATACTTCCTTAGAAGGCTGGCGTCCTTCAACATCTGCAATAAGATGCTGCAGATGTTCTATCAGATGGTTGTGGCGAGCGCCCTCTTCTACGCAGTGGTGTGCTGGGGAGGCAGCATTAAGAAGAAAGACGCCTCACGCCTGGACAAACTGGTGAGGAAGGCAGGATCTACTGTTGGCATGGAGCTGGACAGTTTGACATCTGTGGAAGAGCGACGGGCACTCAGCAGGCTCCTATCAATTATGGAGAATCCACTGCATCCACTAAACAGTGTCATCTCCAGACAGAGGAGCAGCTTCAGCGACAGACTGCTGTCACTGTCCTGCTCCACTGACAGACTGAGGAGATCGTTCCTCCCCCACACTATGCGACTCTTCAATTCCACCCGGGGGGGTAAACATTAACATCATACAAAGTTATTGTCTGTTTTTACCTGCATTATTATCAATCTTTAATTTAATATTGGGGCGGCACGGTGGCGCAGTGGTAGCGCTGCTGCCTCGCAGTTAGGAGACCTGGGTTCGCTTCCCGGGTCCACCCTGTGTGGAGTTTGCATGTTCTCCCCGTGTCTGCGTGGGTTTCCTCCGGGTACTCCGGTTTCCTCCCACAGTCCAAAGACATGCAGGTTAGGTGGATTGGTGATTCTAAATTGGCCCTAGTGTGTGCTTGGTGTGTGAGTGTGTTTGTGTGTGTCCTGCGGTGGGTTGGCACCCTGCCCGGGATTGGTTCCCTGCCTTGTGCCCTGTGTTGGCTGGGATTGGCTCCAGCAGACCCCCGTGACCCTGTGTTCGGATTCAGCGGGTTGGAAAATGGATGGATGGAATTTAATGTTGTTTTTTGTATCATGTGAATTTCCCCTTGGGATTAATAAAGTATCTATCTATCTATCTATCTATCTATCTATCTATCTATCTATCTATCTATCTATCTATCTATCTATTAAATACATTCTTTTTAACACCAGTTTACAATGTCAACTAAAAAAGATTGTGGTGGTTCATTAGCTTTCACAGACAGCAGATTCAAATTCAAATGCTGTAAATATCTCAATAATCCCTGTCCTATTGTTAGTTGTTTGGTTATAGAGGGTCTGTGGCTAATTCTAGCTTAAATTTCCTAAACCTAATATTTTTGAAAGATGTAAACGATGGAGAGTTAAAATCTCAGTTGAAGTCTCAAGGTAAAATAGCTGTGGACCAAGATAGAAAGCATGTCTGGAGCTATGCTGATATAGTGTCAGAGAAATGATTAATCATTATGATCTACAGATAATTCAGTCATTAGATAGTTTTTAGTGTAACAGAAAGTGTGCAATTTGCTAACTCCATACTTACAGAGAGATGCTTTTGTAATTGTTGTTCTCTTACATTCATTTCTAGATAAGCATACCTCTTGTATGTTTTGCCACCAGGAGTGGAAATATACAAAATATAAAAGTTGAAGTAACTCCTCACAAGGTAAATTTGTAATAGTAAACTAAGCCATAATTAAATACGCATGCAGTTTTTCATGTGGACAGACAGATAGAGAGATATACATGGCAATCACAGTGGGTGTTTTTTGCAATATATTGAACATATGTAAAAAGGGTTCAAGATTGAATTTTTCCTGAGTACCCATTTTCAATCCATAGTTTTAGGCAACAAACAAAACAGAAGTAAAAGAGAATTCATTTTGACCTCGTAAACACCAAAATCTCATTTGTACCCCAGAAACAAGATAGCCTCTGATCATAGGATCTAACAATTTCTAGGAACCAAAGCACTAAGATTGACAGTAAGAAAAATGCAAAATGGCTACCATTGATGACAAAGGAGTACTGAAACAAAATGTTTTTATTTGTCTTAAAATAAGAATTAAAAAAAGCATGATAGCCAGAGTTGTCTTCATTTGTAAAAGTTCTTGCACAGTGCTTTTGCAGCTTTTATATAAAACAGCATCTGTGACGTTATATACTGGCAAATGTGCAGTGAAGCATTACCATTGTAGTGGAAAATCATGTTACTGACGCACGGTACTATGAGTACCAGGCAACAGCTGCGTTTGACAAAAAGTGCAAAGTATTAAAATAAGCTTCAAACACTACTAAAACTAGTACAAAAACATATTCAAATTGTGTTGTGTCCTGACTATGTGAAGCTGAAGTTAAAGCCTATCATGGCACAAGAGGCAAAAGGCAAGAACTCATTTGAAGAATACAACAGACTATCACAGGCTAACTACCCTCTGGCAAACAGTGTAAAAAAATCTGCCAGGGTAATATAACTCATGATTTCCATGGAGATCTTGAGGTGGCTATGCTTTTATTTTTTTTGGGAACAAGGCCAAAGCTAAGTCATCCTGATACTATCTCATCCATTATTGCAATTAACATTGCAACAATGCTAACAGATGATGAATGTATGTTAAAATAAATGCAGAATACATATAGCACAAATGTGTATAACATAAACACTGCCCCCAAAATAATGGCATAACAAACGAAAAATTAAACATTGCATGCATATAACAGTAATGTCAAATAAAAAATAAAATAGCCCGGTATTTTTTAAGGTTATATTAAACTATTGAGTCCCAATGCCAGCACACTGCCTAACCAGAAAAATTAAAGTGTAAATGGTAATTTGGTGAGAATGAACAATTTTCAGATGAAATACAGAAAATCTCAGCTAATATTTGTAGGAAGGGTTATACCATGGTTCGATCTCCATCAGACGCAGTTCTTATTCTGTTATTGCTTGCATGCGACAGCAACCCGAACCCTTGTAGCTTTATCCATATTATTCTGAACTTTTATTTTGGCCAAGAGCTTTCTTTCAGACATCAAAGTTTCAAACTTTTAATTCACCACACCTTCCACTGTTACTCTTCTGTTACCATTCTTCCTTGGTTTTTTTTAAATAAAACAGTGGTAAAACCTTTTTGACTATTTTTTTTACAGATCAACAATGCTATTATATGAATAATATAGTTATTTATGCATGAATGAAGAAAAGCACATTTATGTAGGTTAAAATGACATGTATTAACAGGTAACAAAGAATGATATTACGCTGTTCAAAGACTAACAAGAGTAAAATGGGTGCAAGGTGGACACAACTCCAGAAAAAATCATTTTGAGAGAACACCGCTTAAAAAAATTAGGGTAGGCAAATGAAGCATAAAAATCAGGGAAACACTGAACTAGAATTTCAGAAGACTACAGGACTCCTTAACTTAAAATTATCATAAGGGAGTGCATGGTTCTAAACTAGATTTTTAAGTAAGTTGTCCGTCCAGCATGAATTGTGCTTTAGACTGCATGGAACAACAGCCATCACCACAAGGTTGTTATGTGTTTCATCTGTGCTTTTCTTCCCTCTTTTTCATTTTTTCTTTAAAAAAAACTGATGGTTCTGAAGAAAAAGATCCCCTCATTTTCAGCAAAAAACACTTGTGATGTTATCCATCAGTGGTGTGCAAGCATGTGAGAAGTAATGATATCCACAGCACAGGGAATAGATATTCATGGAATGTCTGATAAAGTTGTCAATGCGTAAAACTGTAAGCAGCAAAACACAAAGCAAAAAAAATTAAAAAATAAATTTAGCAAAACAAGAAGAGGAAAAAAACAAAAGCAACAACCCTACCCTCCAGATCTTGAAAAGTAGGTAGGCCTGTTTCTACTAATTGACTCTTTCATAATATTTTGGAAACAGAATCTGTCCAAAAATTTTATGTTCAAACACAAAGGCGTATGTTTGTTTCTATTTCATAATTAAATTTACTTGCATTTTTTATAGCAGCATCTGAATTCTTCCTTATGGGAAAGCATGACTTGTGTTTTTATCCTGCTGATTCCAGTTGCATACAGTTTGCATTTGGACAGAATGATGGGAATGAACCCTTTAAACCTATATTGTGTACTTTATTAATATATTAGTGCATTACAAGGCTTGATATTATTTAAATTACCAGAATGAAAGTGTCATTGGTAATTGCCTATACTCAGAAAAATCTTGTGTTGAATTAACTGAGTATTTATAAAAACAATCCTTCCATAACTACACTCTTTAAGGGTTACTTTAAAACCACAAAAGTTCATTCATCCTGGTCATTTTGCTATGCTTGTATCATATTCCCATATCCCATTGTTATAAATGAATAAATGTGTCTGTAGTAATTGCACTTCTAATAATTTACAAATATGTTACTAATTGTAAAATTAAACTCAGTATGTACTGGCAAACTGGCATATGAACTTACTTTTATTGTTAATAACTGATGGCAAGCATTATAAAGGTAAAAAAAGAATCCTACCAATATTTCTTAAGTAATGCTTGGCTAAACACAAGTTTTATTTACCTATTAACTATAATTGTTTCTGCTGTCCAATGACAACCTGTAGGAATGTTACGTTTAAAAATAAATGCCCAGGTTAAACTATACATATTTTTGTAGTCTGTAAAGAGTATGAATTACATGCCTAATACATCTGTTCACTCAGTCGGATTCCTCCTTACCATGCTTGCAGAAATATTTATCTTCTTAGACAAGGGATTTGCTGCACAAAGCCATACCATTTGCTTCTCCACTGTTCATTCTTTATCCCCTGAGAAGCCCTGAAGATCTTAATAATCTTTTAAGGTTTTATTTACGTGTGCCTTTGAAATTTAAGTGTAAAACAAAGATAAGATCTATTGTTAGCAAATCAGAATCTTACTATCCTTACTCATGAGGATGCCTGTATCCCATGAAAAAAAACAATGACGTAAAAGAGAGATCTTTTAATACCTTACAACATGTGGTCATCTATTCATTTTGACTGTTGATTGAAAATGTATTTTTAGCTTATCTGTGTCTTAAAGTTTATGCATTACCTCCTCAAAATAACCATCCATAGAAAACTATTAAATCATGCAATACTTAATGAAACCCCTCCCAGATAAACATAAATTGATTGCACTGAATATATAACCGAAAATATTCTGCACCAGTTAGTTGCAAGGTAGCGCAATACAGAGAATGACTAGTACTTTCTGGAGAGTCAGAGAGCGAATTTTCAATACCAGACTTTCAGAGCTTTCCTTAGGATACCATTGTTAAAAGGAATTGAAGGGGGTGAAACCTCTGTGTGTTAAAGGTGCTTGGGAAGCAAATGTTCTCTAAGGACACCAAAGCTAGAGGGAGGCCTCGGAAAAATGGCAGTTGATTACCAATGGAAAGACTGTAGCAGAGAGATTTTATTACGGAAACATTAGACTCTGCTGCTCAAAACAGAGCACACGGTTAGCCATTTAAAGGAAATTCTGGGTTCAGGGGCACCAGTCCCAAACAGAGAGTGAAGAACAGTTTCTGGACAGCTTTATACACCTTAGTGTTAATGTTAACCCTTGAAAAAAAGAGTCAAAAATATAAAGTTTTTTTTAACAGGGAAAAAATGTTATTTCATGTAACAGAAACATGCAAATATCAAATTGTCAACATGAATACAGGAGGAAAAGTATGTCTGGGGTCCACTGTTGTACTGATACAGTTTTAGTACACATCCTTCATGTGACATATTTTGAAACTGTCACCATCACATACCTTGATGTTGCAGTTAGGACAGAAGAAACGCACTACTTTGTACTCCTTTTTATAATATTTTTTCCTGTTGCTTGAGCATGAGAGGATAGAACAACAGCACTTGATCCACACAATCAACATACCTCATGTGTTAGTGTAGGCTACCACAGACCAAGGTTTAATAACTTTCATATTTTCCCCAAAACAAACGATAGTTACTGCATTGTGAAAAGTGCTTGGGGTGCTAATGTCTTTCTTGTATTTTTGCTTGATTGGAATTATTTTGCCTTTTTGCCATACACTTACTTACACCACAGTGAACCTTTAGGTCACCAAATTCACCAGGCATATCACAGTGGTTCCTTCATACAGTGACATATGCATCCATTTCATTATTGTTGTCAACATCTGAACACCAATTCACATTGTAATTTGTATTGCTTGATACAACTTATGGTTCAGTTTCAGTTTCAAGTGGTCACCTTCAGTGACTTTCATTTCTTCCCATAGTCTGAAGTTGTGGTGCTCCTGAGACTGGGACCTCACATTAATTGTCATTTGTCCCATTCACAGATATGCTTTGATCCTTGTAGTTAGAAAATGAAGAAAAAAGATGTTCAAGGAACAAATGGATGAAAAGATAGGTCAGGTCATCCAAATAAGAATTCTGAAATTTCAAGTGATTAAATTTGAAGTTCATTTGAGATTTGTAATAATAATACATTAGTACATACTGTATGTACAAACTTCTAACGCCTTTCTCCAGGCCATCCCCAATTACATTTCGCAGTGATTGTTTATTAGTACTTAGTTGTATAGTGGTGTCCATGTTGGGGGTCTTGCAGTCCTGCGGAAATCCTACAGGACGTGATTTTTGTGGCATGGGACTAAAATTTCATAGTAGCAAGAAGACATTGGAAAGTTGGCTATATTACTGTGGTGCTGAGCAGGTGGTCAGAGCATGGATGAACATCTGAGAGAATTCTTGATAAATAATATACATGTAAATTAATTTTACTGTTATAATTTATTTTCAATACAGATAAACTGTGAAATTATTTAGAGTTAGAAAAGAAGAAAATATATCATGTGTGTCTGTCATGCAATGGTGTCTCGTTTCATTTTTTTTTTTAACTGAGTTTTCCAATGAATCATTACAGGCATTGTGATGCATATGCATAGCAGCTTGTAGGGCATGCTACGATGACTGGTTGGAGTACTGTGTTGTTCTTACCCCCTTTCCTTCATATCTGTGTGTTCAGGGTTAAATATGTGTTCTACTGTGCTACAGTCATCTAGCTCACATTTTGCAAGAGTGTACTTAAATTACAAGCATTTATATGCATGTCTTAGCAGCACACATGTCAAAGCAGGCTTATCTATCTATCTACTATTAGGGTGACCACCAAAGGTAGGGATATAATCAAAACGTGATGCATGCCTTCATATACAATAGGAAAGTAAATAAAAAGAAAAGAAACTAAAAAAACATACTATATAATTTTTTTTAGTGTACTGACAACATCTGAACTAGAAATGTAGACCTCTAAATGTATTAAATATAGGAAAAATCCTCGTTGGTTTTTAAAATGGTCCATTTTTTGGAACTTTTTGAAAAATAATGAAGCAAGTGTCACCAAGTAGTCTGCTTCTGTACTTCTTATGAGGATCTGTCTTTCTTCGTAGCAGTTTTGTGGTCCTAAGTGCGGACGCAAACTTTAAGTCACAAAAACATGGGCGTTCATCTTCTTATTAGTATTTTGCTTGTGCACTTTTGTTTTTTGGGCACCTTTTGCATTTACAAGTTGGTGTTGAATAGCAATGTGTCTCTGCACAGTCCTCTTGGCTGTCACCTAGCTGAATCAATACTGATATCTGTGCTTTTCTTTAAACAAACCCTGCATGCAAGTTACACTGAAAGCAAGACATATAGAGTACACATACCTCACATGGATCGGACAGAACCTGTAGGTCAGCCATTTGTTTACACAGTCTAAGTAATAATCAAGACAAAATACCCGGATAATTTAGTTAAAGTACCAGCCAGACCAGCTATTTTAGGTCTCAAAAAGAGGACATTGTCAAGAACAAGAAAACGCCCCGTCAACCTTTATTCTATTTGTTATTTTGTTAAAAAAATATCAGCAGATCAACTGTGATTGTATTGAAAAAAGAAGTAAAAAGTAGTAAAAAAAATTACTTTGTGTGTGTGTGCGTGTGTGTGTGTGTGTGTATGTTTTCTCCCTTATAGATTCTGCTGTTTTAAAACCCCACTTAGGCTTTGAGCCAAGTAGCATCGTTTAGTGGGTCGTAGCGTTCACCGCTTTAGCATCAGATCTCAGGCTTTCAGCCCCAGATTAATGAAAGCATTTCCCCCTCACCTGTCCAATACAGTTAGGCTTCTAGACCTTGATGTTTGCAAGCCCAACCCTTATTCTTCTCATTATGGTATTCTGACAATTCAAAATTGGACCGAAGATGGGAGCTAAAGCATATTTTAAGTTAGTTTGTATTCTCTTCATTATTGGTAGTAACATATAGACAGAAGACTTTGCATTTTGTTATAGGAATGAACCTATTTAAACATTAAGGCTGCTAATTTAATCACTGTTAAGTCAAAATGGCAACAGGAGAGGATCATTTTACTTAAGAACTAAACCTGCTAAAGGCAGGATGGGGCAACCCATTGTGTACTCCCTTATTTCACTTAAGCATCAACAATAAGGCACTTAGGAGGTAAACGGTTGAAAACATAGTTTTGTGGAATAAATTGCTAAGTAATGTGGTCCGCAATAGTATTTTGGGGACCTTCAAAACATGACTTGATGTTATCTTGGAAGAATTAGATGAATAGAGTTTGACAAATTGTGTTGGGCTGAATGGCCTGTTCTCTTTGCAGTTGTTCAAATGTTCTAACCTAGCTAAGCATTTGTCCAACAAAAATGTTGTTTGAAAGTTAATAAGTGAATAATCAGGATGTGCTTTGGTCCAGTGGTAATCAGCATGCTTGTAATGACAGAATTGTTTTGCTGTAATATGGATGTTGCACGCATGTGTAGGCTGATGCCATCCTACCACTTTATAGTAATAACAATATATACTTAACAAACAACACATTATCCCAAGGAATGTTAAACATCTACTTCAGTAATGAGTACCAAATTTTGCTGCAGAACTATACATGCTGGAAAAGATGTGTTACCATATGTGGATTCAGAAGGTGTCCACAGGGAGAATACCTTAGGAATCTGTAAGATTTAAGTTTGAACCTGTAATTTTCTGAAAGGCTGTTTGGATTTGAGAGAAACTGAGCAATTAGCAAGTTAACAAGTTGATATACAGAGGAGAGAAAGTGGACACACATTACAAGGATTGGGAATCATAACAAACTGCATTCAAAAGATCTGACAGATGACTCTAACTCTCATAATTCCATTTAATTTTTATTCACTATAGCAGAGGCTGCATTTCTGTTTTCTATTATGTTAGATGTAAAGCCACCTTTAATGTAGTAATTTTTGGAAGATTTAATATTGACCATTGATGATCACCTGCTAAGAAGCTGAAACTAGGAAATGTAAGTAAGCCTACTTAATAATAATAATTCTTTGAATTTATATAGCACTTTTCTCACTACTCAAAGCACTCAGCAATTGCAGGTTAAGGGCCTTGCTCAAGGGTCCAACAGAGCAGAGTCCCTATTGGCATTTACGGGATTCGAACCGGCAGCCTTCCGATTGGCAGTGAAGATCCCTAACCTCAGAGCCACCACTCCGCCTTACTTGTTTGGCTTACATGTTTGATGATTCAGCTGTACAACTATCATACAATGCAAGATGCTTTGTACTTTGGTAGTTTACCTTTTGTTGAATTGCTTTACATTGCTTTGTCACAGTTTAATTCTCTGACATGTCTTTTGATGCCACCAGTATCATCTTATACTTTTCAGATTATTTACAGTGAGTATCTGTGAAAAGAGCACAGCTTGATGTGAGAAGGTTATGCACTGATTTTTTTTTCTCCTTTTATCAGTCATGATAAAAAGATTTCTGAACTACCGTAAATAATGGAGCCTCATTCTAGGAAACCAATTATCCCCCTGACAAATCCAGCGTGGTTCATTAAACTCCTCCTTTGCCAGATTAAGAGCATTCATATTAGATATCATTAGTCAACATTTTAAAACATTACAAATGCTCCTCAGTGAGCATCTACTGAGGTCTTTACGTTTTAATATTTCTGATCACAACATTTTCTGTCAGATATGGTTAGTTATAACAGTACCTTTTATCAACATTTGTTGAAATCTTTGTAGTGTAATTTTCAAGAAACATACAATTTTAAATTGTTAAAATCCAAACCTTTTTCTTCCTGGTGAAAAACGTTAAGCTTCAAATAGCAAAACAATCAGAACAAAAAATGCCAGACTGAACTGAAATAAAAACAGTCTAGCTTTATACATTCTGTCAGTTAGATTTCTGGCCAAGCTGCTAAACCACAGTAACAATTAGTTGGATTAGTACAGCTTTTCTGCCATGCCACCCTAACTACATTTGTGAATCAGCAGTCCTAACTAGTAGCCATGTACTGTCACATGTTCTATAGTCTTGTGGAATTCTGCCAACCCTATTTAGTTTACGACTAACAGATTGTTAGGCATTCCAGGCTATTGTTGGATCACCAGCTATCTTGTGTCCAGGGATACCAGTGAATGGTGCAGGACAAACTAATATGTGTGGCCATATACCCTCTAGCAGACATTAGGTGTTGCTGTATGTGGCATTACCAGAACCATTTTTAAAACTCAAAGCTGGGTTAAAGAAATAGAAGAAAATCCAATGCAGCTTGTCACAATAAACACAGATAGAACCTTTCCCAGACAGTCAGGCTTCAACAATAATATCGTCCTTACCTAAGAAGACTATTGGAGCCCCCAGTATCCTTGAGGAGAGACTTAATAAGACATTCATGAACAAGACTCTGCTTCCAATATAGCTGATGGTGACATGAGGTTTGCATACATCCAGCAAGAATTACACTTTCAGCATCTTCCTTGTCAGGGGCATTTCAGCTAGCGGCAAGGAGTCATGTGCCTCACAGCATGCTGTCTCTGGTCCAACCAGTAATGGACTTGTCTCTGTCCGGCGCAATATATTGAATAGGTGGTATGAAACTGAGACCATTCCAGGGCTGCACACAAAAGGAAGATAATGTCAGACTGTTGTGGCCATCAAGATCTTTCCATAAAGTGTTCCCATGGATGAGTTTTAAGGAGAGTAGCAGAGATATTTTAATTGTATTTTTAAGGATGTATTAGTGGACTCATAGAGGAGAGGTCAGTAAATTAGGAACAGAAAAGCACTAAACTGTAGTAACAAAGGTAAATCAAGACCAGGTTCTGAACTATGCCCTTATCATCTAAATTTTAGGATTATGTTCTGCAACACTGAAATTAAGAATAAATTGAGCTAATACTATTAATAAGTATTAACAAAGGTAACAGTTTCTCCTATTTTTACCCATTAAGAAAATTACATAGACTACTCAGTTTTAAAAGGACCATTTCTCCTGATTACATGGTGCCTGGTTTATTTTTGGAAATAGTCAGTAGAAATATTGTTTCCTTTAATGTAGCATTAATAATTTATGAGTACAGTATTTGAAAAACAAATACGCATATTTGATATATCTGTTGGACTTAGGGATTCTGTTTGATTGCCTGGACACAGTCCTTGATTTTAGTCTTGATTAAATGACATAGCTTAGTACAGCAATTACACATATTGCACAGATCCTGCAGATAAACCTTAAAGATTAGCATCATGTAAAGTTAATCCCAGAGAATCTGACCTCCACTTTAAATAATTTAACAAGGCATTACTGTTAAGCAGTCAAACTAGGAAGTCATTTTTTTAGATTGTTTTCAAATGTGTTCCTGGACAATTGTAATTATACATCTGACAGACAAACACGGTGTTAGTACTGGAAAATGATTGGTAAAATAATTACCATTAAGTAAATGGATAAATAAGCCTAATTGCCTGTCAACAGGATGCACTTGGGTATTTGATTTGAATGCCTTCAGTTTTTAATTAATTATAAGACATACCAATAATTTTTTACTTACTGTCAGTTTATTTTATTTCACTCTACTATTTTTACTTCTAACCTTGTAATATAATCTAATTGTTTTGCAATGTATAACATCTTCTTGCACTGGTCACTGAGAAATGTTATATAAAAAAAAACAAACTTTATTTTATACAGTGTCTTTCAGTTCCAACATTATTGACTCTAAATAAATTCTCAGGTGGTCATTTCAGGGGGTTGCTTTGCAGAATGCTCACAGTTGCCTGCATCAGCTCTTTTAGGGAGCTGTGAAACTGAAATATCACAGATCATCTAAGCTGAGTTGGTGTGACGTAAGGGACCGATGAAGAAGTAAAGTGCGACACCTTTAGTTAGTATATATTATGTCTATAAAATATATTTCCATGTGTTGATATAGTGCACACTATTATTGTTTAGATGGCTACCTTTACCTAAATGAGTTTAAAAATTCTAATTGCCACATTGAAACATTTCAGTCGCTGGCTAATGCTTTGCATCTATGCCTGTAATTCTGTTAAGGAATGAAAAAAATTAGATTATTGAAAGGCATAGAAGCAATAAGTCTTTCCAGCATGTAAGTGGAAACTCACGTCATATCGACAAATCATCTGCCCAAGGGACAGCATATAAATAAGACTGTGCATGAGCTCTGATGATAATTACCTGATGCGGACACTTGTACATAATAAATATGGGCTCAGCCCACCCACACTCACTCTGCCTCCCAAATAGTAACTGTATGGAGATCGCTTTTCGATCTGTTTCCAGTTCTGCAAATGACAGTTTTCAAATCATAATGTTAAAATGCCCATTTGGTACTATATGCATTTGCAGTGTAATTTTGCACTTGTGCAAGATGGCAGTTTACAGTTACAGGCACTAATAAGGACCTTTTAAAGTAGTCCACTCTACCCCAAATGTTATCCATCCATCCATTTTCCAACCCGCTGAATCCGAACACAGGGTCACGGGGGTCTGCTGGAGCCAATCCCAGCCAACACAGGGCACAAGGCAGGGAACCAATCCTGGGCAGGGTGCCAACCCACCACAGCCCAAATGTTATATTTGTCCTAAATAAAATATACTTAAACATCCTTAACACCAATATGAGTATTCTGAGACTTAATATAATTTAATGTTACAATGTGAAAGTGAGTTTGTTTCACTAGAATAAAACAATATAGTACCAATCAGGGCATAAAAAAATTATTTTACGCTTACTGTGAAAAGTAAATACATTTAGCTTGAATGCTGGCTTGTGCTGAACATTGAATAAGAATGGATTATAACCATAGTTTTGAAATTTTGGGAATTCTTTTATTAGAACTATAGATACTAACGCATATTATAAATGCTATATACAAAGACAGGATATACTTAGATAGATAGATAGATAGATAGATAGATAGATAGATAGATAGATAGATAGATAGATAGATAGATAGATAGATAGATAGATAGATAGATAGATAGATAGATAGATAGATAGATAGATAGATAGATAGATACTTTATTAATCCCAATGGGAAATTCACATTCTTCAGCAGCAGCATACTGATACAATAAATAATATTAAATTAAAGAATGATAATAATGCAGGTGAAAAAACAGACAATAACTTTGTATAATGTTAAATGTTAACGTTTACCCCCCCCGGATGGAATTAAAGAGTCGCATAGTTTGGGGGAGAAACGATCTCCTCAATCTGTCAGTGGAGCAGGACAGTGACAGCAGTCTGTCGCTGAAGCTGCTCTTCTGTCTGGAGATGATACTATTTAGTGGATGCCGTGGATTCTCCATAATTGATAGGAGCCTGCTGAGCGCCCTTCGCTCTGCCACAGATGTTAAACTGTCCAGCTCCATGCCAACAATAGAGCTTGCCTTCCTCACCAGTTTGTCCAGACGTGAGGCGTCTTTCCTCTTAATGCTGCCTCCCCAGCACACCACTGCGTAGAAGAGTCCCTCTTACCCATTACACCACAGAGGCTAAAAGATACATAAAAATATGAAGTAAAAAACTGTACTTAACAATAAAAGCAAACAGGGAAGGTTGAATAAATGGAGAAGACAAAGCCCTCAAAAAAATTGGACAGAACAATGCTGCTGCTCTAGGCCAGACAATGCTTGTCTTTAACTTGTGCAAAATTTTACAAACCAATAAGCCTGTTCCCATGACTAAATGCAACAGCCTGCAAAAATCCTGGTTAAATGAAAAAATTCCTACGGCATTTATCATTGAACATAGATTAAACTGTTTTTGAAGGATATGGGGATAAGTACATGGTCAAGCTGGACCAAAAATAGTAGGCCTGTAGCCTCTGACAATGCAACACAATGCAACTTATTTGATGAACACAACTTGTTGTACATATCATTGTACACAGGTCACAGCATTCAGGATGGAAACCTTGGGAAAAACCTGTTCTAAAATGTGCAGTCTTGACTCATGTGTAGTCATCTAGGATCTCTATACAATGCAAAAAACAGCAACATATGGTGGCAAAATGTGTAATATTAATTTCTGATATCATGCTAAAATCAACTTTTTCCAATATTTTGAACGTCACCGAATCAGAATCTGAACTATAGACACGTGGAATAAGTTACCAAGTAGTGTGGTAGACAGTACGATTTTAGGGGCTTACAAAACTAGATTTGATGTTATTTTGAAATAATTAGGTGGACAGGACTGGTGAGCTTTGTTGGGCTGAATGGCCTGACATCATCTAGATTGTTCTAATGTTCTAATGTTTAACTCGATGGCGAATTTTTGACCAATTAACCAGACTTTAATTTACAAGAAAGTAAAAACCCTATTTCTCATCAGTCTGAATTCCTTGTTCTCTTTAATTTTGACCCATTTTTTCTTTCTTGCCTGAACTAACCTCCCAAGTATAAGGTCAGTTCCTGGCTATAAGATCGCTTTAAACAACTTTCTGGTGTCACAAGGCTCTATATTTTCCAGAAATATCAGGCTAGAACTCAGTCTGGTAGCTCCTGGTATCCCTGTATCTGTTATACTTCAGTTGCCTATAAAAGAGTTGGTCTATCTGAACAATGCTGCCTCCTCTATTACAGGTATGAGAAATGTATTGGTCATGTTAGTTTCTGTCTGTGGCCTTTTGTCCTCTAGCAACATGACCTACAAGTTCTGAATATGAATAAGAACCCAATAGTATACACACATAGTTTTATAGCCAGTAATGTAAGTATACAAATGCAACAAATAAATCAGATTCACAATCATCTGCAGATTGACATCAGAAATTGTTTGCACATTTGATTTGATACCAGCCATATACAACAACAACAGCTGGATCAGAGTGGTAGAAAAAAGTGCCCACATTGGATGAATATTTTAATTCTACAAACGCAGGACACTCCTGACTCACACACATTCATTTCAACCAATAAACACAAATCAGTCAATACTCTACATCTATAATTCTGATTCAGTTGTGGGAGCTGCCTTGTCATCATGATCAGTGTTGATTTGGTGGTCTGTCTAGCTGAAAGCTTACTGCAGCTAATCTATCAACTGTGTTTTCTGTAGCACTGGCTATGATGTTATATTTTCAAGCAGATCCTGCTGATGCTTTTTAACTACTATGCTTTTCTTCGTATACATGTGTCATATTTCATATCGCACATTTTGACACTAGCCGCCATAAATTTGCAGCAAGAATCACCCACTGATATGGTAGATTTGAACTGTGAGCCAATTATACCTAACCAATGATAGATCTAACAAATTATATCACATTTTTATGGACCAAAGGGGGACACAGGTTAATTTAAAAATATTAGTTTGTTCATTAATCTGCCTATAAAAATAAGAGTTTGTACATTTAGCCTTAGTCACTCTCTGGGCAATTCCTGCCCACTAATGTTTTGGAGAAGCAATACATTCTTCCACCAGGTCTACAGTAACTTTTACTCATGTAAATGAACATGTCCGATGTCATTTCAACATACAGCACATGTGCAGTACCTCTCCATTCCCACTGTTGCCTACACACAATCTCTGCAATTGCTATTGGGACCCTGTCTGTGCTAGAGGTCTCCTATGGACCTTACCTTTGCCTTTTGCCACCCTGATGGTACCCTTGCCCTAGAAATGCCTTGCCAATCTTGCAAACCTTTACAATTGTTTTCCTGTGCCAAGAATTTTGAGGGTTGATTTTACAGAATAGGTGGCCAGGATAGCATGATTTCCTGAAACTAATTGTTTCTTATTATACCTACCAGATGCTGTTTAACACTGGTAATATCTCCCACTTACAAGTGTAGGTACAAAACAGTTATCTGATAGTTACATAAAGTCAGTTTGCTGTTCTAGTTTTGTTTTTAAATTGATTGTTGATATTCAGTCTTTGCTGTGTCTCTTGCGTATAGTTTAATAATTCCTGTGGATTTGTCTTTAGCTGTATTATTAAACTATATTTTTCCTAAACATTTTGCTTAACTTTAATCTATTTGAAGTCTGTATTTTTTATTCCTTCCCTTCCTCTACTTTTCTTCCACTTCTACTGATTATGTTTCTAAATTAACTCACTGTTAGTTGTCACTAATCTGAATCTGCTGAGATGTCTTTGGTTTATGAATGGTCCAGATAGTAATGTGTAGAAAAAGGAGTAGACTTTCTGACAATCACATTGGAATGTAATGGCAAAAGAAATAGAGATGTTGTATAAGGCTTTGCCTTTCCAAGATGAAATAAGGTACAATGTCTTCATTTTTGTCTCTATTACCATGTTCTAGGTTCTCAATATGCACATATATAGGGCACCATATGTTTTTACTGGTTATACACTATGCCTTAAAAGTGTTTTCCCTCAGGGACTTAAAACATTTTGCACACTATGTCAAATCAAATAAAAAACATCAGAAACAGTTTTAACAAAATTTGAATCAGAAATTTGATTAAAAATGTATTCATCTTCTTTGTGATTGCAAAGCTAAATTTGATTGGATACAATGCTGTATATTAACTCAATAAGTCACACAGATCATTGATGGACTCCAACCGTGAGGAAAATTAGAGGATCACTTGGTTTAAATTAATCTGTGATGATACATTCCTTTTCTTTCTAAAGGAACAGTACTGTAAAGACTTTTATAAGAAAAGTTGACTATTGACTAAAGTCCATTCCAAGTAAGTCAGAGATTTGTTGATAGAGAAAATCACAAGTCTGCAAAATAATTTTAATTCTGTAAGTTATTTTCATTTTGTTTAATTTATCTTCTTTTTGATTATATCACTTTGCCATTATTTTGTTGTGGGTTATTTTTGTAGATATCATCTTCAAATCAAATGATATTTGTCACATACAAATTTTACATATAGTACAATATAGAGTGAAATGCTTAAATATGGAGACAGAAAGCTGGCAAGAGACTCACAATTCGATGTTTATGAGTGTCTGGCAATCATAACTCATGAAACACAAGTTTGGGTGTGTAAAAAAAGTAACTAACATAACACTTAAAGGATAATTCATCCATCCATCCATTATCCAACCTGCTATATCCTAACTACAGGGTTGCGGGGGTCTGCTGGAGTCAATCCCAGCCAACACAGGGCCCAAGGCAGGAAACAAACCCCGGGCAGGGCGCCAGCCCACCGCAGCTTAAAGGATAAGTTTGGTATTTTTCAAGTCAGTTATTTTTACAAAAACATGGTATACATGCATTTGCCCTACAAAACTGTGTTCTAAAGTTAAGTGCTTTCTATAAATGAAAACAAATATCTTGCCCATTCTGGAATTTTACATTGCAGTTTATGGGCTACGAAGGAAAAACTTAACCAAATACAAATTTCATTTATTGATTTTTGTAAGGATCACGTTGATTATTGGTTTCTGTTTTGAATTTTGTCACTCAGTTTTCTCTCCTTAATTTTTTATATTTGCTCCCAACCTTTTTGCTAATTATCTTTACTGATTTTACCCCTAAAACAAGGGGTCCATCTCTAACAAAACTTTGTTCTTTAGACAAGGCTTTCTACCTGGTAGTAATGTGAAAGGCCTTACAAGGGCTATACATGATAACAGCCAGTCACAGACAGGAGATGCACATATACTATTGAAATACTAGGAAGGGCAATTGCAACGACAAATGATATCGACTGCATTTCCTCCATGTTTGTGATTATGTTATTCCATGAAAAATCCATTTTTACCATGTTAATGTTTGCCTAGTTATGTTAAAATGTTTTGCTTTATATACTACCGCATATAGAATGCACAGCTACAGTAAGTAGATATGGGAAGGTCCTAACCTAATCTCTTGCAAGCTATAATATGTAAGTGGAATGTTCTAGCTTATTTTCTTGTCATTCTGAATGTATACTCAGTCAGTTAATTTCGGTTCTGCCTTGCACTTGGCATGACATGGGGGAAAACAGTTTAAAGCCATAACCATAATCTGCACCCCATAACCTGTACCTTGTAACTGTAAGTGGAAAGGTTAGGTAGCTAAGTACTGAAAGTAACTGAAGCATAAAAAATGTTAGTGAGAAGAAGCCTTTTTTGGATGTGTTTGCAGTGTAAACTTTCCCAAATATTTTGCGGCTTGTTTGTATTTAATTTTTACTAAAATTTTTAAAATGATTTTCATTGGATTGTGCATTTTTATTTCTTTACACATTTGACTCAATTCTGGACCCTACCTTGTTAGTTCAATAACTGCTGAGCTTTTGAAGCTTATAAAAGATGCAACTACACTCAGGGATTCTCATAAACATTGTGTCCCAACATCCTACAGTGCTAGAAGGCACAACTGTGAACCTGACACACTAAAAGACCCTTTAATCGAAAATTATTTCTATTGACAGATGCAGCTGTTGCATCAATGGACATCTTTTTTCCAACATCCAATGTCCAGTTACGATAGTTAGAACATGGCCGTGGTTGTGATAGCATCATGCTACTGTGATGTTTTTCAGTGGCAGAGATAGGCAATAAAGTTGGCTGACATGTAAACAGAGTACAGCATGCAAGAATAGAGGATAAAAACTGTGAACCTGCACTAAAAAAGAAAAATAAAACTTAAATGGTGAAGAAATTTGTAATTCCACTGGGCAATTATCCAAAGAATATTGTCAGAGCAACACTAACAGTGACAACACTAACAGTGACTCAAACTGAAGACAACAGATGTGTTTGGACAACCTTAATCCCACAGTGGAAGCCTGCACATCATTTGTACCCAACTAACTTGACACAGCTCAAGTAATGCTGTAAAAAAAAGTTAAATCAAACTGTAAATCAAAAAGTTAAAAGTTGCCTTAACTTGGAGTAGTTCAACAGAGTAAAGACAGGTTGATCAATATTTAAGAAATCATGACATTTCACTTTTATGTAGTTTTATTAATTTATCCATCCATCCATCCATTTTCCAACCCACTGAATCCAAACACAGGGTCACGTGGGTCTGCTGGAGCCAATCCCAGCCAACACAGGGCAAAAGGCAGGAACCAATTCCAGGCAGGGTGCCAACCCACCACAGGACACACACAAACACACCCACACACCAAGCATACACTAGGGCCAATTTAGAATCGCCAATCCACCTAACCAGCATGTCTTTGGACTGTGGGAGGAAACCGGAGCGCCCGGAGGAAACCCACACAGACACGGGGAGAACATGCAAACTCCACGCAGGGAGGGCCCGGGAAGCAAACCCGGGTCCCCAGGTCTCCCAACTGCGAGGCAGCAGTGCTACCCACTGCGCCACCGTGCCGCCCTTATTAATTTATGGTTTTCTGTTTTTTTTTCATTTATGTCAGATCCTTTACAAATAAAATTTCCCAGTTTAAAGTATCAATTTTCTGACTGCAAGATTCTTAAAAGTGAAAAATGGATGAGGACTGAATATTTTTTTATGAAGGATATATATCCCAGTGCCCACTTTATAAGGTGCACTTGCTTGTTATCATAAATAGTCTGCTCTTCCAAGCATCCAATCAAATGCAACTCAATATAACATGCAGACAGGGTCAAAAGATTTAGCTGTTATAAAGCCAGAAATTAGAATGGGCGGAAAGCATTACATTTAGTTCCAGCATCTCAATCACAGCTTTGCTCCAGACATTTTCATACAATATAGTCTCTATGGTTTACTGAGAATGCAGCAATTAAAAAAATCCAGTGGGCAATGTTTAATGGTCAAAATCGTCTCATTAATAAGCATGGTCAAAAGAGAATTGCCACACATGTTTCAGCCACAAATGCACTTTACAACACAGTTGTACATAAGCATGACTAATTAAAGTAGAATTATATATAAATATAATAACTAACGGTACTGTATAACAAAGATTTCTTAAACTAGTAAGTCTCACAAAAAGACAAAAAGGGAATTGTTAATCTGATTTAAGAAAAAATTAAAAAAAAAAATATTGACAAAGAGTAGCAAATAAAGTCCCAAGTGCAAGGCTTAAAAAACATTAACTTAAATGTCATGTCCATCCATCAAACCCACTTAACACAGTTCAGGGTGTTGGGGCTAGGCTAAATGTGACATGCAGTTTCAGCATTGGGTTAACAGTGCAAACAAAATGGGCCACACTTCTTTAAAATCCTAAATGTAGGGTAGACTATTTTGCAAAGTATTAGAAACATATGAAAAGCATACTTATTTTATAAAAAAAATAATGTTTTGTTAGTTAAATGGTTAGCTATTGTAATGTATGGCATACATGGGCTGGTATCCCACCCAAAGATGAGCAGACTTGGGAGGCCAGTGTAAAGATATGATCAACATCGAAGATGTTGTCTGGTGGATATTTGTTCCCCCAATATGCTAGATGGCAGCATCTCTGGGCTTCAGTACTGTTACGGTGCATAAAAACTGTACATTTTGGTTTAGTTTTCCATTATATTTTGTTCGAGACAAGACAACAGATGAACTACATTTAATACAAATCAAAGCAGGTTTTCTTCCCATACACCTCACTTTTAAAACAGCTGTTCCAACATAGAAAGGAAGACATACTGGTGGCTCAATTACTTTATAACCTGGGAAAGGAAGACTAAGCCAACACCTCAGACTATTGATATGGATATCTGGGACAACAATTTGGTTTACAGCCTGGGAAAGATGGACATGAGGCAACATCAAAAAACTGTATTATCTGGGAAAGAGTTTGAGCAACATTCATCAATTATATGGACAGCCAACCAATCAGGTGCATTTGTTGTGAAACCACGGCATGACATTTCATAATAAATATGCCTCATTTTGAAAGCAACGTCAGAGAAGAAGAAAGTAGAGGAGAAGAAAGTAAAGAAGAAGAAGAGGAACGGACGAAGACGTCATTGGTTGTCAGAAAAGCATCATGAACATCGATTGCTAAATCAAACGCCGCCCTGGGACATTCATCCTTGACATCTGTAACTTTTTCGTAAGCTTTTTCTAAAGACTATATACAGTATATCCAAACTTTCCTATCAGTACCTATTTTCTGTTATTCTTTGTTCCAGTGGTATTATTATTATTCTTGTAATAAATACCATGCTGCTTTTAACTTTCTATGCTTTGTCTTAATGTCTAGACTGATTGAAGTAATAAGTTACATTTCTTTGAGCACCTGGAGCAGCCACGGATATTTGCCATTATACCGCTGCTGCGAGGTTTATAAGGCTGAGAGTGAGAAGCTCCACTCAATAGTTGGAACAGTACGAAAAGAAGGTATTCTTGGCTGATAAATTGCCTATAGTCAAGAATGCTGAGTCTTTGTATGTTTAAATGTATTCTTGTAGACCAAGAGTAATATTTAGGTCCGAGATATCATTAAAACATTGTATGTTCTTTGTGCCGATAATAAGTAAGTCTCTTGAAGTGCTGAGTGACAGGCTGTGTTATTCCAAAAGCACTTGTGTGGTTTAAAGTGCTAGAGGTTAATCAGCATGTGTGTGTCATTCATGGGTCACTGTTGTGGTTAGGGTCTGTGTGTATGCGTATATCTATATATGTATATGTTTATCTTAAAATGCAACAGTAGACCAACCCGATAACGAACTTAACGAGAACACTTACCCTTAGGAACAACAGGTAAAGGGTACGTAGAGTGAAACACTACGATAATACAACTACCCATTCGGATACCAGGGAGCTGAAGTCCCAAAGTAAAGCCCTGTTGGGTTCTATGGGTGCCGTCACGGGATACTGCAGGGGTTTACGATCCTAACTTTGACGGATTTCCATCTGACCTGGAAGTGCTTCGAACGCACATGCACCTGAAGTACTCCTGTGTCAGAGATAAAAGGAGCCGCTCCGCCTCACCTCAAGGAGTCAGAGTCAGGAGGCAGCGGGAAACACTCATCAGGAGGATGGAAGGGGAAAGAGAATCTTGGTTATACTTGTGTATTTTGGCTGGTGCATAATTGGAAAAGTGCTGGTTACAAATAAAAACTTTTTATTTGTTGGATTATATTGTGTCTGTGATTTGGGGCTCAGTGGTGCTCCCTTGTGGTTACACTATGCTGTATGCAAAAAAGTGAATTATATGAGGTCTCCAGATTTTTTAAAAATACAATGCATGGGTGTTCATGCAGATCATTATATAGTGACAGTTCCTGCTGTGTTTTGAAAATGTTCCATAATAATGAATCCTTTGTTTGAAACTATATATAAAAAAAGTTAACAAGAACAAAAATAGTCATACCACTACACTGAAATAAAACAGCTTAAAACATCTGCTTGCAGCTTTTGGAGGTGCTGACATATGCAATTTTGGAATGGCTTTATTTTATCAAAGCTTCTTCGCAGAAAGTAACCCTCATCAAAATATGTATTTCTTATTATATTTACTATATGAAAAAAATAGACATATTGTGGTATTCGTTGCTGATCAATACTGCCTGCGAATGCAGAATTGCTTTTTTAATACAAAACCCTCCATATTCTCCTTTGGCAGTACAAAATTCTTTTTCCTGGCTGCACATCTTATCTTCCAGTGCAGAAGAACTGTGGACTGATTCTACAAGCGACATGTACTGTAGATGGCATCCTTTTACTGATTCATACTCTCACAAGAAATAACACTTTTCATTGTAACATAGAGCCAATGATAATGAAATGTGCCTATGGCTACAGACAAGAACCAAACAAAGGTTTTATGTGTAATTTAACTAATTACTGTTCTCCTTCAGAGACTCTTATTATTCTTACTTGTAAAATATATAGATAAATACTGTATATAACAACAGGACTCAGCAGAACTGAATCAAGGCCTGGTCTTTATTAGTATTCCATGTGTATCCTTCAAGACTCAGGCAGAATTTTATTATGACTGCAGTCAATTAGAATAATTATCTGATGCATAGAATGGATTGACTTTACATTTTTTTATTCTACTTAAAAATCAATTTAAGTAAGTGATTTTTTATGATTATAAAAGGAAATATTGGTAGCTGGTTTTGCTTTGCTTAGAAATAGCCACTTTCTGAGATGCATTTTGCATGCAAACTCTTGAGAGCATGCATATAAAAATGAATTGGAATGCTACTTATGTTTTATTAAAGCCCATTACAAATGTAATCAAGGATATCTAGAACCATCTAGTACAATTAGGGAAAAAAGACAAGAATGCTTGTGTGTGTGTATTTAGCAAATGAAAACAAACATATTATAAAATGTTTAATAATTAAAACATCATTGTAAAATTGTGGTTGTGCTGAAGTACATATTCCACTGGAGTGTTGAAATTATTAATGGAGACAATTATGCATTTTGAACATGATTCTAACTGTAATCTTATGTGTAATTAATACACACTCTGTGCATTTAAAATAATTAAATTCAGCGGCTTTCATTTTCTTTTGGTGTTGACTGTGGTGGTAACAAGCTATGTACGGTTGGCTAGACTTCTCTTTCACTAGCAACAGACTCCTACTACATCTCCAGAACAACCAGGTATTCCGAAATCTTCCCGAAGGTGTAATTGATCCTATTTGTTCTGGGCAGCTCCATCGTCTCTTCCCTGTAAGAGGTGCCTGGTGCAATTATTATTATTACAGCAACATGGAGGATTTTCCTGCCTGTCATGATCATGATGGGCAAAAAAACAAAAATATTTTTTCCAGAAGTGGAAGATGTTAAGAACCAATGTGCTAGGCAGAATTGTGTTTAGTAAAAAAAAAAAAAAATCAGGGAATACATGCCGAAGGACGCAATAAGAAGTGTAAGTGTCAGACTTTAAACCAGGTGGCGGCAAACTTTTTTAATAGTAGACTGAATTGTGAATAATAACTTAAACAGTTGGCCGTATAACATCCAGTCAATCTAGCAAATGTGTTAATGACAAATAGTAACTTTAAACATATGTAATGACTTCATTAAAACACTCTTTGTTAAAAGCTATTAAGAGCAATACTCAAACAATGATAAAAGAGTAATTTTAAAGTAAAATGATTCCACTACAACATTGTTCTTGTCACAAACATAAAACTACTTGTTTCTGCAATTGGATGTTGCAGCAATTAATTATCTGATAAGATCTGTGTCAGTTCGTATACTTCTATACATTCTTTTAGTCATTTTTAATGGTGAAAAGACCTGCTCGCAATTATATGTGCTGCCAAATAATGGTGCCTTGTGCACAGCATGCTTGCAAAACTTTGGAAACAAATCCTTAGTAATATGCTATTTTTTTTAATTCAATTTTATGGTAAACTTTAGTAAGCTTATTTTTAACTATTGCACCGGAGTTCAGTTACAGCCCGCTACGAGGCTTCTGGATTATTGTCCACATTAACAGCAAAAGAAGATGAAAGAATAGATTCATTAAGAAAGATGGCAACCTGTTTGGCATATTTGGCAACATTCACATTTCTTTCTGATTGTTCCCTACAGGTTCACCAGCTGACTCAGATTTTTGCGAAGTTTTTTTATTAAGTTTATAAGAAAATTAACAGCACAATACCAAAAGCTGTAACTATCTTCCCCTTCTCACTTGGTGATTAAGGGTTTCAAAAGTACAGAAATTGCCCAAAGGCACAGTGGCAATGCCATGACCAGTAAGTGCATGTTACTTCTCATCTCACCAAACACAAGGGTTGAAGTACAGTAATTACTTGTTTTGTACAATCTGTTACTGGAAAAATTTACCCCTGCTAGAACCCTCTTTTCAGATTTGTAAATAGTGCTGTTTATACTGACGTGTGACGTTAACCCTTCAAGAGTGCCACAGCCAACCAGCTCCATCGCTGATAAAATCGCTATTAATAATACATTTTATTTATATAGTGCCTTTCCCATGCTCAAGGCACTTCCCAGAGTTTAAGAAAGAACGGCAGGGTATATAGTATATAGCATTGTACTAAACCAGATAAATAAATAAAGAAGAGTAAGATAGTAAATTCAGAGAAAAAAGCCTAACAGACAACATAATTGATGGTCTAGCACACACACACAGGTTACATGAGCATCTTGACATACAGTAGAGGTAAACTGAAAGAAGGGTAATAAAGTTAGCTAGAGCTAAATGCCTTCCTGAACAGATGAGTTTTGAGTTGTTCTTTAAAAGAATTAATGGAGTCAGCTGACCTGATTAATTTCGGTAGATCATTCCAGAGTCTGGGTGCTATACAGCTGAAGGCCCTGTCACCCATTGAGTCTAAATTAAAAAGTCAAGTCAAAGTCAAAGTGAATTTTATTGTCATCTTAACCATATACAAGTATACAGATAGACGAAATTGCGAAGCTAAGGGTCCACAGTGTAACAACATGACGTGCAAATAATAAATTAAAAATAGAATTAAAATTTAAATTTAAAATTAAAACACAAACAAGACAAGACATTGTGCAAAGACAAGACAAAGAAGTAGCAGCAATATTGATGTGTAAGATATGTAATATAATAAATAATAGATATAGATAATACAGAAATTATCAGTGTATGATAATAGTTGTTTAAGACATGTGTAAACAATGACAGGTCAGTATGTTTCACAGCAGAAGGATATCAAGAGTGACAAAATACTTAAAGGTCAGCATGAGATTTTCAGTTCTTTTCTACATGCACACTTGTCTTTGCAGGAAAGTGGTTCGCATGTATAAAAGTTCTGTTTTTAGAGGTGGTTGAGGCAGTGTGGAAGATCCCAGGTGGCAGCATGGTGTTAAGGAGTCTAACAGCTTGGGGGTAAAAACTCTCCTGCAGCCTGGCAGATCTGGCTTTGATGCTGCAGTATCTTCTCTTGGATGGCAGAAGTGTGAAAAGTCCAGGTGAGGGGTGTAAGGGGTCCTGCACAATGCTGCAGGCCTTGCTGACACTACGTTTGTGAAATATGTCCTGTAGTGAAGGGAGAGGCACCCCAATAATGTTCTATGCTGTCTTCACTATCCTTTGCAGGCGCTTGCGGTCAGATATGTTGCAGTTGCCATACCAGACAATGATGCAGCTGGTCAGAACACTCTCAATGGTGCCTCTGTAGAACATGGTGAGGATGGAAGGGGGAAGACTTGCTCGCTTCAGCCGTCTCAGGAAGTGTAGTCTCTGCTGGGCTTTCTTGATTTGTGATGAGGTGTTATGCGTCCACGTAAGTTCCACAGTTATGTGCACACCGAGGAACTTGGTACTCCTAACAGTCTCCACATCTAAACCGTTGATGCTGAGTGGGATGTGGGCAGGATGTGATTTTCTGAAGTCCACAATTATCTCTTTTGTCTTGTCAACATTGAGAGATAGATTGTTGTCTTCACACCATGTAGACAGTGTGGGGTACAACAAGATTGACAGAATCGTTGGACCTTAGTGGGCGGACAGGCACATAGTGATGGAGAAGGTCACTGATGTAGCTTGGCGCAAGGTCATTTAAGGCTTTGTAGGTTATTAGTAGAATTTTATATTTGATTCTGTAAGACACAGGGAGCCAGTGAAGGCAAAGAAGGATGGGTGTTATGTGCGCGCTGCTGCTGGTCCGTGTAAGGACTCTTGCAGCTGAGTTTTGAATAAGCTGGAGCTGTGATAAAAGATTAGAAGGGGCACCTGCCAGTAGGGAATTACAATAATCGATGCGGTATGTGATAAAAGCATGGACAAGTTTCTCAGCGTTAGAAAAGGAGAGAAAGGAGCGAACACGGGATATGTTATGGTGGTGAAAGTAAGAATGTTTCTTATTAAGTTGCACTTTAGTCCCAATTTGCAGGAGTTCAGTTTTGTTGCAATATAATTTTAAAGAGTTCTGCTCCATCCAGGTTTTAATTTCACTGAGGCAAGTTGTGAGCTGAGGAAGCTCTGATGAAGTTCCACTTTTAACATTGAAATAGAGATGAGTATTGTCTGCATAAAGATGATAACCCAGTCCAAAGATATGAATAATATGACCAAGGGGAAGCATATAAATACAGAAGAAAAGAGGGCCGAGGACAGAGCCCTGAGGAACTCCTTGTATGACTGGTGCTGTGCTGGACCTGCTGTTGCCAAGACTAACAAACACAGGCCTATCAGTCAGATAGGACTTGAACCACTGGAGGGCAGTGCCAGAGATACCCAGAATGTTCTCCATTCTGGACAGTAGAATGTCATGTCTGACAGTGTCAAATGCTGCACTGAGGTCTAAAAGAATTAATATGCTGGTTTGTCCAGAGTCTGCTGCCATAAGCAAATTATTAGTTACCCATAGCAGAGCAGTTTCACAGTTGTGCTGTGCTCTGAAACCAGACTGAAAGGGTTCCATAAAATTATTAGAAGTTAAGTAGTTGGTGAGTTGGGAAGCTACAACAAGAACTTTTGACGGAAACGGTAAATGGGAAATAGGGCGAAAATTGTTAAGATTGTCAGCATCAAGAACAGACTTTTTTAACATTGGGGTTACAGAAGTGGTTTTAAAAGTGAGCAGCACAAAGCCAGTGTCAAGGGATGAGTTTATTATTGTCGTAATTGTCGGGATTATACAGTATCATGAAGGCAGGATTTAAGTAGTGTGGTGGGGATGGGGTCCAGTACACAAGTAGTCAGCCTCATCTTACAAAGCAGGTCATCAACAAAAGCAGATGTGACTGGTGAGAAATTAGAGAAGGAGCTGGATGGAGTGGGAAAACATGGAAAGATATAAACAGATGATGTAGTTATGTTAGTTAAATTATTTAGATCTTTAATTTTGTTACGGAAAAAGTGGAGGAATTTCTTACAGACTTCAGTTGAAGAGGTAGTTGGGCCAGATGTGGGTTGGAGTAGTTTATTAACTACAGAGAACAAAACCCTTGGGTTATTGTGGCCACTTTCTATTATTCTGCCATAATGGGTGTTCTTGGCAGCAGTTAGTGCTTCTCTGTAAGCTCTTTGGATGTGCACGGTGAGGCCAGACTTACATGACATTCTCTCAAGGCATCGGCCAGCTGCTTTCATTGATCACAATTCTGAATTATACCAAGGAGCTGAACGCTTAAAGGAAACCTCCTTATGTTTTAAAGGAGCTGTTTTATCTAATGCTGAATGAAGGGCTGTGTTATAGTGGTCAACAAGACTACCTAGTGTTGATGGAATAGGTGAAGACAATAAAAGATCAGAAATGGATCCAGAATGGATAGAGGGATAATTTTAAGGTTTCTGTAAGAAATTTGTCATTTACAGGCAAGAGGAGGAAGAGGTAATGAGACAGTGAAAAGCACTGCTTTATGGTCAGAGAGTCCCAAATCAGTGCTGTAAGTGTTGGCAACAGATAGTCCAGATGTACAGATCAGATCCAATTTAGATTTGACTTGACCAGAGTGGTCAAGTCAAAACAGTCCAGTAAGGATAGGAATTCATTTCTCAGTTTAGATGTAGGGATGTCAATATGGATGTTGAAATCACCAAGAAGAATGACTCTCTAGGAAAAGGAACTTAAGTGGGTTAATAGTCATATCAGATAAGGATGCACAGTATTTTGGAGGATGATAAAGAACAATGAGTAAGACAGGACCTGATTCTGTTATTAGTTTAAGAGCCAGGCACTCGAAAGACAATGGACAATCAATTGGGATTCTTTTGATGTTTAACTCCACTCTGACAATTACTGCAAGTCATCCACCTTGTCTTGATCTACGAGGCTCTGTGAGGAAAGTGTAACCAGGTGGTGTCGCCTCCATGAGAGACGTAAATTCATTTGGTTTTTGCCAAGTCTCCATTAAACACAGCATATCAAGTTTGGTGTCAATGATGAATTCTGACAGCACTGATGCTTTGCCATTAAGAGATCTCGAATTAAACAATGCAATATTAGTTAATGAGGCTTCTTTTTGCACAGAGCCGTGACCACAGTTTATTTTCACATACTGTAAATTTGGCACACTGACACTATTTCCAGGGCCATGAGTAGGACGGCGTATTCCTGAGCAAATGCTGCCGGTGATCTTTTCATTCGCAGCCTGGCAGTGGAGGTGACCTGATCTGCGATGTACATACTTTGGGAGCACAGCACAGCACAGAGGAGCCGGTGAGATGGGTGGGTGCAGTAGCACAGATGAGCGGCGATAGCAAAGCAGCAAAAAGCATAGCAAGAGGAGGTAGCAGGATTTAGAGGTTCCAACATACAGCCACAAACAAGTAACGCTGGGTATTACAGGCGTGATCACCCCTGAGCCACAGTTCTTAGTCATAAAGCACAATGAAATTATTCGAGAGCAGACCAGCATAGCAACTATAATCAAGGAGACAGATCATCCCAGGCTCCTAGATCGCCAGGTACAAAGAAATGTTCGTAGGTCTAGTCCCGTGATCCACAGATTCAGTTGTTCCCAGTCAAGGTAAAGTCCATAAAGTCCGTAAAAATTAATCCAAATCTATAAAATTCGAGTCAGCTGCATCCACAAACTATACGTACAATAAAGAAATAAAACAAGCATAAAAAGTGCAGGATTAAGGCGAATTTTACGAAATGTGTTGTTAACAGGGAGGAGCGGCAACAGCATGCGTGCGCCAGCGTCCCGTCCTCTGTTATGCCATTCACACACTCATATTCTTTAAGAGTGCACATGCAAGACAAAGGGTACCAAGCAGTTAAAAACATACATATTTAACCTTCTACAGTATGTGGCAGCGCTACAGACTATTCACTATTCACATGCTAAAAGCCAGGTTTATTTAATTATTCTTTTGCATGACACTGCATGGCATCTTTCAGTGCTTACACTAGCTAACTTTAGCATCATCATATTATAAACATCTCACAAGAAATTAAATAATTCAGTGCTGCTGCTGTGGAATATATCCTGCATTTTTCCCAAGAAGGCAGGCCCTCTTCACCTAATGACTCCAGACTTACATCTCACATCATGAAAACATTTGAGAGACTAGTCCTGGACTATATGAGTCTTGCTGTGGTAGACCACCTGGACCCTCTGCAGTTTTCCTATCATACAAACATTGGAGTGGAGGATGCAATTACTTATCTGCTCCACAATTCTTATTCTCACCTGCCTTCAATACTATCCAGTTATCCATGGTAAGGTGTAAGCTCAGAGACATCCATGTGGATGACCCTGCGGTGTCCTGTATGATGAATTATCTGGCAGACCAATAAATATAATACCAGGTCATGTCACTTGCAGAAATTCTCATATGATTCTGCACTTATGAGGTGTATTGATAAAGGGGGTGAGGCAGAGTTTTGGTGTCAGGTAGAGAAGTTCTTTTCTTTATGCAGAAAGAATTGTCTGCTACGTAACATCAGTAAAACCAAGGAACTGGTTATTGACTTTCACTGTACTAAAGATACCCCATGTCCAGTCGTTGTTCAAGGAGTGGATGTAGAGGTGGTGCAATCCTACAACTACTTGGGCGTCCACATCAGTGACAGGTTGAACTGCTCTTGGAACACAGAGGAACTATATAAGAAAGGGCAGAGCAGACTATTTGTCCTTAAGAGAATGTGTTCCTTTAATGTGGGAAGTGACATCCTTCACTTCTTCTACAACTATGTGATGGTTGGTGTGATTTTCTACATTATGATGTGCTAGGCTGGTAACAACACTTTAAGGGAGGCCCACCAAATCAGCAAGCTAACTAAAAGGCAGGCTCATTTATGGGTTATGCACTCTGAGCCCCTGGAGGTCATAGCAAAGGAGAGAATTAAAACAAAACTGAGTGTCGTTATGAACAATGCTACACACCCTCTGTCTGACACACTAACACTGAGGACGTTTAGAAAACAAACTATTCTGCACAAGTGTGTCAAAAAACACTACTGGGACTCTTTTATACCAACAGCAATACTGCATAATGCCTCACTGAGAGTGTGACAGCCATGTCAGAAGTTTTCTTTCTTTTTCAATTTCTTCCTTTTAGTCACTCTGGTTATGTTCAGATCATAGTGTGTGTGTATATATATTTATTTATCTACTTTATTTATTTAAAAAGCTTTTGTACTAAACTGGAGTCAAATAAATGTCTATCTTAGAGTAGTGTGAGCGCCACCAGTACCTGCGCTGTGAGATTGATGTGCCCTTTGGACTGTACCTTGCCCACCGCTTCTTTAAACCAAGCAAAAAAAATATCAAAGCCAGCAGTTCATAATTCTTTTTTGTTCACCTTCTTGAATCGTGCTACAGGCTGTAGGGAGCAATAGCCACTGCCCACGAGGAAAGGTAGGCAAACATAAAAAAACATGGAGGCAGCTGATGTTTGGGTTGAATCAAACATGCAGACAAACAGGGTGTGGCAGCATCTGGCTAGGATTTAGCATTCTACTGTAAAGAAGCAAGACAAGGAAAATTTGAAATTAACAAAGACTAGGATTTGCCAGTTGCAGACACAAGCACACAAGTATAAATGCAACAAGACCAACAGTTTTCCAGACAAAACATGGCTAACAAAAAAGGATGTACTTCCTGGACAAAAAATGCTGACATAAACCCGCTCTGACAAATACTAGGACTGAATTATTGTGTTCAATAAGAGAAACTGGGACCCACTGAAAATAAATTTTAAGCAAACACCAGGTTTGAAATGTTGCAAACAGTAGACATCTTTATTAAGGCTGCTTGATCAAGGAGACATAGACACAGGAGATACCATACCTGCTATTGAGCTGATTATATACATACAGGGTCACTGAGAGCCCTCACAACCATAACACAGGAGGCTTGTGGACAATAAATGCGTAAGTTAGACTTGTAGCCTTGACTCTTACTACAGTCATTCGGCAATATTTAGTACAAGGTGTCTGACAGGTTCTAAACAAAGAACTAGGAAGTTTTAATTAATAGCTCTATGACAGACTTGTCCTTTGGCTGTTTGCAAATTCTTCTTTGCGGTTTCTCTCCAAGCTGAAAATAAATTATAAAGAACATCAATTTTTGAAACATTAGGTCAAAAGTTAACTCACTGCTGCTTCAGCCTTATAGTTAATGTGCCTTTACCAACGTGCTTTACTCAGAGGCATTATATTTGACCAAAAGTAAAGCAAAAAAATAAGACAAAATCCACAGCTTGTTCGAACAACTACAGGGAGCAGTTAGTAGGTTATATTTGACCGTCCTTGATGATCTCTAGGCTGACAGTAGAGATGATCAGAAGATGAAAGGATTGAGTTAGCCATTCATAGCCAGCCAGGACTAAGGAAAAAAAAAAGGTTGGAGTTGAGACTAGAAGACTTTGGCTTTTGGGATTGTTAGTAACATATTAGGTAATGGCCTGCTTCTTTTTGTTTTGTTTTAGGAACATGATGAATCTTTATGTTCACTCTCTATATACTGTAAGTATTTTTATTGTTATAGTGACATAATTACACCACCATTTTGTGTGTCTGACAGTGGTGATGCTGTGTATAATGCTACATGTGGTTGCCAGACATAATCATGTGCCATATAACTCGTGATATCAAGGTAGCCAATTGTCCATAGTTTAAAACCCTTATTGTGGAAATTCGTTAACAAAAAAAAATAAAAATAAAAAAAAAACTTATTTGATTAAGATTGTTTTGGTGCCATTTAAAGGATATATTCTGTAACAAGTTCGTCAAACTATTATTATTATTATTATTTTGATTAATTCCTAAAGGAAAACCTCTGTTTGTCTCTACCATGCTTCTGAATCCTCTTGAGCCAGATTGGACTTACTCATTCTATCCAATTAACAAACAGAAGAATAAAGGTAGGGGAAAACTATCCTACCTGCTGTGTTTAAGGGTGCACTCATACTAGGTACATTTATGCCACTCTATTCCCCTGCTAGCCTGCACTTACATTACAATTTAACATTCTAGGCCCGAATGATCTTTCTTATTTTGTGTTTTTTTGGACTTGTGCAGAATAGCATAATGCTCTACCCTACAGATTTACTGAGTGTTCAGCGCAGCATTTGCTGTTAATCATGCTGCAAATATAAGAAGATTTTTACAGAGACAAATGATGTTAAGGTTATTGTTATGATGTTACCTGACCAGTTGCATAATTGACATCATGTGAGTGTTCCGTGCTCTTACTGAACCGTGCACGGACCCAGCTCTTCCAAGTAGGCTAGGCGCGGTAAAATTGGCTTGGCACATAGTGATCACACTAGTCAAGTGAAGTAGACTTTGGGGTACTCAGGCATGGAACAAATTGCTAGTGTGAGTACACCCTAACAGAGCTGAGTAAAGTAACTTTTGTGAACACTTTTACACAACAAAACAATTCTCAAGGTTTTCTTTTCAACCACATATCTCGGTGATTTTTTGCGTGAAGAAGTGCTTGCTGGCTTCAGTCTTAAATGCACTTCCCCCAAGCCAATTGATTATTTTTTGTAGACAAATTCATCCTCAGAGGTCTCTGCAGGAATACTCTGGGAAACTCTGTAGGAATTTTTTTAAGGACAGATTATTTCATATCTTTCTTACAAAAACAAATTGGAAACCAAGCAGGCATCCGAGTTAATCAGTGAAATTACCATAATAGATCAAGAATACGCCAGGTCTTGAAATGACGCACTTTATAGAAAATGGAACAGCTCATCTTTAAATGGCGACATCATTATCATGAAAACGGAGAGAAGCCAATAAGATTTTCACCCAAGAAATCCACAAGCAGGAAGTCCAAAATGCAATAATGACAATTACCAACACACAGAGAGATAAAATCGTTTACCATAAAATTATAACCCACACATTTAGAGAGTACTATAAGTCCTTATATTCTACTCAGTCTAAAGAAGATAAGACACAATGTAGTCATTTTTTTGACTCATTACAGATACCACAGCTATATATACATTTAGTGCAGAATTACTAGACACTATAAACACACTTCAAAGTGGGAAAATAGCTGGCCCTGATGGCTTACCAGTGGAATTTTATAAAAACATTTCAAATAAGTTCCACTATTATTTACTACTTTTATAGAAGCTAAAGACAACAAAATTCTAAGCATTAATTTAAGCATTAATTTCCATCTTTCATAAGAAAAATAAGGACTAACTATAATGTGCATCATGCAGACCAATCTCACTTCTGAATAATGATGTTAAGATACTCTCCAAAGTTCTAGTTAGAAGTGCTTCCTTCTATTAATATCGCAAGACCAAACTGAAATTATTAAAGACAGACACTTAGCTTCTAATCTTCGATGGTTGTTTAATATGATATAGTCACCCATTAAATCAGAAAAAGAATATGATATGGTTGAATTGGACTATGTATTCATCACATTGAACAAATTTGGGTTCAACCCATACATATGTGCATGGATCAAACTACTTTAAACCATTACAGAAGCCTCAGTTTGTATTAACAACATTTCATACTGCTTCAAACTAGAACTCAATAAGGATGTCACCTATTACCATGGCTCTTTGCAGTCACCACTGAGCCATTATGAATCAAAATGCATCAGAGATAACAGGGATTTTCAGAGGAGAACTTGAACAGAAAATATCACTATATGCAGATGATATGGTACTGTATATATCTGATATACAAAATTCCGTGCCAGCAGTCCCAAAAACACTAGCAGATTTTCAAAAGATACCTGGACTCAAAATCAATTTGAATAAAAGTGTGCTCTTTCCAGTGAACTCTCTAGCACACAATATTAGACTGCACACTTTCCCATTTATCTCAGCAGATCAGCTTAAATATCTAGGGGTAAATATCACAAGTAAATATAAAGCTCTTTTTCAACAAAATTTTTCTGTCTTCATGGAAAGAAAATAAACAAGACGTGAACAGATGGTCCACTCTCCATTTCATATTGACAGGGAAGAATTAAAACTGTTAAGAAGAACATCTTTCCAAAGCTTCTTTTTCTTTTTCAAAGTATCTCTATTTACGTTAATAAATCTTCTTTTAAGAAATTAGCTTCAATTGTAACCTCATTTATTTGGAATTCAAAAAATCCACACATCTAAAAGGTGACTGTACAACAGGGATCTCAAACTCCAGTCCCGGAGGGCATCAGTGTCTGTAGGTTTTCATTCTAACCCTTTTCTTAATTAGTGCACTGTTTTTGCTGGTAATTAACTTCTTTTGAATTCATTTTAATTGACTTGTTTTTTTAAGATTTGTTCCCCGGAATTTCTTCATCGTTCATCTGAATTGCTTCATTTCTTTCCTTAAACAGAAGAGAAATGTGAAGTGAAGTGAGCCAACAGAAGACCAACTAAGTCAGGTCCTCAAATTTCAACCAATTTCACTCCAACCAGTTGCTTAATTAGGTGCAGGGTCTTGTTGTTAATTAAACCCGTTTTTTTAATTACATGGCTTGTTGCTGCTCTCATTGTGAAATTAGCATACTATACATTTTCAAAATTGCTGATTTTTTTCTCTCCGGGACTGGAGTTTGAGATTCCTTTTCTACAACAACCTAAAGCAGAAGGGGGCAATGTACTACCTAACTTTCACTTTTATTACTGGGTAGCAAAAATACAAGACATAAGGACCTGGACATCAACACAAATTGTTCAACATACACAAGCCTGGTCTACAATAGAATTAAAATCTTGCAGTACTTCTTTATATTCCCTACTTTGTGTTAAATACAACCTATTGTCAGTAGACTAATAATCCAATTTCCCTTCATTCACTCAGAATGTGAAACCAAGTTAGGAAGTACTTTAAGACCAAGAAGCTCTTATCTGTTGCACCTCTGCATGACAGACACTTTTTTCCACCCGCTCAAACATACACAGTGTTTAATGTTTGAAAAATGTCTGGGATTAAAACATTTACAGACTTGTATATAGGTAATGTTTTTGCATCCTACGAGCAATTAAGCTTCACATTTATCTTCTCATCAGCACAATTTTTTCAACACTTTCAAACTAGAAACTTTGTTAAACTGAACCTACCCAATTTTCCCTACCTTACATCTACTTCTATTCCATAAGAAAAATTGATCAGTCTTGAAGACTAAGATAGCATCTCTACAATTTATAAAAACATCTCCTTTCAAAGATTCCAGGGTACAATGGGGAAAGGACCTTTCACTTAATATTTCAGAAAAGGAGTGGAAGGCAGCCATGCAGAGAAATACACTGTAGCTCCATATGCGCAAACTTAAATTCATTCAACTTAAATTAATATATTATTATACTTAAATTCCTATATTATTTGAAATATGTAATTCTAACTCAGAGGATTTGTTCAAATCTTTTTTAAAATGCGGCAGGATCTACTGCGGAATGGTATTTTGGCTTTTCTTCTTAAAACATTAGCTGATGAATTGATCACAACCTGAAAGTTTTATTCCAGGAAGTACATACTGGGTTGTGTAACCCCCCCCCCCTATTTTTTTACACTACAGTATTTACAAATAATTGTAGGCGTCAGTACTCAAAAAAATTACCGTATATAAGTAGGTGTTCTGATGGTACGGCCAATTCTGAGTCTGCTGACAATAATTTCAGATATTGCAGTATACCACTTAGAGATACAGGAGGTTGTGCAGAGGTGTGGAGATCATAATTTCATTTTAAATGTTAATAAAACTAAAGAAATCTTTGATCCAAGGTCCTTTGGTGATCATTGTTCAGCTTTTATTAATGGAGAAAGAGTTGAGCAGGTAACAAAACATAAGAATTTTGGTATTTACAAGGGACGTTCAAAAAGTTTCCGCACTTTTATATTTTCGTTGGAAACGGTAAAGGCAGGAGCAGTAGTAATTGGTCGTGTCTGAGAATGTCATGTGAGTGGTTCTGTCTGGCAAGCTGGCTGCCCTTGCAGTTTAGTATAAGAGTTGTCAACCTGTGGTGAAGATGGCTGCGAAACTTATTAATTGCACCAAAGAGGAACAGCATTTTGTCATGTGCTTTTTGTGGGTAGAAGGTGTGCCAGGAGCACAAATTCATCTCTGCATGTATGCTCAGTATTGGGATAAAGTTCTCTCTTGTAGAGTTGTTCATGAGTGGATTGAAATGTTCAAAAATGACTGTACTAGTGTGACGGATGCAGGACGTCCAGCTACAGCCATGACCAGATTTTCATGTGATGATGATATGAAAGCAGCGGTGTATCTGTTGCTGTGTGCTCAACCAAAAACCTTTTTTGTGATGGCATTAAAAAGTTGGTACGATTCTGGGAAAATTGCATCACAAAGGATGGTGACTATGTAGAAAATTGATGTAATTTGTTTTTAAAATTCTTAATAAATAGAGTTATAAAAAGTGAAGAAACTTTTTGAACATTCCTCATACTTCAAAATTCAGCTGCATTGGGTCCATCATGTTGAGTAGGTTTGTTCCACGGTTGGTCAATGCCTGCACTTCTTGCAAAAGCTTAGGGTCCATGGAGTGGACAAAAATTATTATGTTGTTATTTTACAGAGTTGCTATTGAATCACTTACTTGTTATGGTATTATAAACCATATACATGGTATTATAAACTGTGAAACTTGGATCATAACTCCAAGTTTTGATCAGAAAGCAGGTAAAATAAGTGGCATACTGCCCTCTTCTTCTTTTCAAGAGATTTTTAAGAAGATAGTGAGAAGGCAGGGCATTAAAATAATTGGTGACCCAATTCATATTATAAGGAGTATGACCAAATTTTTGAAAGGCAAAGTGTAATATTTTTGGTGTAGTGTATTTGTGTAATATTCTGTGTAATGCATTTAGTGTAAGTTATATATATGTGACTGGTATGCATTGTCCTCTCCAATGTCCAGGACAAATTTCTCTTAAGACAGACAATAAAGACTAACCAAACTTAACCTAACCTAATTAATAACATTTTAGCATAAGCTTCTATATCGGGAAAAAGAATACTCTTCTTTCCTTGCTGCGTAAAGATTATGTGTTTTTTTGGGGCTCTACTCTGTTTATTTTGGAAGGGGGTTGAATTTCAGTTTGTTAAGTTTGCTTTGATTATATGGATTGTTTTTTGCTTCTAATTAAAATCAATAAAAAAAAATTAAATGTACTACCCCCAAAATTTTAAGTAAGTGATTTGCTATTTATTCAAAAGAATTTTACTGACTCAACTTAATTTACATCTTTGAGAATTTTGAAGACCTATATTATATCCCCATGCAGCCTACTCTGTTTAAGACAAAAGAGCTTTAATTCATCTGAGCCTGTCAATTATGACATGTCCTTCAGTCCTGAGATACACTTGGTTGCTCTCCTCTACACAGTCTCTGCTGCTGCTACTGTATGTATTTTTTGTTGCATTGTGACAATGTGGTTGAAACTGCATATATTCTAACATTAGTAAGAACTGGCTGGTAAATGTCTAAAATAAGAAGCAGGCAAAGAACCAAGATGAAAACATTTACAAAAGAACAAGACAACTCATAGTACCATTACAGCAACTAAGGGTATAGAGCATTTGTTATTTGGTTGTGATGATGAGAGACACTGTATCTAAAGCTTCTTAAATTCACGGTCACTAGTGCTTATATAAAAGTAATATCTATACCAAAAATAAATCACTTAATCATTTGAAAAATCATGATTAGACTGGCTTGTCACTCTCTTGGTATTTTTTTGTAATTTCTTAAACAGGCATGGTGACAAGAATCCATCACCATCCTTATATTAATAAATCAGATGACCATCACAGTCCTTGTGGGAAAAACAAATGTGCTGTTAGTTCCAGGTGCACCAAAACATGGACAAACAGTCTTCAAAAAGTAAATTGAATAGTTTATACTCATGAATTAAATTAATTTTTAAATACCATATTTCATACTGACATTCTAAGAGTGCTATACATATTAATCTGATACTCTGTTACCATTGTAATTAGCTTTTGAAAGCATGCAATAGTGCTAATGTAATGGTATGTAAAGCACATTAAGTTTAGGGCAAATGGAAAATAGGAAAGCAAAGGTTCATTGTGCACAGACACAAAATGAGAAATTTGAGTTTTGTGCTGTGGTTTATGGGAAGATGAAATGAAAAGATTGAAATAGATTTGTGATAATCAAAATTGCTGCTTTTCATTCTGGAAAGAGTTATAAAGTCATTTGCAAATATTATGAAGCTTGTCCTTCTATGATAGGAAAGGTCATCTACAAATTAAGTAAAATGCCAATCTACCTATTACATTATGGTGAAAGTCAAAGTTCATGAATGCTCTAGCAGGAAGAGACTGAATATTTGAAAACTTTTGTGTATGTATAGCTCAGTGCAGATCTAATTACAATACCTTTATGGGGTTAACATCTGCTGTTTAACTAACACATTTCAAAATGCAAATTTTTGTCTTACCATTAATTTGCTTGATGTGTTTAGATTATTGTCCTGGTTTATATACCATATTGTACATTGTTCTTTGTAGTTCAATGTCACGTAGGGCATTGTTGTCTTAACCTTTCCTACTGAATTAATGGTAATTATACTAATGTAAAACTATTTTAGCCTAAAAGAAAGCCAAAACTGTTACAGAAACTACTGTAACACTTAGCATCATCAGCACTGGGCTAGACTTGTCTTTATTCCACTCTCCTACCAGTCCACAGGTATGGTTGAAGACTTAACACACAGCCCATAACTTACTTAGAACCTTCAGCATGTCTAGCTGAATCTTATTCATCTTGCTTCCCATCCACTGTACTGGTGACATTTAAAGCAATTACTTCCACATTCATTTAATTTAAAAACAAGTGAAGTGTTCACTATGTTAATGGATACAGTTAGTGTCCCAGTTTATAGCTTTGTTTACAAAAGATCAGCTGATGTTCTCTAAGAGCTGTGTTTCTGTTACTCGAGTATAGTTTTGTGCACCTGAGATTATTATTAATTCCTTAGCTGTTGCTGAATTGAATATAAAATTCTGATTAGCTTGTGTGCTATGCTGCAGTGACCAGCAGGGGTCCATCATGAGAATAAATCAAACCCAAAAATAAAATAGAAAGGCCACAATATAAAGTATAAACAAGAAAAGAAATTATTTGGAAAAAATAAATGATGAACTGTAAGATACAACATATAATTAAAAAATAATTATAGCAAAAGACAACAAGCCTACAGTCCTTCTGGGCCTAACTATACAGGTGTGTGCCTGTGGTATAGTGAGTCTGTGGCTCAGAAAAATTGGCAGTTTTAATAAATAAATAATGAACTCACTCATGCTGAGGAGTGGAAGCCGGTGCAAGTGGTCTGCCATGAAGACGCTATGTCTCTGGGTTGGTGCAAGGCTTTCCTGCATTGCCTTGCCACCACGTGCAGGCAGTCTGATTGCCTTATTATCATCCCAGGGCGGCAATTTGGCGATCGCACCTGAAGCAGCTTCACAGCCTATAAAGGGGAGCACAAAAAAAGCAAGAGTCAAGAAAAGAGAATAGAGGTTGAAAGACAGGAGAAGAAGCAAGAATGAGGAAACAAGCTGGTGAACAGAATGGAAGCAGGTGGACGGGAGTAAAGCCCCAAGGAGGAGAGAGTGGCCATCACTCAGGAGGGGCTGTGTGTCACTCCTGTTGAACATCTTCGGGAGCAGGAGGGACCATTATGCTCTGGAGATGCTCTTGCTGGGAGGAAACTTTGAGATGGCAGTGGTGGGAGTACAGAGCGCCCGTGGCAGGTGGAGTATGGATTGGCATCAGGCAGAGCAGGGCTTGGTGGTTGCCCAGAGATGCTGTGGGATTGGCAGCTGGGGACACTGGCAGGATGAGATGGCTACTCAATGTCTCTCCGGGCTGAAAGATCTGGATTGGATAAGCCAGAGAGGTGTCATTTTTAAGGGAAAACACCAGCGCTTAGATGTTTTAACCTGGTTTTTAACTGATTTTTCTATTTATTTGGTCATTTTAACGTCCACATGTACACTTTTTTATGGATTATTTGTAAACTTTTTTGAACACTGCACTTTGGGATACTTGTTTTGTGGATTTTTTTTTTATAATAAAAGCACTTGCACTTTTCACCATTCCCTTGCTTGATGTGTTTGTTCTCATCTGCCATGCTCATCTTAGTTACGGTACTGACGGTGTCGGGTTCAAGAGGCTCCCATTATGGAAGCGGGAGCAAGGAGCTGACCTTCACTGTCACAGTGCCCTTCTATTACCATGCTTGACCGGGAGCTCTGCCCATAGTTCTACATTCTCCCCTTTTTTTAGTTGCCCCTTTTAACTTTATTTTATTTACTAATCGTTTCTTTGTCGTAAAATTTACAATCTAACCTGTGGTCTCCAATTGTTGCCATTTTCCCACCTGAGGGGGTCTAATACAAGGCCTTGTGTGGGCTTCTTCATCTTGCCATCTTATATCTTCTTCCACATGCTGTCCTTCAGGTTTTTTTCTTCTGTTTTTTGGATCTTTGGCTTTGTGTTTTGGCCTTGTTTAATGATTTGTGCTTCTCTATTTGTACTTCCAGATTATTTGCAGTTTTAAATTAATTAGTGGTAGTGCTGCTGCTCTGCAGTAAGTTGACTGTGGAAGATTGTGGGTTCGCTTCCCGGTTCCTCCCTGTGTGGATAGCGCTTTGAGTACTGAGAAAAGCGCTATATAAATGTAATGAATTATTATTATTATTATTAATTATTGAATTATTCAAATTAAGATGTACAGTGCGTTTCAGACCTCTTAGATTTATACTTTTTTAGGTATTTAGAGTGCAAGTCAAGAAAGGTTAATAGAAAGTAATACAGAACTACCATTGATATACTAATTATTGCTGAGTTCTTCTGAGCTACTGGGGATGACAGCCTTTCTGGACTTCACCTATCCCTGTCTTTCATTACTGGAGCACTTTGTGCCACTAGAGAGAGATCTAAGCATATAGAGATATTGATGCTACACAGCATCCACGACCCTACAAGTGACTGCTGGTGCACACCAAGAAGTCGTTGACCTGTTTTTAAAAGTCTCTACAGCAGGCAAGCTTGGAGTCTGGACATGAGTTATTGGCAGTGGCTTAACTGGCTGGAGTAGGACAGCCCAAGGAATGGAGAAGGTGTGTTGGAAAGATAAATAAAGGAAGGTGAGCAACAGAGTATTTTGGAGTACATCTTGGCAATCTGACCAGCCACCCCATATGGTAGACAGAAACAGCAGGTGTTTAGGTAGGCCTTTGCAATATTAGGTCTTTTTTCCCTTCTTCTGTAGCGGTTTGTGTTCTTCCTGTTGTATTATCCTTCTCTTATAATGAGACTCCTTGTTTTATATTTTTGGCCTCTTCGGTCATTATTTATTGTTTGGGACAGCTTAAGACAGTAGTAAAATGTACACATGGGTTTGCTAAAGTGTCTATTCCTATCTCCCAATGATCTGTTCATCAATTTTTTTCTGGTGCATATTGGGCATGACCTTTATTGAAGGTCTACATTCCCCCATCTGAGACAGTGGTTGGTTTTCTAGATTACCTTTACTTGACTTGACTTTGTTTCCCCATAGTCTCTCTGAATTCCTCTCATGTCCAAGCTTTTGTCTTCAGTAGCCTGTTTCTGGTAAAAAGTGCTATTGCTGCGCTTATAGTATGTGTAGATTTACTATTGATCAAAATGAACTCTCAAGATGTAATAGCTCCACATTGTTCCAAACTACCTTCAGCAATAAACAAATCTTTGCTTGGGCTGTTCTGGTAATGTGTGCAACAGGAAGAGCAAAGCTGCGGAATACTTATAATATTTTGCTGAATGGTGATTTGAAAACGGGAAGCATATGGTGGTGAGGCCACATGAACACAGATGTGATAATATCTTTTTGGAAAGGTGTAATAGTGGTTTCCATTCAAGAGGAGTTCTACCCCTACTACTGAAATATCATCTGTATTCATTATGATCTCATATGGGATCCCTGACAATTAACAGATTTTAGCTGGGTTTAGTTGGGTGCTCTTTAACCCCAGGATTACCACCTGGAAGAAGCGGTCAAGTAAACTTTTTCAGTGAAATTCATTTTCTAGACTTCCATATATCAGCTAAGCAGGATTTCTTTCTGTTTTAAGAACAGAGTAAAAATGTTTAGATTTATATATTGCATAAAATGTTGTGACAGTAGCATATCAAAATGATATATTGCCTCTGCAGGAGTAGTCTATAACAAAATGTTTAGTATAAAAATAGGTTGCATTTTATTGAGATAGGTAATTTAGGTTTATATACCCACAGCCTTATCTAGTAAACACTATTTTCTGTGATTCCAATGGCTTGTTTACAGTTATTCTGAAAGTGTTCATTGCATTGAAGGCCTGGGTAAAATAACAAATGCTAAGCACTATTAATGACTCATTGCGGACTTCTGTCTTATCCACACTATGTATCTTGAAACACTTACTCTGATGATAGTCCTTCACCTTTTAACTGATTATTCAAGTGTACTTGTACAAGATTTACAAAAAGATGAACAAACTGAACAAATAAAACCAATTACAGCAACATTAAACAATCAATAGTAATAAGATCTGTATATCAGTCTAATTAAAGAAAACCAGAGTGTCACTTTGAAAAACATCTTGGCAGCCTACACACAAAATGTCACTTTCTCATAACATAACATTAAATGCTGACGTGTAGTCAGAGTGTCATGATAGACATACTGTAGCTCTTGTGAAACAAGTGCAGTACTAATGCCTATGGATCAAATGCATAGTAGAAAGGGGGGCCAACTTAAATATAGTGTGGTTGACCCTGTAATAAAAAAGGGTATGAAAAAACATATATACATAGAGACATACAATAATTCTCAAACCATCTTAATCCAATCAGGATTGTGTGAGGCTGATTCTCTCTCAGTATCACTGGGAATGAGAGAGAAAATAACTCTGGACAGTATGCTAGTCCATAACAGGGGACACATGCACAAATTTAGTTTCACTAACACTAGGGCCTATCATTGCCCAGTCTGTATCCCCTGCTTCACAGCACAAGCACACCATTTTCAGGCATGTGTACACATTACCATTTATGACATTGATGGACCTGTATGTGTATTATTTTACGACATATCATGCATCATGTTACCCATTTCTTTTGCAGCATATTCAGCTTTACTTTAAAAAGGTGGGAACTTTACATTATACCAGCTTGAAAGAATATCTTTCACAGGACAGTTTATTCCTAGTTTAAGAAATAAGGTGAAGTGAGTTACTCTTTGTACACTCAGACTTTGGAGAATGGTGTGCATGTACAGTGAAAATCCGGCAAGGATTACAAATTTAAAGTAAAAATGATCAGATAGTTCTCAGGTGTTAAGACCACTATGCATTCTAAATTATAAACAATTTAGTTTATAGCAAGGACCATGACATTCTAATCCACTGATGAAAACTATCCATACACTGAATCATTGCAGAGCAATGCAACGTTTTTATAAAATTCACAAAAAGTTCAGCTAATACATTGTGAAAACACTGAGTTACAAGTGAAAAGAAATGTGTGCGCATTTGCAGTACAGAATGAGCAGCACTATAAAATGTGATATAATGTACACATATGTCAAGATGGCGCACATATGCACTCCAAATCAGCCAGGAGACACAGATTGGGTAGCCACAAGGCCAATTTACAGCAATAGACTCTTAACCTAACACACACATCTAAGGGAATGTGGGAGAAAAACATGAGTAGTTGGTGGAATCACACGCAGAGGTAAGAGGAATATGCAAACTCTATACAGAGAACAACTGGACCAGCCTTCAAAACAAAGCAGCCCCTGACTGCTACTGTAAACACAAAGAACATATTTTAAACTTATATCTTCCCTTTTGTTTCTGCTAAAAAGTCTCTGGAAATTTTATTTAGCTATAAAATCTTGGAAATTTTTATATACTGTATAAAATGCTAAGGGTTGTCTGTCTGTCATGGAAAAACTTACAAACCACTGGACCTTGAACCTTGATCTTGGTCTTAATTGAGAACTTGATGTGTAATGTTGGAGGTACCTCGGCCATTTAATTGGGCTTTGGGTTCTGCTTGTGGCAATTGGTGCAATTGCTGATAGGAAAAAAAACAGCAGCATTATTGGCAGGAAAAGAACATGGCATTACATGACAATACATGGCATTATTGACAGGAAAAGAACCACGATGAGGTCTGTTGACAGTGAAGCACATTGCACTGACCGACTGATTGTTTTCATCACAAATGCAAGTCATACACTTTGAGCTCAACAGAAAGTCATATACAACCAAAGAATTGGAGGTGCAGGCTTCCACTGCCATGTCATTGGGATTCAGCTTCTAACATTATGACTTTCAGGAAAAGAACTATTGAAACATCTAATGACAGTGAAGCACATTGCACTAACACATAAACCTCTTTTCTTTGAGAAGTGGAGGTCTGAGTGATTCCTAGTTACATATAAAAAATCTGAAGTTGTGGATAAGGTGAACTAGGTGAAACAGTGCTTATACTGTAACACAAATGGTGCCTCAAAAATTAAAGTGTTCTCTCAGACATTTTCATGTGGGGTATATGCATAGGTTAGTTCTAATTTAAATTAAGCCAAATTTAATTTTCCCATTTTTAAATTCCTGCTTTTTGCAACAGTGCACAAATTCTAAGTGTAATAAAAGCCTTCCTAGCTGTCAGTCATTCCTAACCTACACAGAAAGCAAAACCTTTTTTTCAAGATTCACTTATTATTTGTTATACTAGGAACGCATGTCTGCATATTGCAATAATTACTGGGCACTGTTTTTCTCCTTTTCCTTGTAATAAATTCCAGCTACAAAGCTCTGAGAAAATCAGAGTTATTTATACTTTTGACATGACAGAATTATCCTAGGTAACTATCAGCTCTAGTGACTGTAACTGTGTGCAGTTGTAGCCATTAGGTTCACAAGTTGAATACCGTGACAGTATCAACGCTGCCTAGGAAAGCCAGTTTGGTAAATTGTAATTAGAAAAGTTTAGATTACATGGGTCCCAGGCCAGTCATTATGTGTAGGGTTTGCATGTTATCGGTGTGTCTGTGTGGCATTTTCTTAAGATATTCCAATCTTCCTGAAAAACCCTAAGTGCATGAATGTTAGGTTTATTGTCAGTTTTAATCTGGTCTGAAAAAAGTGGGTGTGGGCGTGTGAGACCCTGAACTATATTAAGCGATTTTGGTAATGAATGGGTGAAGCTTCTCCCAGCAAACATAGGGCACTAGGAAGGAACAAACCCTGGAAACCACGCACACACCCAAACACCAAACACACACTAGCACCAATTTAGCATTGCCAGTTAACCTAACCTGCATGTCTTTGCACTGCTGGAGAAAACTGGAGCACTCAACGTGGAGAGCAGACATGGAGAGATCATGCAAACTCCACACAGGGAGGACCTGGGTCTCCTTACTGTGAGGCAGCAGTGCTACCAATGTGCCACTATGCCACACAATAATGACCTGAGACTTGTTTAATTTAAGGGCAAGTTCTGTACATTTTTTACTTGATTGCCTTTTCTATTTCTTATTTGCTGAATACATACTGTATGCTCACATTGCAAATCCGATGACTCAACCCCAAAAGAAAATTATAATTTCGTGGTGCATCAGAATCCTACAAATTTGTTGTTTTTCCAGCCAGTTGATTCCTAAGACACATTATTATGTAGGCACCATATTTTTGCTTTAAAAATCCTGAATGCACTCATTATTGTTTACAGAAAGCAAAAAAAAACACTCTTTATGCACACTTGTATACCACAAATCTTTCCTGAATTATATTCATATAAAAAACAAAAATGTCAAAATCTAAACTGTCAGAAAATTGTTTTTTACTAATTACAAATAATCAATGTTACATGTTTTCTTGAGTTAAAATGGCTGTTCATGATTTTTTTAAGGTGCAATATGAGGCAGTGTGCTTATTTTGGATGATTCTTCCTCTTCTCCTTCTTTCGGCTTCTCCCATTATCTTTTTCCATACCCTCCCGTCCTCTGCATCTTGCTCTGTTACACCCATCACCTGCATGTCCTCTCTCACCACATCCATAAACCTTCTCTTATGCCTTCCTCTTTTCCTCTTACCTGGCAGTTCCATCCTTAAAATTCTTTTCCCAATATACTCAGCATCTCTCCTCTGCACATGTCCAAAACAACGCAATCTCGCCACTCTGACTTTGTCTCAAAACCTGTCCAACCCGAGCTGACTTGTTCCTAATCCTATCCATCCTCATCACACCCAATGAAAATCTTAGCATCTTTAACTCTGTCACCTCCAGCTCTGTCTCCTGCTTTCTGGTCAGTGCCACCGTCTCCAGCTGGTCTTACAACTGTCGTGTAGACCTTCCCTTTCACTCTTGCTGGTACCTGTCTGTCACAATTACTCCTGACACTCTTCCCTACCCATTCCACCCTGCCTGCACTCTCTTCTTCACCTCTCTTCCACACTCCCTGTTACTCTGTACTGTTGATCCCAAGTAGTTAAACTCATCCACCTTCACCAGCTCTACTCCCTGCATCCTCACCATTACTCTAACCTCCCTCTAATTTACACACATCTTGTTCTTACTGACCTTCATTCTTCTCCTCTCTAGAGCATATCTCCACCTCTCCAGGGTCTTCTCAACTTGAACCCTACTCTCATTACACATCACAATGTCATCAGCCAACATCATAGTCCACAGGGACTCCTGTCTAATCTCGCCTGTGAACTTGTCCAACCCTAATTATTTGGATGATTGCTAGAAACAGTTTTTTCTGTATCACTATAAAGCAAATATTAAAGGCACATCTTACAGACAAGCATAGGTATGGAAATGCAATGTGGCAGCAAACTGTTCATTCTGATATGTTCAATAATAAAAACAAGCCTTACAGTGCTCCATCCAACCATCCATCCATCCTCCAAACCTGCTTATCTTGAGCAGGGCTGTGGGGAAGCTGGAGCCTATCCCTGCAAGCATTGAGCACAAGGTAGGAACAATCACTAGACAGTGTGCCAGTCCATCATGGGGTGATCACACTTACACACAAACACAAACTAGAGCTAATAGGGTACAAAAAGATTTAAAGTTATCATTCACATCTAAAAGTCCACCAAACAAAGAAATGTTCCAAAAACCATTAAGACACAATCAAGATGCTGATTATGACCCATGATTATGATCCTTGTATTTGGGCACTTGACTTCTGACACATGAAAGGGTAACACCAGTAATCCAGTAAGTAACATTTTTATTAATTTCTTTTATGTTTGCTTGACTGGACTGTAACAATAACATAACAGAAATACTTTATAAGATTGTTGGTGGCACTCCATCATTAGAATAGAAAGTGCATGCTTTAAAGATTTTATACAAGAATGCAAAGATTGCTGAGTGCAGACTTGCTGTTACAACATATTATTATAGCAGTATGTACTCAGGCAGCATATAACATTTAATAATGAGGCATTTACAGAAAGAGCAATATTTTAGAACATTTTTACACTGGTACACAAGAGATAGATTTCACCTACCTAGAGTAGCATTTCGGTACATACGTTAATATTGTGAGCAGAGCTGAATCGCCCAAAAAGATGAGCTAAAGGTCAGAGAAATGAAGACAAAAACCAAAGGTAAAACACTAGAATAGATCAGCAAAGTTCAACACACTAGGCACAATTCATGGTGAAAATGTAGAACAAAGTTCCTGGCTACCTAGTGTTCACTCCCCATTAAACTAACCATGGATGTAAGTTTGTTGTTTTTGCTTAATTACGTCACATAGTGATGCCACAAAACATGTAACCAGCAATGGATGACATTTCTACAAACAGTATGACCATGGCCATGAAACATAGTGGCACTATGATGATGTCACAATGATGACAAAAAAAATTACAATAAATCATAAAGATTAAATTCAGTCAAAACTAGACAAAAAAGATTCTTTGTATAGTGAACCCAGTCACTACCTGGCTTGTGGCTTTATGTTCTCTGACTGCATGTATGGGTTTTCCAGCCATCCATCCATTTTTCAACCCGCTGAATCCGAACACAGGGTCACGGGGGTCTGCTGGAGCCAATCCCAGCCAACACAGGGCACAAGGCAGGAACCAATCCCGGGCAGGGTGCCAACCCACCGCAGGACACACACAAACACCAAGCACACACTAGGGCCAATTTAGAATCGCCAATCCACCTAACCAGCATGTCTTTGGACTGTGGGAGGAAACTGGAGCGCCCGGAGGAAACCCGCGCAGACACGGGGAGAACATGCAAACTCCACGCAGGGAGGACCCGGAAAACGAACCCGGGTCTCTTAACTGTGAGGCAGCAGCGCTACCGTGCCACCCTGTATGGGTTTTTATTTGGTTATTCTGATTTTTCCTTCCACATCACAAATATCCTATTACTATGCAATATATATTAGTTTGCTTTAGTAAAATATATGTATAGTGTTGTTAGCATACTCTGCATGTTCTCTTTTAAGAAGCAGACAACAAAATTTATGGAAATCACAACATTTTAAAATTTTCATAGCAACTTTTACTTGGTTTTACTCCTAAAGTACTAATGGCATGTTAAAGAGAGAGGTAAAAAGATTAAGAGTAGCACAAGCTACTGTCTATTTAAACAGCTATGAATAGTCAACATTTCTGTCTTTACTCTTTACTAAGCAAGAGAGGTAGGCTATACAGTGCTTTGCAAAAATATTTCTTTAACCAATGAATAAAAGTTATGTTTGCTTTGTTTGCTATACAGTATGTTTCATTCCCATTCCCATTCTCTTTCTGGTCTGTTGTCACCAGTTTATAATCTACTCTCTATATATAAAATCCTAAGCCTACAAGTGCAATGATTTTGTGCAACAATTTTTTGTGACTTTTTTTGTCACGCTTTAAATCAGGCTTATTTTAAAACCTACATATATATGTTTGGTATCATTCTTTTCAAAATTATTCGAACTTTAATGTGCTGTTTTTAGATTTTCAGATTCTTATTCTGTTTTTAAATTATAAACTAAAATATCAAGAAAGTCGTGGTTTTTAATACCAAGAAAGTCGTGGTTTTTATTTTTGATCGAGTAAACTTTGTTTCACAGGAACAAACTATTCAAAAAAAAATTATCTATTCATAACACCAATGTTTGTATTTAGGTGCTTTAGTTAGCTGAAGGTCGAGTTACGATGACCAATTGCATACCACTTTAGTTTTCATGTGATTTTTTCCTGTTATTTAAAAGAGTCATTTTTTTTTTCCATAAGAATTTCAGTTAAATCGAATGGTTCGTTTATGTAGTCTTTTATAAATACTCATCGAGCATAGTGGACCTCAGTTTAATGGGAATACTCCAATCGATAAGAGAGTAAATATTTTATTCTCATTTCATGATTTTTACTCCATTAAATGATAAATTTATTTTTCTTTTACATATATATAGAATTTCGTGATTTTTACTCCAATAAATATTTTCTCTTTTGTACATTTACAAATTTTACTAATATTCTGGCCGCAACTGGGGGTTGGGTGCCGAAGGTGTCAGGGGGCTTGGCCCCCCTAATAAAGCAATAAAACTCCTGGCTCTGCTTATGCTTAAAGTTTAATGACTGGACAAAACATAGCCCATTTTAACATTCATGACAAGTTAATTAGCACCTCTGACTTGACTTACACAAAGTAAACACCCCATCTACTCTTAGTTCTTGGCTTGTGCTCATTACTGGCAATATAGGACAAACTCTGCGGTCTCAAATCAATATTTTTTTGTAATAATAGGTAGGAGGTGTACATATACTTTGGACACTCAGAACAGAATGAAACTCAAAAATAAAGGGCACAACTGAGATATTTGATTGTTAGAATTTGCCATTGTAGTATTTACCTGTTCATCAGATAGTGTCAGAGTACTAACAACAACAACATTTATTTATATAGCACATTTTCATACAAATAATGTAGCTCAAAGTGCAAGGACCACATTTAAAAACTGGACTGACATCCCCATCCTGTGAAATTTGTACATGTTCAGTTTTGGTTGCTCTTACAGTTTGAAACCTATTCTCAGATTGGCTGGCTTTTTGATAATTTTTTCTGTGGTCCGTTTAGCTTGTGCTCTTGAGGTTTGCTTAATGACTTTCTACCATTGATGGCATATGAGCATTCAGTTTTCTTATATTTTCTATTACTCCACTACAAGTTTCCAGTGCCTTTGTATTTTTTTTTTTTTGTATAAAACCTGAAGGTTGTGTATCAATTTTCTTTTTTCACTTTTAGATGGAGAAAATCTCTCTTACTTTAACAAACTTTATTTTATCACTTATGTGTAAAAACCCGGAACTTAATGTTGAGGTTTCACAGTTGCTCCTTCCTTTACTTACATTTTGTTCTTTCTGTCTTTTTATTGTTTTCTGTCGTTGCTGTTGTTATGATTTGGTCTTTTGTTTAAGATTTTGTGGTGTTTTCATCCCCTTTTTCACAATATATGGATTTGTTTATCCAAATCCAAAAATAACATTAGTTTTTCATTTTATTTCCATTAAAAAAATTAACTTTGTTTTTCTTCAACAGCATTTTGTTTGACCTTGGAAGCCACCACTTTTCCACTTTTGTTGTGATGGTTGGGGTGGCATTGCTATTATGTGACAGCCATGGTCATTAAGGCTCAAAGGTTTGAAGGTCAGCTCCATAAACTTCTTGATTTCTTATATTGGATAAAAATGGTATTAGTGTGTGCTTCTTGTGATAAACATTTTCCTGGCTACACAAACTTGCTGATGGTCTTTTAAGTCTTTGATTTTTTGTTAGAATTTCAACTCTTGATGACAGATTGGTCAGACCTTTGGCTACAAATGTCACTTGATTTTTGAGCTACGTTTAATCTCCTGATTCTCCTTAATAAAAATTCTCACTAATTCTGTGTCAGTACATAATCTTCGCTGTAAAGAATTTGGGACACTGAGATGGAGCACTTGCTTTCTAAACCTAAACTAGCAGCAAAAACTGAGAGACGAGGTAGATGAGTTGGCTTTTGATCTCTGAGTCAACTTAGTTGACAAAATAGTGTCCTTAGACAAAGATATCATCATGCTTAGGCTACTGAAGGTTTCTGAAGAAGAAAAAATTATAATTCTCCATTAATGTTAGTAGAATGGCTTTATGAAATCAGTTATTATTCAACAGTTTATTAATAGTGTCAGTGGCAATCAATAATCATAATGTGACAAAGTTATTTGAGTCAGGGGCTGCAGAAAAATTCACTAACTCTGCTCTTCTTCATAAGTTAAAAATTGAGAAGTTAACTCCTAAACCCATTCTTCATTTACTATCAAATTTATGGTAAACAAATCATAGAGGAAGTCTTGGAATCTTTTACACTGCCTTTTTCAGTAAAGATGGTGCAAGATTATCTCACCATCCTTGTATCAGCATTACCTGTTCCATAAGGTATGATTGGCAGAAAAAAAGATTCTACAGTGGAGCACATCCTATGTGCAAACCTGCTTGAATTATATCTTTCATCACCCAAATTATTAATATTAATATTTTACCATCAAAATACCAAGACTATCAGGACCTATCATTAGAATTACCCCCTTATAGAAAGTACGATTGCTCTGTTGGACTATTGCCTATTTTGCTTTATTGCCAAAATGGAAGATTTATGCTGAGGCAATTTATCATACCATCCAGTAGTCCTATTGGAGGCAGGTTTTTCTTTGTGGAAGATAAAGATGCAGGGAAGACCCCTTATAAGTTATTACAAATTAACTGAATAAATGTCAAGAACAACTATCCAGTTCCACTTATCTCCTCTCTGCTAAATCAAGTCACTGGTTCCACTGTATTCACTAAATGTGATCAATGTGGTGCTTACAAGAATTAGGAAAGGTGGCAAATCAGACACAGTGTTTAATAAGCAAATGAATACTAAGAATAAAGAATAATGCAGTTTGGTTTAGCAAAGGTACCAGCAGAATGTCAGTCCTTTTTAACAATATTTTCTCTGAGCTTTTCGGTTTTAAAATACATTGATGATATTCTATTTTTTTCTAACAATCAAGAATTACATGTACAACACATGAAAAAAGTGCTTAAAAGACTGTGAGCAAATTATATTGCTTCATGCCATTTCTGTCTAGCATGCAACCCAAACAAACTGCTTCAGAGACCAATGCAGCTTTTCCTCAAAATACACATTTTGGTCCTGACTGAAACACAATTGCAGAATTTGAAATAGCTTGTATGGCCTGTTGTGGTGCATGGGAAGTGAGCATCATGTTAATGGGTATTATTACACCTGGTCCTTCTAATGATGCTACTGTGCACCACAATCTCAGTTCTTGTTATTTTCTTCAAAGTACATCAGCATTTTCAAATACATTTCCCATTTCCAACCACCTTCATAATAGGAAATTTCCATTTAGATTCTTTTTATCTCATTGGCCATTGCAGGTGCTGACATTCAACTCGGTTTAGAGTTAGTTTGTCAATTATTGCATAGGATGTGGGTATGCGTACACTTGCAGACTCCAGATGCCCAGTACCATGCCCAGCTGCACACTACTATGCCTAGTAACTCTCTGTGCAAGGCAGGAAAGAATTCTAGAAGGGATAACACTCCAAAACAAGGTACATTCATACACATCTCACACACTCAAATTCTGATAATTTAGTCCCAAAATTAGCATACATGTGTTTAGGATTTACAATGATGATGGACTGCCATGAAAAAACAAAAAAGAAAGTCTATATGGGCTAAAAGCAGATAGATTTAAATTTGAGCCTCATCAATGAAATGCATTTGTGACATTACGTGCACACATAAGCATCACGAGCAACAACATAAGGACTCATGGCAACCAGGCTTTCAAATTTGAGTACATCATAAACCACCAGAAAGAAAAACAAAAATAATAACAGATTTCCTGTTCATTGCTAACAAGAAGGGTGATGTATAAAACTAGAACTTTGTGAGCAACCTTGACCTAAAGCCATGAAGTTTATGAGAACAATAAGACCTCACAATGTAGAATATAATTAGCATTTTGTTTAACAATCAGTAGACTGCTGACATTTTTTAAGGGTTAGTTTTTTTAAACCAATCAAATAGTTTAAAGGTCAAAAGCAATAAATAATGCCCACCATTATAATTTATGCAGAGAATGGAAAGCTCTTGGATCTTTAAGGAATTCAAAATTTGAAAGGAAGATATCACATCTTAGTGTTTCTGCGGCTCCTGGGGAAAATCTATCATACGTATTTTGAGAAGGTAAAAATCCTTAAAAGTCTTCTGCGAACTGGAGATTTTGATAAACTCCAATGCCAATGCCAAATTACAGGGTTTTGTAGCAATCAGGAGATAAAGGTCTTTCAAAATGGCCAACTGTAAGCAGGAATAAATTAAAGAAAGAAACAAGCTTTGTAGTTCAAAATGAGGAGACAAAAAATCACAGTCAATTTAACAAAACAAAATCCTACACTTGGTTTGTAATGTTTTTCTAGCTATCTATGGATTTTTGATTTTAAAAATTAATCTAGAAATCTGGAAGCATCTTAATGTGTGTCGTCATTAGACATATATAAACAAAAGACCTGTGTGTATGTGCATGTGTGTGTATGTGTGTTTGGAGCAGTCTGTTATGCTTACGCTCAACCTTAGCCACTAGATGGCACATGCATGCACTTTGCATTTTTAAAATGTTTTCGGCACTTGCATGCACCTCAGTTCTCACTACAAAAGACATGTGTGTGTATGAAGCAGTCCACTCTGCTCATGCTCAACCACAGCCACGGGAGTTGGTATTAATTCTATGGAAGTTTATACAAGTGTGACTTACACTTGGTGAGATGGCGCTTGCGTGCACATTTAAATTATTACCTGACTTCTCATTCAACCCAAGCAGACATGCTCAGCTTTGTGGTACATGCATGATCTACATTCACACAATGAGCCACCATACATTTACTTGAAACAGCTCCCAGCCTGTTCCATTCAGTTTGTGCCACAGCAGCACTCGACTACACGTCTGTCTCAGACAAGATACAACCTGTCCCAGCCCACTTAGCTGATACCTCTAAAGTTCACCAATATAGTAAAACTGCTAGGTAGATTTCAGGTTGTTTTTTTGTTCTGAGGACCACATGTAGCTAGTCTTAAATAGTAAGGGATTTAGGGTGTCACACTCTGAGACCAACAGGCATCATTGAAATAAACAATATGTCTGCACCCATATAAAATTAATAAAATGATGCAAAATGGTGATAAAAAATATAATTAAAAAAAGGTACTATTACAAAAACATTGTGTTAGGAATGCTAATGGTAACAATATAATTACTGAGTCCAACAGAAGTATAGAAAAGTCTGTTTTTCCATTGCGGATGAGGATGAAGACAAAAACCTTAGCATAATTTTATCTCACCATGTCCAGATGGAAGTTCAGTTAATAAATTTAAGCTGAAACAACCATACTCTTTTCATAATCAAATTAAGCAAAGATGGTCAATGCTACATCTTCAAAAGAAAAAAGAGGGTTAAAAACCCAGACTTAATAAGCAAAAGCAAAAGACTCCAAATTGACCAAGGATGATGACTTAGTGTGAGGTCCACATGCCAGGCTTTACCCTCGATTTGCTGCCAGCACATTGAAGTGTATGACATGACATAAAATTCATAAAATTGCTTAATATGTTACCAAGTAATGTATTGCACAAGTTTACTTCAGTTAACTTCAAAACCTTACGGTGTTATTTTGGATAAATTATATTTCTAATAGGACTGATGAGCTGTGTTGGGCTGTGTGGTCTGTTCTCAATAAAAAAAATGTTATTATGTTCTAATCCAGTTTGCTACGTTGGGAGGCAAGAGCATTTCTGAATGCAAAGAAGAGCAATTTCCAAAACACAATTTCAAGATTAAGCTTGGCACTCTCAAGTCTAATTTATTTCTTCACAATCACAGTGTATATTATTTTTCCACATAAGATTGTGTCCTGAAAACGGCTTAAATTTGCCAAATATGTAAATTTTTTCAAGATAAGAATGTTATTGGATATTAATTTGCATTTTGAAACTGCACAAATATTGCAGAACAGTGTTTCCATTTTGTTTTAAAAAGGAATAAAAAAAGTAAGCAAACTATTTGTGAGGTGTCTTTTGGATTATCTCTCCCTCTGCGGCACTGTGTGAAAGGCAAAAAACTGGCACCAGGCTAACACAGGAACAACTAACACACATGGACTCGTATTCAATTCCATTCATGCTAACCTGGAATCATCATTTCAAATGATCTTTTATGGCTTTGTATATGTGTTAGAGAGAACACCACACTAAGTCTGGAATTACTACATGTAAACCCAACACAGACAATTATCAGGCACCTGATTCAAACTCAAAACACTAAATCCATTAAGATGCACCTGTAACAATTGTTCTGCCTTGCCACCTTATATAAGAGCTATTGATCTACAGTATTCAGTTTACTAGGGCGGCACGGTGGCGCAGTGGGTAGCGCTGCTGCCTCGCAGTTGGGAGACCTGGGGACCCGGGTTTGCTTCCCAGGTCCTCCCTGCGTGGAGTTTGCATGTTCTCCCCGTGTCTGCGTGGGTTTCCTCCGGGCACTCCGGTTTCCTCCCACAGTCCAAAGACATGCAGGTTAGGTGGATTGGCGATTCTAAATTGGCCCTAGTGTGTGCTTGGTGTGTGTGTGGGTTTGTGTGTGTCCTGCGGTGGGTTGGCACCCTGCCCAGGATTGGTTCCTGCCTTGTGCCCTGTGTTGGCTGGGATTGGCTCCAGCAGACCCCCGTGACCCGGTGTTCGGATTCAGCGGGTTGGAAAATGGATGGATGGATGGATTCAGTTTACTAGTAAAGACTTCCATTATTCATATTCTACTCTGCTACTTACTTCACTTACAGCTGCAGTGAAATGACTCACCTTTATCAGGTTTGGAAGTGAAGTTGGCTTCAATAATGGGCGATAAGGGACACATTTTCTTTTTCTTTTTGGCTGTAAGTAGTTGTCCACAGAGCAATGAGTGCTACAAACTCACAAGTCTGCTTTCAGTACGTCTTCCATTCCTGCGTTCATATCCAACCTAAGAGCTACAAGCCATAATTTTAAGGTATCATGATTACCACAAGAAAAATGATGGAAACTGTAAATGCTTTGTTTTTTACATTTTTTTTTACGTCCTGATAATCCCCATTTTTGAAACAATTATCTGGAATGACAAAATAGCTCTAAACAGCTTCAGGCAGGTGTTTAGTTTTGTGCTTATCGTCTCCCTGATTTAAATGTAAACTCCACCCATGAAGATGGCTGTGAGTGAACAGGAAATGTATTTTATCCCAAGAAAAATAGTTCCAATACTCTGTGGTAAAATAATTATTTCTAGTTTCCTTTCGTTATCACAAATATGCCTCATAAATGCGGAAGGCACATTTTCTTAAATCAAAATCTTTGGTGCTTCATCGTGCACATATTTGGCAAGTTTTAAGGATTTTTCATTCCCCTATGGACCCTGGTACTGTTCAGCCCAATTGTAAGCAAAAAGAATTGACAAGGTATTTTTAAAATTGATAGAAAAAATTTCACTTTAGGAAACAAATGTGTGTGCCAAATTAACATATACCGTGATTGTGAAGAAATACCTCACATTTGAAAAATATTGCAATTGTCATTTTAATCTAGTCTGGATATCATTGGGCATGGGTAAGGAAAAGACAAAAACCAACACAGACACAGTAAGAATGTGCATACTGCTCCCAGGCAATGCCAGTGTTTCACTGACATTTACCTTTTATACCCTTACCTTAAATATAACCTAAACCTCTTTTTTATATTGAGAGACTTGTGTTTTAATGAGTTGTTGGGTTAATTCCACCTTAAACAGTAGATCATAAGTGCAGAATATAAAGATATTATGAATGATTCTTGAAAAGTGCCAAAATGTATAAAGGTTGAGTGAAACAACAACGGATTCCTGAAAACATTTAATTCATTAAAATGCATCAGGCATTGAAATGGTAAGATGTTTAAATAACTAAATGCTGATTTTATACAGTACAGAAAGAATACACTACACTAGACATTACATAGCCATGAGCAAAAATAGCAAGCAAAATACTGTTGAACACAGAAAGCAGCAAGCAAACCTCTTTTTGCAATGTTAATAGCCTGCACTGTGTAACAATTAACTAGCCAAGTCTGAAAGGCAGATCTCTTAGGACTTGGATGCAGAAAATGCACAGAGAAAGGAAAATAACCTAGCATGTCATGCTTTCCTAATACAAAATGAGGAGGAGCACTTATAAAATGTTGATTTAATGATCTGAAAAACATGTCTGTGTTTGAAGTTACCAGTAGATTTATAAAACGAAGAGAGTGCTACCTCCACAACTGTGCTCCACAGTGAAGCAAAAGTGTTCTACACCATCAAACCTTATTCCGAATCCCCTAATATATTATGATGTCACTGAAACTAAATACCTCTAAACTCATCTATGATGGGCAGCGTGTTTATAATAAAGTCACTGCCCCATTTGTAGTATCCATCTATCAGTCTAAAATCATCACTCCTAAGTGCAAAATTGCAAGCATATTTAATCTGCTCTTATCGCTCCATGGTGCTAATTCTTTGTTATCCATCCTTCAAATAAGACACTGTTGATTGTCTCAAATATATAACTTCTACTATGCCATATTTTGTGTACCAGATTAATTCATCTTTCTTGATAGTAGCACCACATAGCAGATAGTAATGTCTTACTGGCATGAGAAAGTGTCAGCCTTAACCTCAAATAATGGATCCAAAAAACAATTTCAGTTGAGTGGGAAAATATAAATCCGAACTTAGTGATAATCATTACAATCAAATGCTCTTTAATGAAATTCTCATTTGCAAAATATAATAGCACAAGGTGGGACATGGAGTGAGTAAGGAAGATGCTATGGCATTTTATTATTCCTGGAAATCAATCACACACATTATGTATGCATTTAGAGTAATTCTGAAATACTGGCAGGAACAGACTCCTGGGTGGCTGACAATAGCTGGTTAGAAATCTGCAGAATTATTTGAAAACAATCAGAAATAGAACAATACTTCCAGCAGGTGATAGTTAATTGGATTGCACAGCATTTCCTTCCCTTGTCACTCACATCTTGTGAAACAGCATTCCAGCCATGGAAGAAAACCTGCCTTTTTCTGTGCCTTTTTATTCATGCAAAGCTGTTGGCAAGGCTTATGTTATTATACTAAAACAACATTAATAGAAATACAGTACTTTCTCTTTACAACAGAATTGCATCCATTTTTTTCTTTAATGTTGAAAAAGGCTAAACTGTACTCCCAAGTACAGGTGAGAAAGAAATTAATGTAATATCCATTAAGCATTTACCATGAAAGGCAAGCCTACTGCCCATGTAATTTAAAGGCAGACAGGAAAAAGGAACAGTAATAGAGTGCTGACATTATTTAGTATAAAGGCATTAAACATTGATGAACTATACAGTGGAGTTGATTAAAAAATAACTTAGGCCTCACTTGAGGAAAAAAATATAAGATTGTAACTGTAATGAGCAGAGATGATGCACACACAATGTGCCAACTTTTTAAAATTGGCCACAAATCCACAGTTCATGATACACGCTGTCAAATTATTCCAGAAGATCGATAAGGAGCGATACAAACAGGCTTTAACTACCTAAAGCAATTGTTATATCATCAGCTACTTTCTGCAGTAGTCTCCAATAATAGTCTGAATTTATGGTAAGTGTTAAACTACAAAATTTCGATTTGAACTGCTATAACTGTAAAACAGGAATTTTTCTACTATGGAATGAATTTAAATTGATTACAGGTTATTTATGTGATGCATATAAAGTTACATGCTTAAATGATTGAGCTTATTAAAATAACGTTCTTTTACAATCCTTCAACTTAACATATTCTCTTACAACCAGAGTAATGGTAAGTAATTCTAAATCCATAATAATCGGCAGTCGTAAAAATTGGTTTTCCTCTGAAAGCAATTTGCCGAGAGTTCAGGGCACAAATAAGGATTAACAAGTCATTCCTGTCCCTACTTGGGTTTCTGCTCTTTCCTTCATAGACATCCTTTGGTATGGTTTGGTAATGTTGGTGTCCATAAGTATTATAGAATTATGTAGTGTTAAGTTGTGCCTGTCGCTGTTGTGAGACTTCATTACTAACAGTAGTTTTCATTACTCAGGTCAAGTAGAGGAACTTGAGTGAGGTGGCAGTGGCATCATGTGTCACAGCAGGAAATGAAGAAAAAGAAGATAGATAGATAGATAGATAGATAGATAGATAGATAGATAGATAGATAGATAGATAGATAGATAGATAGATAGATAGATAGATAGATAGATAGATAGATAGATAGATAGATAGATAGATAGATAGATAGATAGATATTTATTTGCCCCAGGGGGAAGTTTGGCTTTTTACAGAAGCTCTTTAAATAAACACATACATACATATATATATATATATATATATGTATATACATAGAAACATACATGCATACATATTTAAATAAATACACAAACACACACACACACACACTAGAATGACTATAAAGGAAGAAAGTTTAAAAGAAAGAACACTTCTGATTTGGTAGTTACAGTCACAGTGAGGCATTATGCAGACATATTACCATTGGTATAAAGGAGCTCCAGTACTGTTTCTTAACACAATTCTGTTGAATAATTCATTGGGTGAAAGTCCTCAGTGTTGGTGTGTCAGAGTGAGGATATGCAGCATTGTTCATAATGACACTCAGTTTTAATTCTCTCCTTTGTTACCTCCTGGGGTCCATAGCCCATACCTGAGCCTGCCCTATTAACTAGCTTGTTGATTCAGCGGGCCCCTCTTGAGTTGATATTACCAGCCCTGCACACCATAACATAAAAATCACACGAGCCAACACGGTGTTATAGAAGTTGTGAAGGATGTCACTTCCCACATTATAGGAACACAGATTCCTAAGAAAAAAGAACCTGCTCTGCCCTTTCTTAGATAGTTCCTCTTTGTTCTGAGACCACTCTAACCTGTAATAGATAGTAATGCCACCAGTAAAACTATAATTCTGTCACAGACCAATTATTAATGGATGTTTTTTATTGATATGCTATACAAGACTACTTTGAAATCAACATTATGTTATGTTTCACTACAGCATATGAAGAACGACTCAAATGTTTAAGACCAGCTAAGTTATTTCTGAAGATTTTTTATGCTTTGAGCCAATATAATAACAGTAAGTAGTTAACAGCAAAACTTGTGTTTTGTTTTTTAAGAAAAAAACTTGCATGACATTCTAACTAATAATGAGATTGATAGGCAAGATCATTCTCTAGCAGGGATAGCAACCATGCTTATTAAGGGGCACATTGTTATTTTTTGTTTTTGGACAATTATTTTTGTCTGCCTCATTTGCTAACTTTGACTAAGTTATAAAGCTAAAGTTTAAATTCTTTTGCATATTCTTGTGCACTGACTGATTTATTTTTGTTCAGTCGACTATAAAGAGTGGATACTACAAATAAAGATTAATTAATTATTTGAAACTCTGTTAATGCTTGCAGCCTAGGCCAATGATCCATGTCATTAATCTGCCATTTACAGTAGAAAAGTGACTTCTTCAGAAATTACACAATGTAAAGCTATCAGTTGTTTAAGTGAGTTTCAACTACAGTTGTGTTAACTAGCAGTGTCAAAGAGAAACCATAAAACATGCTCAATAGAGCATGTCAACAGCAGCAGTATTTCAAACATATTCTTGTTCTTCATCAAAGAAATACATTTCTGTGTCACCAAGGGCTTTGTGAGTCAGACGGGTGCCCCTATTATATTGTCTCCAGGTTGGTGTAATCTTTCCAAAGTGACAGGAAGAATATAGCCCATCAGCCATGAACTAAATCTTGACCCAATGATCATCACTTTTCTGCCATCATATCTCTGTTAGTTCTCTTAATACACACCAGGTCTTTACCTTCTCTTAGATACTCAATCTTGTCTGTCAGTTGGGTAATGTGGCTTAAGTGAGCTCACAGGGTTCCACCAAGCATGTGGAAATGAAAGCTGCTAGCAGTGCTCTTTAAATGTACATTCTATGATATGAGATTGGTGAAAGAATGTCTTCAAGGCAGTGCTGCCTGGCACAAGGTTCAGAATGTTTACCAAATGACAACAGAGAAAAAAATGGCATTCAGGGTCATAATCAGGTTCAGCCAAAAGCAAAATGTTTTGAAATGTGTGCGGCTCAAACAAACCTCAAATGCACTTACAAGGTAAATCAAAAAAGAACAAAATGCTTTAAAAAAAGCATTACGCAGTAGTAAAGTATCATTTGAACATGCAGTATACACCAAATTGTTTCATTACACTTTATTTTTTCCAGATTTTGTCACTTTAAGAAATGAAGGAATATATCGACATGGCAGTATCAACTATCAATGATTACATGCAACAAATGATCAGCCTGATTACAGGACTGATGTGTGCCAAGTGACTCAAGGGGTGGATATTGAGCACCTGTAAGATTAAAACGAAACCGTGAGAGTTCCCTTAAAAATTGGTGCAAACTACATGTTAATATGCTTCAAATACTTACTTACTGAATAATACATGAATGTTTTTGAAAGTGCTGTTATTTTTCAATAATCCTGCATCTGAGTGCAGCCGTCCAACAGGTGACACCTCAGCACCACACTGAGCAGTGTGAGGTTTTTTTACTGTGGCTAGATTGCCAATCCTGCTACCAAGCCCTGAGTTTTCCCTGAAACTTGGAGGATCTGCTTGCAGGGCTGGATACAGATTAATGTCATACCCAGGACAAAGCAATTGCAGGTTCAGGGCCTTACTCAGGGGCCCAACAGAGTAGTCACTTCTGGCATTTATGGATTCTAATGGCTTAAGAAAAACTTTTAATTTATTCACAAAATGATCAAATTGTTTTCTTAACCTTCTTAGTACTCTACAGAGTTTAAATCTGGTGTAACAGTAGCCAGATAGGAACCTATTTTATGTGCCGCTCTGTCTGCCAGTCTAAAGTCACCATTTAATATAACATACATGCTTTTGTGATATGAGAGGAAAAATACTCAGGCCTGAATAGGACTTGTATATGACTCCTTCAACTTTTAGGCATCAGCACTACATTTTAAATAAATATGCTGTAACCTGAATTTACATATAAAATAACTTTTTCAAAAACACTTAGTCCAATTGAGGGTTGAGGATGGTTAGAAGGTATAGGTTTATAGGGTCATTATTGTGTTTGTAGAGGGTACACTGAGAAAATATACTTGCTTGTGCTACTCAACAGGAAACACTTTGTTATTAGTCACACTGTTATTAGTCAGTATAACTATTATATCTTGAAGTGTCTGTCCTCCTTACCTGATTAATCAGAGTACATATTTGTTACAGAGTAATAAAGTAACGGTTAAAGTTAGTGACAGGATTCAAGGAAGTCTTAGCTGACCAGCGTGGTCATTTGCTTCTGTGACTCTTACCAGGTTATGGGAAACAGAAATAAGAAGGAAAAGTAACAGCACAGGGCGGCACGGTGGCGCAGTGGGTAGCGCTGCTGCCTCGCAGTTGGGAGACCTGGGGACCCGGGTTCACTTCCCGGGTCCTCCTGCGTGGAGTTTGCATGTTCTCCCCGTGTCTGCGTGGGTTTCCTCCGGGCGCTCTGGTTTCCTCCCACAGTCCAAAGACATGCAGGTTAGGTGGATTGGCATTCTAAATTGGCCCTAGGTGTGCTTGGTGTGTGGGTGTGTTTGTGTGTGTCCTGCGGTGGGTTGGCACCCTGCCCGGGATGGTTCCTGCCTTGCACCCTGTGTGCGGATTCAAGGAAGTCTTAGCTGACCAGCGTGGTCATTTGCTTCTGTGACTCTTACCAGGTTATGGGAAACAGAAATAAGAAGGAAAAGTAACAGCACAGGGCGGCACGGTGGCGCAGTGGGTAGCGCTGCTGCCTCGCAGTTGGGAGACCTGGGGACCCGGGTTCACTTCCCGGGTCCTCCCTGCGTGGAGTTTGCATGTTCTCCCCGTGTCTGCGTGGGTTTCCTCCGGGCGCTCCGGTTTCCTCCCACAGTCCCTGCAGGTTAGGTGGATTGGCGATTCTAAATTGGCCCTAGTGTGTGCTTGGTGTGTGGGTGTGTTTGTGTGTGTCCTGCGGTGGGTTGGCACCCTGCCCGGGATTGGTTCCTGCCTTGCACCCTGTGTTGGCTGGGATTGGCTCCAGCAGACCCCCGTGACCCTGTGTTCGGATTCAGCGGGTTGGAAAATGGATGGATGGATGGAAGTAACAGCACATAAAAATTACAATACTAAAACATCATCATAAAACTAGACAAACGTAGACAAAACAGCTGATCAATTAGAAAATAATTTCACAGGCTAGCCAGTTTAGTTTCTTTAACTGCTGCATACAACTTCATCCATACTAGCAGCACTGGGCACAAAGCAGGAACCAGTACTCAACAGGGTACTAGTCCATCTTGGGTTGAACTTACATCTTACATAATTTCTTTGGTATTCATTCTTTCTGTGACTGGCAACAGTATATTTATTAATTTATTTTAGATTGTATTTATAGACAGATATTTTAAACTTTACTTAGGGTGTGTTAACGTTTTCTGTTTACATTGCATTAAAGAAAGCTGCAGTATTTACTGAAAGCACACAGATGAAGTCCTACTGCATAAGTAAAAAAAATATTAAATGTATAAGTAAGCAAAAGAAAAGTAAAAAGTATAATGTTGTATTACATGTATTTCGATAATCTCAATTAGTAAAAAGGAGAGCATAATCCAGATTACTTCTCTCTTTAAAATGTATTTATAATGATGAACCACACAAAGAAATTTTCAGGAAAGGAGTGATTATTTTATGCTGGATACTGCAAGCTCCCAATCAATATCTACAGTATATTGTTTCACTTGTATGGAGAATGAACTGTTCTTAGATAAGCACCTGACATGGAAGCCATTAGTTTAGGACTGTTTTTCTCTGCAGCAGTCTTTGCTTGTCAGATTACTTAATCACCCAGTGAGAGACAAGGTCAATTATCTCACTAGTAAACGTACTAGGAAGAATACTATTGATGTTATTAATTAAAACAAATGTCTGTTTGTCATGCACTGAAAAGTTTTAGCCAGTTCAGTTGTTTTCTTTATTGTTATTCACCCATTGCACAGGTAGGATTCTAAAACACTTTGAAGCAACTAATCAGAATTCCACAGAGTGCTATGAGTCTAATTTCTGCTCTGCTGGTATCCTGATTGGCCGAGCTGTTCTGCTTGGTTTATAATTATATTTAATGTCTTTTGATTTAAATTCCTTGGCAGAATTAGGCTAGAGAATGACAGTTTAAAATTCCATCTTACACATCTCTATTTATTTTTTGGTATTATTCATATGTTTTAATTTTAATATTTTATTATTAATATATGTGCTATTTGTATATACATAGTAGATACATTGCCTATAAAATGTATTCACCCCATTGGAAGTTTTGTTCACCCCATTCACCCCATTGTATTGTTTTATTTTTCTTTTCATATTATGTGATATCATCTAGTGTTGTATTCTGCGCTGTACTTGTAAGATTTCTATTACACTAATATATTGTATTGAGGGTTGCTTGTGTTCTGTTCTGTGTATTGTATTGTATTTACCCCCTTTTTTGACACCCACTGCATGCCCAGCCTACCTGGAAAGGGGGCTCTCTTTGAACTGCCTTTCCCCAAGGTTTCTTCCATTTTTTCCACTACAAGAGTTTTTTGGGAGTTTTTCCTTGTCTTCTTAGAGAGTCAAGGCTGAGTGGCTGTGAAAAGGCAGGCTCACTTTTGGTCTCTTCAGAATATAAAAACTTCTTTCAGATGACCTCTATAGTGCAAACTCAAGCGCATTTTTTAACAGTGGCTTTCTCTTTGCCACTCTCCCATGAAACTGTGTTTGGTGAAGCACCAGGGCAACAACTGTATGCATAGTCTCTCCAATCTTAGCCTCTTTAACTTGTAATTATTTTACAGTTATCATAGGTCTCTTGGTGGCCTTCCTCACTAGTCTTCATTTTGCACAGCCACTCAGTTTTTGTGAACTATCTGCTCCAGGCAGATTTACAGCTTTGCCATAATCTCTCGATTTTTTATAATCCATGACTTGTGCTTTTCCATCACCTTTTCACAGAGTTGCCTGGAGTATTCATTTGTCTTCATTGTGTAGATTAGACCAAGATACTGACTCACCATAAGTATGGCCTTCCTTGTACAGATGCATTTATACTATAATCATTTGAAACCACTTAACAACAGATAGGTGCTCTCCATATTGTGACTTCTAAAACCAAATAGCTGCACCAGGAATGATTTAGATGTGTCATATTAAAGTGGGTTGAATACTTACATGATCAATTACTTCGTTTTTTATAGTTAATTAAAATAAAGGTAGTAAAGAGTCTTTTTTTCTGTTGATCGGTGTCAAAAAAACCAAGTCAAATTCATTGTGATTCAATGTTGTATGACACTAATAAAATTTGAAAACCTCCAAGTGGGTGAATGCTTTTTATAGGCACTGCATGTGTTTAGTGTACTGTAGTATAGGAAATGACCACTAATTGATTTCAGCATTTATATAATTAACCTTGATAAGAACATTCAAGTATTTTGATAGTGTAGCAATGTCTTAAGAAGTAAATCTACTTTCATTGTGCATGTGCTGGAGCAATAGCTTTGTATTAGTTATTGGTCAAATGGAGAAAATAATAACACTAAAAGGTATCTTTCAAGGAAACAACCACTTTCCCAGAAAAAGAGATGGACATCCTCAAATTTAAAAATATATAGGCCCACAAAATATTCCACACTTGCTTGTTGTTATTGCATTATTCATTCAAAGGTTCAGCTCCTCTTGAGTAACGTAGAGTACATGTTGTTTAAGTAAACACAGAGGACCTTATCAAGCATGAGGAGACAAGAGTTGTTCATGGTGTTCTTTAAATGTGGATTCAATAACGTCCAAAATATGTATACCTAAAAAAAAGTCAGGGCACTTCTTGGGCAATAAATAGAGCAAAAGTAGAAAGTCAGATCTTAGTATGGGTAAGGTCAGATCAAAGAATAACAATGATGAAAACAAAACAAGAACAATACACAAGAATGACTAAATAACAAAGGCATTGCTCAGAGCAAGAAATATGTTACATAAATATAAGCCATGGATTCACCTAAAGTAATGGGCAAGCAAAAACAGCAGGTAAAATGCTTACAAACAAGTTTTCACAAAAGCCGCAAAGAGCCATAGTAAGGTTTAGGGCAGCCACCCGTGTATTTGGTTTCCTGGCTGCAAATTAAGAATAATGATAGCACTTGTTGTGCACAAAACCGAGTCCAAAACAGAACTGAGGGAATAGGGAAAAGGTGGAGGCTTTTAAAAAGGGAAGACAGGATGTGAGGTCAAAGGGGTCGGGCTCATGAAGGTCTTCAGCCATAGGCTCGAGCCCGGATGTGACATCACAGGGGCCGGAGCCAGCAAGGTCTTCTTCCATAGGCTCGGTCCCGGAAGTGACGTCAAGAGGGCCAGGTGGAATTTCCCGTGAATGGGGTGCAGGAAAGGGAGAAAAAGAGTCAGTGCACTCTGCCACATGCTGGTATGATTTGGAACTGTCCTTACTCAAGCCCTTTAGCTGCCTCCCATGCGCACATGTGTGACAAAGTAAAGGTACTCACAAGGATGAAAAAACTTGCAATTAGAACAAGAATAGTGAATGTTTAAAAAGTGGAATTTTTAAGGGAACTGAATAAAAGAAGTTCAATGATTACAAATTCAGATATAACAGATAAAAGGTATTGTATAGAAAAATCAAAAGTATAGCCATAAAAATTACCATAGAAAAAAAAATCAAACTGTATTATTTCATTAAATATTATCTGAAGCATCCGGCATAGCTTCCAAAGTTAGTCTGCATCCTGAGAGAACATAGCAAGATGAATGGAGACCTTAATTTGCATGCTTTCCAAGGTGTTTCTCTTAAGAAGTGCTGGTATGTGCTCCAATAGCACATGTCCACCAATACTGCTAACTTAATACAGTAACTTGCAGTATTTTCCAGCTTGGTCCATCCCACTGCACTGGCATCACAAAAGACCAAACATAGAGGAAGTACTCACATAATTTACTTAAGTAAAAGTACAAGCAAAGGAGCAAAAAAGTACTCTAGTAAAAGCTGAAGTACCCATTGATGTTTCTGTTTAGGTAAAACTAAGGAAGTACTTGCTTGAAAGTATACTTAAAGTATTAAAATAATAGTATTTGTCGAATATCGCGTTAGGTGTGCCAACTGAATGTATATTGTATTAAATACAAACATATTACAGGCTCTACCATTTTAATTAAGATAGATGCGGATTATACTGTTAAATGTATTATTATTGTATTATGTTAATATAGCACGTTTAAAACAATTACAATAATGAATTCTACAAAATAATTAATATATTCTAATATAAGTGTGATTTTACTGAATTTTGTTATAGAACAAATCATGAATCAGACGGGTGCTACTTACACTTGCACTTTAAGCTTCTAAACAAAAAAAGCTGACAGCATCACACATGTGCTTTAAACCGCTGAACTTTTTAATCTGAGGACCCATATTAGAAAGTGTAGGATTATTAGGATAGTGACAATGGAGTCATAAAGAGACAAATAACAATAGCTATGTAATAAAAATGTAAATGGTTTTGTTTCCTTTTAAGCATATTTTCTCACATGAATATTACTAAAAGGGGAAAGTGGAAGACTAGCATACTGTTAAAAACCAATTCTCTGTTTTTCCATATTCCAGACATGTTTACTCAGGGCAGGGTCATGGGGCAGTTGGAACCTATCCCAGCAAACACTGGGTGCAAGACAAGAATGATATCTGGACAAGATGCCATCCCATCCCAAGACATGAAGAAATATGTCATTGTGGTTTTATTAAGTTGTTGCATAAATAGAGGAAAAGTGTCACACTTGGGTGTTATAATGGTGTATGTACATTTTCACATAACATAGGGAAGAAGAAGAGAGGGTATAAGGTATGATTCTAGGTATGAAGGTGTTAATTCTAAATTACGCAGCACGTAAGTCTGAAAAGTAATAATTGTACCTGTTTATGCTAATTGTTTATAAAAAGCAAGCAAATAAAATCCACATTGTTCCGATTTCCCCTAACAATTTTAAAAAGCATGTTAAAAAATTGTTAGGGGAAATCAGAACAATGTGGGTTTTATTTGCTTGCTTTTTATAAACAATCAGTATAAACAGGTACAATTATTAATTTTCAGACTTGTTCTGGTTATTTCATCAGATCTACATGGGCATTCGTCAAAAAAATGTGTAAGCAACTATGTGCCTATAAAAACAATCTGCATATTTCCTAATAAGTAATAAGCAAATATACAAGAAATTTAGATACAAGCTTCGGAAACCAAAGTGGCTAAACATCAGTTCAGGAGTAAACCAGAGACGGAATATAGAAGCTCTAGTAATTTACGCAAACTTTGGCAGGGCCTAGGGATGCTTACTGACTTAACCTGCTTTCACCCTGCAATGAATCGAATGCCTTCAAGGACCACTTTAATCACAAAAACAAGCACTCAGACATTAGATTGCCTGCAGCTCCACATACTTCATCTTTCATATTTTCTCTATGTGACATAAGGAGAACTTTTAAAATGAGTTAATGTCTATAAGGCATTTGGTCTGGATGGAACTTCATGGCATGTTTTAAAACGCTATAGCAAGTGTTAAGCTGATATTTTTGGTGGCATCTTTAAAATTTCACAAAGAGAATCTGCCTGCTTCAAAAAGACAATCATCCCTGTTTGGACCATCTGAATGACTGAAAACTGTTCACACTCACTCCAGTCATAATAAATTACTTTAAGAAACAAGTACTGAGATACATTGAACAGAATATTCTAGATAGGCATGATTACCTCCGGTATACATATTGTCTGAACCGGTCCACAGAGTATGCTATATCCCTTGTGCTAAACACCATTCACCAAGTTCTCCTTTAGGATTTTACACCTCTTTCTGTAACTAGACTTTGGACTTCCTAATAGACAAACCTCAGTGCATGCAGATTGGTGGCAGCATATTCTCCACACTGGCCCTCAATACAGACACTCTACATAATAGTGTGCCCTTCTCTACTGCTAATTTATCTGTGACTGTGTTGCCAGACACAACTCCAACTCCATCATTAAATTTGCTGTTGATACCATTATATTGAACATCTACAATGATGAAATGGCTTACAGAGAAGATGTTCTGCTAATAAAGTGCTTCCAGGACAACAACCTTACACTTAATTTTAGAAAAACCAAGGAGCTGAGCAACCAAAAGTCATCTACATCAGAAATTAGTTAAGTGTAATAAAACAAAAGGCTGTGGGAAAGGAGAGCAACTTTAAATTTCATGGAGTAACTATCACTGATGAATTTTTGCCAAGAAAGCTCAGCAGTAGCACTGATTCCTCTGAGGAAAGGGTCAATTTCTCCCTCTGTCCTTGAAAACTAGTACAAGTGGAGTCCATCTTCACTGGTGACATCACATCCTGGTATGACACCTGCTTGGTTCAAGAACATAAAGGTGGAATGGGATATTACTGGCACCAAGGTGAGCTGTATGGTGGCAGTTATAAGTTAGAAAAAGCTTAGCAAACATATTTTTGACTTATTCCAGGTCTGAGGTTTGAAGAAATATCTAAGGAGATTTATCCAGTCTAAGGACAAAAAAGGAGTCATTATCATCAAAATTTTAACTACTTCTAGGCTCATGCCTTCAAAATATATCATTTAATAAGGTCGATGGTTGCAAAAGACTAGACTTTTTACAAGAATGTGAGACAACACTAAATGCATCCATTTCTTAAAATGACATGGACTAGGCTACATCACAAATCAGTACAGTGGTACCTCGGTTCACAACCATAATTCGTTCCAAAACTCTGGCCGTAAACCGATTTGGTCGTGAACCGAAGAAATTTCCCCCATAGGATTGTATGTAAATACAATTAATCCGTTCCAGACCGTACAAACTGTTTGTAAATATATATTTTTTTTTCATTTTTAAGCACAAATATAATTAATTATACCATAGAATGCACAGCATAATAGTAAACTAAATGTAAAAACATTGAATAACACTGAGAAAACCTTGAACAACAGAGAAAACTAACACTGCAATAGTTCACGCTATAGTGCTAGGAACCGCTCACAATGCAGGCTACAAACCGATCACTGTAAACAGAACTGAAAACAAAAACAAGCCTTCTCTACCTTATGCGTCCCTCCCTCTCTCGCTTGCTCTCTCTCTCTCTCTCTCTCTTTTGGGAGTCTGGAGCGCTTGTGTGTGTGTCTCTCTAGCTCGCTCCTGTGTGTGTGCGCACCTCCCTGCTCCTGTCTCTCTCTGGCACTGCCTGTGTGTGTATGAGTCTGTTTCTCTCTGGCACTGCCTGTGTGTGTGTGCGGCTCTCTCTCGCTGCTTGTGTGTGTGCTGCCTCTGTGTGTGTGTGTGTCGCGCGCTCTCGCTCTCTCTCTTGCTTGCTGCACAGGAAATACACAGGGAGAGACTGAACATGTACAAACCGAAAGGGAACCCGGCTTGTTCGTATACCGAGTGTGTGGTCGTGAACTGAGGCAAAAGTTTGGCGAACTTTTTGGCCGTAAACCAATTTGTACGTGTACCAAGACGTTCGTGAACCGAGGTTCCACTGTATTTGATTTGCCCACAGGCGTTAGCTCAAGTATAAATTTGCAGTGGTCAAAGTCAATCAGAAATACCTTAACAAGTATATGCTGCTTCTACAAAAATAGTTTAAAGGCACTCTAAAAAGATTTTTTAAATGGTGTATAGTAGGCACAGCAGTTCTCAGACTCCTCATTGTCAATGCAGCTGCAAACTGATTTTTTTTTAAACTTTGCTTGTAAAACAACTCAGTTCCTGCTATTACAAGCACAAAATACCCTGAATGGCACTAGTCTCCCTGATTACATGAAAGAGTACAGTCAACTCACATTATCAGCAATAGTAATGGCTGGAAATGATTACAGTCATTTGTCTGCAAACCTTTTCATTATGGCATTTAGTATCCCTAATCATTCACACTCTTTGGAACATTTTGGTGATTTAAAAACCTAGGCCTTTATCATTCTGCAGTTTTTTACAAAAATTATAAATACAGGAGGCTTTTATTATGTGTGTTTATTAGGATCTGAAATAGGAGAATCACTTTTTAAGATCCTTTTTTTCACAACGTGTTCACTCTTTTAAAAAATGAGAAGTTATTTCAAATTTTCTGCATTAACAACAACAGCAAGAATAATGGTCCATAGACCTGTCACTTTTCTGAAGCTACTAATTTCATCAAAATGTTGCTTGGAGCCAGATGTTGCATATTAGGCACAAGGTATGGTCCAAATTCACAGAGTCGTCAAGCACATACACACACTTAATCATGGCAGCACACTACAGAGCCACCAGTAACTAAATGTTTTGGAAGGTTTGACTCCTCACTGTCTGAGCTCTGGTGTCAGTTTTCTTTTAGTAGACTGAAAGATTTACCAGCTTTGTAATTCACCCTTCAAACTGTTACACTGTAACACTCTTTTTACCTTTTATCCATTTTTCCATACAGTGACATTTTTTTTCAATCCTTATCAAAATAGCTCAGTTTTCCCATTTTTTGAGAAAAGGTTAAATAGGTGTCTACTGTATTTATTAAAGTTGGTTTTCAAATAGAAAAAGTGTAACATATTCCATATTACATTTAAAAGCTAGTGCCTCATTCTCCAATTAGCATGTTCTTTTATTTTGAAGTCCAGGTGCAACACATTTGTTTACTTCTCAAAAAAAGCAGAATAATGAACGGGCATTGCATTTTAGAATCAAACAACGTATTAAGATGAGAGGTTGTAAAAATTGTGGGCTGGCACCCTGCCCGGGGTTTGTTTCCTGCCTTGCACCCTGTGTTGGCTGGGATTGGCTCCAGCAGACCCCCATGACCCTGTAGTTAGGATATAGCGGGTTGGATAATGGATGGATGGTTGTAAAAACTTTTCACAGAACACAGAGGAACTATATAAGAAGAGACAGAGCAGGCTCTTTTTTTCTTAGGAGACTATATTCCTTTAATGCTGGTATTGACATCCGTCATACTGTATATCTTCTATAACTCTGTAATAGTCTATGCAATTTTTTATGCTGTGGTGTGCTGGGCTGGTAACATCACTTCAAAAGAGGCCCACCATATCAATAAGGTAATTTAAAGGGCAAGTTTAACTATAGGACACACTCTGGACCCCCTGGAGTTCTTAGCAAAGGAGTGGATTAAAACAAAACTGAGTGACATTATGAACAATGCTACACATCCTTTCTCTCACACAATAGCACTGAGGACTTTCAGCCAATATTTTATTCAGCAGAAGTGTGTTATGAAACACTAATGGGGCTCCTTTATGCAAACAGCAATACATCTGTATAAGGCATCACTGGGACCAGGACTGCCAAGTCAGGAGTTTTCTTTCTTTTTAATTTTTAGCTATTCTGGTGTGTGTTCAATCTATACTGTGTGTGTATATTTATTTATTTATTTGTTTATCCATCTATATATGTTTATTTGCTTATTGAAAGAGCTTCTGTAAAAAGCCATAATTCCCCCTGGAGACAAATAAAGTTCTGTAATATCTATCTACCTATATAGCTTTGTCATGCTGTTAGGAATATTAAGGAAATGGATGGGGTCAACTTTACTCATAAACAATTTTTATTTTCAGTTATTTATTTTTATAATACCTTGGTAGTCACTTGGTGCTGCCACGTTGTTTCTAAATACAATCCAGCTAGTGATACAGTTCCTGACCTGCTGTCATCACACTACCTGTATATAAGATGGTGGCACTCTTGGAGATTAAATACTAAAAGAAAAGTTTCCCTCTCTTACTTTTAAAAAGAGTTTTGTTGTAACAAAAAGAAAACTTTGACGTTTGGTTTGTTGCTCCAATTTTCTTGAATCTACTGTACATTTTAATTTTATTCATTGAAGTACTAAAGCTGTGTGGGACTGAGAATTAATTTGAAATAATTAAATAGGTTTAAGAAATACTTTTCTTTTTTGTTGTTATTATTCAGTGTATGTGGTATTTGCAAGTTTCAAATAGCAATTATTGTGTGTTTACATGCAGCTGATCTGTAGATGTATGATGAGGCAGCTGTTGTAAGACCTGCACTAGCAAACACACTGCCAGATTTTGTTTTGATTTCAATAAATTACATTTTCCTTCATGGAAATCATAGTGTTGCATTTAGATACAGTCTCTGTCATTGGAATTGCACATCAGCTGCTGTTATCATGGAATTTGCATGTTTTCCCTGTGTCTGAAGCTTTTCTCCAACTTCTGAAAAACGTTTAGGATATGGTAATTGGTGAATCAAAACTGGATTAGCATGAGAATGAGGGTGGGTTTATATGAAGTGGGCTCTATGTTGGTTATCTTAGTTTTTCTCTTTCTTACAGCAAGTGCTATTATAATGGGCCTCGGCTTTCCATGACCCTGGGGCTGTCATGACAGAATCTGTTTTAATTTTTGACCCTCAAAGTTTTATATATGTAAGTACAAGGAGCAGTACCTAATGCTGGTCTCTACATGCAATCGTATTTAAACTTTTATTGCTGATTTTGTTCCTATTCCTATTGAAACTCAGCACTAAATTAGTTTATTATGATAGGGAATAAATCACAAACTTACAAATAGGCATTGCCTAATTCATGCTTTTGTTATTAGTCAACTAGATTACTACAATGCACTCCTAATTGCACTACCTAAGAAAGTCATCAATTAGTTGCAGTTAGTTCAGAATACAGCAGCAAGAATCTTAACCAAAGAAAATTTGAGCACAGTTTTAGCATCACTACATTGGTTACCCATGTCTTTTAGAATTGACTTTAAAATACTATTAATGGTTTATAAAGCTTTAAATAATCTTGCTCCTTCCTATATTTTGGAGTACCTGTCCCCCTACAATCTAAGTTGTAACCTTAGATTTTTTTAATGGTGGTCTGCTTATAATTACAAGAGGCAAGCATAAAAGAAGTGGTGAGGCAGCCTTTTGCTGTTATGCTGCAAAAATCTGGAATACTTTGACAGTAGATATGCACCAGGATAACAGAATGGGTCATTTAAAAAAAAAACTCCTAAAAATACACTTTTACTTTGTCTTTTTCATACTGTAGCTACGTTTTATTTGTACTCCTAGTAGAATATTAAATACATATAATTATTATTATTTTCTTTAGGGATTTGCAATCACTACTAATCTCTACTTTTCTCTGCTTTTTTTTCTGGTTTCTTAAAACACTACCACCACCTGAACAAGGCACCGTGCAGCTGTCTGTGATGCTCGAATGAAGACAGGTGCCCCAGCTGTCCACATGACCTACTGCATCGAATCCTCTGGGACAATACCTAGAAACAATGAGTAATGACTTAAGAACATTTACTCTATGTTAGGGAGAATGTCCAGTGGGAGCTGGACTGTCTTTTGGAATTGGAACCCCTGCCCATTTTGTTTTTATCTCCAGCTTAACAGGAGTCTTTTATGTTTTTTTTGCCCTCTAGGCCATCTGACCATTTTTATTGTACTCTTTAGAGAATTAGAGTAATTCGATATATATTTGACTCAATTTTTCAAAAAATTATATATTTATACTGTATTATGTAAGCTAAAAATCGATAAGTTAAATTAGGCAAGAATAATAATGATTAAGTAATAAACTAATTTTCCTTTCTTGTAACCATTTCCCTGTCATCTTGTAAAGAACTTTAAGCTACATACTGTGTATGAAAATGAGCTATAGAAATATTATTGTTTATAGAAGTGCTTTTGTTTGTCAGGCTTGACAACTGTCCTTCTTTAAATTTTGCCTTTTTATATTGTTTTGCCGATTTTCCAGGCATTCGAAACAGATGGATAAAAGCATTTTTTTACACCAAAATATAGTGTTTAAAGGCATTATTAAAAATTATTTTATGTATGTGTTCTTTGAGCTTTATAAATATGAAGAACTCAACATGCATTATTCACATTCCTTTACATAATGATTGCTGATACAGAAATTTTATGATTACTGCATTGCAAAACAGGATGGAAATATAAACTTTTAACAATATCTTGAAAACAGTGATATTTATTCAAAAAAAATATATTTTTGTGTTCCTTAAAAAGGACAACACATTTGAGGCACATGGATCACCTCACTACAACATGTGAAAAATGTAAAAAAAAAAAATTTTTTTGCATCATAATTCATTATCGGTTTATCATATTAAAAGAAGATTAGATAATTTCATTTGTGCTTCTTTATTAGAATCCTACAGATAAATGACATTGGAATTTCTAACTTTTCATTACATTGTATACAGTTCTAAATATATAATATGACATTAGATCTGCAACCTTGGCACTTAGAGTCAATCATATCCACATAAAGCTTTTTGTAATTGGCACCCTCACAATTATTTTATAATGCAGAACAAGAAAGACCTATTGAAGTTGAACCTGCAACCATTATATGATATGAATAATTGCTGAGTATTTTTATAGGTTTCAATTTTTAAAGTTGACTTCAAACTGCCCTAGCAAGAGTTATTTAGAGTAGGGCTTAACAAAGTCATTTGCAACTGCAAGTAACCTTAGCCTTTCATATATCCTGAGGCCAAGTTGTCTTCTGTTTTCCCATTCCCACTGCCAGGTTTGCACACAATTAAGGAATCAAGATTCCATAGCTTCTTTGTGCCCTTTAGGCATGTAACTTCAATTCAAACTTATTCAGCATTCATAACAACCATACTTTGTTCTGTACAAGCTTTGTGTCATGTTACTCACTGCTGAAACAGCACTACTTACTTCAGCCATTATAGATAGTGCACATACCTTAGTAGAAAATGCTTTGATACTTGTGTATGATGTAAACCTGATGTAGAGATTAGCACCTTGCAAGTTTCTCTTTTGGTAACAGCAGCACCGTAGTCAATTGTCACCTTTTGCCTCAGTTGGATTACTAGCAATTCTGTTTCCTCTGCTTTCTTGTCTTTCCTATGAAACCCATTATCTGTAGCACAAATGCGTAGTTGGTAAGAAATATATGCATATCTAACCAAGAACATATTTTCTACCCTCATCTACTAACAAGAAGCCTTGTGACAAGGGTCATTTTCTTCCTCATTTATGTCAACGTCAATGTCAATTTATTTATATAGCACATTTAAAACAACATAGTAAAGCTGTAGCCAAAGTGCTTTACAATAATAGAATAAAAGAAAAACAAAATAATTAACATAAAACATAAATAGAAATAATGGACGGCACGGTGGCGCAGTGGGTAGCGCTGCTGCCTCACAGTTGGGAGACCTGGGGACCTGGGTTCGCTTCCCGGGTCCTCCCTGCGTGGAGTTTGCATGTTCTCCCCGTGTCTGCGTGGGTTTCCTCCGGGCGCTCCGGTTTCCTCCCACAGTCCAAAGACATGCACGTTAGGTGGATTGGCGTTTCTAAATTGGCCCTAGTGTGTGCTTGGTGTGTGGGTGTGTTTGTGTGTGTCCTGCGGTGGGTTGGCACCCTGCCCGGGATTGGTTCCTGCCTTGTGCCCTGTGTTGGCTGGGATTGGCTCCAGCAGACCCCCGTGACCCTGTGTTCGGATTCAGCGGGTTGGAAAATGGATGGATGGATGGATAAATAGAAATAAAATATATGAACATAAAATAAAATACATAATAAATAGAAGTAATGTTATATAATCACAAAGAGGAAACCATCAGTATTACTGAAGGTCATGGAATACAAGTGAATAGAAATGAGTCTTTAGTCTTGTTTTGAACAGTTCAATTGTAGACGACTCCTTTATATGATGAGGTAAAGAGTTCCACAGGCAAGTAGCAGCAGCTGCAAAAGCCCTGTCCCCCTTGGTTGTACACTTGGTACGAGGGACAACCAGAGACAGCTGACCAGAAGATCTAAGCACTCTAGATGGCTGATGTAAAACACACAGTTCAGATAAATAGGCAGGAGCAAGCCCATGTAAAGATTTAAAAACTAGCAGCAGGATTTTAAAATCAATTCGAAAACTGACAGGCAGCCAGTGTAAAGAAGCTAAAATAGGAGAAACAGAGTCATACTTTCTTGCCCCAACCAGAAAGCGAGCGGCAGCATTTTGGACCAACTGTAACCTGTGTATCAGAGATTTGTTAATCCCAGAATACAGCGAGTTGCAGTAATCGAGGCGAGAAAAAATAAACGCATGAGTAGCTATCTCAAGATCCCTAGAAGATAAAAAAAGGCTTTATTTTACCTTATAGATGAAGTTGGAAAAAGCAACTCTTGACTACAGAATTTACTTGTTTCTCAAAAGAGAGGTTACTGTCAAAGGTAACACCAAGATTGCGGACTTGAGGTTTGGAAATGACAGAGAAAGAGCCGAGAAGTCCCAGACCAATTTGGGCTTTAGCTGATGGACCCACTATAAGCACCTCTGTTTTATTTTGATTTAGGTCAAGAAAATTATTAGCCATCCAGGATCTTAGTTCAGACAGACAGTTGTGGAGTTGATTTGTTGCAGAGTTGCAGACAGGAATATAAACCTGAGTATCATCAGCATAGCAGTGAAAAACAATGTTAAATTTCCTAAAAATAGATCCAATAGGGTGAAGGTATATAGAGAATAAAATAGGACCCAAAATGGATCCCTGAGGAACACCATATTTAAGAGGAGCAATAGATGAAAAAGAGGAATTAAAAGTCACTGAAAAGTGTCTACCAGTTAAATATGACCTGAACCAGTTAAGAGCAGACCCTTTGAGCCCAACAATATGTTCAAGCCGCATCAGCAATATTTCATGGTCAATGGTGTCAAAGGCAGCAGACAGGTCAAGGAGGAGAAGGACTGCCGCATCACCTGAGTCAGTAATAAGAGAGATGTCGTTGAACACTTTCAGGAGTGCCGTTTCAACACTATGATAACGCCTAAAGCCAGATTGGTAGATCTCAAATAAATTATTGGAGTTAAGGTGATCAACCAATTGATTATAAATAATTCTTTCTAGAATTTTAGCCATAAATGGCAGTTGGGAAATTGGACGAAAATTGGCTAAAACTCCAGGATCTAATTCTGCCTTTTATAGACAGGGATGGACTGCAGCATGTTTAAAAAATGAGGGCACAACTCCCGAACAAATAGAATCATTGATAATGACTAATAAGTGTGGGCCCAACACATCAAAGGCTTCCACTAAGAGACTTGGTGGTACAATATCCAGAGGACTAGGGGCTGGTGTAAGGGTATCAATAGTTCTTTTTAGCTGTGAAAGTGAGACTAGATCAAAGGATTCTAAGACAATGTCATGATTATCAGTAGGAAGTTCATAGCCCGTTTGGACAATGCCATGGCAGATAGTATCGATTTTGCTGACAAAGAATGATAGAAACTGCTCACATGAATGAACAATGCTATTTGATCCCATCGCAGAGTGGGGGTGAATGGCCGCATTAATTGAATTAAATAAGACCCTAGGATTCTTTGAGTGACGGGATACTAAATCGGCAAAGAAGTTTTGTTTTGTTATCTTAACTTCAGCCTGGAAATTGAAAAGAGAAGTCCTGAAAATCTGTTTAGAGACAATCAGTCCATCTTTTTTCCAACGCCGTTCAGCAGTTCGATAGGCGCGGCGCAGTGATCATGTATTTTCATTTAGCCAGGGAGCAGGTCTACCCTTATTACTGCGTATCTTAGGTGGAGCAATTGAGTCTAAAATCGTTTTACAGGAAGAGTTAAATTTAACGACAGAATCATCGATACCATTATTTTGGTCATGCACATAAAGACTAGAGAAAATGGTTTTAAAATCAGATATAACAGAAGAATTTAAAAATCGTGAGCAGCGTGGGGGACAGCTATTAGTTGGGACATCAACAGTAATATTCAGATCCATCATTATAGAAAAGTGATCAGTAAAAGAAACATCACATAAATCAATATTATTCACTGAAATATCACGAGTAAGAACGAGATCAAGGGTGTGACCGAGAGAGTGGGTTGGCGTATTAATATGCTGTATAAAATCAAATGAGTTCAATAGTGATAAAAAGTCATTGACCAAAGGTTTCGATTGACAACAAACGTGAATGTTGAAATCACCAACAATAAATACTTTGTCATGAGAGAGGGTGATATCAGCCAAGAGATCAGAGAATTCAGAGATGAAAGTATCATTAATTATAGGAGGTCTATAAACCACGGCAAACAGCAGAGAAGGGGAGCTACACACTTCGAAAAGTTGAAGTTCAAAGCTGCTAAACGGACCCCTTGTAAGGCTCCGACACCAGAACATACTTTTAAAAATAGTGGCAATTCCCCCCCACGACGAGTTAGTCGAGGAGAGTTTAAAAATGAATAACCTGATGGAGTCATGTCAGTAAAACAAGAAGAGTCACCATTTAAAATCCAAGTCTCAGTGATGAAGAAGAAATCCAGATTATTTGAGGTAATAAAAGTCTTGCAGAGTAAAAGTTTTATTAGACACTGATCTCACATTCAAGAGAGCAGCCTTGATAGAGGTGGAAGAGTTCGTTGCAGGATGAACACGGGTGAAGATTAGCAGTGTTTACTACTCGATTGCAGGCCGAGGAAAAGTGATGCTGTCTTGAAATGGAGAAATTAAATCCGGTGTCCAGCGCCCATGAACCAGTGATGGAGTCCTGAGCAGGAGAAGATGGGTCATAGACGACTCGCAGGCATCGGGAAACAAAACTCTGGGACTTGAGTCGGCATTGTTTAACAGCAATTCCGGCTCTTTTACCACGACGGCGGCGGGTGCGTTTGTGTCTCCGAGGGGCATTCAACTCACTGATACAGGTGAACACCGGCGTCCAGGTGAAGAAGTCAGGAGATGAATAAAACAAAGGTGGAGGTTCACAAAAAATCTAATCAGGAGATAAAAATTGAGAGGAAAGCAAGCCAGAAAAAATGTTTAGTAAAGACTCACGATCATAGGACAGTGGCCGCTGAGATAAATTAAAACATAAAAACAAAGTTAAAACATAGACTAGAGAGACGAGCAGACGGCCTTCACATTACACCTTCACATTTCAGAGCAACCAAGGGTGTTATATCCTCTAATAATACAGGGTACCACCAGCAGGGTGGTATGTTTCCCCGTTACACTAGAAAGCAGCAGGAGGACTATTTATTGTATATGTGGCTCTCGGCAAACCATAATAATTGACTGGTAACCTGTGGGTCATATGTCCATTTATTAGTAGAATGGTTTTTATGGATATCTGTGACTACTAGTGAGGGTTCCAGGAACTTCTTCCAAAGTATGCCTAGAAGTACCAATATGTTTGGGGCTTTAAGGACCTTTTTTAATTGTCTGTTTGAATATTGAGTTGGAAGTTGACTTTAGAAAGTGATATAATTTAGGGAGAGGAAGTGAGGATAAACAAAGAGAGGGAAAAAGGTGGGGAGGGTAATAAATGGAAAGTCTGGATGCTATTGTAAGTGGGTTATTGCCATAGGTACAATACCTGTGTACAACTGGGCCTAGTGGGTCAGTTAGAGTTTTTTTTTCTGTTTGTTGCTTTCATACTTCCTTGTGTCTATCCATTCCCTGTTAATAAAACACACTTTTATATTTGATTTCCTTGGCATTTCTTCTTGTTTCAGGAAGATTCTTGAGCACCCCTTCAAACCACACTTGGTTAATGAATAAAATCCTAATCTTTATGACTACTTGCTGTGGCCTCTTTTGTTTAGAATGTTCGTGTGTTCATGTAGCCTTTTTAATTTGCTTTTCTTTTTTTTTTCTTTTTTTTTACATTTTTTTAGGCGAATGAATGATTTTTATGGTCCTTTGGTAAGAGCTTAGGTGTCCAGCTTGTGCTTTCAGGAGACATCCTTGCTGATGTTATGTGGTCTGGTATCGATCTTCTAATCAGATAGGCTCAAAGCTGCATTCTTGGTTATTCATCAGGATCTGGAAGTGTTTAGGTGAATTTTTTTTCTTGTGGCTACGTGCAAAACATTATAAGAGAAAAAGATGTTACAGGAGTGTAGCTATCTGTAATATTACTTTTATTTGTTTAAATAGCTATCAGAAAATGGGCACACTTACCGGGAGTAGACAGGAGGTGTGTTGAAATCTCATAGATTGTTGCGGCTTCACAGTGGCATGGTGACGCATGCCTATGGCACACACATGTGATTCTCGCAGAGCTACTCTGTAGCTGGCCAAAAAAGAAGAAGAGGCAGTAAGTGTGGTATATTGCCCATTTAACAAGGGAAGCCATACAAGTTAAGAAAACTGTTGGGTATAAAGTTATAAATTAAATAAAAAGTACTTACCGAGAGAGTTTGACTGTGAAAATGTGTGAGACAGTGGAAAAGTTCAGTTGCCTTAGGGTAATAATAATAATAATAATAATTCATTACATTTATGTCAAAGAGTTTCAGAAGAAGGGGAAGCTCAGCATACACACCATCGCTTGTGTCATGTGCTTTTTTCTGATGTGCTCAAGGATACTCAGAATAGCGGAAAATGCTACAACTTCATTGCTGTTAAGGTTGAAAATCTGCCAGTTTCAATGTCTTTAGGTTGGATGTAAAGCCACCCTTGCAGTTTTTGATTCAATGTGTTCAGATATTTGAAAATATCACACAGAAATCAAATAGCCATAAATTGCTTACCCAGCATGTGCCCTAAGAGTTGCGGTGTATGATTGCATTTACACTTGCATGAGTAACACACGGATTCTTTGCAGAATTCACAGAAATGATGCAGGAACTTTCTTTTGCTGAGCCATCTGACATCATTATGAACAAATAAGTCAGTATGTTCTGCTTTAAGCATAGGAAAGGTGCTATATAAATAAAATATTATTATTATTAATATGTTCACCTGCAGCTGGTATAGGAGAGACTAATAATTAATATGTTCACCTGCAGCTGGTGTAGGAGAGACTATCATTACCCATTAGGCCAGGCTGGAACCCAAGTGCTGGCTTAGCCAGCTGCTGTCAGACATTCTTATTACCAGCTAAAAAGTTTCAGCTTGCCTGATAGGGCCCCTCACAAGAATGCAGCTTTGAGCCTATCTGATTAGATGATCGATACCGGACCTTGTAACATCAGCAAGGATGTCTCCTGAAAGCACAAGCTGGACACCTAAGCTCTTACCAAAGGACCATAAACTATTCATTCGCCTTAACAAATGTATGGGTCTGGCAGATCACCAGCTGACCCAGCAGATGTAATTTTTCTAGCTTTAAAGGACACTTGGTGTATAAAACCATTGAAGAGAAACCACCTGCAACCAGAAGGTGTGACCAAAGGTGAAGCATGAGAAGAGCTCATGAACAAAGAAAGAAAGCAAGCAGAAGATTCCTGTGCATGTTTGGAGAAAGCCTACAGGAACCATAAGTATTACTTTGATTCTGAGAACTATTAACTGTAATTTAATACATAGGACAAAGCCAGGATAAAGACTAGCATCGTGTTATATGTTTCTTCCCAAATCCAGCCAGAAAGTACATAGCAACCTTTCCCACACACACACGCTCTTACACCGAGAAAAACAGAGAGAGAGTGAGAGAGAGAAAGAACTCTGTGCGGGGGTTGGTGGTAACCTAAAGCACAGACTGCTGTGAGAAAATGAATTCCACAGTGTAAATCGTGAAACTTAAAAACTATCTAAAGAACTTATCCATCCTGAAAACATGAACTGAAAGATCAGAATTCATAAGTTATGTCCCTTTTACTATAAGAGAGAAAAAGTTAAACTAAACTTTCATGATTTTATGTTCTGTGTTGTTTGTTATTGTGTTTTGTCTATATATCTATATACATATACATTGATATATAGGTGTGAGATATTAAGGGGACACTGTTTAGGATAGTGACATGCTATTTTCAGCATCCAAGTTTTTGGATTTGTATCTAAAACATTGGTGCATTTAGCTAGCAATTCAAAATGACTTAGGGAAAATTAAATTCTACTTTTGTTTTCTTACTGAGATTTTTGAGTCCTGCTGAATTGTTACTTTTTGATGTGCCATTCTTCTAACAAGGTAGACTAATCAAAGTACTAAACATATGAGGAATAGATGGTGCCATGGAACACACTACTAATGTAACAATTTTGCATCATCCTTCCACATGAGCTGCCCATATTCTTTTTAGATGTGATGCACCCAGGAGCATTCGTAATCTGTTATTGATGTACCTTGATAGTTAAACAAATGAACAAGCATTTTTGCCTTCAGGTGTTCAGTGCAGCGATAGAAACTGAGACTGACTGAATTTGCAGTTTAGGTTTTGGAGCAGTGGACTTTGTAAGCCGTAAGTTTTCTCCGCAATTACCTTAAATAAATGGCTTGCACTACAATTGTGATAATATGTGAGTTCCTATCAAGCATATGCACTTAGGCGACATCTTCTGGGCTCTGAAAAGGTAAGCAATGCCATCCCAAGTCAAGGGGGGACATTGCTATTAACAACATCTTCCTTTTCACCTGCAGTTCAGATTGATGCCTGCAGGATGACCTCATCTCCACATCTTCCATTGAGGCTTTGCCCAGTCTATGTGTGCACTACAAAGACCAAGAGGCCACCAGAGGTGTATGTTTATAAAGGATTGACTGAAACAATCAGAGCTCTGACTCAGAAATATTATTGTATTTTGGTACCCTCATATTCATTTTTCCTTTCATCTTATTTTCAATACCATCATTAAACAGTTTTACTGCAGCAATACATCAACACTTCATTTTGACTACTCTCTTTTGTTGTTACGCCATTTAGATTTGTTTGTTTGCCTTGAGTAAAATTTTCCACCCACAGTAAATGAATGAAAGAGTAAACGTCTTTAAGAAAGGCTGAATATGAAGTGATAGACCAAGTTCTCTCTCTTTGGTTCTCAGGACACGTTCTCCTCTTCCTGACAAGGTAGGAATTAATTTGCTAAGGATTCATAGAAAACAAGAGCAGGTTAAAACAACACATTAATTAATATTAACCAACCTCAATTCTTTATTGTCTGTCAGGCAGATGTCACTTAATTCTCTTGCTCTAGGCTAAACTGTATCACAGTCTTAGGATTCCTAATGCTTTATACAAAGTTGCTTTAGAGTTATATTCTCTCTCTCACTCTCTCTGTCTGTCTCTGCACTCACCTTCTCTTCATTTACATGCACTAAACCTTTTCCATTTAATTAACCACTTGATACTGTTAACAATCGTTTTAACCTGCCAACTGACATGCCATATGCAACACTTCTGTGCTGACAGCTGAATATGTCAAATTTTGATAAAACCATTTTATGGTATTTGATAAGTGCTTTGTGGAAGTAGGGGTAAAGATGTGGCAGGATGGGGGTGTCAGGCAAGGATAGAAACGTCTGGGGTGCTATAGGTTTCTGTGCACAGAATAAAATCCAGTAGGAACATCAAGCAGAATGAATTGTGTGTTGTTCAAACCACAGCCATTGGCTCATTAAAAATAATCATATGCTGCATGCAATTACACTACTGCCAGCAGGAATATTGTTCATGAATTTTCTAAATAAGTATTTTATGAACTTAAAATAAAGCACAGTAAATTGTAATGAATTACTTTCTTGCATTGCTTTAAGAGGTATGTGCCACAGTTGTACATGTACATATACTTGCATCATTTCTTGCATTTGTTGTCATACAATATTGTACAGTTATCTGAAAATGCTACATTAATCTGGACAGCAAAAGTATAAAAGTATTACTATGCAATTCACTTGCTCAGAAAGCATGTAAAACGGGCAAATAAAGTGTTGATTTGATGTGCACATTCCTTTTTCATGTTGATGTGATAACAAGTTAAATAAGATACAGTGCAGCCAGTTTTGAAACTGATTATGATTGGCTTGCCTGGAGATTCAATTTTAATGCTCAATTCAACAGTAGGCTATGCAACACTCTGAAATATGAAATTTCTTATATGCATAGGGCTAGAAAAGCTTAACACAGCTTGACTGAAATAAAAAATGGCTGAGAAAAAAAAATGCATAAACTGCAAAAGTATTAACATATTTACAAAGAAGGATCCTTATACTTCTTTATGTTTTAGTTTCAAGGTGTAAAGATCTGTAGCAGTCTGTTTGTGTGTTCACTATTTTATGTAAAGTTTAGAATAAGTTGATTTACAAAATGAATGGATTACATCTTTATTGTTTATTTTACCTATTTATTTTTTTACTTTCTGGTTCCCTTAACATTACCAGCCTATTATGACCTGTAGGGGGTGACTTAGACTCCAACAACCCAGAAAAAAACACACACACAACTGTCCTGAGTTCAAAAGACTTTTTGCCTCGCAGTAAGAAGATCATTGGTTCTCTTCCTGGGTCTTCCCTGCGTGGAGAGTTCTTTGAGTAGTGAGAAAAGTGCTATATAAATGTAAAGGATTATTATTATTATTATTTTGAAGGAAACACAATAAATCAGACTTTTTTCTTTACACAAATTTCTTTATTTTCTTTTTCTCCTTCATCCCTTCTACTCTGGTGAGTGTCATCTTCCTCCTTTCCTGACTCCTACTCACCCGGATGAGCTGGAATATCTCCTTTTCAACCCGGATCTGGAAGCACCTCCATTGCAACAATATTGCCATCATGAAGTACTTCTCTTTGACTCAAGCCATCTCCCAGCAGCTCCCCCTGGTGGAAGCCATGTACTCCAACAGGGCTGCTCATTGGAACTACAGTTCCTATGTGCTCTGTGAGTGTAGATATGGGAGTCCTGCTAGAGGGATAAGGTGACATGTCTGGTGCACACTGAGCTATTCTTGCTCAGTCCTTTCCTTATTGCACCTCCTAACAGTGACCTGGCCACAGCACTCCTCCATCTACATGGTCCATCTGTCCTAAGGACCTGCTGGCTGGGTAAGGCAAACTCCATCCCATCTGGAATGCCAACCTATTTTCTGCCTTGTATCACACTGACAATATAATTTTAATATGACTCTGGAAATGTAAATGCTTATGTTATTAGATAAGTTCTATATTGTTTGTATAGCTAATTTGTGGAATTTTGTTTTCACCTCAAATTGAACAGTTTTTATGACACCAAGAGCAAAAGCCCCCTTTAAATATTTTAAAATTCAATTTTGAACCAATAATAAAATAAGACAGTTTATAAAAGGTTACATGTGCTCAATAGGCACTGTATTATGGTTTGCTTTGTCTATAGATAGCAAAGTTCATCATTCAGCTTGTGATTTTTTTATTACAGTACATTCAGAAAGTATTCAGATCCCTTTACTTTCTGAACACTTTTTTGTGTTGTAGATTTAATTTTAAATTGATAAATTTGTCATTTTTCCCATTAGTCTACACTCAATAACCCTTAATGACAAATTGAAAACGTCTTTTCAGAAAGGTTTACAAATGTATTAAAAATCTAAATATAAAATCTCTCATTCATTTAAGTATTCTTTCACTTAATTCAATACTTTGTCTTCTTGGTTAAGTCTCCACAAGCTCTGTATATCTGGATTTGGCCAGTTTATCCCATTCTTCAATTTAGATTCACCCTACCTCTGTTAAACTGAATGGGAAGTATCTGTAAACTGCCATCAACAGGTCTCTCCACACATGTTCTATGGGGCTTAAGTCTGCTCTTTCCCCAGGCCATGCGGACAATACCACAGTCGCCCAGAAGGCACTATAGATTTCTCTTGGCTGTATGCACTATTTAGCAACATTTTCTTCAAGGACCTCACTGTAATTAGATGCATTCATCCTTACCTCAATTCTGACCAGTCCCCATGTCCCTACTGTTGAGAAGCACCCGAAAAGCATGATGAAGCCACCACTATGCTTCACCATATGGATGGTATTAGGCTGGCAATGAGCAGTGCCTGGTCTTAGCCAGATGTAGTAATTTGACTTATAACCAAAGACTTGACTTTTTGTCTCATCAGATCAGAGAATCTTTTTCCCCGTGCTCACAGAGAGCTTTAAATGCCATTTGGCAAGCGCCAGGCAGGAGTTTGCCACTCTCCTTGACAGATGGAGTGCTGAGATGGTTGTCGAGCCAAAAGGCTCTTCCATTTCAGCAGTGGACTTCTGAAGCTCTGCTAGAGTGACCACTCAGTTCTTTACCACCCACCTGACTAGAGCTCTTTTTGACTAGATATCCAACTCTAGAACTAGTGGTTCAAAATTTCTTTCATTTCACAATTATTGAGGCCACTGTGATCCTGGGAACACTCAAAGCTTTAGAAATGGTGTTAGACCTTTGCCCGGATCGCAGAGGTCTATGAAGAGTTCATTGTACTTAGTATTGCCTAATCTTTTTATATTTTTCTTTCTTCATTTTGTAAAGCATTTTGAGCAACATCAATTTGAATGAAAATGTGCTGTATAAATAAATGTTGCTGTTGTTATTGGATGGTGGAGATCTCCAGATAGTTCCTTGGATTTCATGGCTTGGTTTTTATCCTGACATGGAGTGTGAATTGTGGGAACTTACTTATGCAGATATGTGCCTTTCTAAAAGATGTTGAATGAAGTCAGTTTGCCATATATGGACTCCAGTCAAGTTCTAGAAACATCTCAAAGATGATTAAAGCAAGCTGGATGCAGCTGAGGACAATTCTGAGTGCCACAGCTAAGGGTCAGAAAACTTATATGAGAGATTTCAGTTTTTGTTTTTTTATAAATTTGCTAAACTTTCTCAAAACATGTTCTCATTTTGTTATATAAAAAATAAGTTCTACATGCTTTGTTTAAATAATTATTATAATAATTCTAATAGAGGTTTGATTTGTAAAACATCTTGTATGTTTGCCATTAACATCTGACAGGAGCATCTATTAAGGCAAAGCAAGTGTGTTCATGCCATTAAAAAAATATCGGCACATGATTTAAGTGAATTCCTATACTATTAATACAGGATTAAAATTGTAAGGATATATTGCTAAAGTAATTTGTAAACAAATGTTTCCTATTTGCATGATGGTTCTGCAAAATTATTCAACCACATATCCACTTTCTATTCAGCTAATCCAGTTCTGGATTGAAAAGTACAAAAGAGATATTCTACTCTATTTATTATTGAACTTGATTTTTTTTTTATTTCTGTTGTTGAAAGAGCTTCAACTTCTACAGGAATACTAATATGAAATGCCCAGTGCACAGTTCAGACTAAATGATTTATTGGCTCCAGTCAGATTCACACTTTTTACTTGCAAACATGAGAGTATGTTGAACTATGAAAGGTAAAGTTCAGTCTTTCAGTACCTGCCTATCTTGGGGTTGCTTTACCTTCCAATAAAAAAATAAAACATATATATGAGTAAATACAAATACTAATACCCTAGAAACCTACAGTATAAAGTGGCAGTACTACTTACAATAGTAATAGTACTATTGTCCTCTGCACAGAGTACAGTGAATTCTTTCTTGCATATAAATGATTCTCACAAAACAATCTATACCAGAATGTCACAGCATCCAGAAAAAACAAAAACAACTTTATATGAGGGGCATTCAAATATAAACAGCAATGTATGAGCTCCACTTTATTTATTGAATACAATTAAACAACTTACACACTAGTTTTCTATGTTGTCCCCTGCCACTGCAATATACTTGTTCCAGAACTCAGGAAGCTTCTTAATCCCAGAAGAGTAGAAGTCTTTTGACTGCATGATGACCCATTCTTGCACAGCGTCAATAACCTCCTCATTTCTTCCCTTCTAAAAATTCCTCAAGTAGGCCGAAGAGATGATAGTCCCTCTCTGAATGATTTGTACCAAACATACACTCTAGGCCGAGAGAGACACTCATCCCCAAACTGATTTTTAAGTCTCGAATAAATCTTACATGGAATGACTAATTCATTTGTCAAAAATTTTTAAACAATTTGCTGTGCAACACTACTGTGTAACTCCTGCTCCATAATGTTGATTATAACTGACAGGAAGGGGGGAAAGAGCAGCAAGCACTACTAATGACAAGTTCAAACATGCATGTGTTTGTCCAAGGAGTCATGTCTACCTTGCACTGTGCGGACACCCGCACGCCATCTTGGGGACTGGAGTCTGATAGAACAGTCTTGATAGGTTCCAGGGGGTGCTGTAGGGAAACATGATACATTCCTTTTGGAACTTCTGTTTGACCCAGAAGTACTTCTTACAAACTATACCTTGGTACTGGAAGGACTCCCGGGTCTTAGATAAAAGGAACCACTCTACATTCTAAGGTAATTTATAATAATAAACCTTACATTTGCACCTGAGACTTGTGTTTTTGTGGTTGTGTCTGGGGTTTGGAGTGCTGCAATGCCCTCTACTGGTCACAAGTTGGACAGCCAGCAGGACAGGACAGAAACCCTGCATTTAAAACATTTTCTTGTGACCAAAAAACACCTTAGACCAGCCATACACAAAACATGCCAAACATGACTTTTAATTCCTAGGGAAGATGGCAATACTTTGAGTAGCCAGCATTTTGCCTTTCCCAAAGTGTTCATCTAGATGTCTAGGAGAGTTTGAAGAGATATGGCCTACACCACAAAAAGCAGGACAGCCTTACCCGGAAGGATGATCTTCAAGGATGCATTTGCAAACACTCTGGAAAGTATTTTAGGAAATGGGATAAACACCCAGGTATGTCTCACTGCAGGGTTAAAACAGCTGGGGAAAAGTTCACATGGTAAGTTGTGTTTTCCCCTTTTTAGCAACGAGTCTGTGGCTTTCAGTCTCCTTCATGATTGTAACCCTAGGCAAGATGGCCACAACATGCCATCAGGCAAGAGCGCACCCTGTACTAAGTACGTCATACTGGTGAAAACTGATCACGAGGGACAACGAGAAGCACCCTGGGGAAACCAAAATGGCGACCCAGATTTTTAGCTGTGAATCCCAATGCATCTCTCTCTAATCTTGAATCGAGCCGGGGTGTGTGTCTGGATTTCAACACTAAATTGAGACAGTTGCACCAGATGGGTGGCCATAACAACTGCCCAGACTCCAGATCCCAGGATGACAATTGAAACCAGTTTAATAATGCATCTTCTGACTGTATTTTTTATATTTTGAACAACTTCTTCAGACATCATAGCCCACTGCGATACTCTGATGGGACTGTTCCTCTCACGAGACTTGCCTCATAAGGCTCAGCTCTGAGAAGGGCAATTTAATGGACAACACACTAGTGGGGGTGTCCCAGTTGGAATGGGCTCTGATACCACTTTGATCCCCTGTAAAGCATGTTGAGAACTGGAGTCTGATGGAGCAGCCTTGTTGGGTACTGTGGGTGCCACCAATGCTTTTTAAGTACTCCTGGGTCTAAGACAAAAGGAGCCACTCAACCTCATCCAGGTGAACTGGAGTCTGGTGGAAGTGGAAGAAGCTCGCCTGGGAGAAGAGGAGGAGAAGAAAGAGAGGAAAAGAGAGAAAAGAATTTAGTTTTCTGTGTAGTTTTAGTGTATGAGATCCATGGGGACTTCTCTGCCATTTTGTTATCAGGTTTTTATATTTGACACTAGAAACACTTTTACGAACCTGTGCCTACGCAGCTGGGATGGACTTGACTGGATTAAGTGGGTAGGTCTTCTTATAAAGCACAACCTGCAGTTTAAAGCAGTGTCCACTTTAACTTGTATTTTTTGGACAAGGGAGGCAGCAATTACAGCATAACAAATGTATTAACAGTGAAATCTTTATTAAACATACTGTATTTGTTTGGACTGTCATTTGTGAGGGTGTGTGGTATATTTTTTATTAATACATGTTATTTAAACTGAATTTTTATTAAAGCTTACCCCATAATCCTTTGTAGCTGCAGCACAATTAATTGGTTCTGCTTCTCTTATAGTGCTTGTTCAAATTGTGAAGAATGCTACCTCTGACAGGGTAAGAAGACTAGATTCAGAAAGAGTTCAGACCACTTCACATTTTTCATATGTTGCAGTCTTAAAATTAAATTAATTTTTCTCCACATCCAATAACACTCAACACCTCAGAATGACAAAGCAAAACAGGATTTTAGAAATCTTTGCAAATTTATTCAAAATATACAACTGAAATAACACATTGAATCAATTTGAAATTTTAGCTCAGAAACTTTCCATTCTGTTTATCATCATTGAGATGTTTCTATACCTTGTTTGGAGTCCTTCAATTGTCAATCCACTGGAGTGGACATGTTTAGGAAAGGCTCACGCTTGTCTATTATCCCACATTGTCCCACATTGACAATGTGTATCCAATCAAAACCAAGCCATGAGGTCAAAGAAATCACCTGCAGAGCTTACAGACAAGATTGTACCCAAGTAAAAATCCAGGGGAAGTCTACAAAAAACTTTTTGCAAAATTGAAGGTTCCCAGGGACAAAGTTGTCTTCATATTTTCTCAAAAGGAAAAGGTTTGGAACAACCACAGCTGGTTCTAAAGCTGACTACTCAACCAAACCAAGCCATCAGGGAAAAAGTGCTATGGTAAGAAAGGTGACCAAGAACCCAACGGTCAGTCTGGATGAGCTGTAGAAAGCCTGGGTGGAGATGGGTGTAACTTCCAGAAGGATCATCACTGCAACTTCTCGACCGATCTGGTCTTTCTAAAATTGTGGCCAGACCAAAACCTCTCCTTAGTAAAAAAAAACAAAAACAAATGGTAAGCTGCTTGGACTTTGTAGAAAGGCACCTATAGGACTCTCAGACTGTGAGAAACAAGATTCTCTTGAATAATTTAACAAAGTGCGGCATCATGACCTGATAAAGTGAGACACTGCTCCTCACCTGTGTAATACCATCTCAATGGAGAAGCATAGTGGTAGGGAATTCATGGGGCTAATTTTCAGTGGCATGAATTCGGAGACTAGACAAGGTTGACAGAAAGCTGAACGGACCAAAGTACGGAGATATCCTTAATGAAAACCTGCTCCAGAGCACAAATATTGGGCCATAGGCTCACCAAAGCACAATGTAAGAACAACACAGAAGTGACTTAAGAACAGACTCTGAAAAGTCTTTAATTGTGCACCCAAAGCCTGTACTTGAACCCAATTGAACAACTCCAGACTGAGAAAAGCTGCCCAACTATCATCATCATCCCATCTAACAGTGCTTGATAGAATCTACAGAGAAGAACATCAGAAAATCCCCAAATCCAGGTGTGTGAAGCTTGTTACTTCAGACCCAAGAAGATGGTAGGATGTAATCATTGCCATAGGTGCTTCAACTATTTACTATGTCAAGAGTCTGCAGACTTGTGGCACTGTATAGTTCAATATCTCATTTTTAATAAATTTGAAATCATTTCAAAAATCTTGTTTTCTCATTGTCATTCTGGGATGTTGAGTGTTGCTTGTTGAGGAGAAAAATGAATTTAAATAATTTTAGGGGAAAGGCTGCAACACAGAAAATGTATAAAAAGTGAAGGGTTCTGAATACTTTCTGAATCCACTGTAGTAAAAGCATAAGCAAATAACATTTCAGAGACTGTCTTTTAAAAAAAAAAGATTGTATATATATATATATATATATATATATATATATATATATATATATATATATATATATATATACACACAGTATATATATATATATATATATATATATATATATATATATATATATATATATATATATATATATATATACAGTATATATATAACATGTATGTATAGTTGATGTATAGGACTAGATAACTTTTATAAGACTAAATGAGACAAAATTGAAGGTAAATTTACAAGACAGAAATCCACTTCCAAAAGGATTCTAGTTTATCAGAGTGCACATTCGCTGTTACACCTATTGTCACTTGAACTTTATCAGCCAATCTTTTTTATAAGATGAAGAAGAAGAAGAAGAAATGGTAGGTCACATTTTTGTTCAAATTTGCAGAACAAAATCAAGTGTCTATCGATTACACCACCATGTCCTCAGCATAAAGCCTTGATTGTCTAGTTTACACACATGCTGAGGGCACTGCACTGTTTTCAGCAAAGATGCTAATATAGGTTGTGTGGTGTAGTGGGAATAGCACTAAATTATATACCACAAGGTTGATGGTTAAATCCTCCTGTCTCCCTCACTATGTGACCCTGAGCAAGCCTGTGTTCCTGCTGTAGAAATATCTGTAAACAGTTGTATCTTATGATTAGCATGTTATAAAGATGCAGGCTAAATATAAAACAAAATGATAATTATAATCACAATATGCTTTACAAAGTAGTATTTCTACACACTAAAAATCTTTTCAAAAATCTCATTTCCAGGTGGTTGAATCAGCACTGAGAATCTTAATTCAATCTTAATTTTGAATAAAGAATGGAGAACAGCCATTGTCAAGACACAACATACTTTGCACCAATTTTTGAAGAAAGTAATTTAGCTTATTTAATTTTGATTGTGTATAATAATTAAAACATGGTGGAGGACTTCACTAACCATTTTTCTAAGAAGCTCTTCGCCCACTTACTAGAGATAACACTTTCCCTGAAGGGTCTTCACAACACCAAAGTGCCTCTACACCCTGTAAGCACTCACAAAGTCTATGCTGTCTGACTACTTTTAGTCATTTCTGTATGTGAACTGTGGTGTATTTTATTTTTGGATACTTTTGCAAACACACTTAACACAGCACCCAGGACATGGCAGTGATTGGGAAAAGCCAATGTATCATTGGATTTAACTATAATCTTATTAGATGTTTACTGTTGGATAATGTAGATCTTATATATTGCAATAATGGTCTAACTTTCCTAATAAGAAACAGGTAAATATTCAAGGATTCACTTTGAAACGGTTACACGGTAGCCATGGGTGACTCAGGTACTTGAAACATTAGGTGGCAAAGTCCTTTTCAGCAAATATGTTTCATGTCTTGGCTTGAAGCTGTCTTAAGTCTCTGGAGGCTGTAAGCTGTCATTTAACTGTAGATGATGAAAAAGTAGTCTCTCTCTTTCTCTTGCTTTAGCAAAGTCTTTCCAAATCAGGGGCCTCATGTATATATGGTGTGTATGCACAAAAATGTTGTGTACGCCTACTTCCATGCTCACATCACAATGTATAAAAATTAAACTTGGCGTAAAGACACGCACATTTTCACAGTAGCTCAATCCCTGGCGTACGCAAGTTCTCAGCTTGGTTTTGCAAACTGGCGACACCCAGCGTCAAAGCAGTGGTACTGTTCCTGTGTGGTTTCCCTTTATTTTGTAGATTTGCATCCTTGACGCGGCCTTATCAAATACATTGAAATTAACCGCATATCATTTATTAATTTAAGGCATTTGATTGTAATCAACCTGTAACCATATAATGTGCACAGAATGGCCAAACTATTCCAAATACTATGGCTGCTTAGCATTGTCACTGTCAGTGCACCACTCAGAGTATTTAACCCACTGTATCTGAGTGTGGAATCACAGCGCTACAGTAGCTGATCAGAAAGCTCTACCGCAGATTGTGTCAAGAGTGGGGAGAAATATCGGGATAGAACTTCTAGCACATGCTACCTCAGCCATGCGCACAGTCTATTTGAACTTCTACCATTCAGCAAACGCTTCAGAGTCTTTCCTTTACGGACCTCAAAGTTCAGAAACAGTTTCATCCCAAGAACTCTAAACACACTCAATCAGTTCATCAAGTGCTCCCGTTAGAACTGTTTGTACTTATAAGTACAATTACCTCACTGTAAACTTGCATTACAGTTGTAATATTGTACAAACCTGAGCCACTTATGCTTTCATATTGTATTTTTTCACTGTTTTTTTATTCTATTATTATTATTGTTGTTGTTGTTGTTTTACCAGTTTGTAGGAAAATATGTTTAAGGAGGATTTGCATATTGAATCCTCATTGTACCATACAATAACAATAAAGGAATTCAATTCAATTCAATAGAAGAAGTATTTACAGATGATGACGACTGACTTCTAAGTTCTAAGACCTGCACCACCACCACCTGATCAAAGCACCGTGATGTCCCTACACTGATGGATTACAAGGCAAGAAGTCCACATGACCGTCATCATCAAGTTCTTCCATAAGAACCCTGAATACAATGAGGACAGATCATTTATGTTAGGTAGAATGCCTAGAGGGGGCTGGGCGGTCTTGTGGCCTGGAACCCCTGCAGATTTTTTTTTCTTCAGCCGTCTGGAGTTTTTTTGTTTTTTCTGTGCTCCCTGGCCATCCGACCTTACTTTTATTTTATGTTAATTAGTGTTCCCTACTTTTAATCCTAATTTATTTTGTCTTTTTTCTCTTTCTTCATCATGTAAAGCACTTTGAGCTGCATTATTTGTATGAAAATGTGCTACATAAATAAATGTTGTTGTTGTTGTAAGTCGATTTAGACTTCTGGGCTCTATCTACGTGGAGCTCTTGATATCATTCTTAAGATGAAATGCAGTAAAGTATATATATTACATTTTACTGATAGATTTGTAACTTTTAAATACATTTTAAAAATGTATATTGTCAATGATTAAATATGTGAGGAATCAATTCCACAACAGTAGCGATGAGCTGGAACCCTGTTCAGGGATTGTTCCTGTATGCTTGCTGAGGCTAGCATGACTCTGGATGGATAGATGGATGGAGTAATTAAACATGTACTATTTTGAAGAATCGGCGTTCTACGTTTACAGATAGCTTGATATTTATTAAAGAGCTGATTGCGTGGCGATTGGTTATTTAGAGAAAGAAAAGGAAGGACAGGAATTGGGGGTTAGTACGTTTGAAAGAGACAGTACTGCTGCAATAAATCATTTTACTGAGGGTCGCGCACAGTGCATCAAACATCTTGTGGGACGCAGGAACAATCTCTGGAAGGGGCGCCAGCTCATCGTCACCACTGTGTCAATGTGCCTCAATGTTTTATACATGCTTTTTTTTCCATTGTGTCCCTATTTGTTTTTTCTTTTCTCTGTACCCTATTAAGCTTCCATATGACAATCAAACAGTGGGCTACGACTCGCCAGATATCAAAGTCTTCCTGAAAAGGCAACTTCTTATCTATTTCGGACATTGTGCGATTTTCTGAACTTGAACTTTCAAGTTTATCCGCCACTCTGTGTCTCGATCAACTTCCTTTTGTTGTTTATATCACTGCTTAAACCAACAAATAGTAAGTTTTTCCTTGCCTCTACTTGGTATTCATTGAAATTCTTCTTTTTCCCCATGTTTTTGCTATTGTCTTTTCACAGAATGCAAAACATAAGGGGCTATTTATATTGATTTGCACATTTAAAGAGGTGTAATTCTGTGAGGAGTCAGGGTGGGATAGCAGGCGTGTGCACGAGCATTACTTTTCACGCTGACCGGGATTTATGAAGCAGAAGAACGTGGAAGTTAGCATACACACAGATTTATGCACCTGGATTTTTTTGTGCATACGCACATTTCCGCTTTTGTCCGTACGATAGGTTTTAGTGTGAATTCTACGCATTGCATTATGCATGAAGCCCCAGGTCTTTACACACCATTAGTTATAGTAATTGTTATTGCTTACTTTAAACTCATTAGGTTCCAGACATTTATCAGTAGTTTAAATATTTGTGCTTACACCAATTCTTCATCAAGTCTTTTTGCTAACAATTGGTGACAGATAATAATAATAATACATTTTATTTATATTGCACCTTTCCCATGCTCAAGATGGTTAAAGTTCTTTGGGTAAACATGCTGGACCCCCTTAACAAATAGTTTTCCAATGTTACTTTGTTGCTTGTTTTGCTTTAAATTTCTTCATCAATTCAGGCTTCAGCAGAGTAAATAAGATCGTTATGTATTGTCTATTGATTTTCAGATTACCTTAACCACTTTTTTCAACTCAGGATACCTTAAATATACCTAGGTCAAAACCCAAACTGTGAGTGAGGTTGTTACATCCATGTCTCATTGATCATGTGTTGTTGGAACCCCACAAACCATATTGAGCAAACATTTATGCTTACCTGTCAGTATAACTGTCACCATAACTCCCAGTTCTCTTATAGCATTATTCAGCAATCTTATCAAGGGATAATATTGTGTGTTGAAAAATCTCTTGTGATAACTTACATTACTCTTCTCTTAATGCTTTCACTTATATAATTGGTAAAACCCTAACCCACCCATGATAACACACTGGGAATATTGCAATATATTGAATCTGCCATCTGAAGAACTGCACCAAACTCATTTATAATCTCACAAAAATGTATTAATGTTGTCTTTAAATAAACATGCCATGCATTTTGCAGCCTTTTAGATGCTTCTGTATCTCTAAACGACTACTTCGTAATGGGCCATCTGATGTTGAACGTGGTATTACATATTGTATGTTTCATTGATCTTTAACATATCTACGCTAATGTAATTCTAGAAAACAGAAAGCTAACATTCATGGCTTATTATTTGATACAGGAACATCCCTAGGGACTTTATAGGCTCACTACATCAGCTTCTATTTTTTTTATGTTGCATGGCTGTGAAATATAAAACAGCTACAAACTTAAAAAATACTGTAAATCTATGATTTAGCATTGTTTTTATAATGTATGTGGCTTGTAACGTTGCTTATCAGCAATTCAGAATGTTGAAGTTGGAGCTCATGAGGACATTAATGGTTACTTTCAAAATGCTTTTATATCACTCTGCTCTCCAATGCCACAACGATTCTGCATTTCATTTGGGTGTTAGAATACCCAAGTTAAGAATCACTGTTAGTAGACAAACAGCTCTTTTATGTAGAGCTTATAGCTCATAAAACATCAACCGAAGGATTTTGTGCATTTGTGTACATTTGCAAAATAGATTTTCTCAGTTGTTCATTCTTAAAAATATGTTTCATACTCATCCACCATATTGTAATTCATTGCTGGGTAGTGGGAGTTACTAACTATAGCACAAAGATTCATACATCTGAGTTTAAACAGAGGCTTGGGGACATATAAAAGGCATAAAACAACACTCTCTAAGGGACATAAGTATTTCACATTATGTGACTTAAAGTATATATTTGCATTCTTCATTAAAAAACGAAAATTTGCTGAAGTTTACATTACATGAATGTGCCTGCGATGAGTCAGTCACTGTTTTTCCTTGATTATAGAGGTGTTAGTTCTGCAAAATGCACTGTACATTATACATTTTCTATGCATTTTGCTTCAAAGCAGTGATACCTTTAGCAGTGCTCAAGTGTAGTGAGCCTGCTGCAGGAAACAGTTACCCTCAATGGCATAAATGCAATTAGTCGCTTATGCCAACAGAGTTATTCTTTGGCTCAGCTGGTTGCTTCTTGCTGTCCGCGTTTAGTACATGTCATCCCAAATGCCCAGTGGGAGTAAGTCACAACAGGTGCACTGTTCATGCAAAAACAATCCAGTTACACATGCACATCAATGTAAATTATATTACATCGCACTTTGCAAGGGCATATATGGGTTTATCTGCAGTACACTAGCACACACTAGCAGTTGTTTTCTTGATATCTGGCAAGTTGAAGCCAGAATAATTAAAAAAATAAATTCTGTACTGATAATAAAGTCTCAGATATAGAAATATAGTTTAAATAACAGAATATTTACAGTATGCAATGAGCCGGTGATGGGTGAGGAATGTTATTATACCACATATTTTTTTCAAGGCAATGCCCCACCATATATTCCCTGCAGAACAAAAGACTGCATCAAAGCAAATAATTCATAGGTTTGAAAACACCCTTAACCATTCTCTCATTATCTTTTTATTTTTAAATTCTTTTTATTGAGATTAAGGATCACTCTGCAATATATAGTATAAAACACATCCAAAAAAAAAAACAATTAATATGACATTTTCGAACAAAGAGTTAAAATAAATATCTATTAATAAAAGAAATGCTAACATTGACTTTTCCAGCTTATCACAGTAAATCAATTGAAAGGGAATTATTTTGCAAGTAACATAATATAAAATATTCACTCCATGGCCTTCAAAATAAAAGAGTAAGTACATTTCCAGTTGCCCATCTATAATATTCCTCCCTATTACATAGGAGTTAAAGGATTGCAGGTATTGCTGTATTTACACTATGTTTGGAAATTGTTTTTCCATTTAAATTGAATGATCTGTTGAAAATGATTGCTTATTTGCATTAAATTAACACTTGAAGCCTAACCCTACTCAGTGAAGAGCAACTGTATGTTAACAAAAGGCTCATAATAAAACAGCTCCCCACATCCATTAAAACATTGAAAAGGAAACACAACAGAGACAGAGGCCCAATAGTGTGGTATTACAAAAACATTGACAAATTCTAGAAAAATTCTGAAAAAAAGCTTTGCACCACTCCTAGTAATGAAATTTAGACTTATTTTCTAGTTTAAGATAATATAAGACATGTCGTTGTCATTGAGGCATGGACAGTGAGTTAAGACTCACTCAGTAAGTGAATACTCTCCTCTCGTATCAGGACAGTCCCAGAAAATCTGACCTAGGGAAGCCAGTACTTAAAAGGCATCAATCAGAGTTATGGTACAGTATTTTAGATTTTAATTTTAAAGACATATCCACAGTACAACTTTAAGTTGAATTACATCATGCTTTGTGCAGATTAATGCACAGAGCTTATTATAAATGGTTACATTTAATTTTTCTCTCCCCATTTAAGCACATACCCCATTCTGAAGAAGCTTATTGCAGAGACTCAACTACATAAAGTACTAGATACATACTAGATTCAGTGACTTTGGTTGTGTGCATGAACCTGCCAGGATATTCTACAACCCCTGGAAATATAAAAAAGATTAAACTAGTTTTATTATGGATGGATAGATGAGACTAAACTTTCATTGTGAAAATAATTTAATCCAGATCATCCTTAATCTGGGAGCTCTGTACCAATCAAAATGTTTGTATCAAGTTTTTTATTCTAAAGGAAATTAGAAATACAAAGAAAGAACAACTATTTGCTTCCTTGTAAGTGTAACTACTGTCTTATGGCAGTGGTTACCAAATTAATTGGACAGCATAGTCTTAAAATGCTTGCACTGACTAAACCATTAAACACATTGGTATTAACTAGCTTATCGTATTTCTATATTTTAAGTCATTTTTAATCAATGTAATACAAAGTGCTGTTTCTTAAGCAAACTTCACATTAAAGCAGACTCTGTAATTGCTTTTGATTATTTTGTTCATGGGAGTAACTATTTAAACCTCTATTAAACTGTTTACTTAGGTTTCATAAACTCTGTCTGGGTCAACCAGTTTCTCAAAACTTCACTCATATAACAAAGACAATGTTATCTTTATCAAATCAGAGAAATTATAATGTATTGCACAACATTTGGGGAAATCAGGGTAACATTTCAGTATGACTTTTTGTGGATTTTTGAATAAATTAACCTAATATTGCACTTTTAAACTCTTCTTTACAAAGTATTTTAATTAAAGGGAGTGCAATACTAAGTAGGATTTATATATGGTGTTTAGTATCATTATAGAAACATTGTATGTACAATTGTTATTATTGTATATTTAGTTGATTGCATTGTCTGAGGTAGTTTACAAAATTAGGATACAATATAACTGTTATATACATCTGCAAAATTACACAAGCAGATTAAGTGATTTGCACAGGATCACACAGGGGAGTAAAGTGCAATGAATTCAGCACTACAATGAAAGCTAAATATTGTGCTGGGGGTGATGCATACAAGTCAGCCTTGTGATGTTGTAGTATGCATTTTCTATCCATAGTAATATGGCTATTTGTGCTCTGTTTTTAACTCCATTGTAGAGTATTGATAAAAAGCATGTATTTAACCCTTTAAATTCAGCCTCACATTTGGCCATTATCTACTACTTTCATTTAACTGGCCATAACTTCATTATCCTTTACTCAACATTCATATTCTTCCCTTATTGTTCAGATGGAGTATCGCCACGACTGCTGAAGGCCTGTGCGTTGGAGCTGGGGAGTCCTCTACAGCGCATCTTCAACCTGAGCCTGGAGCAGGGGAGAGTCCCGAGGCTTTGGAAAACATCTTGCGTCACCCCAGTCCCAAAGGTATCACGTCCTAGTGAGCTGAATGATTTCCGGCCTGTCGCTCTGACATCACATGTGATGAAGACCATGGAGCGGCTGCTGCTTCACCACTTGAGGCCACAGGTCCGCCACGCACTCAACCCTCTGCAGTTCGCATACCAGGAGAAGGTGGGAGCAGAGGATGCCATCATCTATATGCTACACTGATCCCTCTCACACTTGGACAGAGGCAGTGGTGCAGTAAGAATTATGTTTCTGGTCTTCTCTAGCACCTTCAACACCATCCAACCTCTGATTCTTAGGGACAAGCTGACAGAGATGGGAGTAGATTCATACCTGGTGGCAAGGATCGTGGACTATCTTACAGACAGACCTCAGTATGTGCATCTCGGGAACTGGAGGTCTTACATTGTGGTCAGCAGCACAGGAGCATCCGGTCCTGTTCAGCCCATATACATCAGACTTCCAATATAACTCAGAGTCCTGCCACGTGCAAAGGTTTGCTGACGACACTGCTATCGTGGGCTGCATCAGAAGTGGGCAGGAGGAGGATTATAGGAACCTAATCAAGGACTTTGTTAAATGGTGCGACTCAAACCACCTACACCTGAACACCAGCAAAACCAAGGAGCTGGTGGTGGATTTTAGGAGGACCAGGCCCCTTATGGACCCCGTGATCATCAGAGATGACTCTGTGCGGAGGGTACAGACCTATAAATACCTGGGAGTGCAGCTGGATGATAAATTGGACTGGACTGCCAATACTGATGCTCTGTGCAAGAGAGGACAAAGCCGACTATACTTCCTTAGAAGGTTGGCGTCCTTCAACATCTGCAATAAGATACTGCAGATGTTCTATCAGAAGGTTGTGGCAAGCACTCTCTTCTAAACGGTGGTGTGCTGGGGAGGCAGCATAAAGAAGAGGGATGCCTCACACCTGGACAAACTGATGAGAAAGGCAGTCTCTATTGTAGGCATGGAGCTGGACTGTTTGACATCCGTGGCAGAGTGACGGAAGCTGAGCAAACTCCTGTCAATCATGGAGAATCCACTGCATCCACTGAACAGTATCATCTCCAGACAGAGGAGAAGCTTCAGCGACAGGCTGCTGTCACTGTCCTGCTCCACTGACAGACTGAGGAGATCGTTCCTCCCCCACACTATGCGACTCTTCAATTCCACCCGGGGGGTGGGGAGGGTGAACATTAACATTATACAAAGTTACTGTCTACCTGCATTTTTATCACTCTTTATGTTTTTTTTTTTATCAGTATGCTGCTGCTGGAGTATGTGAATTTCCCCTAGGGATTAATAAAGTATCTATCTATCTATCTTAAAATTAAGGTCAGATATTGGAAAGTAGAATGTTGAGTCATTTGAAAGGTGAAACATGTCTCTCATTTAGTAGATAATAGTCTGCCTGTCAAATTTTATACAATTAAATCAGGACATTCAAGAAAGCTGGTAGGAACAGGTGTTGCTGTGATGCATCAAATCGGCCATCTTTAAGGGAAGAAAAAAAACTTACAAACTTGTGTACAAAATGGCATTTAACAGCAACACTCTACTTTAATTACAGCAGTGAGTAAATGAATGGTTTTATTTTTTAAATTTTGCATCCAAAAATGGGGCAGAGTTTAAAGTGTTAATGTAATATACTGTACTACCAAATGTAATTAAATTCTATGGTCGTTATTACTTTTGAACAAGACTCACAGTTGCAAAACAATTTCATAAACAAAAACATGATTGACTCTTGGATGAAGTAAATAAAAATTTGAAATGCTCCATCTTTCATATCAGTTAACTTAATCACAGACCACAACTGAAAGTTATGCCAGGAGTATGTTGCCTAACTTTTCCAGGTTAGTAATTTACATAGAAAGGGCCCCTTCATTGCTATTTGTTTCTTTAGATTCAGCAGCAGTTTTTTGTGAAATTCTTCATTTTTTAATGTGCCAGCAGGTCATAATCAAGCTCCCTTTTTTGTTGATACTGATAAGACCACTGTTTCAATCATTCAATTATTTCCCATCAATGTAACTTTGAAGATTTTATTTTCCTTTCCATGTTTATCTTCCTCCTTCCCAAAACTGACATACCCTTTAGTAGGTGATCTTTATCAATCTTGACTCCTTTATTTTCTGCATTCAACTGCATTATAAAGTCATTTGATATACTTTAGGTCATCTTTATACTAACCAGAAAGATAGCACTTGCACTTTCTTCTTTCTTTCTTTAACTATAAGTCTTTTAAAATCTTTTATTTTTTAAAATGACCTAATCAATATGTCCAAGATCGAATTTAATGGGAAAAAAACATTTCACTTTGCACAGAAAGTATATATTAATAAAAATAATGCTGGCATAGACTTTTACTTGTTTATCACACAAAATCAATGGCAACAGCATTATTTTTGCAAGTAACATAACATAAAATATTCATTCTGTAGGTTTTAAAATAAAAAATAAGGAATATACTTTTCCTCCCTTCTAATTTGATGTTAAATGAGTGCAGATTGTGCTGTATTTAAAGTGAATAAAACCACTGGTGTTTGTTAAATTATATTAAAATTAAATGGAATGATCTGTTGAAAATGAATGCTTATTTGCAATGTTGAAACTAAGAATTATATTAATAATGAATCTCTACAAATATTTTAAATGGTAATGAAGTTACTTATTAATACATACCTCTATCCCCAGAAATATTAAAATATAAATTAACTGATGAGGTTTGCCTAAAAAAATGTATTTGAAAGGAAAAGGCACTTTTATCCTTGGTCTCAGTCATGTGGAAAAGAAAAGCACCAAGAATAAATCACAGGAAGATAAAATCATGCCAGAAAAATTTGAAGACCAGACATGAAGGTAGAAATGGCTGTGACATTAAAGTCCATGTGAGAGAGTAGAGAATGAGGACATGCAAGCTTTATACAGCTGAGAGAAAAACAAACAGCAAAATATTGAAACTTTTACTGAATTGACATGTGAAACGAAAGCGTTAACTGTGAAAACTACTCCAAGGACTGTGAATAAATTAGATCAGGGAGACACTTTGAATGAGGAAAAAGATTAAACGACCCCTTTGAGCCATCACTGACTCAATCTGTTTATTTTACATTACTCCATATGAAAAGTGCAAGCATGTGCAAAAACAAAGTTTGAGGACCCAATATTTATAAAATGCAGAAAGTGGCTTTGATTTGTTTTCTTTGTGCTTGGTTTCCTGTCAGATTGTCACATTATTTATGTTGAGGATTTTGTGCCCTGCTCATTTTGTGTATGGCAGTTAAACTTTTACAAGAGTAAGAGCAATTAGCTAAAAATAATTAAAGTAACATGTCTCTGGCATCTGGAATTGCTTTGTTTATTAAAAAACCAAGACTGTGAGCTTTTCTGTATTAAACTTTTCCTCTTTAATTCATCTATAGACTTCCCATATTATTAAAAACTGAAGCCATACACTCATACCTTTAACAAAAATTGAAATACTGAGATAATGCACATTTCCTAAAGACATGGTTTCTGTAAAAAGGGGACCCTTTATGATTTACCGTCTGATATATGCAATGCTGTGAATGATTTTGAAAAGAAGCTTTTGTGTTCTCGGCTGTTTTAGAAATGCACTCAAAATCTGTGCGTAATTTAATTAAATAAGTTTTAACCAACCACATAATTGTTATTGTGTCAATATGATATCTATGTTGGGGTGCTCTAATTCCATTTTTGACATATTACTAGCAGCTGCAAACCCTTCACTCTTACAGAAGTAGGTCATTAAGAAAGGCATAGTCTTTAATTACAGATACCCTGCATATCAGTTATGCAGAAGGCACCTTGATACTTAAGGTATCTTAATGCTGGGTTCCAGATGTCTCATTATACCTTTTAAAAGTGCCTCTGGTTGTTTCATTTAGTTATCTCAGTCCCAAAGGAATAATTAGAAAGCATTACATGATAATGTATCATTTTAAATGTTGTGAATTTCTCTAGAGGTGAACAAGTCATTCCGATTTGTAAAAAATGAAAAATTTTAAAGTGAGATTGCTATTGTAATATATATTATTACTTTATGTAGTTGAGAATCCTTTTCAGATTTATTATGAAAATGCTGATTTATATATGTTTGCTTAGGTTTGGGAATTCAAGTTTTGCCTGCCATAAGATTTCCAACTATACTAGAACAGAGATATTTTAAAGAAAATGGAAATGTCTAAATTGGTTTGTTTTCCCAGAAAGCGTATCTTGCAATATGCTTTGTTTAATAGCTGAAATCTTGTCTGTTCCAAACAGAAGGCACCCCAGCAGGGAATCACAGCAAGGTTTCAATGGTACCTGCTGCGTAAACGTGCTGCACTACAAACACACTTCTTACTTTGAGTTCTTAAGGAGGTTTACTCCTTCAAATATTCTTGAAAATATTTTTATATCACAATATACTGCATGTAATAAATATAAATCTAAGGTTATGTTCTTTCTCTAGATTTAAATTTTGAATTTTTTTTTTTACTAATATGTGAATAATTTCTTTTGGGATCTTTTTAGTTCAGATTTGCTGTACATATTTATGTCAAGAATGAAAATTGCTTATTTCTTCACATGGTCCAAGTGATTTTTAGATCACTTAAATTAAGTGAATCTCCTTACTGGTTACATTCTTTAAAAAAGAAACAAATAAGTGTCATTGTTTGCTATTCAAGGAATCCCTGTGATTGTCAGGACTCATCGTGATTGCTATGTGGTTCCAATGATGCAAATGGCACTGGCATACTGCTAAAATTCTTCTTATTACAAAACACCATAAGGTTTTTAAAAATCCCCTTGAGTGAGCTTCATACAGTCAAGGATCAAATCATAGTGCATATTCATGGGCAGTAACAGCACTCAGATACCATGCTGATATTTAGGCACTGTGTAATATCCTACTGTCAATGTCACTTGACTCTTTTGCTGACTCCTTAAACTTTTGTTTTGCTGTAAGAGTTATGGTGACAAAGCCTAGAACAAACTGTTAAGTAAAATTCACAAAATCACAAAATGTTTGATGTAACTGAGTAGGACATAGTGTTATGATTTAAAGCTACACACTGCATTTTATCCTACTGATAGCTGTTTACTGGGTACAACGAGCAGTTTCTGTATGAGCATTTATTAAATTTGCATATATAAAAGACTCAAATCCACCTATAAATAAAAATTGCAGCCAGAAAACTTTAAATATTTTATAGATCTTACTTGATATAAACTATGCTAAAATAATATTTATAGGATTATATTATTTGTTTAAATGGTAAAGGAAACACTTTTAGCAAAAATTTTATAAAACACCTTAACTTGACAAATTGTAAGTGGTCTGATTTTCACTGTATCTCTGTATTACTTGTTGTGTTATTTTGTAAAATTTAAAACAATTTAATATTAGTTTCAATTACATTTGATCAAATTCAACCCTTTCTAATAAATGTGGAGTTTAAAACCATAACACTGTGACATCTATGGAAAATAAAAAGTCATTTATTCCTGTATTAGTATAAGTAGATATGAAAATTTATAAGCGTTAAACTCAGTGTGAGCTTTAACACAAATCAGGTATGCCAAGCAAATAATTAAATAAAGGCATATGCCATATTTCTTTTTAATTGAGCTCAGAGTGAAACCACCAATATTTTAATAACCCAAAAGGACAGAGAATGGGGAGAATGATGAATGGAGACAGCCCAAGGTCGGAGAAGTGGGAACACCTTTCAGCCGGCTAGGAAATAAGGGAAGCAAGAGAAGATAATGAATGGCAAAACATGAAAAATATTGGTGGTTTCCGAGAGGGACTGCAAGGGGCCAGCTGGAGTAAGGAGTCAAATTAAGCAGTGAATGAGCTGTGTTGAGACGGGGTCAAGATGATAAGAAATGGCTATATTAATTGTAACTTTTGGGTTGTTCGGGGCTCAGCTCAGTTTGTCTTAATTGGGTTGAGTCCGCGTTATTGTTTATTGCAATTAAGCTAATTGCTCTGTTCGCTTATCCTCTGACTCCTAGAGCCTTCTTTCAAGGTGAGAACCTCTGGTGTATTTTACGCCCCGACACATCTTGATTGTAACAGCATGCCGGCTGATATTCTGAGGAATTCTAATGTTATTTTTGAGAACAGTGATCAGCTGATGTGACTGTAACTGATCTTATTTTTACTTAACATCTGGCTGACACCTTTATTGAAGATGGTGTACAACATGAGATACAATTCCTCTTTTGTTTTTCCAGTTGGAGCACAGACAGGTGACGTGACTTGCTCATGGTCAAACAGTGTCAATAGTGGGATATGTCCCCACATCAGTAGGGTCTGAAGTCCAAAGTCTGAAACCACACCACACTGCCTCTGAATAAAAACTTTAGGGACAGGAGGTTCTCCAAAAACAGAAGTAGTGAAACAAAAAAAAATCCTCACAATGACACTTAAAAAAGAAGATCACAAACTACATCCTAAAGTAGTATAGTTCAATTGGATATTTCCTAAACAGCATAGATGGAAAGCATGACAAACATGAGTCTGATCTAAATACAATTCATCATTAATATAAACATCTGCAGATAATTTGACAAATAATAATTTTGAACTACCATGTAAAATATCCATCAACATCAGCAGAAATTAATTTCACTTGAACAATTGAGAACGAAAAAATGTCTCCAAAATTTAGTATTGCTGTACGTTACTGTGTCTCTGCTTGTCTAAAACTATGACATTTTGTTTGTAACAACAATCATGATGATAATGTAAGGACATCTGACATTATTTTTTAGAATACTGATTAGCAGACGTGACCGTAACTAATCTTATTATTATTACTTACTATTTGGCTAACGCCTTTATCCAAGATGACTAACAACATCTGAGACACAATTGGTTACACTTCTTTTGTTTTCCAATTGGACCACAGGTAGGGGAAGTGACTTACTCATGGTGATAGTGTCAATAGATGGGATTTAATCTCACAGGGTTTGAAGTCCAATGTCCAAAGTGTTAACCACTACACCCCACTGTCTGTGAAAAAAAATTTTGGGACTTTGAAAACTTGAGTTTCTCTGAAAACAGAAATATTGAAAAAGAAAAAAGAAGATAAAAAAACTCACACTGACTTAACAATAAGACTCAAATATGTGAAGACCACAAACTACAGCAGAAAGGAGTACAACATAATTAGAGTTTTACTAAAGAGCACAGACTGAAAGCACGAAAAATACAAAAGCCTGATCTAAATACCATTCATCATTAATATAAATAATGCAGATAATTTGACAAATTCAAATGTGGACGTGGCATGCAAAATTTCCATTTCCATTCCCATTTCATTGTACTGTATCTCTACTTATATATACTGCCTTAGTAAAAGTAATTAATAAAAAAAACACATTTTTAAATATCTAAAATGAAACCTTCTACCTGTCCCCCAGATATAATACCAACCAATAACCTTACCATCAGCATTCAATGAGATTCTTATTGACAGACAATGTGCCTGAAGCCATAAAAGTGGCTGTTGTCAGGCCTCTGTTGAAGGAATCAGATTCAACCTTAATGTGTTTAATAAACATTGACAAATTGAAGCTTTTCCTAACAGTACTAACACAAGTTTGGAATCAACTGTGGATGAGAATGTTTAACACTAGAATTACCAGAGCCTATGAAAAAACTCGTAGATCCGGCCCACCTTAAATCGCTTCTTAAAACCGTTCTCACCTCTCCGCCAGCGTCTTTTGTCATCTAAATGTACTGATAAAGACAAGCTTCAAGCAGCCGGCTATTCCATCCCCCCACTGACTTAGTACGTACACGAACTTCTCCCAGCTCATGCCTTGATTGATTGTCTGGGAGTGAAGTGGAGTTTTGGAGTGGAAATAATAGATCGTTATTTGGAACACACGCAGTTCATGTGTGTTCCGTTTCTACAGCAATCTGTGTAAACACATTGTTAAAACAGAAACTTTTTTATATTTTAGTAATAAATGTTACAACATGTAGGCATAAACTATAGGATGTGTGAAGCATGAAGTCCAAACATCAAATAAACACTTTCACAAAAGGTTCAAGCATGTTATGATAGTTTCCGTGGCGTAGTGGTAAGAAGTGCTACCTCCCAGCGGTTACGGTTTGCCGTGTCTCAGAAACCCAAGTTCAATTCCCCACTGGGGAGAAAGTGGTATTTTTTTTTCTTTTTAACCTCAAACGGACATAAAATGTATAAATTGGTATGCACTGTTAGTTAATGAGATCTTTATATTTTCATGTGGGATGCTCCTTTTAAAATATTTTTTAACAATTGAGACTGCAATTAACATGAACAAGTGTCCTTTTAACTGTTATTTTTAAGATCCCTAACACACAGACAGACAGAGTACTGCGTAATAGAGAGACAGACAGGCACAGAAGTCACTAGATATATAAATAAACAGGGAAGGTTTCACTTTGTGAAAGTGTTTATTTGATGTTTGGACTTCATGCTTCACACATCCTATAGTTTATGCCTACATGTTGTAACATTTATTACTAAAATATTAAAAAGTTTCTGTTTTAACAATGTGTTTACACAGATTGCTGTAGAAACGGAACACACATGAACTGCGTGTGTTCCAAATAAGGATCTATTATTTCCACTCTAAAACTCCACTTCACTCCCAGACAATCAATCAAGGCATGAGCTGGGAGAAGTTTGTGTATGTTCTAAGTCGGTGGGGGGATGGAATAGCCGGCTGCTTGAAGCTTGTCTTTATCAGCACATTTAGAGGACAAAAGATGCTGGCGGAGAGGTGAGAACAGTTTTAAGAAGTGATTTAAGGTGGGCCAGATCTACGAGTTTTTTCGTAGGCTCTGGTAATTCTAGTGTTAAAACTAACCCCTATATTCAGTTTTACTTACAAGTAAAACAATTATTTTTTAAAACAATGTTAAAATATATATGATGTTTTTTGCTGCTCTACACAATACACTGACAATACAATATTGACATTATCTATTTATGTTTGATGCAGTTCTTAATTTTCTGTTTCTTTTGTTGTTTTGCAATTTTTAGAACAGTTCTATGAATATGTCACAGAGTTCTTTGCTTTATTGCATTATCCACCAATTTTCTGGCCTGTTCAATCTAACTTTATGTTTGCAGTGGGCCACAACCAATGCCATTAGTGTTGGACATGAGGCAGGAATCAACCCAGTATGGGATAAAACCCATCACAGAGCAGACATACACACACACTCCAACCCTCACTTACTCTATCTATCTATCTATCTATCTATCTATCTATCTATCTATCTATCTATCTATCTATCTATCTATCTATCTATCTATCTATCTATCTATCTATCTATCTATTAGCCAGACATCAAGCTAATGCAAAGACAAAAATTGAATACAGGAAATAGTATATTATCCAGCTGCTGGATGCACACAAATAATTATATAAAATACCATAGCAGAGTGTTGCAACCATAGAAAATGGATATTAGCTCTGGCATTCCTATATACAGATACTTAAGCATGGACTATACTGAAAAAGCATTTTAAAGCTCAAATATCATTATTCATTTAGTTTATTAACCCACTTTAAATATATTACATATAGGGTTTTAAATTTTCAAAAAAAGAACTCTCCCTGTGTAAGGTACCCTGAGTCAAAACATATTTTTTCTAAATTGTTCTGTATTTTTAACTGAGCTGCAGCCTCAGATAAACTGACTTTACTAGAAGTCTGAGGTATGCCCTCTTTTACAAACTTCATCTCTCTAAATGGCTCTTCACTTTGGCTAGATTGTTACACACCACATAACTCACCCTATTAGCTGCATCTGAGATGCTTTTAGCTATTTTTGGCAAGTTTTGCTGGGCAGACAAAGCGCTCTTTAACTGCAATGCCACTTCGTTCCTTTGGTCGCCCTGATATTGGAGTACAGGTCTCCATGCTTCATGGTACAATGACACTTGAGATTGTATTCCTTCAGAATCGCAGTTCTATCTGTGCAGTTTAAGAAAGTGGCATGTCCTTTGAACTTGAAAAAAAGCACTCCACAGACGTTGGAAAATGAAAAAAGCACATTATAAGCCTCACTTTAACAAGGCTTGCAGATACAAGTCTTTTTGACCAGTACAGATAGTTATGCACTAAACTGTAGCTAAATATAGCAAGTTTGAACACATGTTTGACACAAATATTTAATACTATTCCACCAATACTGTAAACATGCCCAGCAATCCTCAACAAAAAAATAATAAGCAAATAAATATCTTGACAAATGAAGAATTTATTCCATATGTAAATACCCATGAATACACCATACATGAAAACAAAGATGTAAGCTAATTAGGTACTCCACCACTTTATTTAGTACAGAAGTGTTGTGCTTTATGCAGCAAGAAATCTTTTTTTGTCTAGATTCAGATCTCTGATCCTAGAGAAATACTGACCACAGCCAAATATATATCATATATAGCTTTAAGTTAATATTCTCAAAAACTGTATCTGAAGTCTCCAAAGATTTTTGAAAACAAGAAAACTGTGTAGGCGGATGTGTGAGAGAACAGACCCTGTGATAGCCTGGTGCCGTATTAAGCTTTGGTATATGCTCTTCCTCCAGTGCTACCTGGATAAGATCCAGCAGCCCTGAACAACAGGGTCAGAAAACAGATAAATCTATGGAAGCATATTGTTTATAGAGTGATGCCTTATCCTTTCAAAAACAGTTTGCATTTTCTGTCATCAAAAGTTCATGCATTCTGCCTACTTGTTAAATTTTTCTGAGCTTTCAAAAGAAGAACATCAAGCTTTAAGTCAATCAATTTATATATGTATGTTGGACCTAGCTAGCTATTCAGTAATGCTGATGTGAAGGGTACTATGAAAATATCTTATTACTTGCATAGGCAAACACAATGGTACTACAGTAAGTCTGTCTTTTCCGATCACATTGTATATTTAGGAACCTCTGTTTATCAAATATGTTAGCCCTTACACCCCTTCTAATTTTGCCAGTCAATTTGTGTATAATTACCGTATACTCGCACCTTCAATTTCGTTGTTCCTTTGTAAAAGTGACAATGACAATAAAGATCTATCTATCTATCTATCTATCTATCTATCTATCTATCTATCTATCTATCTATCTATCTATCTATCTATCTATCTATAAGTCTTGAAACCCGAAAAATCAATCATAAAATCAGACCCCAATTTATACGCCTGTTCAAAAATACCACACGTCCAATCTCGCACCAGTTTTTCAGATGCATTGAATTTTGTTGCAGCAACGCAGTTACCAATTTCTTTCACCACTTCAACAATTTTGAATTTAAAACCAGCTTCATATTTTCTTCTGATCAAACGCTCCATAATAGATAAGGAATGCTCTTACAATAAAGGTGTGAGGGTATGAGATACAAAAAACACAAAACAGTGCAGACATTGCTTCGGAATAGTTTGAGTATTACCGTGTGGTCACATAGGCACAATACATAGAAAAAAAAGGCAGTGTGCTCCATGGTTACTCTCTCAGGTGGGCGTTAGCATATCTGAATCTCTTGGACCAATAGTGTGAGTTTTCCACATTCGACTTATGCAACCGACATTATAAAATACCAGAAACTATACGGTAAAATCAAGCTGTGACATGACATAAACACGAGTACATACAGTATTATGTTTTTATACAGCTTGCTGTGTGAAGGAAAAGTAGTGTGTGTGGCTTTAAGATTTAATGAGACAGTCCTTCAAGTTTACTTTGAATGTCTAAAAGTGCACTGGCTGCTGAGTCTCCTGTCCTCAATATCACAGTATCTGCTTCAACTACATTACTAAGCAGTATTTAATAACTGGCAGTTCCCAATTGCAAACCGTATTTACATTGTTTTTTACATTTATTAAGACTGGCTTTGTGTGTTTGATAACACAACATCTCTCTATTATAAAAAAAAATCCTGGAGAGAAACAGTAGGGCGCCGAGACGTGATCTTCACGTTAAGATCACAGAAGACAGTTAAAAGACTCATGAGGACCTTAAACATGAGACATTGTGCCAAGAGATTGACCCAGGACTGTCTCGCGATAACGTAGAACATGAGATTCTTGCAAGACACGCCCTACTTCAATATCAAATATGACAACGGGGCAGCAAAACATTCAGTCTTGTGAAGGATTTGAGCACACACAGATCCAGGGTCTCAGTGCATATAAAGCGTATAAGGACAATACGTTATAAATGAAACGTTGACGAATAAGCGAAGAAAAAAGCAGTGCAGAGAAAGAGACTCAAAAGCGTTGGAGAGAATAAAGAGCAAAAAAGAAAAAATAATCTAGGTGCAAATTCAGAAAATAAGGAAAGTAATTATCAGTCCATAACAAGTGGAATTGAAACAAAGCACGTCCAATCGGGCTCAGAAGACAGTAAAAGACAAAGTAGAACTTCATAAACACGTTCACAAACGTTGGCGCTATACACATGCAGAGCAGATTATGAAAGCAGTGGAATTCGAAAGGCGCAAAAAAAAAAACATATGTGCGATACAAATGTGGAGAAAGTTAAAGAATATGAAAGTAGGAAAATTAGAAAGTATAAAAAAAAGAAAGTAAAGATCGCAGTAGCACAAACAAATGGAAATTATTACTCGAAAACGGGAAAATAATCGGGATAATAATAATAACCACGGACCAGGTGTCATTGAAAAAAAAGCAGGACAAACCAAGGTCAGAAAAGTAAAGACAGAGTAGAAAACAAAGTAAAACGTCATAAAGAGGTTAAAAAACAAGGGGGCCAAACACATGCAGAGCAGGTTAGAGATAATGAAAACTGGAATTCAAAAGACTCAAAAAAAACGTAGGCGCGAAACACATGCAGAGCAAGATACAGAATATGAAAGCAGAAAAAAATGACAGTGTCAAAACAAAGAAAGTAAATAGCGCATTAGCGCAAACAAAGAGAAATTATTACTCAGAGAAATAACTAAAAGGCGGATAGATATCGAATATATGGACATAGGTGATATGTCAAAAGTATGTAAATATTGTAAGGCTTTGAAGTTTAAGTCAGAGAATTTCAAAAATGGAGTTTACCTCACATGCATTTATTGGTTACTTTGCAAAAAAAATTATTAACTGCTGATGATGTGGATCACTTTGTCTGTGCTGAAATTCCAAACTGAGAAACCTATCCTGAATTATAGTACAAAGTCATTAAACACATGTCTCACTGACCACATTTAAAAGATTCAGCATATTGGGACTCGAAAGATTCCAAATACTGTTTTTACATAAGTTCTGAAATAAAAGTGAAACTAAAGAAATAGCAGCAATTCAAAGAAAAAAAAATCTTAAAAGTGTGTATCCGCAAAACCAAACACGGGGGTTGGCGAGCGAAGCGAGCAGAGGGCGAAGCCCCATAGTGATATTACAAAATGTAAAGAAAGTAATGTGACCCTTACATTATTTAAATTCTGATTGCAATAAACATAAGAAAACCTTACATATTCTGACAAATCTTAAAGGAAAACAATGACATGATTTCGAAGTGATCTCATCTGGATGAAAAACATAAATGGTTAATGTAACCACTTCATTTACATCATTGTTTGTATTATATTTTTATCTGTTTTTTTAGCACCTTGCATTTTAATACTCACCATAAGGTTTCTCACAGCACAGAGCACAGAATACAATATAAATAAGTGTCAAAAGATCAGTATATTAAGGAATCGACTTATTCTAGTCACTCACAAGTTGAGAAGGACCCCGAGGATGTGGACACATGCTTTAAGAGTCTGTTTCTAAACAGATGAAATCCAGTTAGCTAGCTGAGCTGCCATCAAGACATCACCATGGTCAATTGTGGCTCATCCTCTATCTACATGTCTAATAGCAATCAGGTATAAAATGACTCTAGAACATTACACAGAAAGTTACACAGAATATTGCTTAGACCTGAAACACTTAATTGATCCAGAGATGCCTGCAGACACATAAAATGGAGCACAAGGTGAATGAGATGTAGCACAAAGTTAATGTAAAATGAAAATGCCCAAGTGGAACCCTGCAATGAAATTAGTGCTAATTTGGAAGATTAGTAGATTCAAGATCCATGTCAAATTTCTTTATCAAACAATACAAAGACAAACAACAGAATTGCTGTTTTACAAAAGTGAATGACGCAATGCAAAATAAGGGAACGTTGAAAGAACCTAAGAAATCTTGCAATCATGGGAGCAACACTAAATTCATATCAGAATTCATCATTAAAATATTGGATGTGTCATTAAGGAAAACTGCAGAAGGTGAAAGAGTACATTGCTTACTTAGCAATCAATTTTCAAGAACTTTGATCACTTAGCTTGTGAAATTTTTGGACAAAGGAAATGTACTGAACATTGCCAGGAAAAAACAAGAGATTCTATTTGCTAACATGTTGGAGCTGAAACGGCAATCGCGGCATCTATCAAAAAAATCACTATTTGTTAATGGAAGGTAACAGCATGAGATTAAATAATTATTTGTTACACCTGGAAAATATGATAAAGCACAGAAGGCATACATTCTAGACGACATAAATAAAATACAAAAAGCCAGGCAGAAGTAAAAAATTGACATCTTTGTGAAAAGACCAAGAAGTAATATAGTGTTTCCAATGTTTATTAATTTTTTATATATATACTAGCCAACCTGCGGCGTAGCATACACCGCATAATTATCTATTGATGGGTGAACACTTCCTGAAAGACACAGTTGTCCAAATGGGGTGGGTTTGAGGATATGACTGTAAGTGAATGCAAAGATGGAACTCTGGAGAGGGGGCGGGGAAATGGGCCCGAGAGGTTTCGAGTCCTAACCGTCCAACGATGGGTTGGCACAACCGGTAACGATCCTTCCGTAGGTTCAACTACGGAACCCGTGTTAGGACATTTACATCCTCTAGATAGGCAAGTTTGATCGTCTGACACCCATTCCGCCCCCGCCATTCTAGTCTGCCGATTTCTTAAGTCATTTCTTAGTCATCGTTCAGTACGCACTGCCTGCTCATGTGTCCGCCCCCAACTCCTCACCTGAATTGCTTTCATCTGTGTACAGTCCACATGCACTTGTGAGTCACGTTGACTGTTCATTTTCCACACACCACCTCAGTCGCATGCACCTGTGAGCCACGTTCGGGCCGGGTGAGGTTTCCCGTGTTGAGTCCAATTAAGCCACAGGCTCCACATCTGGTGGTGCCCTTCTGTCAATTCCTTTCAGTTTCAGCTTTGCAACCATACTCCCCCCGGAACCCAAAGACTTTGGTTATCCCGGTTGGCTGCCCGGTGGGTCATGGGAATAACGCAGCTGAATCGCCAGTCGGCATCGTGTATGGTCGGAACTACAACGGTATGTGATCTTCTTCGTACCTCCGACTTTCATTCTTGATTAATGAACACATTCTTGACAAATGCTTTCGCTCTCGTGCCATGGCCAGCTGTTTAGTGAATTGTTGAGTTGGCAGGCATGGCTGTCTCGCGTGCGTCTTGCTTGCCATGGACTTAGTGAATTATATATATTGATATAGATGCTACTGCTATACGTCTTGTTCTCTCTTTCAATTTTATATGGACATACTTCAGGATACAATCAAATTCCTAGAAAGACTGAGAGTTGTAGACCCAGGTAGCTAACCAGCACAACTATATTAAAACAAACAAAAACAGCTCTTTGCTTACTTAGGACTGTTAATGCTAGATAGGATGTACTAAAGGCACTAAGGCAGGCATCAGTTACTGTTTTTTCATAGTTTCTGTTGGAAAGTTTACAAAAAAAAAATCTTTCTATTAGGCAAGAGTCAATTTTCTACCACGCCAGATTAAAAAGGTTTGTAAAATCTGAAGGCATAAACTTTTTTGACAACAATGTCTGAACATTTCTTTTGTTTCAGTTCACACTAAATGATTATGCCATTACACATCTTTCCTTACTTAATCCGCCCAGTGTCTCTCACACATTAAACAAAATAACTGGTTTAAACTCCCAGGACCTGCTAAGCTCAGTTTCACCTAATGTTGCTAGGTCAGTGGTTTTCTTGCCCAACTGAGCTATTTTTGACCACCATCCATGGAAAAAAATGGCCTTTCATGGACTGTGTTTTTGGGCTACTTTTTTTTAAACAATGCAGTATTTTAGGCTGTTTTTCAAACCCCCTCCACCACCATTTTTACTATGTTTTTCATCCATCTGGCACCCCTTCCCCACCCACTTGCACTTGTATACTGTATGTTCTTTACTGTTGAAAACATCCAATTGTGTGATGGTATATACCCATTCATTTGGGCTTTGAAGGTATGTATCTAACCCTCTTGCTCTGGCACCACCCCCCACTTTTTGGTGAATCATTTTGTCTACTTTAGGCATTGAGCTATTTTTTGGGCAAATGTGATATTTTTAAACTGTCCTTGGGCTATGATTTTTTAGGGACCTGGCAACCCTGATTTCAGTTGAGTTTCTTTCACCTCACACAGTATTCTTATCTACAGTGGTGCTTACTTCTTCTAGGATAAGTTTCTGCTGTTGTCCAAAATTATTTTTTCATTGCTTGCAGATCTGTTTAGTTTTATTTAATATGAGCAAACAATTTATTTTTTGAAGATTAAAATGAACATGCTTGCTAAATGAATCTGAAATAAAGAAATTTAGATTTATTGTACCAATAGAGAATTGTTTAATCATGTGTATATCTAACAAAAAGAAAAGTGGAGAAATATTTCATAAAAATTAATATCATCATATTTAATATATAATCACCCTTTTTTAAAATTTGCTCTATTAACCGGCACACTTCTACCAGTAGTATTTTGGCAGGTCAAGGCTTTTGTGGCACACATACAAAAATGAGAAAATATAAATTAACTGTTAATGCTAATTCTCCTTTCCAGTAGCCATTGATCTGCTCTAATTAGGAAAAGGCAGACCACAAAAATATCTGCACAAGAAACAGGAGATGTAAGAACATGAAAGTTAGAAATAAACAAAGATAATGCACAGCACCCTTACCCATCATATTCAAGAAAAACAGTTGATTGCTTAATCATATTTTCAGAGGCTACCCCATAATGAAGGGATGCTGGCAGAAGCGCACTGGCAAATTAAATGTTAACAGTGCAATGATGTCATATATTTCACTTCCAGTAACCACATGGTAATAACAAGGACACTTTTGTGAAGAAGAACATGACTGGACCTGTCAAAAAAATTAACAGAATGGCTGAACCCTTGTTCAAGATAAGCAATGGCGACATGATTAAGTTATGGAAATGATTTTAAAAAGTGTAAAAATAATTTAAAATAATAATAATAAATACAGAATTTTTGAAAAAAAAAATCATATTAGCCTATATATCAAAATATTGCTCTCCTATGTCTCATCATGGGTGGGCACTGCTGCCTCACAGTTAGGAGACTCAGGTTCACTTCCCGGGTCCTCCCTGTGTGGAGTTTGCATGTTCTCCCTGTATCTGCGTGGGTTTTCTCCGGGTACTCCGGTTTCATCCTACAGTCCAAACACATGCAGGTTAGGTGCATTGGCGATCCTAAATTGGCCCTAGTGTGTGCTTGGTGTGTGGGGGTGTGTGTGTGTGTGTGTGTGCCCTGCGGTGGGCTGGTGCCCTGCCCAGGGTTTGTTTCTTGCCTTGCACCCTGTGTTGGCTAGGATTGGCTCCTGCAGACCACCGTGACCCTGTAGTTAGGATAAAGCGGGTTGGATAATGGATGTATAGATGGTTGTCTCATCATTACCCTGATTTAATTTAAGCATATACCCTAAGTAAGAGTTAAGGACATGCTTTTTCTTTTGACATATTTAAAAGTCATACATAAATAACAGTAAAGTGACAGATCCCACTGCTTACACTCCTGGCTTGAAAAATGACCTGCTAGCCTAATTTTTAAAAACAGGTATACAACAAAGAGAAGCAGCATGTATGCTGTTGTAAATCCCTAACTGATTTCTGGCAACAAATTATTTTGTTAATAGAGATGACTATCACCTTATGTTTTAGCTCTGGTTACATGAAAGTATTTTGTTTTTTAATTCCTCTGCTATATTTTTTGAATTACGATTTTGCTTTTACATTGTGATCTTGTTTATTTGAGTATTGTTTTTCTGGTTATCATCCTTTGCCTGTTAATAAATCCACAATCCATCTCCTGGTTCCATTTTTATTTAAATACTGCTGCCGTCCACAGAAGTCAATACAGGTATATGTTCAGATGAGCACAACACAGTAATTACTGTAAGAATTGCTAACAAAACAGAAGATGATGTTTGTGATGTCACAGTGTCACATTTTGAATGCATATAATCAAGAGGAGATTGGCTAGCAAAGTAAAAAAAAATAAAATACACAGAAAAAGCATGAAAATACGCGTAATCATTGTAGAATATGTCAATATGCTATTCTTGTAATGGGTGTTATTCCAAAATCCTTTTTTTTTAACTTTTTTTGGCTATCTCCCAAATAAAGACATGTTCTTTGTTTGCAATTTGAGAAGTTTTCTTGTCAGTTTTTTTGATAAGCTTTTTATTGGATTCTTTTGTTAATTTTTCAAAACAAAAATGTGCTCTAACAGTTTCTTCCCTTGTCTGGCACTAGATAATTCCACTGGGAATTGACAGTGTCCTATCTGAGTCCGTTTTAATTTTTTTCAGGTATTTCCTAAAATTCTACAATTGTTAAAATATCAGTTTGGGAGGCTTTGAGATCAGGGAATTCAGTGGTTGTATTTATTTTTTGTTTTGATGTGTTTACTTATTATTTCATTCTGAACTAGCTCATCTGCAGTGACATTTTGTTATTTATGGGAGTCTGACAAATTTTGCCTTGTGTTTTACGGCTATTAGGCTGTTGTGATACAGGATAACTGGCAGTGTGTGATGCCTGACATTGTTACCACAACGGTATAAAAGTCAGCACTTCTGGGTCGTATGATTTCTCAGATTTCTTTCATGAAGTGTAGCTTGCAACTTACTATTATCAAACCTCTTTTGTCATTTACACTCTCATTTTGGCTTTGTTTACAATTTACTCCTCTGTCACTATGTCTTTTGTGATTCCAATTTATGCCTCACAGTTTCAGCTGGGACTTTCTGGCTTTGACCTTAGCTTCTTTTCTTTCATTTGCGTTACCTAATCCTTAAGTAAATTTTTTTAATATTGTTCCTTTCTGCCCGGTCAGTACACTTTCCAATCATCACACATTCATTTACATGCACGACAATGAGCAGTGACAGCATAGTAATGCACCATCTGTCATACACCTGATGTTGTTATGTGTTAATGGCAGCAGAAAAACTAGTTTTACTGTTTTATGAGTTTTGAATTTATGATGTCATGTCACTAAAATGAACCAGCAACAAAAACATTTTTCTGGGTTTAGGTTCTGAAATTTGTATGGATGGTAGTAATACTCTGAAAATGTTCTTGTTTCTCGGGTCCTTTTCTGACTTGGGCAATGAATCTCTGCTCTCCATTATAAGTTTGCAGAACACAATAGAATAAAGTAAGGGAAAGCACCAAATGTAGTTAATAGTGATACTAATTTAACAAATGTAAACAAGTTATTTTCTATTTGGGTTTTTCAGAGACGTAGCACAGAATTGTATGCCATATTAATGTGGACAGATGTCAAATCCATATGGAGAAAGAAATCTAATGAAAGTATATTGAAATTAGAAAGTTTGACTTTTGTCCAATTTGAAAAATAACATGCATTTTCTGGGTAGTGTAGCCAGAAATACATATTTAGGTGTACTTGTGGGGAAAATGGTCTTCCAGAACCTGAGGAAAAAGTCATGTGAATTGTTGTTCAAATTTGATATAATCCCAAGCCTATTTATTCAAAATGCTTTAAGCTAAATAAGCCCATAGTGTGTCACCAGCATCATTATAAAGGTCTGCTAACAATATTAACAACAGTACAAGTCATACAATTTTTGAAACTGCTGATTCCATCAAAAAGCACTGTTTATACACAAAACATAGCAGTCCACGCCGTGGATTACAATACGGCAATGTGGCAGTAATCAGTTACACTTGCCTGCTGAAACCAGCAAGGTTAGGCCTTTAAGATAAGATGGAATAAAAAAGTAAAATAAACTACAACAACAACATGTATTTATATAGCACATTTTCATACAACTAATGAAGCTCAAAGTGCTTTACATGATGAAGAAAGAGAAAGAAGACAAAATAAATAAGAATTAAAATTAGGGAACACTAATTAATATAGAATAAAAGTAAGGTCCAATGGCCAGTGAGGACAGATAAAACAAAAAAAAAACTCCAGACAGCTGGAGAAAAAAATTAAATCTGTAGGGGTTCCAGGCCACGAGACCACCCAGCCCCCTCTGGGCATTCTACCTAACATAAATTACCTCAAACTGTTCTCATTGTATTCAGGGTTCTCATGGAAGAATTTGATGATGATGGTCATGTGGACTTCTGGCCTTTAATCCATCAATGTAGGGATAGGGACATTACGGTGCATTGATTAGGTGGTGGTGGCACAGATCGCCACCACAGAAAACCAGAAAAAGAACAGAAGCAAAAGTAGGGGTTAGTACGGATTTTGGAGTTACCATGAATAATATGGATAATTAATTGAATATACAGAGCATCAGGATTAAATTAAGATGAAGCGATGAGAAAGCCATGTTAAAGTAATGTATTTTCAGTAGTGTTTTAAAGTGCTCCACTGTATTAGCCTGGCGAATTCCTATTGGCAAGCTATTCCAGATTTTAGGTGCATAGCAGCAGAAGGCGTCTCACCACTTCTTTTAAGTTTAGCTCTTGGAATTCTAAGTAGACACTCATTTGAAGATCTAAGGTTACAGTCTGGAGTGTAAGGTGTAAGATATTCCGAAATATAAGATGGAGCGAGATTATTTAAGGCTTTGTAAACCATAAGCAGTATTTTAAAGTCAATTCTAAATGACACAGGTAACAAATGTAGTGACATCAAAACTGGAGAAATGTGCTCGGATTTTCTTTTCCTTGTTAAGATTCTAGCAGCTGCATTGTGCACTAGTTGCAATCGATTGATGTCTTTTTTGGGTAGGAGTGTGTTACAGTAATCTAGTCAACTGAAAACAAAAGCGTGAACTAATTTCTCAGCATCTTGCAATGTTATAAGAGATCTAACTTTTGCTATATTTTTTAAGTGAAAAAATGTTGTCATAGTAATCTGATTAATATGTGATTTAAAATTCAGGTCAGAGTCAATAGTTACCACTACATTCTTTACCTCTGTCTTGACTTTTAATCCTAATGCATCAAGTTTATTTCTAATAACCTCATTATATCAATTATTGCCAATCACTAAAATTTCTGTTTTCTCCTTATTTAGTTTGAGAAAATTACTACTCATCCATTCAGAAACACAAGTGAGACATTGTGTCAGTGAATCAAGAGAATTGGGTCGTCAGGTGCTATTGATAAATACAGCTGTGTGTCATCAGCATAGCTGTGGTAGCTCACATTATGCCCCGAGATAATCTGACCTAACGGAAGCATGTAAATCGATAAGAGCAGCGGACCAAGGATAGAGCCTTGTGGAACACCATATAGAATATCATGTGTCTTTGAAGTATAATTACCACATCTAACAAAGAATTTTATACCTGCCAGGTAGGATTCAAACCAATTTAAGACACTGCCAGAGAGGCCCGCCCATTGACTAAGGTGATTTCTAAGAATATTTTGATCAATGGTATCAAATATGGCAATCAGATCTAAGAGGATGAGAACAGATAAACGGCCTCTGTCTGAATTTACCCATAAGTCATTGACTACTTTAATGAGTGCAGTTTCTGTACTGTGATTAGTTCTGAAACCCGACTGAAACTTATCAAGAATAGCATGTTTATTGAGGTGATCATTAAGCTGCATAATGACTGCCTTCTCTAGAATTTTACTTAAGAAAGGCAGGTTAGAAATAGGTCTAAAATTTTCAAAAGCAGAGGAGTCAAGATTATTTTTCTTGAGCAGGGGTTTAACTACACCAGTCTTAAGACGGTCTGGGAAGACCTCCGTATCTAATGACGAGTTTACTTTGTCAAGAATACTATCAATTAGCACACCGGATACTTCTTTGAAAAAACTTGTTGGTATTGGGTCAAGGACGCAGGTGGAGGGTCTCAGTTGAGAAATTATTTTATATAAATCAGGTATCACTATCCTGGTGAAAGAATTTAATTGTTTATAGTGGAGTACCGGGGTTTAAGAGGATCAGTATTGGGGAGATTTACTATATTATTTCTAATATCATTAATTTTTTGATAAAAAAAAACAGCAAAAGCCTCACAAGTTACACTGGAAGTATTTTAGAGGCATTCCATTGAGTGACCTGAGTTTAGTAGATGATCAATTGTAGAGAATAAGACTCAGGGATTACTAGCATTGTTATTTATAATTCTAGAGAAATAACACCACCTCTCAAGACGGACTATGTTGTTGTCCATTTTGTTAGGTTCGGTTTATCCTCATTACAATGCCAGACGGCAGGGTTTGGTTTTGAATAATGCAATTATTTTCCTGTTCTCCCAAAGTCTCCATTAGGTCTCATTCAAAAGAAGGTATTGAAACAATGATTAGTCTTCCAGTGAATGTAGCTGACCTACTTATTTAATGTTGTTGATGGTATAAAGAATCATTCAACTGTGCAGGAGTCTAGAGCATCAATTAATGATGGAAAGGAATGGCCACCAAATATTTTTGCTGTAAAAGTAAAGTTCAGGCCCTTCAACTGAGAATCCATAACACTCACTTGCTGAACTTAATTCTCCAATTTAGCCTAACAAGTTTGACACTGGCAATAAAGTCACTGCAGTTTTCAATATTTCATAGGAACCATAATGAAAATGGTTGCCATGTTTCATGAGGTGCCTATGCAGTATTTAAGTCCATAAAGTTTGTAAATTCTAGTTGCTCAGAATAGGAACTGATTTACTCACTGTAGAGGTGACATGAGAGTTGCCAAACCTAGAAGGCAGTTTTCTATCATAATAATAATAAAAATAATAATAATAATAATCATGGAACTTAGTTGTATCCCAATGATGAACATTGTGTTTCCATCCATTCATTATCCAACCCACTATATCCTAACTACAGGGTCACATCATTACAAAGACAGGCCGGTTAGCTGAATTGGCTTTGCAAAACTGGCTGTAGTGTGGGCGTGTGTGTGTTCATCCAATGATGGACTGGCGCCCTGTCCATTGTGTTTTTCCTGCCTTGCTGTGATAGGCTCCAATTGCCCCATGACTCTGCCCAGGATAAGCAGATTAGGAAAATGAATGGATGGTAGTATTAATGATTTATTTCCCCAAATGCACTGAAATCCTGATTTATACGCTCAATTAGATTAATGTTGTCATTGGACTGGAAGCTTTTGGTGGCTAAATCACTTATATTGAGTAACTTAGACAAAGCCTCAAGGATAGAAATTAATCTCTTTGTCTGTATTTGTAGCAAGAGAGACTCTCTCCAACTAGTTTGGTTTGAGCAGATCTTTCAGCTAGTATGGCATCATATAAAACTAAAGTTTTTCTTACATGATCATTTTTTGTGTTTCATCTAATATCCATGGAATGCACAACCTCAAGCAAGGTCTGCCTCAGTAAGTTTTCTTTCCAGGTTAAAAAAAAATTGCATGCCTGAAAAAAATGGCACCAGTATGAGATACTTTGGGGGCTGTGAAAAACCATGAGATTTGAGTGTTACAGAATTACAATGTTCATGCAGCACATGGAGGAATGTGGCACATCACCTTCACTACATCCATGACAGAAGCACAAAACTGAGCCACATGCAATTCAGGTTCAGGCTGTATATCCAGTATATCCAAATTCTTTTTGATATTCCACTGAATGTCCCATTTTACTTTGCAACAAATGGCCCGCTCTTACAGAGTTCCAGTAAGCAAGCAGACAGCAATCTGTTTTTTTAAAGACATCTTTATATTACTTTGCTGAAACAGCATGATAAGTGTCAGTCACATAATTCCACTTTGATTTTTGGAAGGAGAAGTGACTTCTATGTTAGGACTTAGACACTGCATAGCTTGTGAGTTCATTAAGACACACATTTATGTCACATTCACATGCATAAATAAATCTGAAGTTCTCCAGAAAACCTACTGTTTTATATGTGCCCTGTTTCTTTCAATGAATAGAAAAAAACACACTTCCTTGTGTGACATGCACACTTTCACAGACATTTTAATCTTCTTGAAGCTTTGTGGTTGGCTACAGAAGCAGCAGGTGTTTTACTAGATAGATAGATAGATAGATACTTTATTAATCCCAATGGGAAATTCACAAATTCATACTAGCATCATGTTTTACAAAAAACTGACCAAGGAGTCCCAGTCTCTAAAACCTTTGCAAACATACCCTTCTTAGCAGTTTTACTGCCCGAAATTATGACATGGGTGACAAAGTACAGCATCCTACGTGATGCTATACTACAGCCAAAAATAATTGTCATACTATTAGAATGACAAGTAATGTGTATAAATTGGGCTGACATGAAGGTTGGAGGAATGCATGTTGAGTAAGAAGGGGAAGAAGCATGTTTAGATGCAGTGTCTATGTTATTCTGGCTGGACTGGTCTATTTTTTTGCAGTTTGCTCTTTTCTCACAATGCATTGCTTCTTAAAAATTTGAAATCCTTGTGTCCTGTATAAGAGAAAAATGTACTTGAGTTTGTCTGCTTGTTTAACTTGGACATCCTGATATTTGTACATTTAAGTTAAAAAAATGAGATCATATATAATATTTTTAATATTTTTTTCTCTGATTAACAGTTTACACATAAGAAGTCTTAATTCTTCTAACCAGGTATCACCTATTACTCTTACTGATTAACTATTTTGGGACTTTACCTAATATGTACTACAGAGATGTGTTTCTGGATTATACCATTTAACTGTATGCTAATTAGTGTATTTGAAATCCTTTATAATTATTATTAGTAATGAACCTAACTGATTAATGTATGATTCTGTTCATGCCTGATGCATTGAACAAGGCATGTGGGGGCTCCAGCTTTTGATGTAAACTAAGGACGTCAATGTTTGGGGTACATATATAAAGATAGCTCAAGACTCTTTCCATTCATCCATTTTCCAACCCGCTGAATCCGAACACAGGGTCACAGGGGTCTGCTGGAGCCAGTCCCAGCCAACACAGGGCACAAGGTAGGAACCAATCCCAGTCAGGGTGCCAACCCACCGCAGTCAAGACTCTTTATTATTTGCTAAATATTTTCCACAGCACTTTTGGTTCCTTGGAACCCCTGATATATTTATGTTGTACTTTTGCAGAATTCACTGCTGTATTCTTATGTTATAGATAGGGATTTAGGAATGTTACAGTCAAAAAGGAAAATTCTACATGAGACCTTTTATCTGCCTAAAAGAGAGCTTACATTGCCTCATGGAATCATTGGGATGCATTGGAGATTGCTGGTGAGTATGAGTAATGTCAAGTGTTGCATGGTGCCTCAACTGGTGAAACTGTTCTTGAGTGAGGGCAGGTCAAGTGTTGCTTCGGGGAGTTACCTCTGCCTGCCTGTGCAATCCTTAACTCATGAATGTGGACTTTCATTTGTCGGTATGCCAGCACTGTGCAAGGACACCACTTTAGGATGGTGATTACTGGAGAGACTGCTATTACTGGTGCCAGGGATTCACTGGCTACAACAACAACAACAACATTTATTTATATAGCACATTTTCATACAAAAAGTAGCTCAAAGTGCTTTACATAATGAAGAGAAGAAAAATAAAAGACAAAATAAGAAATTAAAATAAGACAACATTAGTTAACATAGAAAGGAGTCAGGTCCGATGGCCAGGGTGGACAGAAAAAACAAAAAAAAACTCCAGAAGGCTGGAGAAAAAAATAAAATCTGTAGGGGTTCCAGGCCACGAGACCGCCCAGTCCCCTCTGGGCATTCTACCTAACATAAATGAAATACTCCTCTTTGTAGTTCGGGTTTTTCACAGAGTCACTTGATGCTGATGGTCGTACAGACTTCTGGCTTTTAATCCATCCATCATTGTTGGAACATCATGGTGCTTTGGGTAGATGGTGGTGGCGCACGCCACCACCAACAGGACACCGGAAAAGGAAACAGAAGAGAGAGTAGGGGTTAGTACAGATTTTGAATGAATAGTTATTATAATGAATTGGATATACAGAGTATCAGGATTAAATTACAGTGAAGTTATGAGAAGGCCATGTTAAAGTAATGTGTTTTCAGCAGTTTTTTAAAGTGCTCCACTGTATTAGCCTGGCGAATTCCTACTGGCAGGCTATTCCAGATTTTTGGTGCATAACAGCAGAAGGCCACCTCACCACTTCTTTTAAGTTTTGCTCTTGGAATTCTAAGGAGACACTCAGTTGAGGATCTGAGGTTACGATTTGGAATATAAGGTGTCAGACATTCCGATATATAAGCCGGGGCGAGATTATTTAAAGCTTTATAAGCCATAAGCAGAATTTTAAAGTCAATTCTGAATGACACAGGTAACCAGTGTAGTGACATCAAAACTGGAGAAATGTGTTCGGATTTTCTTTTCCTGGTAAGGATTCTAGCAGCTGCATTCTGCACTAGTTGCAAACGATTGATGTCTTTTTTGGGTAGACCTGAGAGGAGTGCGTTACAGTAATCTAGCCGACTGAAAACAAACGCATGAACTAATTTCTCTGCATCTTTCGATGATATAAGAGGTCTAACTTTTGCTATGTTTCTTAGGTGAAAAAATGCTGTCCTAGTGATAGTGGCTAGTAGGCACTATAGTCTAGGGGTATGACAAGAAACTGAGGTCTCCTTTGACATAGCAATCTAGATCTCTCTTTGGGTTTATGATAAAGGGCCTCAGTATTGAGGGATAAAATACCATATGAGATTGTATATGACCAGGCTAGAGTGGTCATTAGAAACACTGGGAGATTTCCCAGTCAACCGGTGAAGTTTCTGGGCCAGTCAAGCTTCCGTGCACACCTATTCAAATTCTCAGAAATAAATGCACATGCATTTAATGAATCTAAATAAGGCAGCCCCTACCCAAGTGTTACAACTTCCCTTCACAAGCAGGTATCCATTCTAGGGGAAAATGAGGTGATCCCTCTCCAAATGGTACAACCGAAAATTGAAACCTGTCCAACCCTTCATTCATCTTCTTAACCCGATCACTGCATTTAGTCATTTCATAATGGACACTAAAGGTAAAAGAAAAAAAGATAGGTGTGATGTTGGAAAGCTTGAAACTTAACTTGAAAAAACAGTGATGAAGGAAGATGTATAAAAATATCAGCTTTATTTAGAACAGATGAGAAAATTCATCCATTAACTTCACAGGCCTACATTGGTTCATGATTAGTTGACAGCAAAGTAGCTAGCTGGCTACAGTATCAATTGTGGCTCTACAGGGTGTCATACTGCCTAAAATGCAGTATTAGTAATATTTTTCAAGTGACAACACTGTTAACCTTAGTTCACTAAAACTACTTAGTAGCCAACAAGTGTTAATTGTATCTTAGCGCTACTACCTAGCTTTCATAGGTGTGTTTAGGCTATATTTAAAAAAGTAATAATGTTTAGTGAAATTACAAAGCAAGAATTAAACATAGGAGAAAAAGACATGGCAAAGTGAAATTAAACAAGATTGCAAGTGTAGACTTCAAATGCACTGCTAAAGACTGATTTAATTCAAAGTATAAGCATCTCTTAAATGGGCTTACATTAAAACTTGCGTTAAAGCTCCACAGGACACATTCTTTGTTGTTCAGCAACATCAATAACCTGCTGATTATACTCTTCAGATTCACTCCTTCTCCTGTCATGCTAAAAAAATCCTCCAGTGCTAGAAACATTGACAACATGCATTCATCGGATAATAACATTGCATTATTTGCATACATTAGCAATAGGGTAAAGAGGAATCATGGGTAAATGTTAGAGATCATTATAGCTCAACTTCATTGGATTTTTGATAGTATTAGGGTATTTTTTAATTCAAGGGCCTAAATATAATTTCTATGGTTACAGAAAAAAAAAAAAATTCAGTGTTGCTATCACCATTATTGTAAGACACTATTTAAGCTGGTAGCCATTACCATTCAAGTGTGAATATATTTTTTTCATTTGCAGCAAACATTCAATTCTTTTTAGAGAAATGTAAAATGCCCCAAAAAAAGTTTCTGAAATGTCACTCCTCAAACACGTAACTTTCTGAGAGATATATCTGACAATGATGATTCCACTGCAAGCTTCTTTGAGCATTTGAGTGCTGACCAGTTTGCAAATGTCCTGGGCTTTAAACTACTTGAAGCCAGCATGTAACTGCTATTCATAAGGTTGTATCTGTCTGATAAGTTAATTTTTATAAATTGTACAGATTCAGGATAAATATCAGAAGCACTAATGCCAATACCATTGACTGGAATGAGGCTTTGAAATATACATTCATCGTATTGATTCTCAGATGCCTGGGTGTGCCGAGGTGCTGTGAACTAGCTTATGAGAAAATTGGAAACTTTTAAAATGAAAATATTTCTCACCATTTTTAAAGGAAGTAATAATGCACTAGGGCGGCACGGTGGCACAGTGGGTAGTGCTGCTGCCTTGCAGTTAGGAGACCCGGGTTCACTTCCCGGGTCCTCCCTACGTGGAGTCTGCATGTTCTCCCCATGTCTGTGTGGGTTTCCTCCGGTACTCTGGTTTCCTCCCACAGTCCTAAGATATGCATTGGCGATCCTAAATTGTCCCTAGTGTGTGCTTGGTGTGTGTGTGTGTGTGTGTGTGTGCGCTGTGGTGGGCTAGTGCCCTGCCCGGAGTTTGTTTCCTGCCTTGCGCCCTGTGTTGGCTGGGATTGGCTCCAGCAGACCCCCGTGACCATGTAGTTAGGATATAGCAGATTGGATAATGGATGGATGGATAGATAATGCACTGGATGTGTGTGTAATTCTTAAGGTCCATACAGTACATAATTTCTGTATTGTTATTTCATAATTAAAAAAAAAACAAAAGTTACTTGAACGTTCTGCCCTTATTAAAGTGCCATGAGAGGTGATTGCCTCGTCACTTCCCCCAATGTACCAGCCCTGCACAGGGATGACAAATATTTCTCAGTTCTTCTTCACATATCTGTTTTTTGCAGCCACTGAAAGTCAGTCAAATGAGGCAGATAATGCAGAAGCAGGAGGTAGTAAAGAAAGGACATCAATAAGTAGGTGCAACATTTTGATGCTGTGGTGTAATGACAGGAAGTAGGTTTGAGGATAATTTTCTATATTACAGAAAATTATATGACCAGCATAAAATATTATTCAGACTGCAGAATATGAAGAAATTATCTATGGAAGGATGTCCAATAATATATTAAAGTTATACATGCATCATGTATTATGCATTGCAGAGTTTAATAATTTGCCATGGTACACAGTATACTCATAGGACTACTACTATTTAGTATGTACTACTATTTAATTTCTTTGGTATTAAAGATTAGGTTGTCCCTTTGGGAAGGGAGGAAGTTAGTTCAACTGCAGCATCCATGTCAAGGACAAGAGAGGGTTGTACTTCTGCATACAAGACAGACTCAACAATCAGATAAAAAGAATGTAGAGAAGGCGATTACAAGCTTTAATTACTTTGCATGTCTCCAGTCCATAGATTATGATCTGTTTTTCTTCTATTACCTCCAACAATCCCTAACTCAAAGCATGTTTTGCATGTGGTGAAACTGACTGGCCATTGGACCTTACTCTTATTCTATGTTAATTAGTGTTGTCTTATTTTAATTCTTACTTTGTCTTTTTTTCTCTCTTTTCTTCATCATGTAAAGCACTTTGAGCTACATTATTTGTATGAAAATATGCTATATAAATAAATTTTGTTGTTGTTGTGGTACAAGGCTGAAGTCACCCGCACTCTACAAAACAATACTCTTGACCATGGCACCTGGTTCCTCTGTATTTATGACACCTATTTGTGTCATGGAGAAAAGTTCTCTCTCTGTTAAAAGAAGGCAGTCTCAGAGTATAGATGGGAATGCAGAAAACAACTTTATTACACAGCAATGTAACAAAGAGACTTGACCATGAGGAAAATGCTTGATTTAGGAAGTGCATCAGTTTATATTACATTTCTTATTATCTATGCAAAACACTCTCCTCCTTCTAATCCTTTACACCATTACATAATGTCAAAGCCCACCATTACCTAATGTTCCAGCCCACCAATGTTGATCATCTAGTGTCCATCATCTGACCAAAACTTGCCAACTTGTCTGAGACTTGTTTACCTATCAGTTCCCACCATAGACCCATACATGAGATACTTGGCCATTCAAATGAATAGTTTCTTGTTGCACAAGCATCTTTTCAAAGCTGATTTTAAGCAGCTGCATCTCTAAGACAATTGCGCTAAGTTTTCTTATAGCACACACAATCCTTGGCTTGCCATCACCTCATGACTGTGTCCAAGCATACAGGTAGTCTAGCAGAGGCCTTACCACTGTAGGTGAAGCTAATAAAGCTAGCTAATAAAACACATTTTACTTTAACTTGATTAAATATCATTGATACATAAAAAAACAATGATACATAGATTTAAACTTTCTATATATTTTCTAAAAAAAATGACCTGTTTAGGTATTTCAAAGATAAAATCTTAGCAGCTGTATTTCTAAAACAATGGCTTGTTCAGCTTTCTGAGTACACAATGTCCTTGACTTATCATTATGTCACTGAAGTTTTAAGCCTAGCAAGCCAAAAAGAACAATATGCCGCTTGAAAGTAAAAAACCAGCAGACTTAATTCTGACAAATAAATGGTGGCTTTTAAGCTACTTTAAAAATGAAAATTTAAGCATAAGCTTTGTGATAATTCTAAAGCTAATGGTTGAGAGCACATTGATCCATAAATTTAAATCCTCTATATTTGCACCAACATCTACATAAGTGCATTGAAAACAGCAAGAGACAGCTTATTTAGGAATTGTAATTCACTTTATGTTTGTTGGCAGTTACTGTGATTGCCAAGTAATAATGCCCCCTCCCCAACAGCACTGGAAATGTTTTAGCCTGTTTCATGCCCTCCAGGGCTAAAGCATAGTCCCAGTCCACCCCTGTATGTGACTGTGTTTAGTACCAAACGTAATAAAATTAGGAATAGATTTAGGGTGTACTGGGTGAATGTAACTGTGCTGAAGCCTTATTTAGTTTTGGACTTCCAGCAATGAGGCAGGTAAAAGATACTTTCTTCTTGAAAGACCATAGTAAGATAGATTTTGATAGAAGAATAAATGTTTCACAGACAGCAGTGGGATAGGTTTAGATAGGAGTGAAAATTTTTAAAGTTACTAAGTTGGACTTTTTATAGGTGTAGGTAGTAGAGTGAGACTCTAAAAGATTACAACTGTGCTTTTTGAGTTATTTTTTCACTTGTCTGAATCACCATTATAATGAAATGTATAAAAATATGGGAGGAATAAATTTTTAATTAAAAAGGGTTTTCACAGATTGGGAAAATGTAAAAATGTACAGTTTAACTGTAAGAGTGCTTGAAAAGCAAGTACATACAGACATTGATTCTAAACAAAGGGGATTGGTAAAAAGAGCGGTTAAAGAAATATTCCTGCACAAGACCTGTTTTATACTCAGTGCATTGTCTGAGGGTAAAGCACTATAGTTGCTTATGCCAGAAAGAGTGCAGTGGAAGAATATTTGAAAGCAATGAAAGGTGAAAATACTGCTGAAAGATATATAAATGCTGCTATAATGTTCTGTAAGATGAAATGTTTGAGGGAAAATGTTGCAAGTGATGAAACGGGTTAAAAAATGCTGGGTGTGCCTGAAAATGTCTATGAAACAATATATAAAAAGGATTTATTTATCTGAATGGTACCATTTAAATCGTTAAAGCAATTGCTGCATGCAAAATTAGAAATACCTGAAATAATTTAACAGAGATCTGAAATAATTAGGATTAAAATATTTTGAGTTTTGAGTATTATATTTATGAAAATATTTATAAATCTGCAAAACATTGTTCCTTCAAACCATGATTAAGTTTTAAGGAAAAAGTTCTTTTGATAATTTTGAAGCACAAAGAGAGACAAATTCTCTCAAAAATAAAAATGCTGCAAGTTGTGGTGTGTGTGTGTGTGTGTGTGTCTCAGAATGGGTGCTTTTTGAAAGTATAGATATTCTTATTTTATTTATGTGCATTTTATATGTAAATTATGTGTATGGACACAGTTTAACTGACAATTGCTTTGATGAAATATTTAAGAATAAGATATTAATATTGTTAAGGAAAGATATATGTATACATAAGTTAAATAATTTTACAAATGGTTTAACATGTTTTAAAAGTTAAAAAAGGAAAGTTGGCATGGTGGAGCAGTAAATTTCACTCCTGGCTTGAAAATTAAAGTGTAAGTTTGAATATTTCAGTGTTAGTTTTGCATGTTTTCCCTTTGTCTATATGGGTACTTCAGGTACTGAATTGGCTCCAGTGAGCCGGGATATGCTATAGCAATTAGGGTAATGTATAAAAAATGCAAGAGAAAATTTGTACCCAACAAAAAGGCTGGCCTGTGCTTTTTCTACAGAATTAACACACTGAAATAAATGCATGGAAAACCTCAAGATATCAAAGACAGTGTGCAGGAACCAATGTTCATGAAGTCTTCTCTTGAGTGTAGACTTTGCCAATGATAGGTCTACCTCCCAGGGAATGGTCTTGGTTTGGCTAAATGTTGTGAAGGGGTTCTTCTCCAGTAAGGACAGAATTCTGCAATCATCCAGAAAAGTCGTATGTGGTTTTGCTGACCTTCTGGTGTTGTGGAGTTCAACAGTATGTTCCTTATTTTCAACAATGTACCAAATGGTTGATTTGACCACTCTTCGTGTTTCTGCTATCTCTCTAAAGGGTTTGTTTTGTTTTCTCAGCCTAATGATGGACTGTTTATACTTGTATGGATGGCTCTTTGGACCTCATATTGAGAGTTCACAGTCAAAGCTTCCAAATCCAAATTCCACACTTGGAATCAATTCAAGACCTTTTACTTGCTTATTAGTTAAAGAAATAATGAGGGAACTGCTACCACCTGGCTAAGTAACAGCTTCTCAGTCAAATGTTCATATTCTTTTGAGCTCTTGGAAATAGGGGGGATATTCAGAAAAATGTCTGTCATTACTAAATGGCTCATATGATACTTTTGGTGAACCCTTTAAATTAAAGCTGAAAGTGTACACTTCGATCACACAATGATTGCTTTATTTCAAATCCATTGTGGTGGTATTCTTCTTCTTCTTTCGGCTGCTCCTGTTAGGGGTTGCCATTTATAATCCTGTCCATCCTCGTCACTCTTCTCCACCCATTCCACCCTGCCTTCTCTCTCTTTTTCACCTCTCTTCCACAATCCCCATTACTCAGAATTTTTGATCTCAAATATTTAAACTCATCCACCTTCATCAACTCTACTCCCTACATCCTCACCATTCCTCTGACCTCCCTCTCATTCACACACATGTATTCTGTCTTGTTCTTACTGACCTTCATCCCTCTCCTCTCTAGAGCAAAACCTCCAACTCTCCAGGGTCACCTCGACCTGCTCTTTACTCTCATTACAGATCACAGTGTCATCAGCAAACATCGTATTCCACAGGGACTCCTGTCTAATTGTGTCTGTCAACCTGTCCATCACCACTCAAAGTAAGAAAGGGCTCAGAGCCGATCCCTGATGTAATCCCACCTCCACGTTGAATGCATCCGTCACTCCTACTGCAGTTTTCACCAGTGTTATACTTCCCTCGTACATATCCTGTAAAACTCTTACATACTTCTCTGCCACTGCCGACTTCCTCATACAATACCACAACTCCTCTCGAGGAACCCTGTCATATACTTTCTCCAGGTCCACAAAGATGCAATGCAACTCCTTCTGGGCTTCTCTATACTTCTCCATCAACACCCTCAGAGCAAACATTGCATCTGTGGTGCTCTTTCCTGGCATGAAACCATATTGCTGCTCACTAATCATCACCTCCCTTCCCTTCTTAACCTAGCTTCTACTACTCTTTCCCATAACTTCATGCTCTGGCTCATCAGTTTTATCCCCCTGTAGTTACTACAGCTCTGCACATCCCCCTTATTCCTTATTCTCCACTCTTCAAGCATCCTCTCACTTTCCAAGATTCCATTAAACAATCTGGTTAAAAACGCTCTCTTAAACACCTCCATGCTTCCACAGGTATGTCATCTGGACCAACAGCTTTTCCATTCTTCATCCTTTTCATAGCTGTCCTTACTTCCTCCTTGCATGCAGAGCCAAAATTATGAAAACTGTGTCACTGTCCAAATTATTATGGACAGGACTGTATTTATTTCCTTTCCCATCCTTTCCTAATTTTCTAATTCTAATTAAGAATTATGTTTATTATTTAAAGGTAAAATAGAATAGAATGTTAATGTCTGCATGACTAGATAATTGATGGGAGGTTTAGTTTTATTTCCTATAATTTGATGTTCTAAGGAAACATTCCAAATACTCTTAAAATTCTAAAGCCTAAGATAGAAATGTATGTGTTAATTTAATTAGAAGTAAAAAATAATAGTTTAATGAAACATAACTGGAATATGTATAAATAAACTGTTTTAGCTTAAGATAACATGTTAAAAGAGACGTACTTAATAGATATATTTCAAGATAATTTTTGCTGGTCTAAATAATGTTTGAAACAATTAAAGAAGTGTTTCTCAACCTTTTTTGTCACAACCCACCATGGGGTCCCACTTGTTGATTCAAGTGTGATCATCATAGTGGGGGAAATGTAGCTGGATTGTCGGATCACAACAACGCAACCCATTCATGATCCAAAGCACCCACTTTGTGACTAACCACTACCCACTTACATTATAAGCAATAGTAGCTTGCAACACAGACAGCATCCAGTAGTTAAGAAGCAGTGATTTTAAAAGACTTTATGTAGGAAAAGAAAAAAATATATTTTTTATGAATTACCTGTTAGTTTAAACATAAAGAATTAGTCTTAGACACAGTGAAATATCTATTACTTTTATAAATGATTTTAAAAACCTGACACTGAAATATAAAGAAAAATGTACACATACCTGAACAATATTCTGTAGTCAGAAAAATGAAAAATGGAATGTGGAGCCGCAATGTTTTTGCTTATTTTGATCTCTTTTCTAAAGCTATATAAACATTTACCAGTCCTAACAGGATTTTTCATTGACTTCTGCTTACTGTGCTGACTGAGATATGTTCTCTGGAGGAAATTGGTAATTCATAGCTCCCTTGTCTGCATGCACTGACCATTCTGAGTCTTCAATGAGACAAACATGGAGACAAACAAATTTGTACTTTACAGAAATAGACTGGAATTTTCTTAATTTCTACAGGAACCTCCATAGAATGTGACTCTTAAATAACCTACGTGCTAGTCTGCTTTCTCTTTTCTTTTGATTTTTGTTTCCCACCCTTGGACACATTTTCACTTGTAGGAGAGTTTGGTGGTTACCAGATACCCTATTGCTCCCCATTCCCTCTAGTAAGACATACAGCAAAATTAACACTGGTGTCAAAAAAGGTTAGCATGGTTGACATTGTGTTACAGTAAATGAACTTTAATTTATCAGGTTACATTCATAGCAGCAAAGGTTATGAGCCAATAGTTTGAATATTGTGAGACCATCTGAATGCCTCATCCCTTAGTATATACTTACACTGACTTTATTTTATAGTAAGATTATTTACTTGTGATGGAAATGCATTTCAATTAGAAATAGAAGATAAAAATTAAAGGAAACCTGTATATTGTGCCTACCACCTGCAAAACTCAATTTGATCATTACAAAAACAAATTAGCTAAGATACAAGCAGAAATAGGCTAAAAATCACAATCTGTTTTACTGCTACCGTAAATTGCAATGCATCTGAACTTTTTACATGAGCAGCATCTACTTATTGAATATTTGTAACAGCTGTTTTTTTATTATTTGTAATAGTGCATGATTATTCTGAATTTAACTTAACTTGAAAAACAGTGGGGATACTATAATATAATAGCAAAGAGTTTAGACAATGTGATTAGCATAATATGGTCAGCACCTAGTTACACTTTGTGTGAGAGGATGACAAAGTTACCTTTAAGAATTAATGGTTGTATGTAATCTGAACTGTGCTCACTGTCTACCTTCTGTAGTTAATCAGAGTTTAACACAAGACAACTACTAAATTTAGTACTTCATTAATGACTATCATCACATTAGCACTTACAACATTACCAGTTAAAGTCAGTCCAACTTAACCTTTATTGATTTTTAATTTTTAATATTAAAGTGTATAGTATAGGGTTTAACATTGATAAGGAATGAGGAATGATAATAAACTTATGGGATCTTATATAAAAAGTGTTTTAGTAATGGGGCACTTAAAAATAAAATGCCCAATTCTATTAATAAAGATGTATAGTTTAAAATAATAGCTGTCTGTGGCAATACAGAACAAATTATTAATATTATGGCTTATTGGGCCAAAGTAAAAATAGGAAATAGCCAAACACAGCAATAATTGGGCACAACAGATCCTGAGCTTCTTGTGCAAAGAGTGACTTTGAGTGTGTGCAGTTTTTGAAATGGAAAGCCCAGATGCAAACCAAAGATCCAAATCAGTGGTACATTTTTAACATTGGTAAGAAGCTTTGGTACAACTGTCATGATTTAAATGTGACCCTGAAAAGGTCTAGTGTCTTGCATTAATGAGAGTAGTGATGACATCTTCCAAGGGGAGGATTGACACCAATTGTAACCATGCAAGCTGCCTGCATCTAGCAGAAAACTCTGGTGGGAACCTAGTATAGACCACAGTTGGATATAAATCAGGGCGACTTTGTGAATGGTAGAGCATGAGGATGCAAGCATGGTTGTTTGTGTAAGGACTCTGTCTCTGTTCATTGTTATACACATGTCATTGACAACATAAAAGTTTTTGAAGTAAATACCTGCACTGTTTGTACTATTAAATGGTTTGATTGCAGATAAAATACAGGACTAGGTATTTTTTTTTGTAAACTAATACAGCTAATATTTAATGTAAATGAACGAAATGAAATAGTTACTCCAACACAGAAAAAATAATCAAGTAGTTGCTGACATTTTCAATCATTGTATTTAGAACATCTTAAATAATGGGACACATTTATGAGATTTACGCAAGGGAAAAATGCAATTAATACCACTATCACTCACATGATTATATAATTAGAAGCAGACAGGGTTAAAATAGAAAACTAGAGCAGTTTTATTTCATAGTTAGGGTGACTAGTGTCAACCTACGTTAATTTAACTGCATGGATAAATCATTGTTACCTTTTTACTAGCACTTCCAAAACTGTCTCAGCTACAAAAAGGACACTTTTCTCACTGGGCATAACTCCAGTTTGGCCTATGTGAACTGTTCACTCCAAACTGCCACAATCACTGTGCTACATAAGGAAATGGGCATCAAATATTCAAGCTCAAATTATAAAGCAGATTCCAGACAAGGGTATGTCCTTTGATATCAAACCACTGTTTTTTAACAAACACCACAATTTTATTTCTTGATGGCAGCAGGACTTACTTAAAACAGCAAATGATATTCTTATTATAAAGTAGTTGTCTTAATGTCAAGAAGACTGATCTATATTTAATGAAATCTCTTTTTAAACTAAGATTTGGGATATGTTTCTTGACTTTTATGATGATGTTAAAAACTTTGAGTAGTTAGTTGTTCTAAGTGAACAAAAGAAAAATGTACCTGAAACACCCTGCCTTTTCAACTATGATATCCTGGCATCATTTGTATCAGCACATTTAAATTAAATGAGATCTTATATAACATTTAGCTTTATATTTTGTTTTCTGATAACCAGGGGCCTCATGTATAACGGCGTGCGTAGAACTCACACTATAACATGGCGTAAGCACAAAAGCGGGAATGTGCGTACGCACAGAAAAATCCAGATGCAGGAATCTGTACGTACGCAAACTTTCACGTTCTTCCACTACATAAATCCCGATCAGAGTGAAAAGTAACGCACGTGCACGCGCCTTCTGTCTCGCCCCAACTCCTCCCAGAATTACGCCTCTTTGAATATGCAAATCGATATAAATAGCCTTCTGAGAAAAGACAATGGGAAAAGCACAGGGGAAAATATAAGAATTTCAGCAAATACCAAGTGGAGGCAAAGGAAAAACGTACTATTTGTTGGTTTAAACAGTGGTATAATCAACAAAAGGAAGTTGATCGAGTGACAGAATGTCGGAGAAACTCGAAGGCTCAAGTTCACAAAGTCGCACAGTGCCCAAAATAAAAAAGAAATCACATATCAAAGTTGCCGTGAAAAGGCAAGTCGTAGCCCACTGTCTGAGTGTCACATGAAAGCTTATTAGGGTACAGACAAAAAAATAGGCACACAGTGGGAAAAAAGCACAAAATGTCAACTTTAATCTCGAAATTTCCACTTTAATCACGTAGTTTATTTTGCCATTAAAGTAGAACATCATAAACTTCATCTTAAAATCATTTAATTTACTAGTTTCTCAAATCCCATTGTAACTAAAGTAGGATGTAAAATGCTTTGTTCTGTATTTGATCTTCTTTGTGCTCTGTGTGTGAATCACTACCTGCTTCTTAAACGGGTTTTCTCTTTCTCCGACAGGACACATAATCCATTACATTCGTGATATTACAGTTCTCTGAATAATTAAAATACTGAGATGTATACGTGATATCTTTTTCATGATGATAGGAATGAAAGCATGTTATTAAACATGGGAATACGGTGGCGCAGTGCTTGTTCATAGCTCACGCAAGAGGCTTGCTGCACCATGGGCGACCTTCAATGACATAATTTATCACAGCAGTACTGTCTCTTTCAAACGTACTAACCTCCAATTCCTGTCCTTACTTTTCTTTCTCCAAATACCCAATCGCCACACAATCAGCTATGTAATAGACGTGAAGCCATTTGTAAGCTTAGAACGCCGATTCTTCAAAACTTTTAAGGAACATTGAAATATCTTCATAGTACATGTTTAATTATTCTATCCGTCTATCCTTCCAGTGTCGCGTCAGCACCAGCAAGAATACAACACAATGCAGGAACAATCCATGAACTAGCTACAATACAGATTATTTAAATGAAGTTAAAGTTTTATCTGTATAATATAATCAACATATTTTGCTGCATTTCATCTTAAAAATGAATACCGTCATCATATGTAAATACGTGCTTTATAAAGTGGCGCAGGTTGTGCAATATTATAACTGTAGTGCAAGTTTACAGTGACGTAATTGTACTTATAAGTAAACAGTTCTACAAGGAGCACTTGATGGACTGATTGAGTGCGTTTAGAGTTCTTGGGATGAAACTTTTTCTAAACTGCGAAGTCTGTACTGGGAAGTCTCTAAAGTGTTTTGCCGTGGCTGAGTCAGCGTCTGCTTCATGCTGTATACTGATAATTCTCTTTCCGATCAGCTGCTGCTGTGATTCCCCACTCAGATACAGTGATTTAAATACTCCCGAGTGGTGCTGTGAGAGTAATATGGAAAAAGATGATCTGCTGTGGCAACCCTTAATGGGAGCAGCTGAAAGAAGAAGAAGATGCAGTGAGAGTTACAACGCTAAAGCAGTTATGGTATTTGGAATACTATGGCTATTCCCTGGACCATTATATTGCTGCAGGTTAATTACAATCAGATGCATTACACTAATAAACAATATGCAGTTAGTTTGAGTGTATTTATAAAGCCGCGTCAGGAATGTGGAGCTAAGAAAGAAAGGGTGACCATACAGGAACAGTAGCACTGCTTTGATGCTGGGTGCCGCCAGTCTGCAAAACCGAGCGGAGAAATTGCGTACGCCAAGGTATGAGGTACCGTGGAAATGTGCGTGGCTTTACGCCAAGTTTAGGTTTTATACATCGCGATTTGAGCGTGGAAACGTTCGTATGCAACATTTCTGTGCGTACGCACCGTTTATACATGAGGCCCCAGGTGTCCACCCATGACTCTTAATGTTTAATTATTTTGGGAGTTAATGCAGAGATGCGTTTCTGGACTTTACCATTTATCTGTTTGCTGATTGGTATGTGTGAAATGCTTTATAGCAATTATATATAAATGAACCTGAGCTGATTAAAGGGAAGCTTTATATTAGATTTCTTCAATCTGCCATGATGCACAGAACAAGGCACATAGGGGCTCCACCTGTTGGTGTTAATAAAGGACATCAAAGTTTGGAGTTTATATATAACAATAGCTCAAAACTCTTTTTTATTTTATTTAAGTTTTATTCACAACACCTGCTTAACCTATTCTTATCAAAGATGTACTAGCTACCGCTTTCTGTAACCAGCTCATGCACATTCAGATAGTAACTGCCAAAATTACTACTCGTGAGCGTTATTTGATTGGATTTGGCTGCCACATTACTTTCATTTTAATGTATCATGGTAAGTAACTATTATTATCATAATCATGTCAATAACAATTTCATTCCTTATTCTTAATTTACATACTGTTAGTGCAACCTACATATTTAGGTGGCATAAACAATCCCTGGCACAAACAATGGTTTGGAAGTGTCTGTATTTTTGGTAGATTTTGTACTAAAAGAGTAACTTACAATTTGCACCATTTAGTGTCTTGTGTGTTTCATAAAACTAACTCTAAGGTTCTTTCAGCCTAATTAAAACAGCTGTATTAGAAATAGAGGACTCTGAAAGAAGTCACCAGAAACAACATTTTTTTGAAAAAATGAAATAGAAAATGAACACCGTCTTGTACAAAATACACTGCTCCTTAAAGACAGTGTTTATTGTAGATTCTGCTATGGGAATACAATGGACTTTACAGTGTATTAATTATGTTATGTAATGATGTGCTTGCATAATTACTCCATAAACTTTAAAAGGGCTAAAGTCAAATGTACCATATATGTCTCTTTAAATAGAAGGTGCTACATTTCAGCAGGTATAGACAAAGACATTGATCTTCTTCTTCTTCTTCTTTTGGCTGCTCCCGTTAGGGGTTGCCACAGCGGATCATCTTCTTCCATATCTTTCTGTCCTCTGCATCTTGTTCTGTTACACCCATCACCTGCATGTCCTCTCTCACCACATCCATAAACCTTCTCTTAGGCCTTCCTCTTTTCCTCTTCCCTGGCAGCTCTATCCTTAGCATCCTTCTCCCAATATACTCAGCATCTCTCCTCTGCACATGTCCAAACCATACTTTTGTTATACAATATGATGTTACTTTTTTCATTTTAAGATAAGCAAGTATTTCACACAAATCTGATAAGGCAATAACTTCAGATATTTAGTTTCCATCATTATATTTTCTTGCGCATTCTCCATATTAAATGATGACCTGAAAAATAGAAAAGTTCACATCAGAAAATTTAAACACAGCTTCAATTCCTGATGCTTAGCACTACTGGTAAATTTTCCTTATGTGACTCATGTATAAAAGGTCTGGATGTACATTTAAAACAAAATAAATTATAACCCAGTTTGATAACTAAGATAGGAATATAATAAATAAAAAACTGCATGTAAATTACAAAAAAACATCCTTCTGGGTTATCTGAATAATCCCATCAAATTAAATGTATTGAGTTAAATTCTGTTGTTGCTAGGATGCCAGTAGATCAAAGAACTGTGGCTGAGTATCTCTGGGGCCCGTGGCAGATCTGAGTAGGTGAAGGTATTTTAAAAGAACATTTCAGCTCATACCTCATGAGTGTAGGTGTACAAGAGAAAAGCTGTACGGCCCTAGAGAACCTAATGAGGAATCTGGGTAATTGGTCATTTATGTGCAAGAGTGCAGTCGGCACAGCCACCCCTCATTGAGGGTCCACAAATTGTTTAGTGCACTGTAGCTCATAGGGCTATTAAATGGACTGAGTAGGTCAGAATGAGGAGCAAAAATCAAGAGAAAGAAATCAAGGGGACAGTGCAAGAAAGCTGAGCAGAATCAGGCTGGAGGCAGTGCATCTTGAAGGCAGGTGAGTGGTTGGGAAAGCCCCACTAAGGGACGCAGGCAGAAGCTTGCTGATTTTAAGAAGCAGGGATGATCAAGTGCTCCAGGTGTCCTGCTGGACCAATGGAAGGTGGCAGGACATGTTATGAACACTCCAACGGGTACCGGCAGAGGTGGCTCAGACGGGAGTTAGGTTTTTGGACCACATTCTCAGGTGTCTCAGCCCTGCTGAGCATTCCTGTCTGGTGAGCAGGGTGAGTCGGGAGAGAGAGAAAGAGAGCACAAGAGAACATAATGGAAATAAATGGTTCTGATTGATTTTAAACTTGATTTCAACTGTTTTTTTGGATTGATTTATTTATTGATTTTAATGTCCTCTGGATCATTTAGAAAAAATGCACTTTGCACTTTTGCACCACACTTGTAGTTTCTATAGTCATTTGCCCCAGTTCATCTCGGTTATGACTATCAATGTCCTGGGAAATAGAATACGCCCATGAGTGTGGGCATCCAGAGCATCACAAGGACATACTCCTTCATAATGGGCCAATTTGGAATCTAAGAGCATTTTTATGATGTGTGAGGCCAGCCAGATCACATGGCTGAAACATTCATGTAGACATGGTAAAAACCTCTTATCCCCATACAAACAGTAAGTGGGCTGCAGTTCATACCCACTTGGCAGTAGCAGTAAACCGCTGTAATGACATACCCTGTGTGATGACATTTTCATTTGGAATCTACTGATAAAAGGCACCTTAGTGAAGAACTGATACAATATTCTATCATTATTTCATCTTTTTAATAAAAAAGTATTGCTACAGTTAATATACTGTTGTGCAAAAATAAACTCTATACATTCAGTAACTGATCAGAACATACCTAGCTACAATAAATACAACCATACACTTCATGTACAGTGATCCCTCGCTATATCGTGCTTTGCCTTTCGCGGCTTCACTCCATCGCGGATTTTATATGTAAGCATATTTAAATATATATCGCAGATTTTTTGCTGGTTCGCAGATTTCTGCGGACAATGGGTCTTTTAATTTCTGGTACATGCTTCCTCAGTTGGTTTGCCCAGTTGATTTCATACAAGGGACGCTATTGGCAGATGGCTGAGAAGCTACCCAACTTACTTTTCTCTGTCTCTCTTGCGCTGACTTTCTCTGATCCTGATGTAGGTGGATTGAGCAGGGGGGCTGTTCGCACACCTAGACGATACGGACGCTCGTCTAAAAATGCTGAAAGATTATCTTCACGTTGCTATCTTTTGTGCAGCTGCTTCCTGAAACGACATGCTACACGGTGCTTCGCATACTTAAAAGCTCGAAGGGCATGTATTGGTTTTTGACTGAAAAACAAACTCTGTCTCTCTCTCTCTCTCTCTCTCTCTCTCCCTGCTCCTGACGGAGGGGGTGTGAGCTGCCGCCTTCAACAGCTTTGTGCCGCGGTGCTTTGCATACTTAAAAGCCAAACAGCCCTATTGATTTGTTTGCTAGAGATTGTTTTCTCTATCTATGTGACATTCTGTGCTCCTGACACGCACTCCTTTGAAGAGGAAGATATGTTTGCATTCTTTTAATTGTGAGATGGAACTGTCATCTCTGTTTTGTCATGGAGCACAGTTTAAACTTTTGAAAAAGAGACAAATGTTTGTTTGCAGTGTTTGAATAACGTTCCTGTCTCTCTACAACCTCCTGTGTTTCTGTGCAAATCTGTGACCCAAGCATGACAATATAAAAATAACCATATAAACATATGGTTTCTACTTCGCGGATTTTCTTATTTCGCGGGTGGCTCTGGAACGCAACCCCCGCGATGGAGGAGGGATTACTGTAATGGTTGATCACTTCACTATTACCTTAATATTTTTTTAGGATTTAAATTTGATGTTGACTAATCAGCTCCAGTATATTTTCTATCTTTCTCATTAAATGCTCTGTTGTGGGCTTTCTTATATACACGGGTGTATTGTCTTGTTATGATACACATTAGAATCAGCTAACAAAACAAAGACATATTCTCCTGTAGAATTCATGTATTTTTCATTTTTGGATGTACCTTTGCAAATCAAAAGATATGTACTTATGTTTTTATCTAAAATAAATGTAGTGCAAGGACAGAGGAGAATATAAATTGTAAGTTAGCCACATAACTGAAGAGATATTTGTTACTTTCCTTTATCAGAGTTAATAACGACCAGTACATCAAAGAGTGTGGGCATGCAATATGGTATACAGTAGGAAATTACAATAGGTCTATCATAAGAAATGTGGTCTTGCACTTCTTAAGAAGTATGCTATTGAAAGAAGAGGCAACACTTTGGCCAGCTCTAAGAGTATTTGTTCAAGTTAGTGTGATACAGATCAAGTGAGCTGAAGAGTGTTTAAATTCCAAACATTATGCGTCCCAGTTAATACTCTTGAGTCAGGTATTGCATGGACAAGCTCTTAACTGGAAATTTAATTACGACTGCTGTTCAACTAAAAAACGGAATCACAATTAATGAAATGATTAAAATTTTTAATTGAAATGAACTACATGTTAATTGCAAATTATCATATTTCCATCAAGCATAGTAATATTATTTTATAAAACAGAACTATCTCAGTGATAAATTTCTAATAAAAACACTTAATAATCACTTGCCTATGCATATTTAATTATTTCATTTAGTTTATTGAACAGATTTGTGTAATAGAAACAATGGCCAATGACCACCAAACACAAGCAGGGGATTGATATAATATTTGGAAAAACCAATAGGTATGGTTTGAAATGCTTTATTGCAAGAAAACATACTCAAATTATTAATAATTATACAAACAATTAATTAAAAAATAAACAATCAAACCATGGCTCAGCTTTTAAGCACAATCAGCACTGTGTACTGAATGATACACACAAGTCAACTCTGCAGCTGTTAGATCAAAAATGTATATAAATTAGGCTTTCAAAAAGCAAAGAATAGACTTTAAAATTTTTCTAAATATGTATCTGATAGGGTTATCTAATTAGATATATTAAATTGCACTTTCTCATAGAATGCATCATTTATGAATTGAAAAATGTAGACAATCCTAATGTTCAGCCCAGATGGATGGAAATATTAGCATAATCAGTTTGCACTGATTATTGCCTAGTTTAATATAGGCTAAGGAGGATTCGAGTAAAATCTCAGTTTTAATTCTCTCTCTCTTTGATCTACAGGTAAGTGCAGCCTTTGACACCAGTGATCACTCTACATTGCTACATAGACTGAATCAATGAGTTGGTTTATCAGGGACAGCATTAAAGTGGTTTCCTTCTTATTAGTCTAATAGAAAATTCAATGTCGGCTGTGGTAATGCAGTATCTTCCACTTCCATCATAAATTATGGTGCACCACAAGGTTCTATCTTGGGTCCCTTATTATTTTCTGTCTATATGCCACCTTAGGCTTTATCATCCCCTCCTTTAACCGTCATTCCCCTCCTTTAACCGTCATTCCCCTCCTTATCGTGGTGGAGGGGTTTGCGTGTCCCAATGATCCTAGGAGCTCTGTTGTCCGGGGCTTTATGCCCCTGGTAGGGCCACCCAAGGCAAACTGGTCCTAGGTGAGGGATGAGACAAAGAGCGGTTAAACAAACCTCCTATGAAGAAAAACAATTTTGGATGGCGTTTTCCCTTGCCCGGACGCGGGTCACCAGGGCCCCACTCTGGAGCCAGGCCTGGAGGTGGGGCTCGATGGCGAGCGCCTGGTGGCCGGGCCTGCACCCATGGGGCTCGGCCGGGCACAGCCCGAAGAGGCAACGTGGGTCCCCCTTCCCATGGGCTCACCACCTATGGGAGGGGCCAAGGAGGTCGGGTGCAGTGTGAGTTGGGTGGTGGCCGAAGGCGGGGACCTTGGCGGTCCGATCCTCGGCTACAGAAACTGGCTCTTGGGACGTGGAATGTCACCTCTCTGAAGGGGAAGGAGCCTGAGCTAGTGCGCGAAGTTGAGAGGTTCCGGCTAGATATAGTCGGACTCACCTCGACGCACAGCTTGGACTCTGGAACCAATCTCCTTGAGAGGGGCTGGACTCTGTACCACTCTGGAGTTGCCCCCGGTGAGAGGCGCCGAGCAGGTGTGGGTATACTTATTGCCCCCCAACTTGGAGCCTGTACATTGGGGTTTACCCCGGTGGACGAGAGGGTAGCCTCCCTTCACCTTCGGGTGGGGGGACGGGTCCTAACTGTTGTTTGTGCGTATGCACCGAACAGCAGTTCGGAGTACCCACCCTTTTTGGAGTCCCTGGAGGGGGTGCTAGAGGGCATACCTTCTGGGGACTCCCTCGTTCTGCTGGTAGACTTCAATGCTCACGTGGGCAATGACAGTGAGACCTGGAAGGGCGTGATTGGGAGGAATGGCCCCCCCGATCTGAACCTGAGCGGTGTTTTGTTATTGGACTTCTGTGCTCGTCACGGATTGTCCATAACGAACACCATGTTCAAGCATAGGGGTGTTCATATGTGCACTTGGCACCAGGACACCCTAGGCCTCAGTTCGATGATCGACTTTGTGGTCGTGTCGTTGGACTTGCGGCCACATGTCTTGGACACTCAGGTGAAGAGAGGGGCGGAGCTGTCAACTGATCACCACCTGGTGGTGAGTTGGCTTCGATGGTGGGGGAGGATGCCGGTCAGGCGTGGTAGGCCCAAACATGTTGTGAGGGTCTGCTGGGAATGTCTGGCAGAGCCCCCTGTCAGAAGTAGCTTCAACTCCCACCTCCGGCAGAACTTCGACCACATCCCGAGGGAGGTGGGGGACATTGAGTCCGAATGGGCCATGTTCTGTGCCTCTATTGTTGAGGCAGCTGACCGGAGCTGTGGCCGTAAGGTGGTCGGTGCCTGTCGTGGCGGCAATCCCCAAACCCGTTGGTGGACACCGGCGGTGAAGGATGCCGTCAAGCTGAAGAAGGAGTCCTACAGGACCCTTTTGTCCTGTGGGACCCCGGAGGCAGCTGATAGGTACCGGCAGGCCAAGCGGAATGCGGCTTTGGTGGTTGCTGAGGCAAAAACTCAGGCGTGGGAGGAGTTTGGGGAGGCCATGGAGAACGACTTTCGGACGGCTTCGAGGAGATTCTGGTCCACCATCCGGCGTCTCAGGAAGGGGAAGCAGTGCAGTGTCAACACTGTATATGGTGGGGATGGTGCGCTGCTGACCTCGACTCGGGACGTTGTGGGTCGGTGGGGGGAATACTTCGAAGACCTCCTCAATCCCATTAACATGCCTTCCAATGAGGAAGCAGAGCCTGGGGACTCAGAGGTGGGCTCCCCCATCTCTGGGACTGAGGTCACCGAGGTGGTCAAAAAACTCCTTGGTGGCAGGGCCCCGGGGGTGGATAAGATACGCCCAGAGTTCCTCAAGGCTCTGGATGTTGTAGGACTGTCTTGGCTGACACGCCTCTGCAACATCGCATGAACATCAGGGACAGTGCCTCTGGATTGGCAGACCAAGGTGGTGGTCCCCCTCTTTAAGAAGGGGGATCGGAGGGTGTGTTCCAACTACAGAGGGATCACACTCCTCAGCCTCCCTGGAAAAGTCTATTCAGGGGTCCTGGAGAGGAGGGTCCGTCGGATAGTCGAGCCTCAGATTCAGGAGGAACAGTGTGGTTTTTGTCCTGGTCGCGGAACAGTGGACCAGCTCTATACCCTTAGCAGGGTCCTGGAGGGTGCATGGGAGTTTGCCCAACCAGTCTACATGTGTTTTGTGGACTTGGAAAAGGCATTCGACCGTGTCCCTCGGGGAATCCTGTGGGGGGTACTCCGAGAGTATGGGGTACCGGCCCCCCTGATAAGGGCTGTTCAGTCCCTGTACGATCGGTGCCAGAGCTTGGTCCGCATTGCCGGCAGTAAGTCGAACCCGTTTCCAGTGAGAGTTGGACTCCGCCAGGGCTGCCCTTTGTCACCGATTCTGTTCATAACTTTTATGGACAGAATTTCTAGGCGCAGCCAGGGTGTTGAGGGGGTCCGGTTTGGTGGGCTCAGGATTGGGTCACTGCTTTTTGCAGATGATGTTGTCCTGTTTGCTTCATCAGGCCGTGATCTTCAGCTCTCTCTGGATCGGTTTGCAGCCGAGTGTGAAGCGGCTGGGATGAGAATCAGCACCTCCAAATCCGAGACCATGGTCCTCAGCCGGAAAAGGGTGGAGTGCCCTCTCAGGGTTGGTAGCGAGATCCTGCCCCAAGTGGAGGAGTTCAAGTATCTCGGGGTCTTGTTCACGAGTGAGGGAAGAATGGAGCGTGAGATCGACAGGCGGATCGGTGCGGCATCCGCAGTAATGCGGGCGCTGCATCGGTCTGTCGTGGTGAAAAAGGAGCTGAGCCGCAAGGCGAAGCTCTCAATTTACCAGTCGATCTATGTTCCTACCCTCACTTATGGTCATGAGCTATGGGTAGTGACCGAAAGAACGAGATCGCGAATACAAGCGGCTGAAATGAGTTTCCTCCGCAGGGTGTCTGGGCTTTCCCTTAAAGATAGGGTGAAAAGCTCAGTCATCCGGGAGGGGCTCAGAGTAGAGCCGCTGCTCCTCCGCATCGAGAGGAGTCAGATGAGGTGGCTCGGGTATCTGATCAGGATGCCTCCTGGACGCCTCCCTGGTGAGGTGTTCCGGGCACGTCTAACCGGGAGGAGGCCCCGGGGAAGACCCAGGACACGCTGGAGGGACTATGTCTCTCGACTGGCCTGGGAACGCCTTGGGATTCTCCTGGAAGAGCTAGAAGAAGTGGCCGGGGAGAGGGAAGTCTGGGCATCTCTGCTCAAGCTGCTGCCCCCGCGACCCGACCTTGGATAAGCGGGAGACAATGGATGGATGGATGGAGCATGATATTCATTTTCATTGCTATGCCGATGATCTACAGCTTTATTTATCTTTGGGTCATAATAATTCAGGTAGTTGTACTTCACGACTCTATTATTGACATTAAGAACTGGATGTCTTTTAATTTCCTTCAACTAAATTCAGATAACAAAGAAGTGCTAATTATGTTTTATCGACAAAATACTAATTTGGTTAAAGATTCACTGGGACACCTAGCTCTTAAGTTTAATACTGTGGCCAGAAACTTAGGTGTTCTATTTGACTCTAGGTTAAACTTTGAGTTTCATGTTAAAAAACTGTTTCATCCTCATTTTTATCATTTAAGGATTATTGGTAAAGTCAGAGCCATATTGGGTTTTGAGGACACTGAGAAATTAATTCATTATTTTATTACTTCACAACTGGCTTATTGTAACTTCTTGTTCCCCACCCTTAGCTAAACCAGTTGGTCTAGGCTGCAACTGGTGCAAAATGCTGCTGCAAGGTTCCTCACCAGGGGCCTCATGCATTACGGCGTGCGTAGAATTCACACTAAAACATGGCGTATGGACAAAAGTGGAAATGTGCGTACGCACAAAAAAAATCCAGATGCATAATTCTGTGCGTATACCAACTTCCATGTTCTTCCGCTCCATAAATCCCAGTCAGCGTGAAAAGTAACACATGTGCACACGCCACCTGCCAGTCTCCAACTCCTCGCAGAATTACACCTCTTTGAATATGCAAATCAATGTAAATAGCCCTTAAGCTCAGCGTTCTGTGAAAAGGCAATGGCAAAAGCACAGGGGAAAACAGAAGATTTTCAGCAAATACAAAGTGGAGACAAGGAAAAACGTGCTATTTGTTGGTTTAAACAGTGGTATAAAAAACAAAAGAAAGTTGATCGAGTGATATAGTGTCAGAGAAACTCAAAAGCTCAAGTTCACAAAGTTGCACAGTGCTAGAAATAAAAAAGATATATAAAAAAAAAAGAGTTGTAGCCCACCATCTGAGTGTCATATGAAAGCGTATTAGGGTACAGAGAAAAGAAAAAAAAATAGGGACACAATGGGGAAAAAAAAGTTTGAAATGTCAACTTTAATCTCAAAATTTCCACTTTAATCACGTAGTTTATTTTGTCATTAAAGTAGAACATCATAAACTTCATCATAAAATCATTTAATTTACTAGTTTCAGAAACCCCATCACAACTAAAGTAGCACGTTAAATGCTTTGTTTTGTATGTGTTCTTCTATGTGCTCTATGTGTGTGAATCACTACATGCTTTCAGGCTTTCTCTTCCTCCGACAGGACACAGAATCCATTACATTTGTGATATTACAGCTCTCAGAATAATTAAAACACTGAGATGTATACTTGATATCATCCATATCATATCAATTAAATCATGTATTAAACATGGGAACACGGTGGCGCAGTGACACTGATGAACTGGCGCCTCATCCAGAGATTGTTTCTGCCTCACGCAAGATGCTTGCTGCGCCGTGCGCGACCTTCGATGAAATAATTTATTGCAGCGTTATTCTTCTCTTTCAAACGTACTAACTCCCAATTCCTGTCCTTCCTTTTCTTTCTACAAGTACCCAATCGACACACAATCGGTTCAGTAATATACATTAAGCCATCTGTAAGCTTAGAATTCCGATTCTTCAAAACTTTTAAGGAACATTGAAATATCTTTGTAGTACATGTTTAATTATTCTATCCATCCATCCTTCCAGTGTCACACCAGCCCCAGCAAGAATACAGCAGGAGGCAGGAACAATCCCTGAACGGGGCACCTGCTCCTTGCTAGCGCTGCGACATCATGTTCGCACATGTTTAATTATTAAAAATATAGATTATTTAACTCTCTAAGTAACAGCACAAGTACAGACACAAACCAAGTGTAATCAAGAGTTCCCGGTTCGATCCCCACTCACTCCTATATTTGCTGTTTTCAGTAGTAAGCTGCTCTTTTTGTTAATATTATACAGTACACACATGCACTTGGTTTGTGTCTGTACTTGTGCTGTTACTTAGAAAGTCAGATCGGGGGGAGGGGTGATGTTAGTGCGTGTGAGCTTATTCAGTGCAGCAGGAACAACGCACATGTTGATCTTTTTTTTCTTTCAGTACATGTGCCTTCCCTGTTTATTTATATATCTAGTGACTTTTCTGCCTGTCTGTCTCTCTATTACGCAGTGCTCTGTCTGTCTGTGTGTTATGGATCTTGAAAAAATAAGTTATAAGGACAGTTGTTCATGTTAATTGCAGTCTCAATTGTTAAAAAAATATCTTAAAAGGAGCATCCCACATGAAAATATAACGATCTCATTAACTGACAGTGCATACCAATTTATAAATTTTATGTCCGTTTGAGGTTAAAAAGAAGTAACACTTTATCCCCAGCGGGGAACTGAACTCGTGTCTGTGAGGCACAGCAAAGCTACTGCGCTCTGAGAGACAAATCTTAACGCGCTACGCCACGGAAACTGTTGTTTAGATCTTGAAGCTTTTGTGAAAGTGTTTATTTGATCTTTGGAACTCAGGCTTTACACATTCTATAGTTTATGCCTACATTTTGTAACATGACTAAAATATGAAAAAGTTTCTGTTTTAACAATGTGTTTACACAGATTACTGTAGAAATGGTACACACATGAAATGCGTGTGTTCCAAATAACGATCTATTATTTCCACTCTAAAACTCCACTTCGGCGGCATGGTGGCGCAGTGGTAGCGCTGCTGCCTCGCAGTTAGGAGACCCGGGATCGCTTCCCGGGTCCTCCCTGTGTGGAGTTTGCATGTTCTCCCCGTGTCTGCGTGGGTTTCCTCTAGGTGCTCCGGTTTCCTCCCAAAGACATGCAGGTTAAGTGGATTGGCGATTCTAAATTGGCCCTAGTGGGTGTGTTTGTGTGTGTGTCCTGTGGTGGGTTGGCACCCTGCCCGGGGTTGGTTCCTGCCTTGTGCCCTATGTTGGCTGGGATTGGCTCCAGCAGACCCCCGTGACCCTGTGTTTGGATTCAGCGGGTTGGAAAATGGATGGATGGATAAAACTCCACTTCACTCCCAGATAATCAATCAAGGCATGAGCTGGGAGAAGTTCGTGCATGTTCTAAGTCGGAGGGGGGATGGAATAGCTGGCTGCTGGCAGCTTGTCTTTATTAGCATATTTAGAGGACAAAAGACGCTGGTGGAGAGATGTGAACGGATTTAAGAAGCGATTTAAGGTGGGCCGGATCTACGAGTTTTTTCGTAGGCTCTGGTAATTCTAGTGTTAAGAATCTACTTTTAACTTACAAAGCTCTGAATAGTTTGACTCCAGTATATGCTAAAAGGTATGTTGAACTTTTATCATATAGACAGATCTCTTAGATCATCTGGGGCCTCATGCATAACGGCGTGCATAGAATTTGCACTATAACATGACGTATGCACAAAAGCCGAAATGTGCTTACGCACAGAAAAATCCAGATGCAGGAATCTGTGCGTTTGCCAACTTCTGTGCTCTTCCGCTACATAAATCCCGCTCAGCATGGAAATAAACGAACATGCATGTGCTTGCTGTCCCGCCCCAACTCCTCCCAGAATTACACCTCTTTGAATATGCAAATCAATATTAATAGCCCTTAAGCCCAGCGTTCTGTGAAAAGACAACGTCAAAAGTACGAGGAAAAATAGAATTTCAGCGAATACCAAATGGAAGCAAAGAAAAACGTACTATTTGTTGGTTTAAACAGTTATATAAGCAATAAAAGGAAGCTGATCGAGTGACATAGCATGTCGGAGAAACTTGAAAGCTCAAGTTCACAAAGTTGCACAGTGCCCGAAATAAAAAAGTTGTCACATATCAAAGTCGGCATGAAAAGGCGACTTGTAGCCCACCGTCTGAGTGTCATATGAAAGCTTATTGGGGTACAGTGAAAAAAAAGGTACAGAGTGTGAAAAAAGCACAAAAATGTCAACTTTAATCTCGAAATTTCCACTTTAATCACGTACTTTATTTTGTCGTTAAAGTAGAACATCATAAAATTCATCTTAAAATCGTTTAATTTACTAGTTTCTCAAATCCCATCGTAATTAAAGTAGCACGTTAAATGCTTTGTTTTGTATTTGATCTTATATGTGCTCTATGTGCCCGAATCACTACGTGCTCTTCCTCCGACAGGACACAGAATCCATTACTCTCTGAGTAATTAAAATACTGAGAAGTATACGTGATATCATTTTCATGATGATATGAGTTAAAGCATGTTATTAAACATGGGAACACAGTGGCGCAATGATTGTTCATGTCTTACAGCAACATGCTTGCTGCGCCATGCACGACCTTCAATGAAATGCTTTATTACAGAAGTACTGTCTTCTTCAAACGTACTAACCCCCAATTCCTGTCCTTACTTTTCTTTCTCCAAATACCCAATCGCCACACAATCAGCTCTGTAATAGACGTTAAGCCATCTGTAAGCTTAGATCGCCGATTCTTCAAAACTTTTAAGGAACATCGAAATATCTTCATAATGTTTAATTAATCTATCCATCTATCCTTCCAGTGTCACGCCAGCCACAGCATGAAAACAGCGCGAGGCAGGAACAAATCATGAACGAAGCTCAAGCTTGCTAGCGCTGCGGCACCATGTAGTTAAAGTTAAAGTTTTGTATCTGTATAATATAATCAACATATTTTGCTGCATTTCATCTTAAAAATGATATCGTCATCATATGTAAATACGCGCTTTATAAAGTGGCTCAGGTTGGGCGGAGTGGTGGCTCTGAGGCTAAGGATCTGCGCCGGTATCCCGAAGGTTGCTGGTTCGAATCCCCGTCACTGCCAAAAGAGATCCTGCTCTGCTGGGCCCTTGAGCAAGGCCCTTAACCTGTAATTGCTCCAGGGGCGCTGTACAATGGCTGACCCTGCGCTCTGACCCCAAGGGGTATGCGAAAACTACCAAATTCCTAATACAAGAAATTGTATAAGGCAAAATAAAGAACAAAAAAAAAAAATATTATAACTGGATCATAAGTACAATTACCTCACGGTAACTTGCAAGTACAAACAGTTCTACAAGGAGCACTTGACGGACTGATTGAGCGTGTGTATGGTTCTTGGGATGAAACTGTTTGTGAACCGCGAGGTCCGTACAGAAAAGGCTGTGAAGCGTTGGTCGAATGAGTGCAGTTCAAATAGTGAATGGCTGAGGCAGCAAGTGCTTGATGCTGTATACCGATAATTCTCTTTCCGATCACTGTAGATCTGTGATTCACACTCAGATACAGTGATATAAATACTCCGAGTGGTGCAGTGCAAGTAATATGGAAAAAGATGATCCACTGTGGCAACACCTAACGGGAGAAGCTGACAGAAGAAGATGAAGAAGGTGCAGTGAGAGTAACAACGCTAAAGCAGTTATGGTATTTAGAATAGTTTGACCATTCTGTGGACCATTATATTGTTACAGGTTAATTACAATCAGATGCATTAAATTTATGAACGATATGCGGTTAATTTCAGTGTATTTGATAAAGCCGCCCTCGTGGATGTGGATCTAAGAAAGGCTAACCACACTGACGCTGGGTGCCGCCAGTCTGCAAAACCGAGTGGAGAACTTGCGTACGACAGGGTATGAGGTACCGTAGAAAAGTGCGTGGCTTTACGCCAAGTGTAGGTTTTATACACCGCGATTTGAACGTGGAAACGTTCTTACGCAACATTTCTGTGCGTATGCACCGTTTATACATGAGGCCCCTGATCACTGCTTACTCGTCATTCCACGCAGTAGATTAAAAACAAAAGAGGATAGAGCCTTCTCTTTTATGGCCCCCAAATTCCGGAATGGCCTTCCCCTTGATATTAGAACATCTAATTCTGTAACTGCATTTAAATCTTATGTTAATTTAGACTAGCATTTCTTTCTTGTTAGTTTATTTTTACATTTTTTAATCATGTATTATATTTATTTATCTGTTTTTTTTTGATGGATTGCTAATTTTATTCCCTTTTTGGTTGTTTATCTAATTTTATATGAAATATTTTAATTTTTTTTGTTCTGTTGTTGGAAAGCACTAGAAAAGTGCTCAATAAATAAAGTAATAATAATAATAATGTAGATTGTAATGTAGGATGCAGTAGGTAACTAACAATTAATTAAATAACAATAACATAGCATGCCTGCTTTGGGTGAAGTGAGAGGGCTCTTTAGGTGCTTGGACATGGGTAGCACCTGCACCATACTGTTTCAGGTCAAATATCCCTAAATGAGCAATGGAAAAAGCTCCACGAAAAATGTATTAGTCACCAGGGACAGGGCTAACCTACTGACATTCTTTCTTGCACTCGGAGTTATACCTCAACAGAATCTTACATTTCAAAGGTGGATTTGCTTTAGCAGACATCACTGTGTGTGGCGTCTGTCTGCAACATTAGCATGACACAAAAATGAAACTCATTCACTCGGTTTGTATAACTAGTTTGATTTTAATTGTTCTTATGTTATTCTCTGAGTTAGTGTATATATGAAAAAAGGGTATGAAAATAAGGGTCAAATTGTGCCCCTTACTGATTCAATATGGTATGCTTTATGTTCCACTACGCAATAATCCTTTATTACAAGGGATAAGTGGTGACTGTACTGGTGGGTGTGAATGAAGACCATTATCAAGAAATGGCACAAGAAATGGTCATGCACTATTAATAGACTTGGATCATTTGGCACTGTTTCATTAAGTGTGAAACATGGTAAAATTTACTGGATTAAATTAACACATTTAGGGTTTGCATTAAAAAATTTAATTGCAAAAATTTTTAATGCATTAATTGCCTACATTAATGGCAATTAATCTGCAGCTCTATCTTTAATCACACTTTGTGTCAAACATTTGAAGTTTCTTAATTATGGTTTTTGCTATACTGAAAAGTACGTATAGTATATGTTTGATGATACTTCAGTTCTCTCCTGTACAAGAATGGGATTCCTGCTAATTGCCCTCTTCTACAAACTGTGAACTCATAGCATTCTTCCTTGCAAAACTGCTCAAGCTCTGTCAGGTAGCTAGGGGTTCATGAATGAACAGCACTTCTCAAATCCAGTCACAAATTTTCAGTTGGGTGAGATCTCAGGCTGACTCAGCTAACCTAGTTTGTAAGCCATTCCTGTGTAGCTTTCTTTTTATGCTTGGGATTGTCATCTTCCTGAAAAACAGATGTACTACCTGGGGCAGGTTTTTGTAGACGGCGTCAGGTCTCCCTCCAAGATTTCCCTGTATTTTGCTGCATTACTTTTACCCTCCACCCTCATAAGCATTCCAGGGCCTGCTGCAGAAAAGCATCCCCACAGCATGATGCTGCCACCACCATGCTTCACTGTGGAAATGATGTGTTTCTGATAAATGTCTTCTTCTTGCACAATCAGTCAGTTTTTGTGGATGGCCTGCTCTAAGCAGATTAAAAGCTGGGCCATACTTTTTCCATTTTTTAACAATTAATTTAACTGGACTGTAAGAAATATTCAGTGAGTTGGGTATTTTCTTATCTCTATCCTCTAACTTGTGCTTTTCCATCACCTTTTTAGAGTTTGTGGAGTGTTCTTTTGTCTTGCTTGTGTAAGTTGGACCATGCTAGTGAAACCTAACTAGTTGGAACTTCCAGATATGGTACATTTATAATCCAGTCATTTGAAACACCTTGGCAGGTGATATTAAAGGGATAAATACTTATGTGATCTCTTTATTTGTTTTGTATATTTATATTATATATATATATATATATATATATATATATATATATATATATATATATTTCACTGTCAAAAAGGCCAAAGGAAAGTCTCTGCATTACAGTTTCTTTATATATAATACGCTACCATGGTTGTTCATTTGTCTGTCCAGGATTTTAAATCACCTGTAGGTCGCAACTGTTGACCTATTAACCTGAAATTTGGTACACATATACTACGTGACGTCTACTGTCTGCTTTCGGTGTGATGTTTGACCACCAAGGTTATTCCTCTTTTTATTTTATTATATTGTAGAATCAATTCTCGGCAGCGGCCAGCAGGGCGGCCATGCGGCCCATACATACGGGTGCTGTTCTCATCCATACCACCTTCACCATCACTTACCCTACCTCTTCATATCTTAAATCATTCTTGAGGCATATTGAAGACTTAAGTGCCAGCTTAAGTGAAAAATTAAGGAAAATGTACTAATTGCAACACAAACATTTACTTAATCAGTTTTAACACGAAAAGATGGCGACGAAAGAAGAGAAGAAGCGGGCTGCTAGGGTGGAGTAAAGAAGAGCTGCTCAGGAAGCAGCAGGTGCATCAACCTCTGAGCAAACGAATGCTAAATGTACAGAGAGTATGAAAACTATGAATGCTCAAGTCAAGTGTATTCACTGCACGTTATCGTCCAGTGCGCCATTACTGGTGTATAATAATAAGATGTTAAAACTTACAAGGGGTCAGTATTTTTTATAGGCACTGTATAGAAAAGGCACAAATTCATGATGTTCATCTGCATTTGCATTTAGACGTTACATAGGATTTTAAATGTATTATCTATGTGTGAATAATATGTATGTATATACTGTTTGCAGTTATAATGAAATATACAGGTTTATTTCACTTTGATTTGAAAGAAAAGTGGCTTTTTATCTGCTTTGAATTAGCAGTATATAGATTCAGTGCCTTTAAACATCTTTTTTTGTTTCTGAATGAGATGTGCTGTTTTACATGACTGACATAATAACACATTAATATTTTTTGCCTTTCAGTTTAGTGCCTACACTTTAGCACTCACATTCATGCAGGTGTAACAGAAACCTTGACATTTGTGGTGTTAAGTCATGAAAGAAATAGCTTTAGGAAGAGAGGAAAGGGAAGCAATTAAAAAAAAACCCAAAGATTCATTATGTGTTGGTTATGCAGAGTAGTTTCCATCACTGAGTCAGGGAACTCGAGGTAGCCAGTGCTGACCTAATGAAAATAAATGCTTCACACGGTACATTTAATGACTGCTATTTTGCAGTTTAGATTACAGATAATAAATGTTTCTGTTACAAACTACCACAATTAATGTTGATTTAATGTTATATCACAAACAGAAATGCTTAATGTGCCAGGTTTTTTAACCCAACTTGGCCTAAATTCAGCACCATTCAGATCTTTGCACATGCCCATTCTTTTCCCAGCATCTATTGAAATAAATGAGCCACCACCATGTTTCCTTTGATCAGCTCGTAAACTGATCTGTTTAGCATTTCATCTTTCAAAAGCAGTATACATGTCTGTTAAAAATAAATGGCAAAATTCTGTGACAAGACCTATAAGAATCATATTAGACAAATGCTTAATATTTTGTCATTGTCGATGATAAGCAGGAGAAGAAATAAATATTTCTTAAGCCTTATTCTTCTTGATGTGTTTTTGGATAAATAGGCAATTGGCTAATAGTAACAATTTGTCTATGATGACATAGTAGGTGACATTTTTATATGAAGCATTAGAAAAAGGATCATATTGTATTTAGTGTAAGAAGGGATAGCACAGTGGTGTAATGGATAGCACATCTGCCTCATATACCTCAGTGCTTGATACAGTTCTCAGTCCAGTCCATGTGGGTCTGCATGTCCTTTCCTTGTTCTTGCAGGTTTTCATATGTCATAGGTAAGATTATCAGCAACTCTAATTTGGCATGGTGTAAGTGAGGTTTGGTTTCCTACCTTCTACTGGTGTGGTGCACTGCACTACGGAAAGTGATATTCACTTGTCACATTATAGGTATTTATAGCCTTACCTTTGTTTTTAAATAGCTATTGAGAAAATGGGAACACTTACTCTGAGTGGGAAGGAGGTGCGTCAAATCTTCAGAGGAGATGTGGCTTCACAGTGGCTCAGGCTTCATGTGTCTATGGCACGTGTTTCTGATTCATGCAACATTGCAGAAATCGGACACATATCCAGACAGGTGAAGTTGAAAAAGGGAGAGGATGCAATACAAGCATTACATTGTACTTACCAGAGGGAACACAGCTGTGTAGGAGTGAGAGGGTCCGAGGCAATTCATTCACCATAGGGTTCTCACACCAGCTGATGCCACAGTAAATGGGAGAGTTCCAGAAGGAAGGGGAAACGCAGTGTGTGCAGTGTTGCCATGTTTTCCTGGATAGAAGGAGTGATAGTGTGTCAACAGGGTTTGGGCGCCACAGTCCCCCTGGACATATACTGTAAAACTGGGGAACGGACACTAGAGGTCATCTTTTGACGGTTACTAAAATGAATAGTGGTGAACGTGGGTGGTGAGCGAGTGTTAAAGCCCTGGAATATCAATAGGAGATTTTAACCGTGTTTTTTTTTTCTTTAATGTAAATATTTTTTTGATTTCTTTTCCCCTGATCAGTCAAAAGGCAGAAGAAGGAAGGATATTTGTTTTTGTATATAGTTTTTTTTTTGTTTCTCCTTGATTATTGCTTTTGGGAAAGAGGAAGAAGATAGATGTTTTTGTGTAAATAGTGCTTTTGAATAAGAGTTTATTAATATTTTTCTTTTTCTTTTCCTTTCCTGATTTTTGGTAAGTACGGGAGAAAAGGAAAGGACTGTAATTTTTGCAAATATTTTGCTGTTCATTTTTTTGCTATTTTTGCTATGTGTGTGTCATGAGGACTGTGTTTTATTAAATGACACTGCATTACTTTGATATGGGAATTTCTTTGTTGCACCTTTTTGTTTGAAGCACCTATAAAAAAGAACATTTGTTTTTGTTCATTTTGTACATTAGTGTCTATGTCTCCCTGCTCTGAATTTTGATATCTTCAGTCCATGAACTACAAGGGCCCAAAGTTTAGCATGGTGCCATTTCCCACTACATGGTGTATCCCAACTGGATGCTGTAGTTCTAAAGTTCTAAAAATAAAATGTATTATTATTATTATTATTATTATTATTAAAGGCCCCATCCCCACAGCTGAATAGAAAAAGCATGCTCACACAATATTTTAAATTTCAGCTATGGGAGATAAAAAAGAAAACTGATGATTATGCAGTAAGGTTGGAGTAGGGGTCAAATAATTTTTTAATGAAAAACTTCCACATCCTATTTAAATAAATTATAATGCTTAAAATTTGTACCTAGTCTCTTTAGTTAACATCTGGATTTATCACCTTATTCGTCTAATAGGGTAAGAAAGTTAACAGGCAGTCTAAGTACTGGATAGTTGTGTCACAATCACACTGCAGACTATCACACATATGCCCCTTTCATCTGCCTGTTTGATGTTGGTTTGAATGCTTTGTAATTATACTTGGAATCTTTTCACATTCCTTTGAGCAGCTGTGAAGAACAGAAAGAAGCGACAATTATTAATGCAAATCCTAGAGGAAAAATAAGGCACTGAAAAGCTAATCCAATAAGATTCATAGATCTCTTCCTCCATAAACCTTTGAAGCTGGCATTTGCTTGGCCAGGGCACACTTATATTAAACTAAAAGTTCAAATGTTGGCTAGCTTCACTTTTCAGCATTGATTAAGTTCTTGAATTTATATATATATATATATATATATATTTATTTATTTATTTTTTGGGTAATGTTGCTGATGTGCTATTATTGCTTTGAAAGCTTTTCATCCAGTTATAAATTAAGCTTTTTTAGTTACCCCATTTATTTATTCAACTGAATTAAGGGTTACAGTACAATTAAATTTAGAAGCAGACAGACAGAAAGGTCATTTTCAATTTATGGTCATAGTAAGAAGAATCTATGGCATTGTAAAAGATATGATCACACTTTTACCAATAATTGTACTTACTGTTTTGCTGCAAAGACATACATTTTAAATGTAATTTCTGGATAATGTTATATCCAGTTTTGTAGCTTTGGTTTGTCCAAATACAGGGACCGTAATGTTATAGAAGCCCTCTCCTTTAAAAGAGGCCTATAAATCGTCGTATAAATTGGATTATTCATGTTGAACTAAATGAAGTAAAACTTTTTACACATAATTATTAGGATTTGTCAGGGATGACAGGCTGTACAACCAACATTTGGAGTAAAAGTCAAGGGAGGTTTTGCTTAAGCATTATAATGCAGGGAAGCTTCTTCAGGAGTACTTTGTGCAGTTTTTGTACCCATACTGCCAGATTTCTCTCTGTAGTCAAATAATGTACTTTCTGTCTATCTGTCTATCTATTACAAAACAGAAATATCAGCAATAGAGAAAGTTCAGAAGATAGCGGCTAGGTTGCAAGGTATAAGCTATTGTTTTTTAGTTTAAGCAAATGACAATAATAGATGACATGACTGAAGTGTTTAAAATTAGGAAAGAAATTAGTACAGTGGATCCATCGCTCTGCAGTGGGCTGGCGCCCTGCCCGGGGTTTGTTTCCTGCCTTGTGCCCTGTGTTGGCTGCCCCATGACCCTGTAGTTAGGATATAGCGGGTTGGATAATGGATGGATGGATGGATCCATCACTCCAGTCATCCTTTTTATAACCCACTTCAGCATGGTTGTGGGAGAGCTGGAACCTATCACAGAAAGCATAGGGCACAAGGCAGGAACAATCCATGAACAGAATACCAGTCCATCACAGGGTGAACTCACACACACACTTGGGCCAATATATCTAACCCTTATATCTTTGAACAGTGGGTTCCCTGATGTTACTGAAATGAGTTCTTCAACAAGGGCATGACGACACAGAAGGAAACTGTTTAAGTTTAATTTTCACACAAAGTTTCGAAGAAGAGGACTTGGACTTTGAGAAGTGTGGGTCCAGCCTCATGTGGGGAGGCAAAATGGAGGACGGGGACTGGGGGAGGGGGCAAGCTATCTCTAATCTATCCTATTAATCCTTATAATTATAAGTGCCAACATAACAATAGGCTTCATGGGAATAACTCCTGGGAAAATTGGAAATTTAGTTAAGACTAAAAAATGACAACAAAAGTTCAGAAGCAATGTTTCCAAGACTGGACAGTTAACTTTGTGAGCTGAAATGTTAAAGGCCTGAATCACGAATTAAAGAGAAAGAAATTCTCTCACTTAACTGGTCTCAATGCTAAAATAGTATTTTTACAGGAGACCCACTTATTAAGCAAGGATCAGTTTCGGCTGCACAAAGACTGGACTGGCCAAATGTTCCATTCCAGCTATACAAAGAAAACTAGAGGTGTGGAAATTTTTATACATAGAACAGTCTCTTTTGTAGTATCAGATGTAGTATCTGATCCTGAAGGGAGATATATGATTGTCATAGGTGATTTATTTAACTATAAAGTGATTTTGATAAACATTTATGCACCCAATGTAGATGATAGGGCCTTTATCCAAAACGTATTTGCATCCATTCCCAATGTGAACACTCATAAAATTATAATGGCTGGGAAATTCAATTGTGTTTTAAATCCAGACCTAGATAGGTCTCCTGTAACAGGAGTGATGACATCTAACACTGCAAAGACAATTACACAGTTTGTAACTGACCACAACTTATCAGACCCCTGGAGATTTCTAAACCCAAACTCAAGAGCATATTCCTTCTACTCACCAGTACATCATTGCTATTCAAGAATTGATTATTTCTTTGTAGATAACAACTTCTTGCCTACGATTAAATCTTGTAAGTATAACATTATTGTTATTTCTGACCATGCCCCCTTGATTTTAGAGCTAAAATCACTATGCCCCACATATTCATCTCGCAGATGGCGTCTTAATCTACTTTATTAGCAGATGAGAACTGTACAGAATTTATATCCAAACAAATCAATTTTTTAGAGATAAATACATCTTCAGAGGTTTCTGCAGGAACACTGTGGGAAACCATGAAGGCCTTCTTAAGAGGGCAGGTTATCTCATATCTTTCCCACAGAAATAAATTGGAAACCAAGAAGGTATCAGAGCTAATCAATGAAATTACTAGAATAGATCAAGAACATGCCAGGTGTCCAAGTGAGGTGCTTCATAGGAAAAGACAGGCTCTGAATTCAGAGCTCAACCTCTTAACAACTAAAGAAACTGAACAACTCATACTTAAATGAAGACATCATTATTATGAACATGGAGAGAAAGCTAATAAGATCTTATCTCAACAAATCAACAAGCAAGAAGTTTGCAATGCAATCCCAGCAATCACTAACACAAATGGAGACAAAATCATTGACCATAAAAATATAATGCATACATTTTGAGATTATTATAAATCCTTATATTATACTGACATTAAAGAAGACAAGACACGATCTAATGCATTTTTGGATGCATTACAGATACCACAAATAGATACTCTTAGTGAAGAGGAATTGAATAAACCACTGGCATTATCAGAATTGCTAGATGCTATAAACTCACTGCAGAGTGGGAAAGCAGCATGCCCTGATGGCTACCCTGCCAGCTAGCTCCCCTTCTATTAGAAACATTTACAGAAGCTAGAGAAAATAAAATTCTATCTCAAACTTTTCAAAAAGCATTAATTACTGTCTTTCCTAAACAAAATAAGGACTTATTAAAATGTGTATCGTACAGACTAATTTCACTTCTGAATAATGATATTAAGATACTCTCCAAAGTCGTAGCTAGAAGGATGAAGAAAGTGCTACCTTCGGTAATATCATAAGACCATACTGAATTTATTAAAGGCAGACACTTAGCTTCTAATCTTTGATGCCTGTTTAATGTAATATATTCACCTACAAAGTCAAACACCTCGGAGATATTATTATTGTTTAATACAGAAAAAGCAATTGACATGGTAGAATTGAACTACCTTTTCACTACATTGGAGAAATTTGGATTTGGCTCAAACATTTGTACATTGATCAAACTACTGTATACCAATCCAGAAGCTTCAGTTTGTATTAACAACATTAATTCAGACTACTTTAAACTAGAGCTTGGTACCAGACAAGGATGCCCCTTATCACAACTGCTTTTTGCAATTGCCATTGAGCCAATGGCAATTCATTGTCAAAATGCTATTAACATAAAGGGGATTATCAGAGAAGGACTGGAACAGAAAGTTTCTCTATATACAGATGATATGGTACTGTACTGTATATATCAGATCCACAAAATACTGTGTTTGCAGTCCTAAAACCACTAACAGAATTTCAAAAGATTTCTGGTCTCAGAATCAATTTGAATAAAGGTGTCCTATTTCAAGTGAATTCTCAAGTATACAATATTAGATTAGACACCTTCCCTTTTATCATCGCAGATCAGTTTAAATACCTAGGGGTAAACATCACAAGTAAACATAAAGCTCTTTATCAATTAAATTTTGCCGTCTGTATGGAAAAAATTAAGCAAGACTTGCATAGATGGTCAACCCTTCATCTCACTTTAGTTGGAAGAATTAACATTGTTAAGATGAACATCCTTCCTGAGCTTCTCTTTTTATTTCAAAACATTTCAATATACATCAATGGATCATTTTTTAAGAAATTCGATTCAACCATAACCTCATTTATTTGCAATTCAAAACATCCACTTATCCAAAGGGCGACCCTAGAAAGACCTAATGCAGAAGGTGGCATGGCTCTACCTAACTTTCAATTTTATTACTGTGCAGCAAATATACAAACTATAAACACATGGATATGGACACAAATAGATGAACATACACAGGCTTGGTCCACAATAGAAATAAAATCCTGCAGTACTTCTTTAAATTCCTTGCTTTGCACCCCAATAAATACAAGTTATCGCCAATATACTAACAACCCAATCGCCAATATACTAACAACCCAATTTTGCTTCACTAAATCAGAATATGGAACCAATGTAGGAAATATTTTAAGACAGAGAAGCTTTTATCTGTGGCATCTCTGCACGAGAACCACCTTTTTCCACCCTCTCAAACATATGCAGTTTTTAATGTCTGGAAAATAATCAGGATTAAATCACTTAGAGATCTGTACATAGACAATGTCTTCGCATTCTACAAACAATTACAAACCAAATTTAACTTTCCAGCAACACATTTCTTTCACTACCATCAAATTTGAAACTCTGTTAAACAGAACTTGCCCAATTTTCCTCACCTCCCACCTACCTCTATGCCGGAAAAAATATTGCTCAGTCTCAAGGAATCAGACAGCATTTCTGCAATATATAAAACTATTTTACAGTCCCACCCCTTTCAAAGAGCCAAGAGAACAGTGGGAAAAGGATATCCTACCCAACATTTCAGAAAAGGAGTAGAAAGTAGCAATGCACAGAGTTCACTCGAGCTCCATATGCGCAAAGCATAGAATTATTCAACTCAAAATTATATATTGAGTGCATCTCTCTCGTTTAAAATTGTTCAAAATGTTTCCAGGGCAAGGTTCAACCTGCAAATCACTGGGCCACATGTTTTGGGCCTGCACCAAATTAACATCATTCTGGACCCAAATCTTTAAATGCCTTTCAGACAGCCTTGGTGTCCCAATCCCTCCTAACCCATTAACAGTTGTGTTTTCATGTTGTGTAAGCAGGATCTCTCCCCAACTTTACTCCATTTATTTTTATTCATTTATTATTTTATCTATTTATTTGTCTTTACTAGCATAAAGGTTTACACTGCTGGCCTAGCTCTCTTTCTCAGGGGTGGGGGTTGATTTGTTTCTAACCTTTTTTTTTTTTGTAAAACTTGAGTTATGTGTATGGAATGTTATTTGATTGTAATAAAATCAATAAAATTTAAAAAAAAGGCAAACTCAGTTGTAGGACACAGGACACACTTAGGACTCCCTGGAGGTCATAGTCAAAGAGGGAATTAAAAAAAAGTTTTGAAGGTTTTTTCTACACAGCATTTTGGCAACCCTTAAAACCTGATTTGATGTTATTTTGGAAAAAAACAAAGTTAAAAAAAATGAAAAAAAAAAAAGTTTTGTTGAGTCAAAGGCATAGTCTTATCAAAATTGTTCTAATGTTCTCTCACTTAATATTTCAATAATATTTATAATATATAACATTTCAATATACAATAAGCAACTCATGGCATTAATGCCACCAAGATTTTTTTATGTTGGTCATAACACATATATTCTAAGGGATATTTTTTACATTTAAAATCAAATTGAAAATATAAATATTATTATCTAAGAATGATATGTTTGGCTATGTTTGGTACTTTTGTAAGTCAAAGTTATTTTTCCACAGTCAAGATATGCATTAAGTTGCTGTGAGAAATTATGATTTTTATGTATGTGTTATCAAAGTTTTATTGGTAAAATGAAAAAGGAATACAGTAAAAAGAAACCAACAATAATAACTGATTTTTGGACTATGTTCTTTTAAGTTTTTAAGAAATGCTGTCTGTTCTTTCTTTCTAAAATGGAGACTGTTGGGAATTGGTCAAAAAATGTACAGAATACATCCATTTGGAAATGGTAAAGGCTTCCGTTTCAGAAAACATGCCTTCAGTCTTTCAGGTAATACGTTTATGAAAACAAAAGGAAATTGCATTCCTTTCTTCTATTCTTTGTAATATTTATCCTAAGATAAAGATACATTCAACCATCAGGGTTTGAGCTCTCATGTAAATAAGGACGTAAAATAACACAAAATCATGCAAGATTCTGAAGCTGCTCAGTGAAGAATTGTTCTTCATAGTTGGAGATATCACAAGTACAAAATGGCATCTTAATTTGTGTAAATCTTGAAAAAAATCTTACTCTGTGTTTTCAAATCAAAGGCAGAATTTATAAATTAGCTACAGGAAACCACGCCACTGAGGGTGAAAGGTTGCCACTGAGACAGGTAATGAGGTGGAAAGCGTAGTCCAAAGAAATAATGCTGTATAGTATTGTAAGTACATTTGTTCCTTTGTTTATAGGGTAATTACTGTCATGTGTACAGAGTACAGTGAAATTCTTACTTGCGTGTGCTTATCAACATGTAACACATCATCCCTCGCCAGTGCCATGATTAGGCAGTATAACAACATTATCTCAAAATTTCTGTCTGCCCTACCTGAAAAATGTCAGAACACATTTGTCATAACCTAGTAGCAACAAACTGTATAAAGAATGTGTTAATGGTTTCTTGGGATATAGCCTGTGGCATGAGCATTTTAAATGAATAAATAAACAGCACGCTTGAGTTTTCATTTGGGGTGTAGCACTGGGTTCAAGATTGCTGCACTTACATTCCACAGTAGTTTAAAATGGAGCTGAAGTGTGAGAGACAATAACAAGAATGTTATGAACAGAAAGTTACAAGAGATCGGAAGTTGAAGAAAAAATGTAAATAAAAGTTAGAAAGGGTAGTATCATAGAGGGAGCCAGTGCTGCAGGTATGAAGGCAGGCAGTTGGGAGTAGCCGCACAGTAATATTTTGCCAAGTGGTTGAATGGTAGAGGTAGCTCCAGTTTAGTACCTTTGAAGAGCTGGAACGACCATGAACTCATGAAAGCTTCAAGAGACATCAAGGAAATGATGACAGGAGTAGCAAGGCTTAGTGTGGCACCCTTCAGAACACCAAGGGACTGGCGGTAGGGGATCCCAAGACAGGGTTTAATGGATGACTATTCCTGTCGGCGGGCGCCTCTTAATGCTGCAGGGTGCCAGAAGTGACATCAGGTTTAGAGAGGGAAAACTGTGGCTCAGATTGTATGCCCTTGATTTTAATGGAATATTTTATGTTTGACTTTGTACTTTTTACCTTCTGCAATGTTCTCTCTTTACTTGCTTTTATTCTGGAGTATTCATTTATTAAGAAGAGACACTACACTGAATTTGCACATCATGGATTTCAAACGCTTATTTGCTTATTTGTTTGAAAATATAAGTGCCTGCTCACTTACACCACCTCTTTACTGTGTGTGTCCTCACTTGCTGCAGCTCATCCTTGGGTACTTTATTGGCAGATTCAGTTGGTTTCTAGAGGTTGTCTCGAGGAGTTTGGAGCTAATCCAGACTGTCATGTTTCTATTATTTCAGCGCCTTCAATAATATCACTAACAGGAAAAGGCTGGGTGCTTAGCCACCCTAAAATCCACTGAAATACCTAATTAACCTAACACACACCTCTTTGGAAATGAGAGAGGGAAACTGGAATAGTTGGGAGAAAACCCTTGCAGATGTGAGGGAGAACATACCAAATCCACACAGCCAACTAGGCATGGAATAACTAGCTTAATTCAAAGCTCCAATCTTCCTTACAATAAAAAATCTCAGAACACAAGTCTCCATTACCTCCTTCTCTTCTTTCATCTGCATTTTTTTGCATTAAAACTGATTACTTAGCATGTTTTCCTTAATTTTTCACTTAAACTGGCATTTATGTCTTCAATCTGCCTAAAGAATGATTTAAGATATGAAGAGGTAGGGAATGAGAACGGCGCCTGTACGCATGCGCCGCATGGCCGTCCTGCTGCCCACTGCTGAGAGTTAATTCTACAATAAAATAAAATAAAAAGAGGAATAACCTTGGAGGTCAGTCATCATCCAGAAAGCAGATAGTAGACGTCACGTAGTATAAGTGTACCAAATTTCAGGTCAATAGTTCAAACGGTTTTTGAGCTACATGTGATTTAAAATCCTGGACAGACAAACGGACAGCTACGGTAGCGTATTATATAAGAAGATATATATTCATTTTAAACACTTGTCATATTTGCAGCTATGTTTTGTATGCCTGGTTTTCTTATTTTAAGGCTATAACCTTTTCATTTATTTTTTCAAGCTAACTTAGGGCATAATCAATTAGGCTGATGACCAAGCTGATCCCATTCCAGCGTTGTGAATGATACAAGTCATTAGGTTCATATTTTTTCAAACTTCTTGAAGGGTTTTGCTTCACATGACAGTGTTCCAAATGTTTGTTCCTCTGTTACTGCCAGAAACCAGGTGTCTCAGCAACACATTTATAAATGTCTTATTTTTTCCTGCCAGCTGGTCAGGAAACCGAGCATAATGGTTGAATTCCCTCTGGCAAATGTTCAGTATTTAGATATTTGATGACATTCGTAGACACCTAGATACTTATATGAATGATGGTCAAGTAACATAGCAAATTTCTGCACACAGATACTGACAACAACCCAAACTCTTAGTCAGGAGAGAATGGATCTTAAACGTAAGAGATCATGGTATCATAAAGAATAAGAAAAAGTATCTGAACCAATGGATATGTTACAGTACAAATGTAAGTAAAAGATACTGACAACAACCCAAACTCTTAGTCAGGAGAGAATGGATCTTAAACGTGAGAGATCATGGTATCATAAAGAATAAGAAAAAGTATCTGAACCAATGGATATGTTACAGTACAAATGTAAGTAAAAAACATGAGAGGGTGCCTGTATGGAATCTTCAATAGAAGTGCAAACCACTCGATATCTGATTTTGGGTTGATCAGCTGTAGACAAGCATAACAATGAAAGCTTTTGTTTTGTGGGTTTAAGTCATCAGCACTGATAAGCAGGAGCAAGGCAGTGGAGTTGGGAAGAAGCACAGAATTATTAATAGAGAGCCAAGAAAGGTGAGTGTGGTAACTGCATTTTATTATTTGTATCTTTGTTGAAGGTTTGATAATACTTTACTTCTCTATTGTATCTGGAAAGTAGATACCGTTGCTCCTATTTTATCATGCTAAAGTTATATATTAAGATAAAAGAGCTGTGTCTTATGTATTTACTTCATTGAGCCTTTGATGCATCATACATCTCTACATATTTTAAATGTGAAATACAAACACAGTGATTTTTTTTTCAATTTAACCTTTAAGGTAGAAAAAAAACTAATAGCATTTTACTTTTTTCCACATAGAAAATTTATTTTCCAGGGCATACCTCAATTTGCTCCTAATAAATTCTAATGTCAGGCAATTGCAAGTACTGAGTGTAGTGGTTTAGTGCCTTCTGCTGCAGTCTTTATCAATGAATATAATGAGATATTTGTCTGCATTTTTTTATGCTGTTAAGCAATGAAAAATATGTTCTTTTTTTCAGGTAAGGAAGACAGAAATTCTGAAGTGAGGTAGTACTGTCACTAATCAGGGTGCTGGAGAATGGTGATGTGTTGCATGTTGATTAGCACTTGCAAGTAAGAGTTTCATTGTACTCTATACATGTAACAATAATGACCCTATGAACAAGGCAGCCAGCTACCCGCTAGTGCTTGTTTTTATTTTGTTTTGTTTTAGCACTGCTTGGGTAGATGTGGGACATCTCCAGGAGTTAAAGAAAAACAGGGTAATGCTGCCAAAGAATCTTTGTATATTTGGAGTCTCAATACTCAACAGACCATTCCAAAATAAAAGGTTTAAAATTTGTTTTAAAAAATAGTAAAAAATTAAGTTTGTTTTACCAAAAACCTAATTTGAACACTTCTTTTCCTATAAAATATAAAAAGTTATCTTCTCTTTGATATATGCTATAGAATTGGTGGCTGTCCATCATCTTCTTCCAAATGAAGCAACACACAGAAAGGTATGCAATATTGTGAATGTCAACACCTAAACAAACTCCAGATGAATAAGCATGGAAACATTACTATGACACTCCCAAGGCTCCAGACATCTCAATCACATTATTCAGACACTAAGAGTTGAGTTTATAATTAATTGTTGATTCTCAAACTTGGCTAACGAGGCGCAAGATTGTAGGAGAAAGATAGGATGTTGTTTTTTTACTATTACTTTGTTTAGCCCCTGCTAGTTCGTATATGACTTTATTTTTCTTCAGCTGGACTACTGTGTACATGCATGAATACATTCACCATTTTCTCTGCATATATATAACTACATGTTACAGAGATCAATGGCATGGCCATTCCCTGGAAATGTGTAAATTCTTCTTTAGAAAAATGCTTCACTTGTCACCATCACTCAACAATTCACAAAGCAAACACAAATAAAAAACAAAGCAACATAACAAGCTTGGGAGATCTAGGAAATTTCTACATGGCTGCAGTCATTAACATCACAACCGTCACAATCACTTTGACCATAAGAGGAAAACTTTCTGGTTCTTACCATAACCATTTAACACTAGAATTACCAGAGCCTACGAAAAAACTCGTATATCCGGCCCACCTTAAATCGCTTCTTAAATCCGTTCACACCTCTCCGCCAGCATCCTTTGTCCTCTAAATGTGCTGATAAAAGACAAGCTGCCAGCAGCCTGCTATTCCATCCCCCCACCGACTTAGAACGTGAGCAAAGTTTTCCCAGCTCACGCCTTGATTAATTATGTGGGAGTGAAGTGGAGTTTTACAGTGGAAATAAGAGATCATTATTCTAAAGTAATCTGTGTAAACACATTGTTAAAACAGAAACTTTTTCATATTTTAGTAATAAATGTTACAAAATGTAGTAGGCATAAACTATACAATATATAAAGCCCGAGTTCCAAAGATCAAATAAACACTTTCACAAAAGCTTCAAGAATGATTTAACAGCTTCTGTGGCGTAGTGTGCTAAGATTTGCCTTTTAGCGCAGAGCAGCTTTTCCTTGCCTCATAGACCTGAGTTCGATTCCCCGCTGGGGTTGAAGTGTTGCTTTTTTTTTCTTTTCTTTTAAACCTCAAACGGACATAAAATTTATACATTGGTATGCACTGTCAGTTACTGAGATCGTTATATTTTCATGTGGGATGCTCCTTTTCAAATAATTTTTTAACAATTGAGACTGCAATTAACAGGAACAACTGTCCTTATAACTTATTTTTAAGATCCATAACACACAGACAGACAGAGCACTGCGTAATAGAGAGACAGACAGGCAGAGAAGTCACTAGATATATAAATAAACAGGGAAACCACGTGTACTGAAAGAAAAAAAGAACAACATGTGCGTTGTCCCAGCTGCACTGAATAAGCGCAGGCGCTCTAACATCACCCCTCCCCCGATCTTACTTAGAGAGTCAGGGACAACGCACATGTTGTTCTTTTTTTCTTTCAGTACACGTGGCTTCCCTGTTTATTTATATATCTAGTGACTTCTCTGCCTGTCTGTCTCTCTATTACGCAGTGCTCTGTCTGTCTGTGTGTTATGGATCTTAAAAATAAGTTATAAGGACAGTTGTTCCTGTTAATTGCAGTCTCAATTGTTAAAAAAATATTTGAAAAGGAGCATCCCACATGAAAATATAACGATCTCAGTAACTGACAGTGCATACCAATGTATAAATTTTATGTCCGTTTGAGGTTTAAAAGAAAAGAAAAAAAAAAAAGCAACACTTCATCCCCAGTGGGGAATTGAACTCAGGTCTGTGAGGCAAAGAAAAGCTGCTCTGCGCTAAGAGGCAAATCTTAGCACGCTACGCCACAGAAGCTGTTGAAGCATTCTTGAAGCTTTTGTGAAAGTGTTTATTTGATCTTTAGAACTCGGGCTTTATATATTGTATAGTTTATACCTACTACATTTTGTAACATTTATTACTAAAATATGAAAAAGTTTCTGTTTTAACAATGTGTTTACACAGATTACTTTAGAATAATGATCTCTTATTTCCACTGTAAAACTCCACTTCACTCCCACAAAATCAATCAAGGCGTGAGCTGGGAAAACTTCGCTCACGTTCTAAGTCGGTGGGGGGATGGAATAGCCGGCTGCTGGCAGCTTGTCTTTTATCAGCACATTTAGAGGACAAAGGATGCTGGCGGAGAGGTGTGAACGGATTTAAGAAGCGATTTAAGGTGGGCCGGATATACGAGTTTTTTCGTAGGCTCTGGTAATTCTAGTGTTAAGATAAATAAAAAAAAAGTTAAGGACTTTTCATTTATATGTTTCAGTTTGTTCAGGCTGCTGTCTCATATTGAAATCATGGCTGTTCTATTCCTGCCTATGTTTATTTATTTGGCTGACTACTTTATCCGAAGCAACTTACAACATCTATATATATAATTCACTAAGCCGCCGAAAAGTAGCCACCCATGGAAAGCATGCTGGAAGGGGCGTGGATTCACTAAGCTGCCGACAAGTAATACGCCATGGCGCACGCAGGAAGGAGCCACGGCCACCAACTCTAAGACCATTGGATACGACGACAACTCGCAGAGCCACGCCCACCAACTCGGACACGACAACTCGGAAAAAAACGCTGTCATTTATGTTCGTCTGTGCTACAGTACACATGCACCTCTGAGCCACGTTGACTTTTCATTATTCTTTTCGGTTACGACACCCGACCACGTCCACCATCGAAAACCATGGGAGAGGAACAACGAAGCCCCACCCAGAAACTCTACCCCTCCTCCCACGTGATCGGGAACGCACCTCAGAGCATTGCCCGCCAACTCGAACAGCTCATCAAACACATAATCACTCGCTTTGGTCTGTGCTGCTGTCCAAATCCAGCTGTGAGCCACGTTGACTGTTCTTTTGCCCACCATGGCTACCGCTTCAAATGTATTTCATGGAAACAACACTTCTTTCAATGTTATAGAAATTCCTGCATCAGGTAACTGTTTTTGTATCAGTCGGGTTTTTTTTTTTGGAAAAATGTCATTGACGAAACTGTTGCTCTCAAACTTCGCAACATGGCTGTTGGCTTTGTTTGCCAACATTGGGATAACTTCGGCGACGTGGTGTCCGTTGTTGTTAGTCACAGAGGCATTGTTATACAGTCTGCTCAACAATACGCTGACTACATGAATACGTCCGGAGTCTATGGTGGCGAGGCAGAAATTGTGGCAATGTTCCAAATCCTTCCAGCTACTATCAGCATTTACTTCCAAGAACGTCCTCATGCCTCTCCTCGAGTTTACAATCCGGCCCAGCGTCTCTCGATATCCCTGCTCTTTAGCGGTCTTTTGGATCATGGGCATTACGAGGTTCTCATGCCTCTCAAATACACACGTGATAACCTTCTGGTGACATCTTTTGATGCTGTTGGTATGTGCACACAGGGTGCACACCCACTTGCTCGCCACACTAATGTGACATCACCTGCCCACTCTCCTCTTCCTGAAAAACATTTCAAGACACACTCGCCTGAACACACGCATTCCACACAGGACTTTCAATGCACCTTTTTTTCCAAAAGCTTCCGAGTGCAGTGATATCTGAACGCACATTTAAAAAAACACAACACTAAACGAATTATGCAATGTGAACATTGCCAACAATGCTTCAAAACAAGTTGCGCTCTCAAGAAACACTTACGAACTCATTCCTCTCTCACCTTCAATTGCACATTTTGTAACGAGGACTTCACAGGTGAGATGGATCTCCACAACCATATACAGATCCATTCAACACAAAGATTTGTATGCAAAATTTGCGACAAATACTTTCATGCACGCAGATACCTTACTAACCATCTCAAAACGCATTCCCTGATGAATTCTTTTCAGTGTCAACACTGCTCCGAAACCTTCACCCGCCAAAAATCTCTCAAAGCACATTTAAACACCCACTCCATTGAACAAACGCATTCCAAACAGATCTTTCAATGCACGATTTGTTCAAAAACATTCCGAGTGCAGAGATATCTCAGCATGCATTTAAAAACACACTCCACTGAACGAATTATGCAATGTGAACACTGCCAGCAATGCTTCAACACAACTCATTCCAATTCCCTTCAGTGTCAACACAGCACTAAATCGTTCATGCACAAACATCGCATTCAGTTTTCTGCAGCTTTTCAAGAAGATACCGCCATTCACGTCCAAGAACATAACATTGGCCTACCTACCGCGCTATGTGCTTCTTGCAATGCTCTTCATTGGCCAGCAGAGGTCAACAAATCCGGACATTACACTAAGTGTTGTCATGCCAGCAAGGTGTCTTTGCCACTGCTATCCAAACCCCCTCTTTTTTTAAAAGACCTCTTGACTGGCAAGAACCCGCTGTCCCGAAATTACTGTGATCATATCAGGGAATACAACTCTGCTTTAGCTTTCGCGTCAATGGGCGCACACATCTCTCAACCATCTGGACAAGGACCGTATGCTTTCAGAATCCACAGTCAAATTTATCACCAGGTCTCTCCTTTATATACCAATCCTGACACGTCACCACAATACGGTCAGCTATATATCTTCGATTCTGCTGAGGCTACCAGTCAACATTTGCAAAAGGAATGTAATAGCGCTTGCAGTGACAAATTGTTGCTTCAACTAGACAACATGATACGACAGGTTAATCCCTTCGCAAAGTCTTACATGCAAATGCATAACATTATCACTCACGGTAACCCTGTTACTGCTGTACGAATGGTGTTCATGGAAAATCCAGGTCTGGATATGAGAAGGTATAACGCCCTGTCCTGTCAAACTGATGTTGCTGCTATCTTTGTAGGTGAAGAAGGGGAACCTCCTGCACAACGCGACATTTGCATATATCCAAGGGGAGATGCAAGTGTATCTCTGTTCTCAATATGAACTGTGACCCCATGGTTTATCCACTGCTATTCCCTTACGGAGATCCAGGCTGGCACATATAATTGACCCATGTTGAGGAAAAGCGAACCGCGAAAAGAACGCGAGTCACACAGCTCCAATTTAAGGCTTTCAGGCTTGCCATGAGATCTTCATTTAGTGTCTTGCATTCCAGTGGCAAACTCTTCCAGCAATACATCGTCAACACATGTCAGAACAGAAGGCGCGCGTCTACATTACCTTCGCTCACATCAACAAGATTTGCGTGTAGAGCAATACAGGGGACTTATGGATGCTGTCACGGCGAAAGCACATCACCATGACCTCCGCCCTGGACAATTGATCATTCTTCCCTCTACCTTTCAAGGCAGTCCAAGGTACATGCAACAGAACTACCAAAACGCGATGGCAATTGTCCGCAAATGTGGAAAGCCTGACTTATTCTTAACCTTCACCTGCAATCCTGCTTGGCCAGAAATCTGCAACACCATCTCCCATCATGAGCAAATAGAACACAGACCTGACATCGTTGCTCGCGTCTTTCATATCAAACTACGACATTTTCTAACAGATATTCTGGAAAAGAATATTTTCGGCAATGTTCTCGCTTACATCTTCATCATTGAATTCCAAAAACGAGGATTGCCTCATTGCCATATGTTACTTACACTTGACGCACAATCCAAAATAAGGACCAAGGATGATATAGACAAATATGTCTGTGCTGAGCTTCCAAATCCTGAAATACACCCTCGACTTTTCCAAATTGTCACTAAATGCATGGTGCATGGTCCGTGTGGCACGCTCAACGCCAAATCACCTTGCATGAAAGACGGCACGCATACCAAAAATTTCCCAAAAGACTTCAACGCGGAGACTCAAGAAAACACACAAGGATACCCCATATACCGCTGAAGACAAGGGAGAACTGCCGTTGTTGACAAATACGATATCGACAACCGTCTTTATCAGAAATTCAATGCTCATATTAACTTTGAAGTTTGCGCGTCCATTCAATGTATCAAGTATCTTTATAAGTATGTGTACAAAGGACACGACGCTGCATAAATTGCACTTCGCAGGGAGCCAGCCGATGATATTTTTCAACATGACGAAATACAGACTTTTCTTGACGGTAGGTATTTTAGTGCTCCTGAGGCTATGTGGCGTTTGAACAAGTACAGCCTATCAGAAAAATCTTACGTGATTACACGATGACCAGTTCATTTGCCGGAACAACAAATCTTCTTCTTTCATGAGGGTCATGAGGAACAAGCGCTCCAAAGACACGCCCACAAAAACACTATGCTGTTAGCATGGTTTGAACTCAACAAAACAGATCCTGTAGAGTTACATTACACTGATGTTCCGCAACATTACACATTTCAAAAATCCTCTGGAAAATGGAAAAAGAGAATCAGAGGAGGCACAAAAGTGATCGGTAGAATGCCTGTTGTTGCCATTAACGACACCGAACGTTATTACCTCAGACTTCTCCTTATCCGTTGCGTGGGTATGACAAGTTTTCACCATCTACGAACAGTCAATGGTGTCGAATGTAACACTTTCAAAGAAGCTTGCCAAGAATTTGGTCTTCTTAAAGACAACAAGATATGGCATGATACTCTTTCAGAGGCATCCCAGATACGAATGCCACGATTCTTGTGAGAAATGTTCATTTTCATCTGTGTCTTCAGTGAACCACACAACGTTCCACACCTTTGGGACACGCATAAACTCTCCCTTTCCGAAGACTTTCTCACAAAATATTCCACAACCACCGCTTGCATGTATGCTCTCGCTGACATTATTGACATGCTGCAACCACATGGCTTCAACCTGCACAAATTACACCTACCCCCCACTGACATTCCTCCACTGTGTCATTCATCTCCCACCTTCGACGCTCAGGCTGAACACTCACACGCTATAGAACACTACGACAAACTCAACACAGAACAGAAATACGCTGTTGATACTGTTTTAAACGCTGCATATAACAATTCCCATCCCCGATGCTTCTTCTTGGATGGTTCTGCAGGAACATGGAAAACCCTTGTGTACAAAACCCTGATTTATACCATCAGAGCTAGGGGAGACATTCCTACAACCATAGCATCTACAGGAATAGCTGCAACATTATTGCCGGGTGGACGAACTGCTCATTCTGTTTTTCAAATACTTTTGAAGCTCAATACTACTTCCACATGTAACATCAAACCTTCCTCACCACATGCTCAACATCTTCTACAATCCAAAGTTATTATATGGGACGAGGCGCCAATGACACACGCATACGCATTCCAGGCAGTTGACAGGTTATTACGTGACCTCACGGGTGACACGCAGCCTTTTGGAGGCAAAACAATACTATTGGGTGGAGATTTCCGACAAATTCTCCCCGTCATTATGCGTGGCTCCCGCGCGCTTACCGCCAGTTGCATTAACAAGCACCCTTTGTGGCGTCACATGCATGTTCTTACACTGACAACAAATATGATAGCTCTTCCTGAAGAACAACATTTCGCACAATGGCTCCTTGATGTTGGAGACGGGATAAACGGAACACCTGTGACATTGCCTTCACATTGTTTTCCTTTAATTTCTGATCCCGTTCAATGACTGTATGGCAACATCGACTTCTCAACTGTCACTCTGGAACAACTCAGCACACGAGCTATATTAAGCGTCACCAACGAAGACTCGCTATACCTTAATGAACAAGTGCTAAAACTTATCCCTAACAATAAGGTGACTTTCACGAGCATGGACTCCATCATCACAGAAGATCCTGCAGATCAACTTTTATCCCCCAAGGAATTTCTTAATAGTCTTACTCCTACTGGCATGCCTCCACATACACTCAAAATTAAAATTGGATCCGTCATCGTGCTTCTCAGAAACCTCCTGCCTGCAAAAGGTCTTTGTAATGGCACTAGACTGTCTGTTAGCACCATTCACCGCAATGTACTCGAGTGTAAAACTATCACATCTGCAACCTCACAAACTGTCCTTATTCCCCGGATATGCCTGACCCCGTCAGATTCAAATTTGCCTTTTACTTTTACCCGAAGACAATTTCCTGTTCGATTGGCATTTGCGATGACAATTAATAAGGGACAGCGACAAACTTTCAAAAAGATATGCCTGTATCTGCCAAAACCAGTCTTCACTCACGGACAATTATATGTTGCTCTCTCCAGAGTTCCATCTTTTCATTCACTTTCTGTTGTATCCTCAAACCCTCCCCTTTAAGACACCTGTGTCTTTCCAGAAGTGTTCAACCATCAATAAATAATTATGCGGCGTTTGTTATGCCGCGGGTTCACTATTGTGTTGTATTTTGCTCTCTCCAGAGTTCCATCTTTTCATTCACTTATGGTTGTATTCTCAGACCAACCCGTTTTAGACAACTGTGTCTTTCCGGAAGTGTTTAGCATTCAATAAATAATTATGCATGAGATTGAGCATTAACAGGTCTGTGATGCCCTTGGATGTCCCATACTGCACACGCGCTACACTGAATGGATCAACCAGGGCTTGCATTTGTTCCCCACGAATGAGGAATTCCCAGGAAGTGCGTGTCATACGCTTGCACCCTACCCTTTGTACACACACCCCCCACCCCCTACTACCATGGTCGGGTGACACAAAACACGGCGTCAATCCAGCTGTAAGCCGCATTGACTGTTCATTTGCCTTCCATGGCCACCGCTTCAAATGTATTTCATGGAAACAACACTTCTTTCAATGTTATACAGATTCCTGCATCAAGTAACTGCACGCGCGCTACACTGAATGGATCAACGTGTGTCTACCCGGCGCAGAGAGGCGTGGGTAAGCCGTTGAACCCCATTCGTGCTGCAAACCGGGGAATTCCCAGTAAGTGCAAGTCATACGCTCACACTGATTACGTCCCTGCCCTTTGTACACACCCCCCTCGCTACTACCGTGCTCGGGTGACTTGGTGGATTATATATAAAAAAGCAGCCAAAACCGCAAAGATCAATGAAAAGTCTAAGTGACTCACAGGTGCATGTGGACTGTGCAAAGAGGAAAACGACTCAGGTGACGAGTTGGGGGTGGGCACATGAGCAGGCAGTGCATACTGAACAAGAAATCAGAAGATTAGCATGACGGAGGGGGCGAAATGGGCGTCCTTCCCCTCTCCTCCCGTTCCACCCTCCGCGCCCGAGCGCCTTCCACCCCCATCCCTCGCTCTGGGAGGAGAAGGCGCGATGGCGGTCCGCCAGTTTTCAGTCACAGACAATTGTATGTTGGTTCGTTCCATGCATTGTTACAATGTTACTTTTCTTGGTGATTTATGATTTTTCAAATGTTAATTTTCTCCCTGTGCTTAAAAATCATTAAAAAAGCGGCCTGATTATACGGCGTATGGTACGCCGCGGGTTGGCTAGTTTTAGATACAATTGGTTACATTTCTTTTTTGGAGCACAGGCGGATGAAGTGACTTGCCCAGGGTCACACAGTGTCAGTGGGAAGATTTTGAACACACAACCTCAAGGTTTGAAGTCCAAAGCCTTAACCACTGTGCCACACTGTAATCAGAATATACTGTAAGTTTAATATGTCACTGTGCTCTGTGCAAATATTTTAAATCTGCTTTTCTTTTTTTGTCACATGTACAGCTAACACAAAGCCAAATTTAGTACAGGGGCCAAGCATTTATAATTGCTAGACAAGCATCTTAAGACAAGACAAGTTAAGGGCAACTGCAAAATGGGCAGACTGTATACATCAAGCTCCCACTTCGGTAATAGCCTTGTCATGGCGCTACTAGTGTGTAGGTGCTACACACTAGTAGTTGAAGTGTTCCCCTGTGTCAAAGCGCTTTGAGTAGCAAGAAAAGTGCTATATAAATGTAAATAATTACTATTATTATTTTTAAAATTAAGGGGTCACAGCAGCAGCCCCAGAACACAAAGTTTTGATTTTTTTTATCCTTATTGAGAATGTTTAAATGATAGGTTCCATACAAACATAATTTTTCAACGCTACCTAGTCCAAAAAATGTTTTACTGAATATTCTTTTATCATGTCTTTAAAGTTAGGGATTTTATTTTCATTCTCCTTAGTCCCAGATGATTACTGGGCTTTAGTTTACAGCTATTTTACGTTACTTTTATTCACAGCAGAGCCACCAGGTTCCACCAGGTTTGAATAATGCTATTTTAAATTGGAGGGTAATACATTCAGTCAAGTAGAATTTTCAGTTTAAAATGCCTAATTTACATAAGATAAATAAATTGTACAATTATATAATGTTTGCTGATACCCAGCCAAGTGTGTTCATTATGACTGATTTTGCCTAGTAATTTGATTCTGTTTTTTGTTAAGAAGTGCAATAAGGTTAAGGTTCTGTAGAACATTATTGACATTTTCTATAATCCATTGTAGCTAATTTACAACATCCTTCTCTTTTTTATGAAAATTTAACCTACATGAGTGTTGAAATATCAATATTTCCCATTATTTAGCAATAGTCCTGGAATTTATGTGAAGTAAGTGTAATGACATTTAGAATCTTCTATTTTATATGTGGCTAATAGATTTTTGAGTGCAGCATATATTCATTTTGCTTCTACTGGACTAGATACCTATTTATTATGAGAAATACATAAACTGTTTCAGCAATTCACTAATTAGATATTGATAGTAAGAACATGAGATTTAATTAAAATAGTAAATTTGCCAGACAATTCAAACAAGAGTAGAAGAAAAATGTTCTTGCATAATATAGTTCTTTGGTGATGATCAGAAAGTAAAGATTACAAGTGGAAAGAATGGACAAGATTAACTTTCTTTGAGGACAGTAAGGTCAAATGGAATGTGGCCTCACAACAATAATGATATATCTAACATTCCTGAAGTATATCTTATTTCCTCTCAATAATGCAAATCAAAATGCCAGCAGTAAAACTATCATAGTAATAGATTAATGGGTCTGTGAAACTGTAAATTATGTACTTTCTAGTTCACCTCCGTTTTCTGCTGAGTTGATACTTTATAACCTAATATATGCCTTTCATTCCAACAATGATTAGAAAGCATACCTTAATATTTGTGTCTATCAAATATCAGCTCTGCAGTCCACAGTAGAGGCCTGTGGCATAAAATAAAATTTAAATTATATCATGATTCTTCAGACTGTAGAATATCACATCTAAAACAGAAAAATAACATTTAACATACATGGATTTGCAGTGATAGCCACTACTTAAAGTTTGAAATAAATGATAAAAAAAATTCCAGCAGAATTCAAAGGAAACACACTCATTTTTTCTTATATTTTGACTCCAGCTGGTGATTAGAAAAAATAAAAATAACTGCAGTCTAAAATGTCTTACTTGCTTTATCAACTGTAAGCCTATCGTTATTCTTCATTGCCATGCTTGCCCTTTGAAACTCTCTTTCATTGCCAGTTTGTGAAGCACCTGTACAGTTTCCAAATTGAACTGAAACACCTATTCCTTAATGCTTTTTATAACCATATTTCCTGCATTGAATCTGAGACCATTCTTTATTTGTATGAAAGAAGTATATCAATTTTCTTAATCCTTGCTTTTTCAGGCATTGAATCTTTTTACATAAAAATTTGAAACATCATTCTCCAACCCACTCTTCCAATTCACATCTAAAATATGATAAATTAGAGGGTTAGGATTAAGGTAGGGCATACCCACCTTGAATGGCAGGCAATGCACTGGTACACTAGTCCCGTAATATATAATTAATTACTCCCCCATTAATTCAATTGTGAGAGAAAAAACACTAAACAGAAATGTCATTTATTTTTCATTTAACCCATTAGGAAAAAATGTATCTAATTTAGTAATCCATTCCAACTCTTGTTTTAATCGGCATGTTTTATTCCAATAGGGTTGATGTTCCAATGGGTAAAAAACTGGTAAATGATATAGTTGTCCAAAATAATTATAAAGTTTTGTCTGCCTATTCTGATTCTCCATGTATTCTTTTTCTTTTTGATTGTGCAGGATGCCCTAACTAGCAGATCCCTTAGATTTTTATTCTTTCTGCAAGCTGCCATAACATTCCACTTTGTCAAGTCCTCATCCACCTCCCGTACGTGAAGGAAGTTCCTCCGGAGGACTCTCAACACCTGCTGTGCTTGTGTAGAAAATGTAAATATCATTGGCACAATATTTTGTTTCTGTTTCTGTCCATCTCCACCTTCCACCTCTTGTTTCCTATGTATCTGTCCCTCCATTCCTTCCTTCCACTGTCCCATGTAATCCAGTATATCCTCTTCTATTCAGCTTTTTGACCAATACTGTTCCAAAATATTCATATCTTGTATACAATCCAAAAACTCACAATAAACAAATCTTAACCTCCACTGCATAACTTGTTCCTGCAATATCTCCGCCCTCTGAAGCTTATCTGGATTCTCAAACATTATCACTATCTTATTTTTCCCTTCATAATCCATTAGAAATACCCCTAAATACAAAGGCATAATATTTCTTTGGACTAAACATCCAGTACCCTCCTCTATATTCCATTTCTGGATCTTAACCTCAGGCCCTCTCTCAGAGATTTTAACCTCAAGGTTTGGGAAGAGGTTGTTTATATTTATTTTATACAGTAAATCTAAATTTGAAAGTGAAATATTAACATCAGGGTCAAAAATATGGTCTGCCCCATCAGGATCCAAAGGAGTGTGATTAATCCCATGGTCTATTGACTTATTACCTCCAGGGCCAGTAAGACACTGATTAACATCAGGGATACAGTTATACTGATTATCATCAGGGCTTAAAGGACAATAATTATCATCAGTGCTTAAAGGATAATAATTATCATCAGGGCTCAAAGGGTACTGATTAACATGAGAGCTCAAAGGGTACCAATAACATCAGGGCTCAACGGGTACTGGTTAACCTCAGGGCTAGAAGAAGACTGATTAACATCAGGGACTTTTAAACTCTTAACCTTAGGGATCCCAAATAATTTCTCCACCTCTGGGATATAATATTGTACCCTACTGTTAACATCAGGACACCAGTCCACTGCCATTACCCCTTTCCAAAATATTTTTAAAGGGTTCCAGAAAGCCCCCACCCCTAAGGTTTTAAGGTTAGGATTTGGGGGCAGTCCATCCATCTCAAATACTCTGTTCACAGATTTTATAACATTTATCTCTTTATCCAAGCATCAGTCAAACATCCCAGATTGGCAAGGTAGACAGAAAAGGAACAGAAAGAAAGGCAGAATAAGATGTTCTATCCCCCAAAGAGATCCAATATTTAATTTTAGGAAAATTAGGCACAAACCACGAGCTTTAATAAATTAAACACCTAAACAGACCACACCATAATCAGTATAAGTTCTCATTATACCCGTTTATTATTTCCCACAATAATGCTTCCTCCAAAGAATCTGACCATGTAAGCCAAGACAGATCAATTATATCGGAGCCAACGTCTCCCCAGTCTGGAAGTTGAGGAATACCAGTAAATTTATTTAATGAGATACACTTATAAGATAGAAAAGTGTATAAGTCGCTGACACCTCATACTGTATTTCTCATAAAAACCTCCTTGAGTAACCTCTCTTTCTTAAGGCAGAGAATAAAATATGGATCGCCTCAAATTTGTGTGTCATATCAGAACTGAAACCTTGAAAAATCTAATAAGTTGCGACTTTAATATTCCTTGAAAAGTATGTCTAGGATGGAAACTACTCTTTTGTAACAGAGCATGGGTATCAGTACTTTAAAAATATATCTTTGAATTAAGTTTCTTAAGCTGTTCCGAGACCTGCCTGAAATACAACTATGTATCCAAAAGTCATACCCTACTTCAGCTGTTAATTTGAATGTTGGATGGATATTATTTAGGGTTTTAAGAAATAAGTTGAACTCCTCCCTCGTATAAGTCTATACCCCAATGATGTCATCTAAATAGCGTAAATACAATACCAGTAGCATATGACATTTAGTAAATGCTATCTGTTCCCGCTCAGCCATATAAATATTGGCATACGCCGGGGCATATCTCTTCCCATTGGCAGTCCCATGGGTCTGCAGGTACAACTTACCATTTAATTCAAATTAATTCATCTTAAGACTCAATTCTAGCAATTGCAGTAGGTGACTGTCAGGTCTTGTACAATCTGGATACTTTTTAAAAATATTTCTCACAGATTTTAATCCTAATTCAATATCAATATTCGTGTATAAAGATTCCACATCCATTGCAAACATAAACATATGACTAGAAAACCTCTGATTTTTAATCAATTCCAAAAAGTGATAGGTATCCCTAACGTAACTATTGTGGAATTGTGAAAGAGTGTTTAAGTAATGTTCAATAAACTTTGAAATCCCATATGACTCAGATGAACAATCTGAAACAATAGGCCTCCCTGCTGGTACCTGAAAGGGGATCGACCATTTCTCTGGAGGTTTATGGACCTTTGGAAGTAAATAAAATTTCCTGACATGGCAGATCACATGGTCCTGCCAAATAACGTTTTTGTTTAGCACTAATAAATCCTTCCGTCTGTAGACTATTCAAAATATCTCCTATCTTCTGTTTAGTCTTAGTTTGTAATAGTTTTTTTAACGGATGGTAGTGCAACCGATTATTAAGTTGTCTCTGGCCCTCATTAATGTATTGGAACCTATCCATGATTACAGTCATAGACCCTTTATCCGCAGGTTTAATAATAATATTTCTACTACTTTTATGGTATTTCAAAGATTTTCTCTCTGCGGCTGTTAAATTATCAGGTGTCAAGATAGTACCATTAATTTGTGCAAGAAGCTGTTGATCTTTTTTAATTAGTTCTAATATACTCTTGTCAATACTATCATCCTTAGGCACCCAATGAGAAGGGTCTATAAAAAATCTAGGCACATCATCTGATTCACAGTCAAAAATGTCCAAGAATTTTAACCTCCTGTGATATTTATAAATATCTCATCTGATTTCTTCTGTGTCTATCTCCAATGGTGTAGGAACAAACGTAAGGCCTTTTTGTAACAAAGTCATATCCGATTCCGTAAGTCTAAAACCATTGCTCAAATTCATAATATTAGCCTCTTGGGAAGGTACGAACCTGGTTGAACCTTCTAGGAGTTTAAAGCTTCCAACCAGTCATCAATAATCAAATAAGCTTGCTGCTTCTCCCAATGAAACAAATCTTTTTCTAAATCCACAACTTCCATACCTCCACTCTCTATCAAAGTAAAATCCAGGTGTTCATCCAAAATCTGATTAAGTAAACAAATTGCATCATAAATCCTCCTCCTGTTTCTCCAAGGAAAAAGCAATTTTTGCAAACCATATTTGTGCACCAGGGAACTTTTTCTAGCCATATTGTTCAAATCGATCAAATTATTTTTTAATCGTAGTTCCCTAGGCCTAGGAACCTTGAGACAATCATATAAACTAATGCAGAAGATCACATTCACTAACCTAGTAAAAGGTCCTTTACTTTTATCTAAAATCTCTTTTAAATCCCTGATCTTTGCTCCCAGGAAACTACAGTATGTGTAATTCTTTTTACCTGTAATGGGGGATTCTGGAAATATTTGAGTCACCCATTAACAAATGTAACTTAGCCGGATTAGTCACCCAGTCTGTTCTACTCCTTCTTCCCTCACGTCTATCTGGACGTTGTACCAGCTCCATTTGTTCCCACTTTCTAATTTGAAAATTATAGGATCACTTTGGGACAATGGATCAACACAGACCTCAGATACCACTGTGTCCACCATCATCTCCTCCCCCTCGGGTATTAATTGGTATTATCCACCAATTGTCCATCTGAAACTGCCCAAGGAACAACAATTAACATTAAATGTCGAATGTGTTTGTATCTGCTCAACCAACTCCTTACTATTCTTACCCCTTACATTTTAACATTCTAATATTTTATGTTGTTGTTCTATTTCCTGCTCTTCTCCCTGTTTATCCAGTTCCACCTCTTTACCTTGCTCCCCCTCATGTACTCTCTCCACCAAAGAGTCCAAACCACATACGACTTGTATCTGTGACACCTACCCTTCACTTTTCTCTTCTAAACTTCTCTTCTGTGTTGTTACAGCCTCATCTGAACTGGAAAAATGAACTTCCAACAATGGAGAATACACCACCACTGATGCTCCAGCCCTCCCATCCAGCTCCTGTGAAGATGACGCCCCATCGGAAGAGGTAAGTATTTCACTTTTATTTTTATTTCCTTTAGGTACACTCTCAGGTTTCCGAGAAGATGAACTGGGATCAACAAGAAGGGTATGTATGTTTTTATTATTTTTATTTCTTTCCTCAGGCACATTCAAGAAAGATACCTCCAACCTCTCAAAAACAATGTCATGATCAGAAACAGTAGAGGATAAACCCACTAAAGATGAAATATTCTCCTGTACACATGGAAAACATTTTTTAAGCTCTTGAGAAGTTTCCTTAATTAAATCTAGTTTTAGATCCCCATTCTGAATAATATCAGTAACTCCAAGTTGAAAGAAAAAGTATTTAACTAGGTTCTGGAGGATCAATTTTTTAAAAAAGTTTAGGAATTCCAGCACTGTATATCTATCCACTATTTCTACCTGAAGACTGGATAGTGGAATCGGTCCCAAATTATATAATAATGTGCCTCCCAGGAAGATGACGGGTTGTTTAAAGTCCGGACGCCATTGTTTGAAAGTTGAACACTTATTTGGCAACACTAAAAGTTTATAGAGATAGGAGGACAATCAGAATTGGTGTTATCCAATAATTTATTTTTAGAACAATCACCATTCATCATTATCCGTCCATTTATTTTAGGTGTCTTAAGTGTTTTTGCCTCATTTAGTGGTTGTTTAAATTTAGAAGAAGCATCCAATAACCAAGAATCTGAAACAGGAGAAGGTGGACAGGAAATATCAGAATTGGTTTTATAAGATGTTACCCTCACCCCGTCATCTTCACTGGGGGAAACATAATCTGCCACTAAAGAAGGGATATCTGTTTGTGGAAGATAAAAGACTGTTACCTGTTCTGAACCAGGAGATTCAATTTGTGTATCCATAGGTATGGTTGTTAATGGTTTAGCCGTTCCAGAACTGGATATAATAATGTAATAATTTGAAGCAGATTTTATCTAGGTGAAGCGGTCATCCTAAGAACAGAAAAGAGCAAAACATACACAAAAACAAAAACAAAGAAAAATAGAAATCCTAAAGATCAAAAGATTTAAAAGAGGGCTATACATAAGCTGAGGGGTATATAAATTTTTTTTTTAAATGTGAATGTGAATTGCTTTCAGAAGTTTTAGCTGATTTTTTAATTTGTTATTGCATTGAGGGGTATATAAAATTTTTTTTTTAAATGTGAATGTGAATTGCTTTCAGAAGTTTTAGCTGATTTTTTAATTTGTTATTACGTTGAGATTTTCTTTCTTTCTTTCTGGAGTATATCCCTTATTTATACCAGGTTTTTAAAGTGGAATCAGATGTTGTATTGCCCCTTTGCACACACCTAATTGAAACCAAGCTGAAGTTTATTATAGGGACATGGACACATGGTTAGAGCCTCTGCCTAGTCCTCCTATTTCCCATAAGAGCAGGCCACTTATTTCCTTTATGTGTGATTGTGTGTGTACACAGACACTTAAAGTTGCTGAACAAACAAACAACTGTAAAGAATATGAAAGTAAATTCTGCTTATTTTTTTGTAAAGGACATTTCCACTTGAACAAAATACATAAATGTGACAAAAGGTTTTAAGACACATCTGCGTGTTATTGAAAACAGCTTACTTCTCTAAGCAGCCAATCATATTTCTCCAACTTAACACACATTATAGCATGCAGGCATAGTTGAGAGTTTCAGTTGCAGTTCAACCAAACCTCACAATTGGTAAGATGTGTGATGAAAATGACTTTGACAATGGTATGGTATGGTGGTTTTAGCATCCTAGAAACAGCTGGCGTTCTGTTATTTTCATTCACTGCAGTCTAAAGAGTTTAGAGAATATTGCAATAAACAAAAAAGCATTCAGTTAATATGAAAAAGAGCTTATTAATAAGAGATATAAGAAGAAAATGGTCAGACTTGTTCAAATTTATAGAGAAGCCAAAAAAAACAGTGCTCAAATCTTCAAAACAGTGAAAAACAAAACAATATCTTTGAAAACTCAGTTAGTGCGAACTTGTTGTGACTTGACTACAGCAGCAGACAACCATGCCACTCCTGTCAACAAAGAATATAGAGATAAAAAAAACAATGGGTATATGGTCACTTAAGCTGGATGATTAAAAACTGAAAAAACATTGCTTGACATAACAATATCTGCTGTTACATGCAGATGGTAGTGGTCAGAATTTGGTGTAAATAGCATGAACCTATGAAGTTATTCTGCAATGTTTTAATGGTGGTGGTAATGTAATGATGCATGGCTTTTTTGTCGTACATTAGGGCTGTTTTTGCCAGTTGAATTTTACTTGAATGCCAGTGTACCTGAGCATTGCTGATGACCATGTGCAGCCTTTTATATTCATACTATCCTTGTCAATATGAATAATTCCAGCTGGGTCAAAAAATATGTATCATCTCAAACTATTTCAACAAACTTTACAGTGACTTTGGCTTACTCAAAATGCTGGCACAATTTTCAGATTACAGTTAAATAAAGCACTGCTGGAATGAGCTAATACAATGAGATTGCAGCATTATGGTGTGGCTGAAAATTCTGGAAGTAGGAAGATGATGTTACCAAGTCAACAAGTAACAAAATTCCGAAGGTGTTTCCAGCACCCTTATGAATCCATGAGTTGAAGAATTCAAATTGTTCAGCAGGCAAACGAGTTCTTACTTAGTATGAGATGGTTGTGCCTATGAAAGTGTCCAGTGAGTGTAAACATTAATTTTCATGCTTGCACAACAGAGAATCACCTTCTGGTCCCATCTGAGTTATGCAATACCCGGCGCTGCACTGTCACTAATGGTCTTTCTCCTTTTACTTCCCTCACAGTGCCGAGAAGATGCCCAATGAGGGCAATTAAGACAGAGAAGCCCCGCCCTTTCTGACCTAGACTGTATATAAATTGGCCATCCCTGAAAGGGGGCCTTGCTTTTTGGCCCACAGCAATAACCAATGTGAAACTCCCCAAAGCCTGACCAGACCTTTAAGAAGCCCGTTCAAGGCCAATTTGTAGGTGATTGACTTTATTTCAGGTACTCCGCCTGTAAACACCTATTTCTTTTGCTTAAATTTGAACATTTTTAATTTTTGCATTAAACTGGACAACTTGGTTGGTGCCCCAACTTTTCTTTGAGACTCCCTCGAATCTGTCACTAAGATCGCACAATATATTATAAAAATAAATTAAAAAGCTGTACTGTATTTACATTTGATTTATTATTTACATTAAGTACCTGCACTGCGGTGGGTTGGCACCCTGCCCTGGATTGGTTCCTGCCTTGTGCCCTGTGTTGGCTGGGATTGGCTCCAGCAGACCCCCGTGACCCTGTGTTTGGATTCAGCGGGTTGGAAAATGGATGGATGGATGGATTAAGTACCTGCAATGCTTGAAGAAATCATCATTAGCTATGATTTTGTGGTTACTATTTTAGGATTTCACTAGAATGTAATAATGATCTGTTTTGTATAAGCCAACATTTGATATATCCTGCAGTAACAACAAAAAACCTTTTTTTACCATTTTTTGCAGGATTAGTGTAGTTTTAATTCTCATACTTAGCACGTACGTTAAACAGGAAAGCTACCAAACACTTGCAACAAGGCACTTCTCATATCCACTTTGGTGCAGGAAGTCATAGGAAATGAAACAAGAAGTCATTTTAACCTCAAGAGATCAGTATCAACGTGTTGGATATTGATAAAGACATTTGTTATGTTCTTGTCAAATGTTTCAGAAAATGCTGCATTTATATTACAGTTTTTTCATAAGATAAAAACACATTCTATAATAATCTGAGAAACTAGGTCCTGTTTTGATGAACTGACAACACAACTTTATGTAGAGAAAAACTACAAATAACCATGACACCATTTGAAAATAATAGACATCATAAAATAAATAAAACTTATATAAATAATACAGCAAAATAAATAAATAAATACATTCAAATATGTCGGCAATAAATTGGATTTTATGTCCTTTGGATTTAACTCATGAAACAACAGTCAATTTTTCATTTTAAAGTATCCTTTCAAACTTGTCTAGTTGTATTCCTCATATTTTATTCATTATTAATTAATAAAATAAAATAAAGGCTAAATGCAATCTAAGCTCTCCATTACATAGTCCATACAAGTCCTTCCATATATGTAGTACTTTTCTTACACTTCTGCATTGTTCATGAAAAAATGATTGTCATTTCAATGCAAACCCAGAATATACTGAAATATTAAACCCTTAGCATTAAAAGTATTTTCTCTGTAGATGAAACTTGCAGTATGAAATTGTAAAAATCATAAGTGAAGGATCTTCACATACAATATTACATTTTAAACATCTGTGGAAAGCAATTTAACTGAAAAATGAATCATTAATGATTTTTATGAAGGTGTCAATACATATTTGTCTATGAACCTTGTCTTTGAATAATCATTCAAATATCTTAGATCATCTGACTTACACCACACTTAGTGTTAGTGAAAAACGCACAAAATTGGGGTGATATGTAGGAAGTGTCCGGATCCGAATTTAATGCAGGAATATGAAATGGTGCTGTAACAAAAGCAAAGGGCAGTGATTAAAAATGACAACACCTGTTCACCGGTATGTCCTCTTCCACTCTAAGATGGAAGTGACAGATACTTTACAGGTTAGACATCACCACAACTTCTCCCCCATTACTCACTCAGCCATAGCCTGTTAAGACGCTCCTTATACCATCATTCTTGGCGATAGATAGATAGATAGATAGATAGATAGATAGATAGATAGATAGATAGATAGATAGATAGATAGATAGATAGATAGATACTTTGTACAACTCCCATTATAATATGCATGCACACTTTTGAAACCAGGGCAGTCAAGTTTCTTTTTTTTAATTATTTTTGAATTTTTTATCATTTGTTTTGATTTAAGCTATTATTGAAAAAACGTTAAAATTTATTTGTTTTATTTTTTTTCCAACATCTTATTGAATTTATTAAAATCAAACATTCCATACAAGCAAGTCAAATTTTGCAAAACTAGGTTTGAGTCAAATTATGCCAAAAGAGAGCTGGGCCAATAGAATAAAACTTTAACAAAAAAGTTAACATTTAAATAAAAGTATATAGACTTCTGAAATCTATTACCTCTCTTTAAGTGATAACAGTGTAATTATACTGTATTTTATGTGTAGCAGCAGTTTTTTTATATTTGTTATGACAAATCAGAAGAATCCACAGAGACAAAGGGTCTAATAAGAACTGGTCATTTATCCTGTCAGTTTTTCTGATTCTTTTTCAAATTGCCAGTCCCTAGGATTCTTCAATAAGCAAAATATTTATAATATGTGCCGATTTTGCCAATAGTAGTGTAAACCTGGATTCCTCATTTCCAAGATATTATAATTAATTTTTTTCATTGACCAATAAACTGAAATAGGTATAGAGTATAATCTTAATACCATAGGGGAACACTGAAATATCATTATTTGAATTATCATTATTCCCATGACATCCATTTAAGATTTTTATAGGTTTTGAAGATGAGGTCAACTGAGCATTTATAAGTTTAATTTTGACTTATTCAATGTGATAATGACAGTAAAATCTGAACTGTGAAAGATTTTTTAAGGAAATTGTTATATGAGCTGTCATTAATTCTCAACATTGAGTCAATTCATACATTTTGTTGAGGTCAAATATTCAACTCATGTTTGTGTTCTCCAGACGATGCACTTTTCCTCCTCAGTCCAAAGATGTGGCATTACCTCCATTTATTAGTTCATGCTGATGTAGTGTTAGTGGACCTGGCTCTTCTGTCAGAAGTCCATATTTCCAGAAGTTTAAGGCAGTTGGGTGTGTGTCACTCTCTCAAACACTCAAACACCAAAGGGTGCTGTTAACCGATACCTTTTCTCTCTTTCTCACTGCAGACCAGGGGCCTCATGTATAACACTGTGCGTAGAACTCACACTATAACATGGCGTAAGCACAAAAGCGGAAATGTTCAAACACACAAAAAAATCCAGATGCACAAATCTGTGCGAGCGCCAACTTCCACGTTCTTCTGCTACATAAATCCCGGTCAGCATGAAAAGTAACGCACGTGCACACGCCTGCTGTCCCGCCCCAACTCCTCCCAGAATTATGCCTCTTTGAATATGCAAATCTATATAAATAGCCCTTAAGCTCAGCCTTCTGTGAAAAGACAATGTCAAAAGCACAAGGGAAAATATAAGAATTTCAGCGAATACCAAGTGGAGGCAAGGAAAAACGTACTATTTGTTGGTTTAAACAGTGGGGTATAAACGGAAGTTGATCGAGTGACATAGCGTGTCAGAGAAACTTGAAAGCTCAAGTTCACAAAGTCGCACAGTGCCCAAAATAAAAAAGAAGAAGTTGTCACATATCAAAGTCGCTGTGAAAAGGTGAGTCATAGCCCACCATCTGAGGGTCATCTGAAAGCTTATTAGGGTACAGAGAAAAAAAAATAGGCACACTGTGGGAAAAAAGCAGGAAATGTCAACTTTAATCTTGAAATTTCTACTTTAATCACGTAGTTTATTTTGTCATTAAAGCAGAACATCATAAACTTCATCTTAAAATCGTTTACTAGTTTCTCAAATCCCATCATAACTAAAGTAGCACGTTAAATGCTTTGTTTTGTATTTGATCTTCTATGTGCTCTATGTGTGTAAATCACTACGTGCTTCCGTGCTTTCTCTTCCTCTGACAGAACACAGAAGCCATTACATTTGTAATATTACAGCTCTCTGAATAATTACTGAGATGTATACGTGATATCATTTTCATGATGATAGGAGTTAAAGCATGTTATTTAACATGAGAATTCAGTGGCGCAGTGATTGTTCATGTCTCATGCAAGATGCTTGCTGTGCCGTGCACGACCTTCGATGAAATACTTTATTGTAGCAGTACTGTCTCTTTCAAATGTACTAACCCCCAATTCCTGTCCTTACTTTTCTTTCTCCAAATACCCAATCGCCACACAATCAGCTCTGTAATAGATGTTAAGCCATCTGTAAGCTTAGAACGCAGATTCTTCAAAACTTTTAAGGAACATTGAAACATCTTCGTGGTACATGTTTAATTATTCTATCCATCTATCCTTCCAGTGTCGCGCCAGCCCCAACAAGAATACAGCGCGAGGCGGGAACAATCCGTGAGTGGAGCACCAGATCCTTGCTAACGCAGCGACACAGTGTCCTCACATGTTTAATTATTAACAATATAGATTAAATGAAGTTAAAGTTTTATCTGTATAGTATAATATACATATTTTGCTGCATTTCATCTTAAAAATGATATCGTCATCATATGTAAATACACAATTTATAAAGCGCTCAGGTTGTACAATATTATAACTGTAGTGCAAGTTTACAGTGAGGTGATTGTACTTATAAGTTCTACAAGGAGCACTTGATGGACTGATTGAGTGCATTTATAGATCTTGGGATGAAACTGATTCTGAACCATGAGGTCTGTACAGGATAGGCTTTGAAGCATTTGCCGTGTGAGAGCAGTTCAATAGACAGCATGGCTGAGGCAGTGTGTGCTTGTTGCTGTATACCGATAATTCTCTTTCCGATCAGCTGCTGTAGATCTGTGATTCCCCTCTCAGATACAGTGATATAAATACTACCTACCTGGGAGCAGCTGAAAGAAGAAAAAGAAGGTGCTTTGAGAGTAACAATGCTAAAACAGCTATGGTATTTGGAATACTTTGGCTATTCCCTGGACCATTATATTGTTAAAAGTTAATTACAATCAGATGCCTCAAACTAATAAACAATATGCAGTTAGTTTCAGTATATATGATAAAGCTGTGTCAGGGATGGGGATCTAAAAAAAAAGGGTAAGCACACAGGAACAGTAGCACTGCTTTGACACTGGGTGCCGCCAGTTTGCAAAACCGAGCGGAAAACTTGCATACGCCAGGGTTGGAGCTACCGTGAAAATGTGCATGGCTTTACGCCAAGTTTAGGTTTTATACAGCGCGATTTGATCATGGAAACATTTGTACGCAACATTTTTGTGCATGCACACCATTTATACATGAGGTCCCAGAAGATTAACAACCTGACGTCACTTCCAGTGTCCACCTGCCTGGACCCGGCTCTTCTGTCAGAAGTCCATATTTACAGAAGCTTGAGGCAGTCTACCTAGAGACTTGTGTTTTTATGTGTTTATCTTGTATTTTTATGCGTTTGAACCCACCTTTTTTTTTTTTTTAAGTAATTCGTAGTTAGCAATAATCTCTCTGTCTTTTTTGTTAAAGTGACATAGTCAGCAGGATTAATCAAACATTGCTGAAGATGGCGCAACAGGAAAAAAGAAACCAATTGCACACCATGATGGCGGAAATCAAGGCTTTAACACTAGAATTACCAAAGCCTATGAAAAAACTTGTAAACCCGGCCCACCTTAAATCCCTTCGCACCTCTCTGTCAGCGTCTTTTGTCTTGGAAATGTGTCGATAAGTACAAGCAGCAAACAGCCTGCTAAACCATCCCCCCCACCGCCACAGAAAGTGCAAGACGTTCTCCCAGTTCAAGCCTTGATTATCTGGGAGTAAGCTACCTAGAATTGTATAGGGTAAATAATTTCATGTGTGTTCTGTGTCTACAACAATCTATGTAAATACATCGTTAAAACAGAAATGTTTTTCATGTTTTAGTAATGACAAAATGTAGACATGAACTGTATAATGTGTGAAGGCTGAAGTCCAAATATCATATAAACACTTTCACAAAAGGTGCAAGGATAATACAACAGCTTCCATGGTGCTGACTTATAACCCAGAGGTTGCATGTTTGAAACCAGCTCCCCCACAAATTTGCTGTTTTGAGTTAGTGAGCTGCTGTTATTGTTAATATTATACAATAGATTTGATTTATGTCTGTAAACGGCGGTGTAAATTTATAGTACTTGTAAAAGTTAGTGTTTTTTTTTTTGTTTTTTTTTTACTTTTATTCTCTCAGTCACAATACAACACCCACCCCCCGTCCCAGATCTGACACTGTTAGTTTTTATCTGAAACTGGGAATAACTGTAGATGTGAGTGGTGTTTTGAGACAATGGAACTGGTAATTCTCTGATCTAGAGGGATAAAAACTGACACACAAACCGCTGGTGTATCATGCCTTTCTGGCATGTCATTGTCACTTGAATTTTTTCTGTTCAGTTTTATTGAGTGTTAATGCTCACGCTGAATTAGTATGCACCTTATTTTCTTAACTAGGAAAAGAAAATCCAAGCGCATTTCTCCAGTTTTGATGTCACTACATTGGTTACCTTTTTCATTCAGAATTGACTTTAAAATACTGCTTACGGTTTATAAAGCCTTAAATAATCTCGCTCCATCTTATATTTCGGAATGTCTGACACCTTACACTCCAAATCGTAACCTTAGATCTTCAAATGAGTGTCTGCTTAGAATTCCAAGAGCTAAACTTAAAAGAAGTTGTGAGGCAGCCTTCTGCCGTTATGCACCTAAAATCTGGAATAGCTTGCCAATAGGAATTCGCCAGGCTAATACAGTGGAGCACTTTAAAACACTGCTGAAAACACATTACTTTAACAAGGCTTTCTCATAGCTTCATCTTAGTTTAATCCTGACGCTCTGTATATTCAGTTAATTATAATTATTATTCATGGTGGCTCCAAAATCCATACTAACCCCTACTCTCTCTTCTGTTCTTTTTCTGGTTTTCTGTGGTGGCGATCTGCGCCACCACCACCTGATCAAAGCACCGTGATGTCCCTACATTGATGGATTAAAGACCAGAAGTCCACGTGACCGTCATCATCAAGTCCTTCCATGAGAACCCTGAATACCATGAGGACTGATTGAGGTCATTTATGTTAAGTAGAATGCCCAGAGGGGGCTGGGCGGTCTCGTGGCCTGGAACACCTGCAGGTTTTATTTTTTCTCCAGCTGTTGGGAGTTTTTTTTGTTTTTTCTGTCCTCCCTGGCCATTGGACCTTACTTTTATTCTATGTTAATTAGTGTTCTCTTATTTTAATTATTTTGTTTTTTTTTCTCTTTCTTCATCATGTAAAGCACTTTGAGCTACATTATTTGTATGAAAATGTGCTACATAAATAAATGTTGTTGTTGTTGTTATGGACCATGATGTCAAAGCCTGCACTGACAAAAAACAGAGATATAGGTATATATGATATTTGGAATTATTCATTGTATGACCTGTATAGTACATTTCGGAAAACATTGTGGCGCTGATGCAACATTATTCATATTCATTCACATGCCTTCTTTTGGTTGTAATCAGTGACCACGACACACTCAAAGACCATCCTTTCTACATTTATAAAAAATGTGTACCTGTTGCAATGTACACACTTGTCCTGGAATAATCTGTGAAATATCTTAACTTGCTACATACAACAGTGTGACACATGCAGCACTTTTACTGGACAATTTTGTGCTTAAGTTAGTTTTCAAAGAAAAAAAAATTTATTATGTATTGCACATTAATATACCATAACTTCAATAACTTCATTTTGGTGAAGCAGATAAAATTTTGTTAAAGTTTGTACATTGAATTTATAGTTTGTGTTAAATTGACTGTTATTGTTAGTCAGTTGAGCAGATACATTTTAAGAACTGTGGCAGTTCAAGCATGATAGAGACACATGAGACTATTTTTACTCTGTTTCAGCAATGTTATCCATTTTTCTATGATTGTTACATTTTGGAAATAAGACATATTACTGGAGGCAGCAGAACTATTATTATTATTATCACAAATCTGTATCAGAAATGTTACACTAACTGAGTCCCTAAAAACTGTTCCTAAAGGGAACGTTGGCTGAGTGGGTAAATTTTGTGTTGCAATATATAAGTAACCATCGAAAGATTGTGATTCAGACCTATGAATGTAATGCTCCGACTTCACCCTGTCAAGTAAGCGAACCAGCTGGTGTGGCGCAACGTCAAGGGCGTCTCCTCGGGTGCTAACATCCGAGGTTTGATCCATGTAAGGAAAAACAAAGTTGCATACAACTGATGAGCCCCAATTACGGCAAAACATGTGCCGTGTATTATATGGTAAGTACTGTATCATATATAATATATATATATATATATATGTATATATATATATATATATATATATATATATATATATATATATACAGTGGTGTGAAAAACTATTTGCCCCCTTCCTGATTTCTTATTCTTTTGCATGTTTGTCACACAAAATGTTTCTGATCATCAAACACATTTAACCATTAGTCAAATATAACACAAGTAAACACAAAATGCAGTTTGTAAATGGTGGTTTTTATTATTTAGGGAGAAAAAAAATCCAAACCTACATGGCCCTGTGTGAAAAAGTAATTGCCCCCTGAACCTAATAACTGGTTGGGCCACCCTTAGCAGCAATAACTGCAATCAAGCGTTTGCGATAACTTGCAATGAGTCTATTACAGCGCTCTGGAGGAATTTTGGCCCACTCATCTTTGCAAAATTGTTGTAATTCAGCTTTATTTGAGGGTTTTCTAGCATGAACCGCCTTTTTAAGGTCATGCCATAGCATCTCAATTGGATTCAGGTCAGGACTTTGACTAGGCCACTCCAAAGTCTTCATTTTGTTTTTCTTCAGCCGTTCAGAGGTGGATTTGCTGGTGTGTTTTGGGTCATTGTCCTGTTGCAGCACCCAAGATCGCTTCAGCTTGAGTTGACGAACAGATGGCCGGACATTCTCCGTCAGGATTTTTTGGTAGACAGTAGAATTCATGGTTCCATCTATCACAGCAAGCCTTCCAGGTCCTGAAGCAGCAAAACAACCCCAGACCATCACACTACCACCACCATATTTTACTGTTGGTATGATGTTCTTTTTCTGAAATGCTGTGTTCCTTTTACACCAGATGTAACGGGACATTTGCCTTCCAAAAAGTTCAACTTTTGTCTCATCAGTCCACAAGGTATTTTCCCAAAAGTCTTGGCAATCATTGAGATGTTTCTTAGCAAAATTGAGACGAGCCCTAATGTTCTTTTTGCTTAACAGTGGTTTGCGTCTTGGAAATCTGCCATGCAGGCCGTTTTTGCCCAGTCTCTTTCTTATGGTGGAGTCGTGAACACTGACCTTAATTGAGGCAAGTGAGGCCTGCAGTTCTTTAGACGTTGTCCTGGGGTCTTTTGTGACCTCTCGGATGAGTCGTCTCTGCGCTCTTGGGGTAATTTTGGTCGGCCGGCCACTCCTGGGAAGGTTCACCACTGTTCCATGTTTTTGCCATTTGTGGATAATGGCTCTCACTGTGGTTCGCTGGAGTCCCAAAGCTTTAGAAATGGCTTTATAACCTTTACCAGACTGATAGATCTCAATTACTTCTGTTCTCATTTGTTCCTGAATTTCTTTGGATCTTGGCATGATGTCTAGCTTTTGAGGTGCTTTTGGTCTACTTCTCTGTGTCAGGCAGCTCCTATTTAAGTGATTTCTTGATTGAAACAGGTGTGGCAGTAATCAGGCCTGGGGGTGGCTACGGAAATTGAACTCAGGTGTGATACACCACAGTTAGGTTATTTTTTAACAAGGGGGCAATTACTTTTTCACACAGGGCCATGTAGGTTTGGATTTTTTTTCTCCCTAAATAATAAAAACCATCATTTAAAAACTGCATTTTGTGTTTACTTGTGTTATATTTGACTAATGGTTAAATGTGTTTGATGATCAGAAACATTTTGTGTGACAAACATGCAAAAGAATAAGAAATCAGGAAGGGGGCAAATAGTTTTTCACACCACTGTATATATATATATATATATATACTAGCCATGTGCGCACAACTACGTTGCGCGTGTTAAAGTTGTCTGTGAAGGGCTCCCTGTTTAAACACGGCTGCCTGTCGTGAACTGGGCCCTTCGTCACACAGCATTATGATTTTTTATAATGGAAACAAAATTACAAAACAAAACCCTTGGACATTGATTCGATAGGAACGGCCTACTCAGAATCACTGTCCGAATAGTAATTATGTGGTGGTGGAGGAGCTCTCACGAGCTCTTCTCAACCTTTCTCCAATCTCGCAGGTTGCTTTGTGGCAATCCAAAGAGTAAGGAAGAACCAATGTTTCTTTCTTGAACTCCAAACGCCGACTGATGGAAAATCACAGAAGTGTGCCCGACTTATATACTCTGACTGCCGACTCCAAGAAGTGGGTGAACATTCAATTTGGACGAAGTGCTGCCAACGACGGTGGATAGAAACAGAAAAAACCACAGTCTCGACAACGAAGCAGGTGTCAACGCCAGATCTAAACACAAAGCACGGTGTCGACGCCAGATCTAAACACAAAGAGTGGTATTGACAGTGTTTGTAAAGAAAAGTAACAACCAAGGCAGTGTCAGGGGAACATGAATTTGCGGACAAACAAAGATCAAGATGCAAATGAAGATTATATATAAAGATTAGTTAATTTAAAGCACAACAATTTGTTTAGTTTGAATGTCTGTGTTTTGAGGTGTGACTGGAGTACTACAGTCTTTAGTAGTATAAGCCTTGAGGAGATTCTTAATGCAATGTCTATGTTTTAGCTGTCTCTCTACTGCCATCTAGTGCTTCTTCTTCTAATTCATTCACGGACAAACAAAGATCAAAATCCAAATGAAGATTATATATAGAGATATTCAACAAATAAAAAATGTAAATGTATTCCATATAAATTTGAGCTATGTGTTTCAATAAATTAAAGGCCAGTTAGAATACAATTTGAATAAAAAAATGCCCACCAAAAAAAAATATATAATCGAGGCAGTTGGGCTGCATTTCCCAAGAAAACTTTGCAACACTGCATGTGGGCTTTCATGTGTTTTCTTATTCATTTACAGAGCATGTTCCAGCTAAAGAAAGAAAAGAGTTTGGTTAAAAGTGATACTTAAGATGGATTAGATTTCTTCTGAAACTTTCCTTACCTTTTTTCAAATATCCGCATTTTGCCATCAACCTGTCCCACAGCTGAGGGCTCTGTTATTTCTGTTCTCAGACAAAACTGATATTGAATGTTGAGCGTTCATTAAACCATATTGAACAAATAAAGTAAGTATTATAGTTGTGTTTGATTGCACTCTTCTGCATACATTTGAACCCTCGGCTCACAATATGGGTAACAGTAGATTCAGTACATAAATATGAAGTATGATACTGGAAAGTTTATCTCATAACAAGCATTAATGCAGGTAATATAACTGTCAATAGCATAAAGCGCTAATTATATAAATGCAATTATCCATTAATAAAATATTAAGAAAGTTTAAGAAAATCCCTATTAACTATCATATACTATGATTATGCTATTCATTTTGTAGCAACATTCAGTAAGAAAATTTAGAAATATTACAAACCAGAAAAAAATATACATATATTTTTGGTTGTTAGTAACTATACTGTAGCTCTTGGCTAGTGCTGTGGTATCATAAAAGGCCTAGGAAGGAAATGGGTTAAACTTGACATTAACTATTCCTAACTTTCAAGCCAAATAAAAAGACATTAAATATTCTTTCATTTGCATCAACCATGTCCTCAAGTGAAGTGGATAATCAGAGTTTGATTTTCCTCCTTAATCACTTCTATTCAACAGTATAGCAAAACATGTTGCTTTCTAATTGTGGGTAATACTGACCTATCACATTCTGGTGAAGATGGCATTAAATGCTTGTTGGCTCTGGATAAAACCATAAGAAAAGTGTTATTAAATCTAAACATAATATTCTAAATCTCAGAAATAATATTCACTGTAATTATATTTAAATTCATCTGAGCTTTCTATAGATTGTCACTATTTTGCGAAATGTATGCATATACTGTATGGATAGATGAATAAAAGTATGTTATAAACCCTGCAGTACATGTTTAGTTCCACAAAAAAATTTGTTTATAAAGGTAAAAATGTTAAATAATGGTTTGGTTGGTGAAAAGGGTATTAAGGAACTCACCACCTTTTTAATTATCAAAACCTTCATGAACTAGATTTAATCAGAGGTCACCGCCTGTTAGTGCAAAACTCATAGCTACAACAATACCACCTGGAATCAGATTGCTTTTTTTAGACCAATATGCAACCTGCAAAATATCACTTCATGAAAAAATCAGTTTCTAGCATTTGTAATTGTTTTTATAAATTATAATGCAGCTGTCAGTAATGTCAGAAACATAGCTGACAGACTTTACTATACATGTACATTTTGCAGTTTGCTGGATAAGCGGGTTATAAAAAGGATGGATCAAAATGGGGGAAGTCATAATTGTGAAACCAAAAAAATTTTTCACTGACTATAGAGTTATTGAAGAACATTTTGTATACAAGGCATCATAACATTGTGAAAGCAAACAGTGAATTTCATGATAAGCTTTCAAACCTTAAAGAAAACTTTAAAATGTGTCCAAAAAATGTAACTGTAAAAGTCCCCAATGACCACATAGAACCTGATGTAAGTTTTATGTACAATCATGGAATAAGTTGTTGGAAGACACATAAACTATTAGAATAGAGTATGTTACATGGTACGTAGGAATTGCAGTTACAGATCTCACAATTCATAACAGCATAAGAAATAGTCACACAATTTTGTATAGTTAACACAACAATGGATATAAAATGGTAGACAAGATCAAACAAATTCACAAACACCCCACACCTTATTTCAGTGGGCCAGCAATTATTCTATAACTGCACCTTTAAAAATGTGGGAAGCACAACATTTAAATTGAAACACATGTATGTGTGTACACCTGACGAGCCCCAATGAGGGCGAAACACTTGTTGTGTACTCTTTGTATTATTTGGCAGATACTGTATAACATATATGCTTCTGACCTGCTTCTCATAACTTAGAAGAGATGGCGGATATCTGCCAACTGGCCGATCAACCACAAGCGTTACCTGGTAGGTAACCACCTAAATATATTGTGAGTAGAGGGGCTGAACGCACCCCTAGAAGACACAGACACTGTTCAAAAAAACCCTCTTAGAAAACGCTGATAGACTATCTTCACATTGCTCCCTTACTTTCTGGGCTTACTTGCGGCTGCTCTGTTGCGTGATATGCTTCTCGTGTGACACTACGCATGCTTAAAAGCCTGAACAGCACCTGTCCTTTTTGGCTGATTGCTTTGTTTCTCTCTCTTCTCCCCAGACATCCTCTGCTCCTGTTGGGGGTCCCGTTCCCGCTGTGCTCCCCTGTGATGTCTATTTTTTAATCGAGAACTAACTGCATACTGAGCTCATTTTACTTCTGAAAGAGACATGTTTGTTTGAAGTGTTTGAATAAAGTTCCTGTCTCTACAATCTCTTGTGTTTCTGTGCAATTCTGTGACCCAAGCATGACAATAAATGCATATACAGTAAGTAAAAGACAACACAAAATATAAAATTACAAAAGCTCAGTTTAACCTTTTCTCTCCTGCAGAAATAGGCTTGTAACATCTCTTGGCTTAAATAGAACTTTCCTCTCTTATAGAAAAGGCACACAACTTATGAGTCCTGATTTTTCAATTCATGAGATTAAGATGGATACATTCTCTGGTTGGTTACTGAAGTTTCTATTGCCGGCAAGTGCCATTCATTTGCTCACAGCAGCTACCTTTGCTCTGGCTTAGGATCAACCCCCCACCACAACCAGTTCTCTCTCTAGGTATGTATGTGCATGAGTAAGTATAGTGCTGCTCTGCCACTTTCTCACTGGATTTAGGGTATTAAACTCATAATAGCCAGAACTTATCCTTCATATGGATATTATCTTTAGTTACATTTACACCAATACCATAGTGCTTTTGTACTATTTATTAAATTACAATTAATAGTTCTCTAAATAAAAGTACACTTATGGTTTGAGGTGAGTGATGCTTGGTTCCTTTCCTGGTTGGTTTTCTCCAGACAGGTGGAAGGATTTTTCCTGCGTACCTTCTTATCTTTGTTCAGGAAATCTTCTTTCTCACATTTGGTCCAACCTTATGGTTGCGGGCGGTATTGCAGTTTCTCTTGGGGGTTTTGGCCAAACTCCTAAACAGACGAGTATTCCACCATTTCAGCCCAGTAAAGTTGCCCTTTCAAGTAAAGGGATTGCGTTGACCTTTGATGCAGCTATGGGTTTTGGCTATGGGCAGCCAAATTATGGCCACATCATGCTATAGCATAGTGAGAGAAGAGCAGTTAGGATGTTACAAGCCCATCCTCTTGGTGCAAAGTTCTGTGCATTAATGTTACTCATCCTGGATTTATGGTCCTTTGTTCAAAATTTGAGTCCATTTTCTCGCCTTAAAGGGAGATGTTCCTTGCTGTTACACTGTCTGGTATCAATCATCTTATCGGATAAGGCTACAGATACTGCATTCCAAAGGGAGGTCCATTCAGGTAAACCAAGACTTTTAGCAGCCAATAAAAGTGTCTGGTAGCAGTTTGCTAAGCTAGGATTTAGATTCTGATCTGTCAAAACGGATAAAGGCAGTCTGTCCCACAGTAATCATTTTTGGTTGTTGTTGCTTTAAAGAAAGCACCATGTATATATTTTTATATGTGTTCATGTGAAACAGTAAATAAACAATAACATAGTTACAGTTGGCCAAAGTCTATCCCAGCAGCCTCAGAAGAAAAGCATGACCATAACTCCTAACCCTAAACCTAACACTAACCCTGAATGAGTGCACAGAGTCCACACTTGATCAAAGCTGATTTGGAATTGCCATTTAACAAGCATTAATTTATTATATAGGTGGTAAAACTTTACTATTATGAGACAAATACACAGAGACATGAAGAAAATGCGCAAAGTTCACAGAGACAGTGCCAATACTTGGGATTCAGACTCTTGATACTGGATCCATGATGCAGTATACATTAGTAATATTAGTGTATATGTCATTTGTTTTGTAGAACATTGTATTTTTGTCTCAAGCTGGTTCCATCCATAGAGGCTTCCAATAGGATATAAACTGATTTTACAGGGTATGAAGAGAAACAGAGGTTTCAAGTACAAGGAAAAATGCATTTCAGTCCTTGGGTTTCTGAGATTGTAATATATTTTTGTTTTCCATAGGCCCTTCAACTCCCATATACTATGTAATACATCTTTGAGATTTTAAAATGCTACACCTTTATATTTAACAAATGTGCAGAAAAACAAATAATATCACCATACATTTTTTCTATTTTTAGCTCAAATGCCTCAGTTTCTTGAATGAAGGGTTGTATTACATTTTCTTGAAGTATGAATGGAGGGTCTTACATTTTAACACGGCAAGTGGTAATATTTTCAATGTGGACTGGCATTATATAACCAACTCTAGCTGGAATACTTCACATTCCTAAAGGTGTGGCATATAGCAAAGGTGAAGGAGAGCAATTCAGGGGAGAGTGTGCAGGAGCAACCTGCAGTGCTCACTGACTGCACAGTTTGCTGCAGTCTCTAAAGAGGAGTCTGACAAAAAAAGCTTGCAGAACCACTGCTTTCACCATTTGACCATACTTAGGTTTTTGTGCTTACAGCATTCATGTAAATTGATTAATTGGATACACCACGTTTTGTATATTCCTTTGCATAAACAAAATTAGTCAAACTGAGACTCTACTGATTGTTGTCAAAACCTTCAGAAGGCAAATCCACAAAAAATGTTATAAGGGTTTATAATGCCACCTTTTCCTTTTGTCTGTACTATATATGTTTTCCTGATTGTTTTTGCACTTGCAGCACCTCAAATCAATGACAATCACTAATACAGATTATGCGTTCCTACACCATAGGCTAAAATGTAATATTGTCTATCATGTTATGTAAGTTGTGTTGGAGACTCAGCGGAATGTTTGCAAACCTTACAAAATGTCTTCAAAAAGCTTACGAGGGTTTCATTGTATTGAAAGATAATCCAGTATTTTAAATGTTTTGATTTCAGCCGTGGAATTTTTTTTTGACTAATATCTTTCAAATATGAATTTGATTTCTATAAACCCAAAAAATGTTGAGACTAATCAGTGTACACGATACAAGGGCTTCTGTCACAAACTGTGGTCTTTGTGATGCAAAGGTAAATGGATATATACAGTACACAGATTTAAAAAAGATTGTTAGTTATATTAGGAGTTCCACAAAAAAGAAATTCCCCAGAGCTTCACTTTCTAATAAGGTTGGATACCACTCTGTAAAAAATAGGCAGAACAGCTGATAATGGGTTATAACAAACTATATCCATCACATACATTGACATTAAAAAAACAGTCCAGAGCTGGTAGGCTCTTGAGTCCCAAACACAAAGCAGAAATCAACCTTAGACCAAGCACCAATCCAGTTGTCATGTTACAGATACAATTTCCAAAAAGTAGCCTAAAGCCATCAAAAACTGAAAAAAAGAACATCCCTGATCCAAAAGTTGCACTAATTAGGTAACTTGAAGCTTGACAAAAAGAAAACAAAAACATGAAAGAACTCCAGGTTTTCCATTTTTGATGTACCTGAAAATACTGTAATGTGCTCTCAAAAAAACTAAATGCATAAAAGTATTTAGTACTGATGAGATTCTTTGTCTAATAGACTTTAAAAGCTAAATGGCAGAGTAACCTGCTGATCTTCGTCAGTACCTGCTGACATCTATTCTGTGAGCGCCTAATGGCATTGCAATTTGTTTTGCCCTTCTGCCCTATTTTTGTGGAAAAGCCAAAACTCATTCAGTAAACAATGATAATGAATAAACATGTTCCCCATAAACCAAGACAATTAGCTCTTCGAGGTAATTGTATCATTACTTTGCCTGCCAACCTCATGATTCTACAGACTGTCTAAATTATCAGCCCCTGTGAGCACCAGTTGCTCCTGTGCTCAGATTCAGTTTTAGAGTCGTTATGCACCTGTGTTCCTGCATTTGCATTGATAGCAGAGCTCTGCAATTCTCACTAACTGCAAATAACTTGAAATGCACTCTCTGAATGACACCTCACGATACATGAATTCTTTCCAGCATAATGCAGATATCCTTCAAAGAAAAATACAGAATGCAGATCTCGATGAAAAAAGCATGCCTACTGTGGTTAGTTGTCATAGTAAAAATTCTTTGTCTTCAGAAACATTGTGTAATTATAATCATTCAGGATATAGCTTTTAAGTTGTGATCCTTAATCGGGATAAGTTATTTCTTTTTTTGTCAGCTTTTGTAACAGACAGCAGTCTAATCTAATATTCTGCATATTACAGTACAGCATAATTATTGTCTAGACAGAATTGAGTCTAACTGCTCATGCATCCACCTTTGGTCTTTAATTGAGATTAATTATTTTAAAAGGCAACGTCTACCATAATTATCATGAAAAGGCAGCCATCATCACAAGCTTCATGACTTTTTACATTTTTAAGGCAATTAAGGAACACTTTTAACCTTTATTGTTCTTGGTATTCTGTAATCTTCGTGTGACAATTTTCTAATGTTTCTGAGTTTTTTACTAATTTTATTTCAATGAGAATCTAGAAGCCTAGAAAAAGATGAATACTATAGCAGGATTTTTCAAAGCTAGGATAATAAGTATTAATAATAGAAACCCTTTTACACCACTATGGCTATATAATGATTAATATCAAAGCTGCAGAATTGATTACTTTATTTTTTTTTGTCTGATCAAGTAATTCAGCTTCAGCTCTTACTGGTTGGGTGATAGAAATAAATTCTGTCAACAGTGAAAAGGAATGCCTATTCTGACTGCTTCATTACCTCTCAAATAAGTTACAATTAGCTCAATTTTGTCAGTTTATGAAAATTAATAATACCTAGGCTGTTCTTATGCTCTCGTAGCACATTAGGATGGTTCAGAGATTCCATGCAGGGTTACTATCTGCCTTGTGCTCAGTGTTTCCAGCATTGGCTCCATCCTTACATGACCCTGAAATGGGTGGGTGACAAATATAAATCAGAGGCAGCTGGTGCACTAAAATATTCATATCTTTTATTGTTTGTCCTGCCTCTATCTTGTTATACCTTTCTAACAAAAAGACAGATGTTCTTATAGTGGTATGTCAGTTTGCATCCTTACTGACTGTGTATTTTCCTCCCTCTGTCTTACTGCTTTTTTCTTGACTTGTATCATCTTTTCTTTGTCAACAGCTACTTGCCATTGAGGCAACTTTTCCCTATATATACAGTATGCCTACAAAAAAAAGAAAAAATTAATAAAAGAAAACTTGGATATTGGTTTTTGTATTTTAAAATTAAAACTGACAATACAATATACAGTAGTTTTCATGCTTCTGTCCCTATGCTATAGTTATTTCTGCATATTTTTCTCATAGCTGGAAATTGTTCATTTATCTTGACCTTGTTTCAAATTGTAACACATGTGCATATTATAAAGACTTAAATTTTTATTGTTAGTAATTAGCTGTGTTAATGAATGACGGTAAAAAGGCAAAATGGCTTGAGGAAAAGAATGACAAATTGTAATGATAATATGAAAGATCTCTGATGATATTCTGGCTTGATGTCTTTTATTTCACATTTAAGGCAATCAGTTATTTAACATAAGATGGGCAGTTTTCAATGTCCATCTTTCTGTTAATAAAACTGAAGTATGAGATCTGAAGTATTGATATTTCCTGATTAGTCCTTGTCTTTCAGTCAAATTCTCAGCATCATCAGTATAATGAACCCGGTAATAAAAAAAACCCGTTGCTAATAAAAAAGATATAGATATATACAGAACGATATCAATAAAGTGCCATGCAGATACATAAATACAAATAAGCAAAGCTTTCATACATTTTCATATTTAAAATATGCCAGCAAAATAACAATAATAAACATAAAACTGTATCAGCTTTCTTTGGCAAACTGTTTTATATATATATATATATATATATATATATACAGTATATATATATATATATATATATATATATTGTGAGGGATGGCCAGCCTGTCATCCCGGCCAATACCCCCAGGCCGCCAGATGGAGCCCTCCCTGCAACATGGAGGTGCCCCGAATTCCAGCAGGGCCTCATGGACCTTGGAGTTTTAATGCACAGCCCTGCTGGATACCATGGGGGCCGCCAGGTGTCGCTGCAGGGAGGCCCAGGGATTTATACTTTCCGTATAGCCCGGAAGTATGTCCGAGTCACATGGACAAGGGGAACGATGTGCTTCCGGGGTAAAGAAAGAAGGATTTTTATCTGACCCAGAAGTGTTCCAGGTCACATGGACAGAGAGGGCGAAACACTTTCGTGTCAAGGACTATAAAAGGATTGTGGGAAATCCCAGACGGTGAGCTGAGCTGGGTGGAAGGGTGGCAACGTGTCTGGAAGTGAGAAGGATTATTGTTTATTGATTGTGTTTGAGTATTGTGGAGAAGAGGGTGCTTTGTGCACTTTATTATTGTAATAAATATTCATTTTGGACTTTTATCTGGTGTCTGACGTCTGGTCTGAGGGTTCAAGGGGTCGACAGTGCCTCTATTTGTCACTATATATATATATATATATATATATATATATATATATATATATATATATATATATATATATATATATATATTGTCACACACGTGCGATTGGGAGGCAGTCAGAAAGCCCAAAGGTGAGTGAAACATCGCGAGATGAAGGATTGTCACGTGGTACTTACCTGAACCTTTTCTCCCAACAGGAAAACCGAACAAAGATAGTAGCCACAATTTCCAGGTTTCAAAATGGCCACCATAACATCACTTCCAGCGATTTCATTTTTCATCACTTCCACCTGTCACCATGGGCATCACTTCCGGTTCCTGCCAACCAGTTACTGTTACCATAATGCATTTCTCTATAAAAATGCCATCTTGTCATATCCATTTTGTCATCTGTTACTGTATTCCAGTGCTTTTGATCAACTTTTGCTTCCATTTGTCTGCAGGACAATATACGGGGACGGTCCCCAAAGCTTTATTTTTGTGGATTTCTTTTTCTTTATTGAATATTTCTCCACAACATATATATATATATATATATATATATATATATATATATATATATATATATATATATAAATTGTTAAAAAAGATCTTTTGTGTTACTTTGCAGTTAAAAAACTGAAATACATAATTTTGTCATTGAAATTAATGTCTTAATTCATTCATATAATGCAGTGTTCTCAATAGGTAATTTGAAAAAGCAATATGTTGTAAGAAGTCTTATTAATTAGAAACTTGTCACGTACAGTACCAAACAGACTCTGTAAAGTTCCATTTGTTTGTTTGTGACCATAAAGATTCTAACATTCGCTATGGTTTTTCATGTGGGATCAAATGACATTTGCAGTTGCCGATCAGGGGTGCTGAAAGAAGAATTCGGATCACTGCTGCACTTCACTTGTGAGGAGATCTGGGACTCAGCTGTGTGGATCATCATCTCTGGACCACTTCTTATGCTTCAATGTTCAGATGAAGCCTTTAGCCAATTGTTTACCTTCAATACCTAGTTGAAGACCTTCTGTCCTGAGCCTTGCATGGCCTTTTTCAACAATTTTGGTTTGTTCCAGCAACAACCGTTTTTTCACAAGAGAATGGCAAGTCGACCAGGTCCTCTCAGTCAGTATGGTAAGGTAATTTAATCAGCTTTGGTTATATTTCTCAAAAGCTCATAATGCTAATGCTTTGTTATTTCATACTTAACATTGTTACTTGTTTGTTAATAAGCAATCTCTTTTTATCTAAAGTAGAACTTGATGTTGTTAGAAAATTAATGATTGAACTGACTTGTTATTTTTAACAATGTTCTTTATATGGACTTTTCTCTGCGATTCTGTCACAGAAAAACAAAGGTCGCCATAAGTGAATCAAAAAAAAACACACTGTACCTGTAACGTGTAGAAAATTAATGAGTTGACCAATCAAACTTGGTCATCAGTTACATCAGTCACCAGTTACATCCTTTAAATTTGAAAGGTAAATTGGACTTTCTCAACTACAATGAAATATCCACTATATTGCTAAATGTTAACACTAACCGTATGCTTTGCAGCAATCTGAAGTATTAAACAGGAACTTCATATCTTTGTGCAGCAAAGCTAAAAAATGGCAGAACTTAATTGTATACGGCCCCTTTAAAACATTATACAGGTGGGATGTTCTCTATAGCAGACTGCATTCCCTTCACTTCTGTTTAGAGACCTGGGATTCAAAAAAAGTATAGCATTTGTTAATAGTTGTGGTGGATTTTGGGAAAGGCCTGGATTTTTCAAGAGAGATGATCTTCATGCTCACTGGAAGGAATCTTTATTTTTTACCAAAAAATGGTAGCAAATTTGTCATGCTGAGTGACCAGAGCACCATCCAGCTTTCAGACTTGTGTATTCGCAGGCTGTTTTTTTTTAATCTAACCTTTCATATTCTATGTTTTACTAATATGTTACACTATAGGTTTTGTTCAATTCATTGTAATAATTACACTTTAAGTCTACTTATTTCTTACACAATTGAGATTCAAAATTTAAATGTTTCTCCACATAACTAACTTATCTATAATCTCTACCTAATTATATTTGATTTGTTTTTGACTTTACCAGTACGGGAGAAAACAAGGACAATGTGATTATCTAGATCGTGAGTCTGCACCAAAACCTTTGAGAAACTCAAACATAATTATGGAAAATAATTTAGATCAGTTAACATCTGATTATAATGCGGCTTAAAAAGAGGCCTTAAATACAGTAGCTCCTCTTTAAATAAAATGAAATAAAGCAAATAGAAACTCTCCCTGGTTTAATGACAGGACTCACACTCTTAATTCAGAGTGCAGATAACACTTGTGTACATGGAGATTTAAAAAGCTGTGGGTCCTCCAAACTGCATGGAACAGTTATAAAGTTTTTAAAAAAAATGTTTTTAGACTGCTCTAACTATTATTCTAGATTAATTGATATTTAAAAGATAATTTTTGTATATTGTTAAGAACCATGGCCAGTCTAACAAATGCAAATTCTGAACTGCACTGCAGTATACCTACAAACATTAGGAACTTTTTTATGGATAAAAATGACAGCATTATTTTATAAAGTTAAAACTAAAGTTTGCAGTGTCAAACCCAGTCTCTCCTTGCACACACCACTTTAGTAATTTTAACTTGGTAACAAAACAGGTAGTCATAACTTTAATTTCTAAAATGAAACCTAAAATAATTCTTAAACTCAGTCCCAAGATAATTCAAATTAATTTTTTGCTTTTAAAATACTTGAAAATGTAGTCACCACACAGTTTCCGACATCTTACACATCACAACTAATTTCAATAATTTAAGTCTGGCTTTCACATTAGCCACAGTACAAAAATGGCACTAAACCATGTTGTAATATTGTAAATGGTATTCTGATTCCTTCTGATGAAGGAATTTGTACTTTCTGGAGGATCTTGCCAGCTACTTCCAAATGTAGCTGTTCAACTGGTGTTCTCTGTTCTTGTTTCACTCGTACTACTTTGTTCTCTTCACTGGCTTTCTGTTGCTGCAAAGATCCAGTTGAAAACTCTTGTCTTGATGTACAGTTCTCTTAATGATTTTGCTCCTCAACACCTCCAGTCTTTGGTCTCTCCATATGTTCCTTCAAGAAGTCTCTATTCGGCTGATTGTCCTTCCTCTTGCCAGACATGCCAAGACTGAACAATGCTTCTCCACTCTTGTTCCAATGCTGTGGAATGATCTCCCTTTGTCTATTTGAACTGCCCAAAATTTACTCATGTTTAGGCATCTATTTAAAATGTTCCTTTTCATTAAATATTTTCGAACTGCTTGGTTTCTCTTCTACAAGATAGTTGCTGTTGTACTTACAAGTAGTTTAGGATACTGATTTTTGTCTAAGTTTATTTGCAGTTTGAATTATGTTGTAGCAATAGTACTACTCCCTCTTGCCCATTTTTTTATTCTTGTTATCTGTTGCTTTTGATACTTGCACCTTCCAGACAGTCTAAGCATTATCCTCTGATGAAGACCCCTGGTAGGGGTTGAAAGCTCAGGAATAAAAACTACTTTATGATACGTGATTAATTTTTTCTCCCTTTGTGGATCTCCATCTGCAGACATATATATATATATATATATATATATATATAATATATATATAATATAAATGTTAACAAAATTACATTGTGAGGCCGAGCTTTACAGTTACAGGGCCCCCATCCTTTGGAACAATCTGCCTGCTTATATAAAAAAAGTCCCTTTGGTCTTAGCTTTTGAATGCATGCTGAAGACTCTTTACTTTAGACTAGCATACCTTGATTACAGCTGCTGATTAGCTGTGCATATCATAATAATACATTTTATTTATATAGCGCCATTCCCATGCTCAAGGCACTTCACAGAGTTTAAGAAAGAACTGCAGGGTATACAGTACATAGCATTGTACTAAACCTGGTAAATAAATAAAGAAGAGTAAGATAGTAAATTCAGAGAAAAGTCTAACAGACAACATAATTGATGGTCTTGCACACACACATACAGGTTACATTAGCATCTTGACAGAGAAGTAAACTGAGAGAAGGGTAATAAAGTCAAGTAGAGCTAAAAGCCTTCCTGAACAGATGAGTTTTGAGTTGTTTTTTAAAAGAATTCATGGAGTCAGCTGACCTGATTAATTTCGGTAGGTCATTCCAGAGTCTGGGCGCTATACAGCTGAAGGCCCTGTCACCCATGGAGTGTAGATTAGTGTGGGGCACAACAAGATTGCCAGAATCAGAGGACCTTAGTGGGTCGGACAGGCACATAGTGATGGAGAAGGTCACTGATGTAGTTTGGCACTAGGTTATTTAAAACTTTGTAGCTTATTAGTAGAATTTTATATTCAATTCTGTAAGACACAGGGAGCCAGTGAAGGCGAAGCACGATGGGTATTATGTGCTCGCTGCTGCTGGTCCGTGTAAGGACTCTTGCAGCCGAGTTTTGAATAATCTGGAGCTGTGATATGAGATTAGAAGGGGCACCTGCCAGTAGGGAATTACAATAATTGATGTGGGATGTGATAAAAAGCATGGACAAGTTTCTCAGTGTTAGAAAAGGAGAGAAAGGAGCGAACATGTGATATGTTACGGAGGTGAAAGTAAGAATGTTTCTTAATGTGATTTATGTGGGTGGAATAAGAAAGGGAGGAATCAAAAATGACACCAAGATTCTTTGCAGTAGAGACAGGTCTGATGAGATCACCGCCAAGACTGACTGGGAAGGAACTCATTTTATTAAGTTGCACTTTAGTCCCAATTTGCAGGAGTTCAGTTTTGTTGCAATTTAATTTTAAAGAGTTAGGCTCCATCCAGGTTTTAATTTCACTGAGGCAAGTTATGAGCTGAGAAAGCTCTGATGAAGTTCCACTTTTTACATTAAAATAGAGTTGAGTATTGTCTGCATAAAAATGATAACCCAGTCCAAATCTACTAATAATATGGCCAAGGGGAAGCATATAAATACAGAAAAGCAGAGGACCAAGGACAGAGCCCTGTGGAACTCCTTGTATGACTGGCGCTGTGCTGTACCTGCTGTTGCCAAGACTAACAAACACTTGCCTAGCAGTCAGATAGGACTTGAACCACTGGAGGGCAGTGCCAGAGATACCCAGCATGTTTTCCATTCCGGACAGTAGAATGTCATGTCTGCCAGTGTCAAATGCTGCACTGAGGTCTAACAGAATTAATATGCTGGTTTCTCCAGAGTCTGCTGCCATAAGCAAATCATTGTTACCCGTAGTAGAGCAGTTTCATAGCTATGCTTTGCTCTGAAACCATAATGAAAGGGTTCTATCAAATTATTAGAAGTTAAGTAGTTGGTGAGTTGGGAAGCTACAACACGCTCAAGAACTTTTGACAGAAAAGGGGAAATAGTCTGAAAATTGTTAAGATTGTCAGAATCAAGACCAGACCTTTTTTAACATTGGGGTTACAGAAGCAATTTTAAAAGTGAACGGCACAAAGCCAGTGTCAAGGGATGAGTTTATTATTGTTGTAATAGTCAGGATTATGGCATGAAGGCAGGATTTGAGTAGTGTGGTGGGGATGGGGTCCAGTACACAAGCAGTCAGCCTCATCTGACAAAGCAGGTCATTAACAAAAGCAGATGTGACTGGTGAGAACTTAGAGAAGGAGCTGGATGGAGTGGGAAAACAGGGAGAGATATAAACAGATGATGTATTTATGTAAGTTGAATTATTTAGATCTTTAATTTTGCTCTTTGGTGGTCAGAGAAAGCCTGGATGTGCATGGTGAGGCCAGACTTACGTGACATTCTCTCAAGGCATTGGCCAGCTGCTTTCATAGATCGCAATTCTGAATTATACCAAGGAGCTGAACGCTTAAAGGAAACCTCCTTATGTTTTAAAGGAGCTGTTTTATGTAATGCTGAATGAAGGGCTGTGTTATAGTGGTCAACAAGACTATCTTGTGTTGATGGAATAGGTGAAGACAGTAAAAGATCAGAAATTGATCCAAAAAGGATAGAGGGACAGATATGTTTAAGGTTTTTGTAAGAAATTTGTCGTTTACAGGTAAGAGGAGAGAGAGGTAATGAGACAGTGAAAAACACTGCTTTATGGTCAGAGAGTCCCAAATCAGTGCTGTAAGTGTGATAGTCCAGATGTACAGATCAGATCCAATATATGACCACCAGAGTGGGTGGGAAAATCAACATGTTGTGTCAAGTCAAAACAGTCCAGTAAGGATAGAAATTCATTTCTCAGTTTAGATGTGGGGATGTCAATATGGATGTTGAAATCAGCAAGAAGAATGACTTTCTGGGAAAAGGAACTTAAGTGGGTTAATAGTTTAGTCAGATCAGATACAACAACAACATTTATTTATATAGCACATTTTCATACAAAAAGTAGCTCAAAGTGCTTTACATAATGAAGAAAAGAAAAATAACAGACAAAATACAAAATTAAAATAAGACAACATTAGTTAACATAGAAAAGGAGTAAGGTCCGATGGCCAGGGTGGACAGAAAAAAACAAAAAACTCCAGAAGGCTGGAGAAAAAAATAAAATCTGTAGGGGTTCCAGGCCACGAGACCGCCCAGTCCCCTCTGGGCATTCTACCTAGCATAAATGAAATAGTCCTCTTTGTAGTTAGGGTTCTCACAGAGTCACTTGATGCTGATGGTCATACAGACTTCTGGCTTTTAATCCATCCATCATTGTTGGAACATCATGGTGCTTTGGGTAGATGGTGGTGGCGCATGCCACCACCAACAGGACACCGGAAAAGGAAACAGAAGAGAGAGTAGGGATAGTACAGATTTTGAATGAATAGTTATTATAATGAATTGGATATACAGAGTATCAGGATTAAATTACAGTGAAGTTATGAGAAGGCCATGTTAAAATAATGTGTTTTCAGCAGTTTTTTAAAGTGCTCCACTGTATTAGCCTGGCGAATTCCTACTGGCAGGCTATTCCAGATTTTAGGTGCATAACAGCAGAAGGCCGCCTCACCACTTCTTTTAAGTTTTGCTCTTGGAATTCTAAGGAGACACTCAGTTGAGGATCTGAGGTTACGATTTGGAATATAAGGTGTCAGACATTCCGATATATAAGATGGGGTGAGATTATTTAAGGCTTTATAAATCATAAGCAGAATTTTAAAGTCAATTCTGAATGACACAGGTAACCAGTGTAGTGACATCAAAACTGGAGAAATGTGTTCGGATTTTCTTTTCCTGGTAAAGATTCTAGCAGCTGCATTCTGCACTAGTTGCAAATGATTTATGTCTTTTTTGGGTAGTCCTGAGAGGAGTGCGTTACAGTAATCTAGCCGACTGAAAACAAATGCGTGAACTAATTTCTCTGCATCTTTCGATGATATAAGAGGTCTAACTTTTGCTATGTTTCTTAAGTGAAAAAATGCTGTCCTAGTGATCTGATTAATATGCGATTTAAAATTCAGATTACAATCAACGGTTACCCCTAAGCTTTTTACCTCTGTTTTGACTTTTAATCCTAATGCATCCAGTTTATTTCTAATAGCCTCATTGTATCTATTATTGCCAATCACTAAGATTTCGGTTTTCTCTTTATTTAATTTGAGAAAGTTACTATTCATCCATTCTGAGATACAGGTTAGACATTGTGTTAATGAATCAAGAGATTCGGGGTCATCAGGTGCTATTGATAAATACAGCTGTGTGTCATCAGCATAGCTGTGGTAGCTCACGTTATGTACCGAGATAATCTGACCTAATGGAAGCATGTAGATTGAGAAGAGCAGCGGACCCAGGATAGAGCCTTGTGGAACACCATATAGGATATCATGTGTCTTTGAATTATAATTACCACAACTAACAAAGAATTTTCTCCCTGCCAGGTAGGATTCAAACCAATTTAAGACACTGCCAGAGAGTCTTAAGAAGGATGCATTGTATTTTGGAGGATGCTAAAGAACAATGAGTAAGACAGGACCTGATTCCGTTATTAGTTTAAGAGCCAGACATTCGAAAGACAATGGACAGTCAGTTGGGATTCTTTTGATGTTTAACTCCACTCTGACAATTACTGCAAGTCCTCCGCCTTGTCTTGAGCTACGTGGTTCTGTGAGGAAAGTGTAACCAGGTGGTGTTGCCTCTGTGAGAGACGTAAATTCATTTGGTTTTGTACGATGTACATATTTTGGGCGCTGCAAAATACCGGTGTCTTTTGAGATATTCCACTCAGACCATTTGCTCTGGACAAACTGTTTAATATGAAGGAGTTTGTCACAAGAGTATTTTAGCATGATACTGAGCAATACTTATCTGATAGCAGTGGAGAAGCAGCACAGCGGAGCCGGTGAGAGAGGCGGGGTGCGGTGGCGCAGATGAGCGGCGATAGCAATGCAGCAGAAAGCATAGCAGGAGGAAGTAGCAGGGTTTGGAGATTCCAACATACAGCCACAAACAAGTAACGCTGGGCATTACAGACGTGATCACCCCAGAGCAACAGTTCTTAGTCATAAAGCACAATTAAAAGAATCGAGAGAAGACGAGCATGGCAACTGTAATGAAGGAGACAGATCGTCCCAGGCTCCTAGATTGCCAGGGTACAAAGAAATGTTCGTAGGTCTCGGACCGTGATCCACAGATTCAGTTGTTCCCTGTCAAGATAAAGTCCATAAAGTCTATAAAAATGAATCCAAATCCATACAATTCGAGTTGGCTGCATCCATGAACTATACGTACAATAAAGAAAATAAAACAAGTGTAAAAAAGTGCAGGATTAAGGCAAATTTTACGAAAAGTGTGTATGCGCCAGCGTCCCCTCCTCTGTCAGAATCAATAAACTAGTAGATCTTATTATATTTGAAATTTTAGTTTCTATACATTTAAATCATGATTTAATATTTTTATAAATGTACTGAATAATTTAAAAAACTATTCTACCCATTTGGAAAAGATGAGGTGTTGTGTGGTATTCAAAATAATGAGGTGAATGTGCTTTTATAATTGTTTTTGAAATGGTGCTATCAAGTCTTTTGTATTATTTTCATAATAATTAGTATGCTGTTGAAATAAAGTGATTTATAAAAATAATAAAAAATGTTATTTTTTTATTTCTTTCATTCAAACCTCTTTCTTAATCTCTAAGCAGCTGTAATGTTTATACTGCATTAACATATGTAACTTGCGATAAGATAAAGAATTACTGTCTCATCAGTCATGTCTTCAGCTGGTATTGCATAAATTTTAAATATAAAAGGACCACTTTATTCATTTAACACTGTTTCATTTCCTTAAGACATATCCTATGTTAATGGCATGCTCTACCGTGAAAAACACTAGAAAAGATTACCATTGGCAACAATTAGCCTGTTATTAACGGTGATGAAAGAAAATAAAAGGTACATACAACATTAAAGGTCATTCCAAAGCATTTATTACAGACCTAGAACTATTAACTGTTTCTAAAAATTAACATTTGGATAAATGTATTTGATAATCATATTTAAATTATCATGTATAGATTTTATTCATTTTAAACTTTATATCCTGCTGGAAAATTACACATAAATGCAGTCAATTAACTCCAAAGTCTTTGAATTCAGCAGCACTAATGCAAAAATATGATGGCTATTTGAACTTATATGTGCAAAGTACATCTCATTATTTTAACAGAGACATTTTGAAATATATAGTCACTCTTAATATAGCAGGTGTCTTCTTTAGACCGAATAGCTCTGAAATGTAATTTTTGTATGACATGAAGTTTGAACTTCTTCGTCAGTTATCTGTGTACTGTACAATGCCTTTATATAATAAGCCAGCTGAAGATACTGTATAAGCAGAGCGAGTAGGAGAGACACTCATCTGTCACCCATTACAGTCTAATAGGCAGTTAGGCTTTAATAGCTTGTGGCAGCAATATACCACATTGTGCAAAAATGAGAGTTATCTCTGCCTATGGGTCCTTGCCTCATACATTTTCGTCATTTTTGGTCCTGTATGAAATTGCTGCTAGTGTGATTTATCCATTTCACTTTTTTTCGCAAAAGCAATACCTACTTTCAACCAAGAAAACAAAGTAATCTCAAAACCATTGAAAAGCACAAACTGAATGGTAGCAAGTGATGACATGTGAACTAATTCAATTTAGACTCAGCTCAATTGTTATGCTAGAAAAGAATTAATGACAATTTTAGTTTTAGTATAGTTGAGTGCATAAAGTATTTAAAATGGTCAATATTTTGGAATAAAAAATTCTATAATGTTAATGAATACCTAATCTGTGTAAAGCTACAGTTCAAAAATATACTGTATGAGTTATCTTTCATAGTGTTTGCTAATTTTTTATGAAACTATATTTAGTCAAAACTTGTCAAAATTACTACCATTTTTTCAGATGTAGGCAGCAAGGACAAGGTTACTATTGCCAGGAATTAGGCAGTTCTAGAAAGCAATGAATGTTCTAGCTAAAGGATTTTTGGAGTAAGTACAGAAATGTGCATTACTCTGTCTTTGCTGTTTAAGGTTACTATGAAAAAATATATTCTTGTATTACCTCGTCTTAGTTAGCATTTTTATTTGGTGTTAATAACATTGTTTTATTATTATAAGCAAATTGCTATCATTGCAGCACTTGACTTCTGCCCTCAACATGCCATCTAAGTAGTCGAGCTTCTAAATTTTCCCAGAAACAATTCTATTGCTGATATCTAAATTTACACTTACTACATTGGCATTCTGCACCCTTCCTAGCACATTTTCTACAATCAAAAGTCAAACTCGGCATCTGTAAAGTACACATGCACCACTGCATCATTTATGTATCAAATTATGACAACCTGTGCATTGGTTGAATTTCTCCTAACCATTCCACCACACATGCCACATGACTGTGAATCCACCTCTCCAATGACTACTGTCTTCTTTGGTTTCAATCATTAACTTGGACTTTTCTGCATTTACATTGAGGCTTTCCATGTCCAAAATAAATTTCCATTTCTGTATCTTCTTCTTCAGTTCTGCTTCACTTTTTGCCATTAATGTATGAGTATGTATGTATCTTCTTATTTTTTAATGCATGTAATATTGTAGACATACAAGAGTTCACACGGCAACCCTTTATACACTTTTATCACTATTGCAAAAAGCTACAGACCTTCTAGTGCAGTCCTCCCTATACCTTAAAAGTTTCACTATGTGCTGTCCTTTACATACTTTACATACTATCACCACAGACACTATAGCTCTATACCTAACATTCTTAATGCCCACCTCTCCATCTCTCATGGCACCTTTACAATATGTTATATGCGGTCAGCAGGATGTGACAGACCATATATGGTTCAATTGTAATTTGAGTGTGTGACATCATCGGGATGCGCGAGAAAATAAAAAAGAGGGAGTACAAGAAAAGACCTGTGTCTCGGAGACTCTTTGTATTAAGAGGGATAACTGATTACCGGAGTGAACTAAGCTTAAAACATGGTGGCAGCGGTAAAGTACCAATAAGAAAAGTGAAAGACTGAGGTAAATTGCTTCGGAAGAAGAAGAAAAAAAAAAAAAAAGCGATTAAGGGAAACGCGCGCCGAGCATGGAGGGTGCTTTCGGATTGAAGCCTCCAGCGAATTTTGACTGGAATGCAATGAACATACCAAAAGCTTGGAAAGCATGGGAGGAGGAGTTTTCCCTGTACATTGATTTATCGCTTACAGATGCGGATGACAAGACGAAGGTAAAAGTTTTCCAATATCTAATCGGAGAAACCGGGAGGGAACTGAGTAAGACGCTAGGCGCTGCCCGCCCGGCTGCCGGTGAACTGACGTTGGAATGGCTGTTAACCGCGTTTAGAAACCACTGCAGTCCGGCACCGAACGAAACAGTAGAAAGGTACAAATTTTTCTCCAGAAATCAGAACTCAGGCGAAATGATTGACAAGTATATTACTGATTTGAAAGTGCTGGCAGACACGTGCAATTTTGGTTCGGCTAAAGATTCACTGATTAGAGACCGAATTGTGTGCGGCATACTGAACTCACAAGTGAGAGAACGTCTATTAAGAGAGTCAGACCTGATGCTTGAGAAATGCGTAAGGATTTGTAGAGCATCAGAACTGTCAAAAGAGAATGTGATGACCATCGAGGGACAGAAAGTTGAAGAAGTGCACACAGTACAGAGACTCCAACGAGTTCAGGGTGCCAAACAAACACTAACATCTAAGTGTAAATTCTGTGGAAAACAGCATGAGTGGAAAAAACTGAGTTGTCCAGCTTATGGAAAGCAATGCAGAAAATGTGGCAAACGGAACCATTTTGCTGCCACATGCAAAACAAAAGAAATTAAGAGAAAAGAAATACACAGTGTAGCAGAAATAGAAGAGGAACCGTTTCAGGAAATCCTAAGCCTTAGTTCGCAAATGAGGGAGGACAAACAGGACAAACAACTGTTTGCAACCATGTTGATAGGAGAAAGACTAGTAAAATTTCAACTAGACTGCGGAGCCAGTTGTAACGTAATCCCCGTTCAGCTGCTAAACCCTGACACAGTGATGGAAAAGACTGAACAGATTCTGGTCATGTATAATAAGAGCACCCTGAAACCAGTCGGAAAATGCAGAATAAAAATAAGAAACCCGAGAAACAGAAAACTGTACCGGCTGGAGTTTATTGTAGTGGAGGAAACCTCGTCAATGCCCCTGCTGGGAAACAAGGCAGTGCAAGCAATGGATCTGGTAAGAATACAGCATGAAAATATTATGGCAATTGATGATATTGTTACCACAGAAAGACGCAGAGAAAAGGAACCATGGGACAAAAGCGACATGCATAGGGAGTATGCTGATGTATTTGAGGGGGATGGATGTTTGGAAGGAGAATATAACCTAGAGGTGGATACTGCAGTGAAATCGGTGAGGCTTCCAAAGCGAAGAGTTCCTGTGGCACTAATGAAGCTTCTAAAAGATGAGCTGGGAAGTCTTGTAGAGAGAGGCATTATAGCTCAGGTGGAAAAGAGCACGGATTGGATTAGCAGCATGGTAGTGGTGAAGAAAGCATCTGGAAAACTCAGAATCTGTATTGACCCAAGACCACTAAACAAAGCTCTGAGACGTCAACATTTTCCCTTGCCCACCATAGATGATGTTCTCCCCAAACTGACCAAAGTGAGAGTTTTTACAGTGTGTGACATGAAGGACGGGTTCTGGCACATAAGGCTTTCAGAAGAGTCAAGCTACCTCACTACCTTCACAACACCATGTGGCAGGTATAGATGGATTAGAATGCCCATGGGAATCAGCCCGGCTCCAGAAGTGTTCCAGCACAGGTTGACTCAGGCATTCGAGGGGCTTCCAGGAATTCGGATAATAGCAGATGACATCCTTGTCTGTGGGGAAGGCGACAACAATGAGGCAGCTGAGATAGACCATGACATAAAACTAAGACTACTTCTGGACCTTTGTAGAGACAGAAACATCAAACTAAACTTTAACAAACTCAAGCTAAGACAGAAAGAGGTGCCATACATTGGACACAGACTGACTTCCGAAGGACTAAAGATTGATCCAGAGAAGGTGAGAGCCATATTGGAGATGCCCAGGCCATCAGATGTGAAGGGACTTCAGAGATTATTAGGTATGGTGAACTATTTGTCCAAATTTTGTGCACACTTATCAGACACCTGTGACACATTGAGGCAACTGACACACAAGGACGTGATTTGGGAGTGGACTGAGGTACAGGAAGGCGCATTCAACAAATTGAAACAAACGATTGCCTCAGCACCTGTTTTGAAGTACTACAATCCAGAAGATGACCTGGTTCTTCAATGTGACTCCTCTGAGACAGGCCTGGGTGCAGCACTTTTGCAGGCAGGACAACCAGTCGCTTATAGCAGCAGAGCCCTTTCAGCCACAGAAAAAGGATATGCACAAATTGAAAAAGAATGCCTAGCAATTCTTTTTGGAATGGAGAAATTTCACCAGTACACCTATGGCAGGAAAGTAGAAGTACATTCAGACCACAAACCCTTGGAAACCATCATAAGAAAGCCATTGCTTAATGCACCCAAGAGATTACAGAGAATGCTTTTGAGACTGCAACGATATGACATTAATGTTGTCTATGTGCCAGGTCGACTGATGCACCTAGCGGATACTCTCAGCAGAGCGTACCTACCAGAGTGTGCTGCAGAAGGATCAGTGGAGACAGAAATTGAGACAATCAACATGTTGCAGTACCTACCCATATCAGAGGGGATTCTACAAAAGATACAGAGAGAAACTGCTAAGGATGAGACATTTCAGATGTTGCAGCAAGTGATAGCTCAGGGATGGCCAGAGGAGAAAACTCAGGTGAAAGAAGAGGTAAGACAATTCTTTTCGATAAGAGAAGAGCTTAGTGAACAAGAAGGAGTGATTTTTAGAGGAGAGAGAGCTCTAATACCAGTAAAGCTGAGAACAGAGATCATGGAGAGAATTCATGCGTCACATCTAGGTATGGAAAGCTGTTTACGAAGAGCAAGAGACTGTGTATATTGGCCTGGGATGAGTGCTGCTATTAGAGAATACATAGGGAAGTGTGCTGTTTGCAGAACTGTGGATATGCGACAGCAGAAAGAGACAATGTGCGCACATGACATTCCGATAAGACCATGGGCAAAAGTCGGGACAGACTTATTTTCATGCAACAACAGAGCATATCTCATCACAGTTGATTATTTCTCCAACTTTTGGGAAATTGATTATCTCCTAGATACCAGCTCAAGCACAGTGATACACAAGCTGAAGGCCCATTTTGCACGACACGGGATCCCAGATACAGTAATCTCTGATAACGGGCCACAATACAGCTCTGAGGAATTCAAACAGTTTCTCATAGCTTGGGAATTCAGGCATGTCACATCGTCTCCTGCATATCCGCAAAGCAATGGCAAAGCCGAGTCGGCGGTTAAGACGGCCAAACAGCTCATGGGAAAAGCTACGAGAGCGAAAGCGGATCCATACCTGGCTATACTAGAGCACAGGAATACTCCGTCCCAGGGATTCAATGCCAGTCCTGCTCAAAGACTCATGAGCAGAAGAACTAAGACATTACTGCCGACACGGGGCAGCCTCCTGCAGCCAGGTGTTGTGAACACAGAGCATGCGGTAGAAGTCAACCAACGCAAACAAGCCTACTACTACGACAGAGGAGCGAAAGATCTTAGACCTCTGAAGGAGGGTGAACAAGTAAGCGTTCAGTTGGACACGAAGCGTAGAGCACATTGGACACCGGCAAAGGTGGAAAGAATGACCAATAACCGATCATATACTGTCAAGTTGGAAAATGGAACTGTTGTACGGAGAAATCGGAAACATCTCAGGACTGTGCCGGGAGGACCACAGAGAGCAGACACACGGAACACAACTGTCAAGCAGGAGCAGACTAATCAACCAAATGACGGACATTCAAAGGCAGTACCAGAGTCATGCATAACTCGCACAAACCATTCAGACACCAGCAACAGCGTTGTGATAACTAGAAGTGTCAGAATAGTTAAGAGACCAATACACTTGAGAGATTTTGTTTGAATATGTTTGACTGATCTTAAGACACTGAAGTATAATTTTGAGTATACACTGTTATGTTGTGATGCACAAGTTGTAATGTTATGTTGTTTCTAGTATACAATACAAAAAAAAAAAAAAAAAAAAAAAAAGGAAAGATGTTACAATATGTTATATACGGTCAGCAGGATGTGACAGACTATATATGGTTGAATTGTAATTTGAGTGTGTGACATCATCGGGATGCGCGAGAAAATAAAAAAGAGGAAGTAAGTACAAGAAAAGACCTGTGTCTCGGAGACTCTTTGTATTAAGAGGGATAACTGATTACCGGAGTGAACTAAGCTTAAAACAGCACCCTGTCAAATGCCTTCTCAACATCTACAGTTGCAGATTCCTTCATTTTGCCTAATGCTTTTCCTGCATTCACCTGACAACAAATATCACATCTTTTGTTCCCTTACCAGGCATAAAACCAAACTGCATTTCTTTACCTTTTACTCAATTTCCTGATTCTTTCTTCTAGATCTCTCAACCACCTACATAACCTATTCAAAAAGCATGATAGCTCAAAAATGACTTGTACTCCATTAGATCACCCTTTTTTTTGTATACACTAGAGTGAGCACACTTCTTTTCTAATCTTCAGAGAGTCTTGTTGCACAGGAGTTTCAACCATTCAACTTCAGGACCTTCCTACAATATTTCCAACACCACTTTAGTTATGACCAGTGCTTTGCCTACCTTCTTGTTTTTCAGTGGTTTTGCAGCCTTATCTTTTGAAAATGTATAGCTCAGTCACTCGATTCACTCACAACAAACTCATTACTCCATTTGTTCTTCACATTCTTCATGTACTTCTTCCAGGTGTTCTAATCCCAGTACTATTAATCATGGTGTTTTCTTCAGCATTTTTCAAGCAAATGCTCCTTCACACCTACTACATATTGTTTTTCTTTTGCAATCTGCTTTATGATACTGAACACAATTCTTTTTCCTTTCTCATTCTGAAATTCTTGGCTTCCTACACCCTCACAACTTCTTCTTTTTAGTTTTTTTCTCCAGGTCCTTGCAGATCACCCTGTTACCTTCAGCCTTTGTTTACTGCTACTCCTTATATCATCTTCTCTTTTCCACAGGTGCTAACTATACCACCATGCTTCCTTCTGTCTTAGTAGTCTCCTTACCTAACCACAAACTTCTTCTGTTGTTTTCAATCACTCAGTCTTCATCGCTTTTCACTTGCGATTCACAACATATGATTCTGAAACCGCATTTGCCTTTGCTATCAATGTTTAAACAAACTTACTTCTCAAACTATCCTCCTTCTATTTCCAGAAACTTAGCCTCAGTACATACTTCTTACTTTTCTTTATGCATCTAACTAAAAGACAAAGTGGTGCTGTGATAACTACCTTATTAATGGCTCACCTGCATATATTTATCACATCCCAATCAACTTTCCTCACTAGAAAGTCTAGTGTGTTCTTTACATCATCAGATTCATGGGTCACCAACTTGTTTTTCTCCTTCATAAACAATTTCACCACCAAACTCTAGAATCCTCTAAACCTCAATATCCCGGGAACTGAAAACTAAAGCCCCCAAGGACTATTTCATCTCAATTAGCACTGGCCCATTTAGTCATCTCCCATTACAATCACTATCCCAGGCATCAATTCCATCAGTTTGTCTCAAAACCCATCTTTCTACTCTCAACCTGTGAGGCATATGCTGAGCCTATATTCATCACTTGTGTACGAACGATCACCTTAACAATGACAATACTATCATTTACCCTCTTCACTCATACACACTCAGTCTACCTATTTTTTGGATACAAGTACACCAACCCTAGCACTGGCATCACATCTCCCTTGTCAGAGAAATGTGTCCCTATTTCCATTGTCACACTTTTACTGCTTCTATATGTAACAGGCATCTACTCTACTTATGTTTAACATTTCAATGACTTTGACCAATTTTCCTCATTTTACTCCCCATATTCTAAGTCACAATCATTGCACTCTCTCACCTTCAGATTCACTAACTCTGCTTCATCTACCTTGACAAAAACCTGGCCTCCCACAATGCATCAGCTGTAGAACTATCATATATCATGTTTTCTTGGCAGTGATTCCCCAATTTTTTGTTTCACAAAGCCAATTAGGTTAATACACAGGGTACTATGAGCTGTGCTTTGGCCATCCTTATATATCTCATCATCAAGGGGATATTGGAGTATAAATGTTTAAGGACAGATACCCTTTCTAGATCCCTTTTATGACATACAAGAGGATCGGTGATCTTATTCTAAACCCAGATTTCTATGGTGATAATATTAATCAACAACAGAAAAAATAAAAACCAGTTTAATATGATACATGCAGTTTGCAGGTATTGTCATATTAAAATAATCTACTTTGGCACTTTGCAACCTAGGACTGATTTTCAATTGCAATTGATAGGAATGATTAAAGGCCGATTTTTTGCTGAATTTGGAAAACTGAAGTGGTCAAAGAGAAAGCACAGGAGCCAAATGCCTCGGCTCAAATTATTTGTTACATACTGTATGGATGCCGTGTATGTTAACACCTTAAGAGGTTTCGTTTGCTCCAGTACCAGTTAGTCAAAATTCATCACCATGTCAGCTGCAATTAAGAAAATAAAACTAATGTCCTTAAAAGAAATGGAATACAAACCACTATTGAATTTCTTTTCTTCAATTATGTATGAAAGTTTAAAAATGTCTTATGAAAACAGCACAAAGAAGCATAATGTACCTACAGTAAATGTAGCTCAAAATAATTTTAAAAGCTCACCTGTACATATTAAAACATTTTAAATATGAAACATTCTACATACATTGCTACAGTATTTGACAGCCCTAATAGAAATATAATGGCACTTCTCCCAAGTTTCATCCATTGCTTAATTTACACAGTGTACCAATTTGTGTGTTATGTACCATAATGTGTACTACTTGTCTTAATTTGGAAATTGGTGATATATTTGAAATCCATTTCCAAAATTAGAAATAGATTTAAATTACGAGTTGAGTTAAGGGTTTTTCTTATTAGATGTAATACATCGACATGGTTTTGCCTTTAGGAATATTAATTCATTTTAACTTAAGTAAAACAGAAAATGAAAAATAAATTGCAATATATGTCAGAACTGAAATGCAATACATAATGTTTAAAAACATTATCAGGAAATTATTGTTTTGTGGTGTCCTTGGCAGTTTCTACCCCTTCTAAATATACCATTTCAAAGTTCATTCTTGCTAAAGAAGAAAAATATTTGAGTAAAATCCAATTGTAAACAGCAACAGTTTTATATTTGTATTTTTTATAATGAGCCCCATCTGTATATTACAGTTATAATGCAACTCTATTAATATTTCTGCAAACAGAGCCATAGGCAAGGAGTGGCTACCATTGAACTACATGCTGAAGCAATGGAGGAGATTAAACTTACAACCCTTTGTATAGACCATAGGCCACCACCAAACCCCCTAATGTTTTTGGAAAAAATATATGTATGTTCTAGGAGTATAATGTGTTTTTATTCTTTCTACTTTTTTATGACTGTCATCATTGTCATGACTTTCGTTCCACTTTACCAGGTATTACCCTAATTAACACAGTAGTGTGTCTGATGCTAAAATTGCTGTAGCCTGTTAGCATTCAATATGGTTTGCCCTAGTGGCTACTCCACATGTCATTAATTGTCATTATTAGGATACAATCAATGGAGCATATTCCTCAGAAAAAAAAAGACAGTTAAAACATTTTAATCAGAGGCAATTTTTTTTTTCAAAATTTCATAGTACTGCACTTTTCAGAGTGCAAAATAAGAGAAGACTAAAAAAGGTCCACCTAATTAAACACTGAGATCAATTGGAAATAAAATGACTCTTTGATTGTGAGTGTGGTTGGAACAAAACCTGCAGCCACAAGGGCCCCCAGAAATGAGACGGTGAATCACTGATGTATAATATCACAGAAGTGTTAAATTGTGCAAGGTTTATTATAATATACTGACCATTTAGAAGAAAGAAACTCATAGAGGTTTACATGGATGAAATGAACAGAAGAAATCGACAACAGAAAGAATAATAGGTTTGTTTACCACCACAGTATAGCTTATATTGACCATTTTAACTCCTATTAGGTGTAAAACTGACTAACTTATTAATATATAATTGCTTTAATAATACAGTGAGGAGTGTGTTACTGTCAATTAAGTGTAGTTCTTAAAGTGCTGTAGTAAAGTCAATAGTATAAAAGGCAGCAGTGAAATCAAGAAATTTGTACCCCGAGGGAGATCCTGTGTAAGCAGTAAGAAGCAGGTCATCAACAGCCGTCTCAGTGCAGTGGGCAGGTCAGATAAAGCTTGTTTCACTGTCATGCTTTTGTAGTACTTTAGTATGTAATATTACTGCAGGTGAGTACAAAACTATCAAGAAATAATCATGTCCCAGATCAGTAAAATATCCGGTTGCATTCCTACTTTGTTCTAAACTACCATGCCTCTTTCTGATTGCCTTATATCATGGGTCTTACTCATTCTTAATCTAAATGAGAGTATGAGACTTTCATTTTAAACAGAATTATATGTGCATATGGGGTTTACACTTGACTGAGAAGTCAGATATGTGGAAAGACTCTTTCGCAAAGTACTATATATTGAAAGAGAAAAGAGATGTGTCACAAGGCTTCAGCATTGCTGACAGAGGGGAACTGAGGCCAAGGTTTGGACACTATCTTCTTATTTATTACCCTTTTTTCAGTTTTCACATTTTAGTCCATTTTTATGCTGTTTTCATTTTCCCCATATTTTCTACATTGTATTTAAACTCTGAATCATTCCACTATATATTTCTATCCCAAATGGTTATTTACCCTACACTTAGTTTATTTAGTTAGATTAAGAGAGACATCCCTATTTACCAGAACTGCTTTGGCTTTGAGCTCCATGTCTTAGATAGATAGATGCAATACAGTATTTTATTTGTCCCGAAGGGGAAATTATAAGTGTCAGAACACATTCCCAGTTTTTTTCTTTCAAACATCCCTGATGTTCCAACCTGCATTGTTTTTTTTACTATATAACTGTTTGAATTCAAATGATGTACCTATAATTGGTCTTTGGCAATTTCCACAATCACCTCTGTGCTTAAAACCGTTTACTTGACCATGTAATATCCCATTTTTTTAAAGCACAGATCATCAACCTATGGCCTACTGCCAGGGGGTTGTAAAAAATGGTAATGTCGCCTGTCGCTGATTTCAGCTTAGCAGTTACATAAACACTCTTTTCAGATGGGACCCCAAAGAGACCTTCATTTATTTATCCATTTATTTTCAAATGGCCTTGTTTGGGCAGTAGAACAGACTCATAGCATCTTGACAAATAACCACACTCAAGTGTAGCGGCTCCTGTGCTCCTTTTCTGACACTGTGCCATGATATCATTAAACTATTGTCACTCTAATTCGATCTGTTCTTACCAATGCAACTTTTGGTAGTAAAGAATATACACTGGAAAATGGCATTGAGAAGAGAACATTAACTTGTTCATAATAGTTTTACTTTGCTTGCTCTCTGCTTCCCTACTTGATCTTCCAGATTTTTGAATAAAAGAAATCTGCTTACATACCTTTAAGAAAATGTATTGTGTAGCACTCAATCCTGGGTTATATTTCTATTTACATATGCAAAATAAACATCCTTTTTTGGTCTTATTTGATTTATTTAGGAATATAAGCAATTGATACGAATGTGCAACAGCAAAAATATAACCAAACTGGTAACCTTCACTTTAGTTTTGAAATCATTCAGCTCTGAGTTTAAGAGTAATATTAACTGGCCTATTAAACTAAGTTTTACCCCGTTTGCCATGCTCTCTCTCTCAGGGGTGGGAGTCAACTTGTTTTTCAATCCTATTTTTTGTAAAAATTGATTGATTTGTATGAATGATTACAATAAAATTACTAAAATTAAAAAAAAGAGTAATATTAATGGCCAATATAAAATATCTCCCTTCATTTACACTCCATTATAGCCACACTTCCCATAAACAGAGTGCATCATTGGGGATTGTCAATTATTTATATCCACTGCTTTCATCAATAGATCAATAGGTTTGCTGCCAGCTTTATTAGTATGTGCAGCCCAAGTATCCGGGTTAATTAAGCTGTGGAATGAAATAAGGCAATGGCAGAGGGTCACCAGCTCTAGTGACTTCCACCTAGAGCTTGCAGGGTTTTGGTGCCAACTGTATATTGAAAGGATATTTTTTTTCTTACATGTAATAAACAAACATTATCTAGTAAAATAAATATTTAGAACAGAAAAGGAATCTTGATAGTGGAAACCAAGGATAAGAAAAGACTGTCAGAGAACAAAAAAAGAGAAATCTCCAAAATATATGCAGACATGTGCAAAACTGACAATGTGGGCTAAGAGTGAAGCTCGTTACAAGGTGCATGATCAATCAAATGTTCTCAGAAGATACAGTTGTTATATATTCTTGAACGTGGTGCCCCAGATTACTTAGACAGAGGAAGTGGATTATGATTTACATAATTAGAAGTTGGAATGTAAGCCCTTTAATAAAAAAAATTCATAAAGGATACAGTGATGGCAAGGTACTGCTAAATGAGTTGACATTTAAAAAGTTTTTAAAAAAAGCAGAGTTGCATGTGAAAAAGAGAGAAATGTAGAATGAATAAAGTGAGCTCTAGGACATCTTTTTGATGGTGGAGGTGACTTCTGCCAAGCCATTGCATCCCTTACATTAATTTCCATGTACTCTCAAGAAATTCCCAAATATGGTAAAACTCGTGTTCAGCATACATGAGTAACCCCACTACATGCCAGAACAAAACGCATGGGGCTTTATGGCTTGTCTAGAACTGGAGAAGCACAGTAGTGTGGTAAAGTGGGTTCCGCAGCAAAGGAAGGTGGCAGTTTTAATAAAGTATGAGGGCATGGTAGCGTGGCAAGAGCGGTTCCCGTGCATCATGCGGGAGCGGACGACTGCACTTACTGCACAGGTGCAGGATCGGCGGCAACTTTAATTGGTGCCGAGAGCTGCTGATTGCCACAGCTGTGGCACATCCCTGTTTCAAAAGGGAAGCGCGGTATGAGAGAGGAAGAAAAAAGAAAGACAAGAAAGGAAGTGGAGGTTAAAGGGTGGGAGAAGAAGCAGGCAGGAAAGAGAAAGAGAAAGAAAACAAGCTGGTGTTGAGAACAGAAGCAGGTGGACGGGAGTGAAGCCTCCAGGAGGGGGATGAAGGGTCACTAGTGCAGAGCGACTAGGTAGCAGGAGCGACCATCATGCTCACAAGCGTACTCTTGCCAGTAGGAGCCATTGAGACAGCAGCAGTGGGACTACAGAACACCCGTGTCGGGTGGAGCCAGGATTGGCAGCGATTCAGGTGAAGCAGAGCTCAGTAGTTGCCCGTGGACGCCGTGGGATTGGCAACGGGGACATGGGCCGGATGACATGGGTGTCTGCACCTGTTGGACCATTCATTTGCAGCAAATCAATTTCTTGCTCATGATCTCCTGCACTTGGTATAGTGAATGCCTAAGAAATATGAAGGGTTGTCACCTAAAATTAGGAGATGTTAACTTACACCCTAACTGAGGTCCATACTACTCCAATGCAGTTCCAAGAGAACCAGGTTAGATGAGGCCATGAGGACAACACCTTCTAAAAACAGAAGAAATGTTTATCTCAAGCCTTGGCTCTCTTTGATATCTTGCACATGAAAATTAAGAACACCAAAAGACACCAGAGACACATTTGGTGGAGTCCTATCCAACTCTTAACAGTTTCAAAACAACTTCAACTATATGAAAACAATGCATGCTCTGAAAATACATGGCCCAATGACACACAGCTGCAGCTCCACAAACTTTTGTAACTTCTTCCACAAGATACAGTGGGGTACACACTGTAGTCATGCACTTTGCCGACCAACCAAGTACGTGTAGAGATGATTGGAAAACTACCTTGACTGCCTGTTATGTCTATGTAGTGACAAATACTTGGTCCATATTTCCATAGACCAAGAAAGAAACTGCATTGTAGTTTCTGGGTTTGTTATTTAAATATGCTGTAGTGTCAAGTTTGGGTCACAAAGTTGCACAGGAGAGTTCAGCAGGTTTTCCAAGGAGTAGAAACTTTTTATTGCTGTTCTGTCAGTTACAAATACAAGTCTCTTACAGAGGCGATCCAGCCTCACAAGGAACAGCTGTCAAACTTGACGCATCGGCCCTGACTCCTGCTCAAAAGAAAACAAAGTCTTCTTCATCAAGGGGATCCAGTGGGCTGGTGGCAGCAGCCAGAGCAGAGGTAGTCTGGGGGAAGAGACTGAGAGAGACCTCAGGATGATCTTTTAAACGTTCATCCCCCCAACGCAAGGAGCACGTTGCGTGGCAAGCCAGCAGTTGCTCCCACAAAGAGGTACTGAAAGAGTGTGTTTCTTTTCCATTGAAAAACTGTTTAAGAGGGAGTTTCTGAAGGCCTGTTACATCCCTCAGCAGTAGTGGTCACAATAGGTCTACATTTCAGTACCCCAGCATTGAATTTCAAATGATAAATGCAGTGTGTGATTTGGTGGTAACTGGAACAAAATCTCTGGAACAAAGCCAATCTACTAGTCTTGAAGCACTGCGATGGAGAGGCACTAGAGGGCAGCATAGCTGGAGAAAAAGTGACATAGTAACTTTGTAGACCCAGAAGACAGGCAATCTGAGATTTTGACAACATGGGACATACTGTATATGTTGCTTGCCAAATCATGTAACCCTCACAGATTTAATAAAATACTAATGTACACAGGAGCGTACAAATGAATACTTTATGCATTGCTCATAGAAGTACAAGTCATTCTATACCATTTGATATTTGTGGATCTCTTCTATTTTGAAAAAATCATATATGCCCAGTTATAGTCATATGCCAACCACAAAGAAGACATATTGAAAGTTATATGTTAGAGCAGTGTTTCTCAACCACTGGGTCATGGGTCTGTGGCAAAATATCATCATTTATGTTAATTAGAATGCCCAATGGGAGCTGGGTGATCTTCTGGCATGGAACCCCTGCAGATTTTGCTTCTTTCTCCAGCTTAACTTGATGTTTTTTTATCATCTGACTCTCATTTAGAGACTTAAGAACCAATTCTATGTTTAACGACTATACTTATCTTAATTGTCTACAGTATGTATCTTGTGTAAGTGTGCATTATTTTTTGTTGTATACTTTTTATTTATTTATTTATTATTATTATTTCATTTGTTTGTAACTTTTTATAAAATGCCATGGGAAATTTTACATTCCTACAGCAGATCTGCTCGACGTAAATACATTTATGCTTCAAGATAGTATACTCTCTTGCATAAAGTTTTTGTTTATTTTCAGGATTACTCCTCCCCAAAGTATTTTTCTTCCAAAACTGTGTCCTGCTCGCTGTCCAATGACAACACAAAGGAAACTCACAAAATGACCACCATATTGGTGCTTTTATCCTTTTTTAGACATACTGTTCTTATCAGTGAATAGAAGTTCTAAAAGATGTGTTCCTCTCTCAGTCCTGTGCACTTTATAAACACACAGTGCTGCCAAAAGTCTACCACTACGGGAACCCAGGTAAAACTTACATGTTCGATATCATTCTTTGCCCAACAGAAGGAAACAATATACCTGAGTTATTCTTCATTCCTGAGGTTTTTGAGGGTGCTTTGATTGATTTGCGCCAGCTTATTTCCATATCTTTAATACTACCCATTACCTCAGCAGCCTTGGAGTTCCTTTTCTTGTGCTTTATGTTTCCTTACATTCTGCTGGAGGACAGTGATGAACAATTGACTTTGCTCTATCACCAGCCAATCACCAACCAATCTGTATTGAACAAAGTCTGATTTTAAAGCAATGTACATCACAATGATACATACACTTTACTGATTTAAAGCATTTAATAATGGAAAAACTCAGTTTTCCTAATTGTCTTTTATTGAAATGAATGCTTTGAACACAAGGAGGTTTTTCAAAATTGTCATTTTTGTGTAGTGTCTTATTTAGGAAATGTTAGTTTATAGGTTATAATGGAATATATTGGGAGCATAGCCTCTATGACAAGAGAGGTATTAGAAATGAGTTTGGGGTAATGATGCAGGGGCCACATACAAGTGTTATTAAAGTCAAATATACTTCCTTTGTGTTGCCTATCGTAAACAGTTAGCCGAGTACCACAGTTTACTGCTTGTAAGATGATGTCTCATTGAAAAAATGCTGCACTATTATTTTAAGCACTGCCTGATTCCTATTGCTACCACTGCCTAATAACCAAGGTATTCATACAGTATCTGTTACATTCAATATTTTCAGGAATATATCGTCCTCCTGCTGACCTGCCATTACAGGGAAGTAAGTAATGGAAAACAGCCTAACTGCAACCAATAATTCTAACACTACTTTCCAAAAAATGAATGTAACCACCAGCTTTAGTCATTTTTCCTAAATGCTTATTTCAGCTGTACATGATATTCCCTGTCAAGGTCAATATTTATCTACTATTACTAAGCACTATCAAAATAACATCCACCTGTACTATCAAATTTTCCTTCCATGCATGTTTGTAGCTGTTCCTGTTGACTTTGCTGGCCTTTCTTTAACTTGACACCTTCTATTAGCACTGATGTCCATTGCATAGTCTTTGAGCCACCAACTATCATTTGGCCTTAGCTGGTGGTTAGTGTCTCCATTACGGAGGTCTTCAATAGTGTCCATTCAGACTTCATGTCCCTGACCATCTTCAAAATGCAGGAGTAGTTTTTCTCTGAAGTTAAAGACCATTCACTAGTTGTTCTGAGCGTAACTCATTTGAACCTTCACAGTTTCTACAACAGATATTCCTTCCATCTTAGCCAACTCATCACTAGATAGTAAGCAGTTGTAAGCTCAGCACATTCTTGCATCACAGTATTCAGAACTTAAAGCCTCAGATCACATGGCACAAAGTTAATTATCAATCTTTGGACCAGGGGAGTGTGACACAACAGCAATATTGTTTTCAATTATGATGGCAGTTATGGAGAATCTATGACTAGCACACAAATCCAATAAGAATCCACCAGCCCAATCAAAATTAGGTAAGACATTCTTTCTAATTGCACTCCCTCCAGGTATCTCTGCTAATTGCTATGTGAGCTCAGACATCTCATGGGCCAGAGAGTAGTAGCCAATACCTAATCTAATTTTCTTTTATTAGAATTTTCCATCATCTTCACTTAGTCATATTTCAGTTTAATTCAGTTCTTATAAAGTGCACATCTACCTACAGTATAAGTGTAGTACACTATATCATTTCAATATGCTAATAACAAATAGAGTATAATTAAATTGTCAAAGTAAATAAATTAATTATAGTTAAAGCCCAAGTATAGCCTGCAAAAAGTTATGTTCAATTCAACTCAACTCAAACCATCTTTTGATAGATGAGCTGCTCAGAACAGCTTTCATGACTCCTTCTTTTGTGTCAGTAACAGGAACTACAATGAACTGGAACTCTTTGTATCTACTGTCTAGCTGTGGAATAATCCTGGTGGACTTCCATAGGAAAATAATCCTGGCTTCATTCCTATATCCTTTACCTTTGCCACAGAATAATTCTTTTCTAATTCATCCTCTGTAGTCACTGATTTTATGAATCCTTGGAAACTGCCATTTTCCAATTCCAGCTTGCACAGAATCTCTCCAACTGCATGAAAGCTTTCCTTAAATTGGCCTTGTCAGGCCCTTCTACTGCTGTGTCCCAGTTCCTTGTCCTTTCTGCATCAGGCTATGTGGGTGAAGTATAAGGGGTGACCAGGGTCGTCTGGCCCATTGAAGGAATGTGCTGTGTTGCAAAAATAAATCTCCAATAAAGGATGCTTTATTTGTCAAGTTTTTTTAAGCCATAGCTAATGTAAATAATGTAAATAATTAAATCCATCCTTCCCTAAGCATCTCTGTCTTACGCATCACCAACAGTGAAACATTCTGTACAGTTTCAATTATGGATTAGTTTACTGTGTCAAATTTAACTTAAGAGCAGTCACTTCAACATGTATATTTTGTATAGAGTATTTTCCTCTATTACATGTCAGATAACCACTCCTGTCAGTAAACATGTAGCTGCTTTTACCCAAAATTACAAAAGTTCAGCAGCTCTGATTTGCAAATGGGATTCAGTAAAAGCCTGAAGCGTTGAAATAATTTCACAGACAAAATATCTTTGTTTTAAAAACTTTAGTAAAAATTCAAAGTAAAACAGTTCACACAAAAAGAGAAAATTGATATAGCAAAAAAAAAGAAAAGTTCTTGTTTAAAAGAAGTTCTGTTTAAGGCTTATAAATCTTGAACCATTTCTAAACGTTACAAAATCACTTCTAAACGATCAGAAAACTCCATGCTATCCAACTTCTATGCTGTAAATGGGTATTTCAGGCCCGGCTCTAACTGGGACCTATTCTAAAACAACTGACTCAATTAACACATTCTATCTTAGTTATAGCAAGAATGTTCTATCTCTTATTAACTTACAGGGGGTAAAAGGCTATACCTTTGTCTATGACTATGGAAGAAAATTATATTCTATTCAAATTAAGCAAACACTAACATGAGTTTAACTCAAAGCTTTAACTTTCTTAAATTGGCTTTTACAAAACATTTTGTCAGCAGTCAGTCTCAGCTACTGAAATGGTTGAGATGAGTGCACATTAAGCCTGAATCACTGAATATACAAACCGTTAAACAAATCTTATCACTCACACCACAGTGACAAAATGTGTAGTACACAAGAATGTATCTTTGAAGTAAATAAAAAAAGTAAAATGCTCCAACTTTCAAAACAGTTAATCTGCTCCTAGAAAACACCCAAATGTTAAACCAATGCATACATTTTCTAAATTGTCTATAAAAAGAGAAAGCATAATTATTTTACCAAAATTACAATAAGTAGACAAACTAAAAAACTTTTCTGTCATTTCAACACTAATAATGGTACTTTTTTGTAAATGTAAAGGTTTAATACAATTAAGATATAGTTTATATTGTAATTTTATATTATGCACACATTTTGATATTTGACTTGCGATATGATATAAATATGTAAGAAAAAAACAAGAACTTTTGTTTATGGTTCATCTTGCCCTGCTCCAGCTTAAATGTCAAACTTGACCCATGTCTGGCAACATTTTTTAAAATTTGAAGCCCCCTACAACAACAAATGTGCCAATACATGCTAGTGTTTGTTTTTCGTACAATGCATAGGTAGGCAGTGGAGTTTTTAGAGAAGACACAAGCTTAAAACAACTGGAAAAGTGAATGAAACCGAGAAAGTACTGGCCTTGACTTTGTTTAATGACATGCAATATTTATATGAAATCTGGAGGTGTGACAAAATGAAATAATTTTACCATGAAATGTACCTGAAGCAAGAAAAAATTATTCAATGTCCACTGCTGTTCATTATAGCATATATTTATATTTAATAAAGGCAAATCATGCTCCTACAATCTTATTATTTTCTATCTTATTCAGTAGTCTTCTATAGTTTTTGCAATATTATGAATAAGATTATAGACAGTAGACAAAATATTCTTAAATCTGTATTTAATTTTGAAACATCACATAGCTTTGGTGCAATCCCAAATGAACAAAATGTTAAGTTTGTCAGCATAAAATCTGAAAAGCTGCAAGTAATGCATACTCTGTCGTATCCTGGCTATGATACATTTTTCTGGGTCAGAGTCATGGAAACCAGAAACTATTCTGGCTCTAATCAGTGAAAGGTATGAATCAGTCCTGGAATTCCCCCCAGCACACACTTATGCATATCAGTGTTAGATACAATATTTTGAGGATGTGCTATTTTCTGTCTCTATATCTGCTTCTTGAAGAGAAAGTCTCAATACAGTGAGCATGTTGTTTATGTACTGTATGTCTCATAACTATTTAGAGACCTCAATTTGCAAATATATGCACTGAAAAGGTTAAATGCTATGTGTTTTTTATTTTGAAACATTTTTGTGTGTATTTTTTAATAATACTTTTGTACATTTTTCACATCGATTTGGGCTTTTAAACATCAAATTTAGCTTTACTTAACAATAATGTTCAGTGTTTTTAATTGATGTTAAATTGCCTAAAAAGTAAATACACACAAACTTGTTTATGAGAAGTAATTACAGCAAATACATTTTACTTCATGCAGAATCAAATCTCTCATGAAATCTCATTATTTTAGACAATATGTCATACCTGAGCACAATAATCTTGAGGAAGAATCCATTTTTATTTTTACTAGAGATGTTGATATTGGAGAGCAAAATTTGAAAAATAAGTTTTGTCTGTTGTTTTCAATTCAGCTTTTGTTCTACCTACTCTTGAGTTGACGCCAGTATGCAGAATACTTCTGCTAAATGCTAAGGAACTGAAAAATAGTGCCAATAGTTCAAAGCCTTATTAATTATTTATTTCATATTCAGATTTACATAAATATAAGCTATTTTACAGAAGTCTGCAAGCACACCCTTTGTGTTTGAAACTCTGAACCCACACATCAGGCACAGCAATATATTTATTAAGAGTATAATGGTAACTGCATAAATATCAGCTACCAATGGCTATCATTTCTAGTTTTCAGAAATCTATAGACATAACAATTGCCTATTCAAACAAAAAGATTTTCCAAACCCCTTTCAACTTTTGTGTTGTGTGGCAAAACGTAATCTTAATGTAGAGTTTCTACCATTCTGAAGTTTTATAATGTCAAAGTGGTGCAGATGTTTTAGATCTTTCCAAATGAATTATACCTAACTGACATAAAATCACTGATTCCTTAGGTGTGCTATTAAACACGTGTCAATAGTCTTGTGTAACCATTTTTTAAAGTCTTAAATGAGTGTTGCACATCCATATGCCATTAAGTTATTTCACATAAGATCAGGTTAAATACACATGCCTCTGAGAATTCTGATATTGGCTGGTTATTACTGATGTGGAAAGTCTATTGAAAAAAAAATCAATTAGCTGAAAAAAAAATTTCAAAGCCTTTGGAAATTCTTCAAAGTGCAAAATAGCTTAATGTTAATCGTTGGAGGAAATGTGACATCTGAATCTGAAAGTAATGCGACGATTGAATTAAAAATTGTAAAGCTACAGATTCATGAGGTCTTTATCTTCAACCAAAAGGCTTCTTCTGTCATTTGACAACGGTAGCTTTTTGGGCAGAAAGACATCTCTTAACAATATTAATAGCTGACAGACATCATAAAAAGAGAAAATGTATATACATATATAGGAACAGGCCAAAACCTACGGTCGAAAGAGCAAAGCAGAGTCGGGAACATGAGTGGTCATGGAATAAGAGAAAAATTCCAGAAAAATACATCTCACTGCAAGAATTAAACAGTAGATGCAGTGGATCTGAAGTGTTATACTTAATTAGTAAAACTTTGTTGGTATAGCAGGAATTTGAGGCAGTCTAAAAAACATTTGATGACATGGCATTTTTATTAATAGTGTAACAACTGCATTCATTCTAGACATTTTGATGGAAAGGACACACTTTATTAGAGTCTTGTGATTTTCTGGTTGCAAACCATGAAAATATCTTGACAACAATCAAAAACAATAAAGTCCCATTTACTACAGAGGTGCCTGAAAATAAAAAAAAAATACAACAAAGAAATTACAAGTCCATGCCTGAATGGTACACTGCACTTGCTAAATGAAATCCAGTCTTTAGTCAGAAGATTTGCAATCCAGCAAAGAAGACACATTTCATGAGGTCAAAAGAAATACAACTTTGTTATTTTGTTAACTTTGTTAACTTATTTCCCTGCTGAGGCATATTCAGTAAAAACTTTGTGTACAGCCTAGTTTATAAACAAAGAAAAGACACAGGACAAAATTCACTGCAAGTTACATTATTTCCCAATTGGCACTTTTTCAGTAATAACCACTACAAAGTCCACAGTCATAAAATGTATTTTAGTATATTTTAAATTACAACATATAGCCCAGCAGTTAGTCTGAATTTCAGATGCTACTAACTTTAGAACCAAAATTTTAACAGTTTGAATTTCTTAAATTGGTAAAAATAGATCTGTTACTTTAAGTATATCGTTTGATTTAAACTCTACAGCTGCAACAAAAATAACTCTGCGGGAAAACTTTAAAATGAGAAGTCCAACATTCAGCAAAATGTGCTTGTTTCCTATAACAACACACAATGAATATAATGAACCTGTCCAAAATAATGATCTTCCTTAGGCATGATCATTTTAAATGTAAGCTTGGGAAATAATATATCAAGTTGGATTAGCTAAAACATGCATACCTGCAAGTAGGTTTTTAACACACCTGTTCAATTCCCACTAGAAATGACAATAGAAATATACCAAAACAACACATTTCATTAAAAAGCTCAGAAAAGTTTATCACAGGTTGTTAGATCTACTTAGCAATTCTGAAGCATGTTAGTGAAGCCCAGTATTAAATATGTTGCCTCATAATGATTTGGTTAAATAAGAACACCAATCAAGTGGTAAGATATATTTTGGAAGGTCTAATAAGCATATTGAAAATACCATTTTTATATCAACCAGTTAAATTTTTTATGTAAAATAAATACAAAATTATAATTTGTGCTACACATGAACCTTATTAACAAATTAAACTAGCTTTCCTGTCTCACAAACATTTTCCTTTGCTATACTGAGTCATTCACACACATATTTAAAAAGAAAGTGTGCAGACCTTTAAAATTTTTACTTGCAAATGCACTGTACACATCTTTACTCAGACCTACTAAAATTCTTAGAATTCGGCATGCTGTAGTCTTCATGTCAGAGACGCCACAGGCCTTACAAAAAATAATATGCCAACATTCATTATTGCATTGGTAAACCATTGTTAGCCAATAACACCTACAACATTGATGCATTACACCTTTAATATATAGCATTTATTTCAGTGAACAGAATTTTTAAATGTGAGATTAGGATACCTAATAAAATACATAAGAATATAAGACATTTTTTGATGAGAACAGAATATTCAGACTAATACATTTCCTATATACTGTATACTTGGTGTTTCCAAAATATCACTGAATCAAGATTTCCAGGTCTCCAGGGTGCTACTCTCAGTAACACCACTAGCTAACCTGTTCTGTGTTCTGGAAAAACATTTCTTAGCATTTTTGTGAAGTTTACCTTTAAACAGCTTTTACCTGTGCCCCCACGTTCTTATGTTAAGAGCTCATTTTAAAGAAACAGCAGGCAGCCTTACTACTTACTCTCTTCATACGTTCAAACTCTTACTGTTTTAAATTAATTTATGTAGGCTTGACGGCTATGTAGCATTTAGAGAATACAACATATTGGTAGATATTAATTTGCGTCTATACGTTGTCTCATTGAATGTAAGTCTTTCTCTAAAAATTGAATTTCTAGATTTTGGCCCCGATAACTGAATAATTATATTTAATAGCTTACTTCATATGTATAAGAATTATATTAATTTTTTTCTTTTACTTACCTAACCAAATATGACTTTTATCCAGGTTCATCTGTGCTGATTTTGCTAAAAAGAGGGTGTCCACATAATTTTTGTCCAATTGAAATATTTACTTGCAACATTTAATTAACATCGTGAAGGTAAACTAAAAAGAGTAGTAGGCCCAGTACTGGCCTCAGTACTACTCAACCTGGCTCAGAAAACACCCATGATAATGCGGGTCGGCCACGCTACTAGTTGCATTCAAGGAGCCTCTTGAACCCCCTTCTGCCGATAACGTACCCAAGGACGTACCCAGTAGATGAGGACATAACACACATTTAGAAAGCGGTGAAATACTGCTTCAGTGCTTTTATTAAAAACAAGTCAAAGACAGAGTCTGAAAGTGCTGCTAAATCTCTCTATCCTGAAGGGAGCAGTTTAAATCTTAATTCATCTGAATGCTTTTGTATTGTGAGGAAGAATAATATATATTTATATATATATATAAAATTCCAGTTAAAAGTTACCCTAAGGGAATGTATATTCATTCATTTCTTCATCTTGATAATGGGAAGGATACTATAATACAAAAAAGACAATTAAAGCAGTCATCTTGGTAATTAGAATGTCTACAAATTTCCCTTGAGGCAAATTAAGGATCTATTTATCTATAATCTAAACTATCTATCATTTCTTCAGCGATAGATGTTGACACATTTGCTCTTTTTCCCCTTTTTAACCTAAATAATGTATAACATTGTCAAACCTGTTTCAATCAAATTTGGAGTCCTGACTAGTCAGAACCTATCCAGGCAATATTGAGTGCAAGGCAAAAATCAGCCTTGGACAAGGCACCAGTCCATCACTTCAAATGTACATCCACACTCCCACTCGGAAAGGAGCCAATTTGGAATACCCAATAAACCTAACCATCATCTCTTTGTGGATATGGAGGAAAAAGCAAAGTACCAGGAAAATTCACACTGAGAATTTTACACGGATAGTATTTCAGCCTAGGACACTGAATCCACAAGGCAGGTGTGCTATTCATCGCTTCACTGTGTCTCCCTTAAATCGTTTATGTTTAATAAATAAAACAATACAATATTATTTTTTTGTGCTTAAGTCACTTCTGCATCAATTTGCACACTGTTCATTGAAAACATTAGTTTAGGATCAAAACTCTATTTTTATTACGTTAAACAGTAAAACTGTGAAAAAAAATGAGGAATACAGACACCCCCCACTGGAATGCCCCGATTTAAGCAATAAAACACAGGCAGGAGAAATACATCAATCATTATTCTTTATCTAAATCTCGCAAGAGGCAAAAGCGTATGTTAGTGTTTTTGCAAAGAAAAAAGTGTCCTCTGTGCTATATTTATGCAATTCATTGATTAGATCACTACTCAAAAAGGCATTCATTACATAATCAGAAAACCTTTAACATGATTGGTGACACCTAGTTGATAACGAGACATGACAAACGTTGATACCTTAAATAATTACAATTTACCATGACAACTAGGTTGATTTATAGTCCTTAAAAGCACACAACTTTTCAGGAGGGTTAAAAGTACACCAGGATGCACGTTCATTTTTATGTTCTGAACCATATGTTTCCTAAGTTTGCCATCAACAGGAAACTTAGCGCATAGCAAAAGAACAGTGATTATACCAAAAATATAACATTTTCTCTTAAGGGTTATATAAAGTAACAAAAAATACATTTATCATATTAATAAATAATAACATAACAGCATCAGCTTTTAAGTATAAGCTCAGAAGGATATAAGACAAATGCTAGGTGCACATTGGACCAGGATTCAGTTTCAACTCTTACAAAACCTCTACAGTAAATAACTACTAAAGGTTAACTACTACTACTACTAACTACTGCTTCTGCTAGAATTATGATACTTAACAAATACCACAAGCCTAACTTCTGGTTTGCCTACAGTGTTCTAATTTGAGTCCAGTTTTAGAGTCATCTTTAAGAATCATTATCTATGAAGCTTTAATTGAACTCTGTATCCCCACTAATGTAGGACTGTGTCCTGGACCTGCTACTATGAAGACAGACTCACCTCTCTGCATGAATAAATAAAAATGTAAACATACATCTCTAAAGCAAAGCTTATTCGAGCGATTCAAGGAGAAAAATTTTATTTCACGTTGTTTGGTATGGTATCCATCCATCCAATATTTGGATTTGTTTCATCCAAGTTCAGGATTGTTGGGGCAACAGCCTCATATAGCATAATAGTAGCTTCTAAATCTTGTATACCTCAATACCTCAAAAATGCAACTCGTATACTGACATTGTATTGTTAACGGTAGCTGAACAGCAGAGGGACTTTCATCCACAGATGTGAAAGAATTTAACATCTGCAGTAAATCAAACTTCTGTGCAAATGTAATCAAATTATAGCCTTGCTTTTCTGTATGACAGAAATTTCAGCAAACTTGTGCAGATTCTGTAACAAGTATTTACATTTTGAGGACATGTTATCGTTGTAAACATATCCTATATTTGTATCTGTCAATTAACTACTCTTCTAACAAAGAAGCACTTTAAAACCAACAAAATACAGTTTCAAAACAAAATTAATCAAAATTGTGTTTATATAACACATGGCTTCAGAAGTTTGAAAACAAGAAAATATGCAACGCAAATGTAAAAATTTAGGTGGAGAAATAATTATTTGGAATTTGTCAAATTAGCAGGTGACGTTGATCTCATTTTATTCTAAATGTATTTGATGAACTGTTTAACAACAAACTGGAAAGGCAGATACAATTTTATATGTCAACTGCACTGTAGTAAGGTTTTGTAACATAATTATTTTTAAATTATTCTGTTTGATGCACACTTGAATTGCCTAATAATTGCTATAATATATTATTTAGCTGAAATAGAGAAGACTTCATTGGTATGTTAAAAACTTCCATTTTGGTGTGAAACATATTTATGAACAGTGATAGCATTTATTTATGTAAAAAGTTCAGTAGTTAAGGTTAATGCACGATTTTGCATACATATGACTATTTTTAGTAACTAGAGCATATTCAAAACAATGAAGGAGTGTATATGTATACCACAATGCTTGTAGTATGAATGAATATATGTGTCCTCCTGTATTTTCTTTATTTAAGGTTATCAACCTACTCTTCTTCCTGTTATTTCTGAAAAATGGTGCCTGTGTTTTACCAATATGGGTTTCCTTACACAATGAATAAAGCATACAAAAAATAAATTTTGAGTACTTTCTGAAGTTTATTTTAAAGGAGAGTCATAAATTACTGAAGTTCTGACAGAATCTCTTTGTTGCAAGAGCAATTAATGGAAAGTTCATGTCTGCCATTTGGCTAAAAACCTAAAAACTTCATTAAGATCTGGGGCTTTTGTTTGAGACAGAACAAAATGCATGTTATTTGTTCTTCACAAAATATAAAATTAAGGCATTGTGGGTTTCTAAATCTCTTGGCAATATTTCACCTACACTAGGTACAGAAGTTATAATTATGTCTTAAAAACCTTAAAACTGACAAGATAAAGAATAACAAAGAGTTTAAGCTATGTATGATGGAAATGTTGCAAATGATGCAAAAGCAGGGGGTGTGGTGGTTAAGGATTTTGACTTCAAACCCTGAGGTTGTGGGTTCAAGTCCTGCTCATGACATGTGGTGATGAACAAATCACTTCATCTGCCTTCAACTGAAAAAAAAGAAAAGAAATGTAACCAATTGCATCTCTCAAATGTTGAAAGATGCCTTTGGATAACTTCCAAGTTTGAGTTAAACAATATTTGACCATGAAAAATTTTCAATTGTGATAGTTATATTAAATAAACATAAATTGTATTTCAGTTCTGTAGTATTTCAGATATTTGGATGTTTAAGATTTTTGAATACACTAGTATTCAAAAGATTGGAATGACTAAGAAATGTTGATGTTTTTCATAAAAAATTATATTTTTTATTAAGATACTTTTTTTATCAAATGGTGATTACTACTTGAACCGACTGATGCATAATCTATTATTGACATATACTGTAACTGAAAAGCACTGTTTTCAGCAGCAATTGCTCCAGTGTCCTAATGATAAACTCTCTTACTGTAGCTCATCTGTAATTAATCAGATTTAACTAAGCAGTTATTAGAGAAACCTTTGTAATTGTGTTAGCACAGGTGAAACCTGTTGTTCTATTCAATAAAGCAAGTAAACTGTGTTCTCCTGGATGGCTAGGTACTGGTATTCCTAAAGTGTGCTCAAGAAAGAAATTGTTATTCTATGACAGAAGACAGAAACATGTGACAGGTTGACGAGGAACTAAAGATTTTATCTAAAGCTGTCGACTACTATATTGCGAGCTGCCGGCTAACTGATTTTAAGTAGGATAGAAAAAGAAGCAGAAGGCCCAAATGCACTACTGCACAAGAGGGTAAGTATGTCAGAGTTTGTAGTGTGAGAAACAGACGGTCCTTAGCTGGCTGCTTCCTTAAATAGTACACACCAAATACCGGTGTCATTTACAACAATGAAAAGACAACTCAGGGATGATGACCTTAATGGCAGAGTTTCAAGAAAAAGCCGTGTCTGAAAGTGGCAAATAATAAGAAAAGATTAAAATGGATTAAAAAGGATTGGGATCACCCAGATATCTCTTTCCAGTGTCAGTGTCCTTTTGCCCATTTTCAGCCTTTCTTTTCACTGTGAATATAACAGGCCATCAAATAAAGATAGTGCTTGCGAAACATGAACAAACAGAAAGCCAGTATACATGTGATGGCCTCCACAGACATACCCCACTATTTACTCATGCACAAAACACATTTTTATTTGTTTACATTTTTGCTTGTCTTGTATCCATTATTCATCAGATTATTTATTAATGAACTTCTATTTTTTGTATCCCCATGTAGATAAAAAAATTAAAGCTTTTCCATATGTAATTATCATATACAGTATATAAATATTGTATGCTTCTTATTGCAGTTTTTGGTTTTTATTTTATTCAGAGTATAGTTAGTGTGGTGCCCTAGTGATACATATAAACAACTTAAGATAGTACTGATAGAACAATTTGAAGATGTACATTATTTTTCTTTTTTGCAATATTAGTAATGGATGAAATCTTAAAATAAAATTAGAATTAAATAAATACATTATGGTTGCTGTAGCATCAGCAGAAAAATACGCCTTGTGTTGTCACTACACTTCTAAGAGATAGGTTTAACATAAAAATACTATTGACAAATGAATGTTTCCCGTGTCAAAGATATAAAATGGTATTCTGTTGCTTATTCAACAGTTAATTTAAGCTTAACCTAAGTGGAAATAAACTCAAACCTGGGGTCTGTGATGTGCATTCTACAGGGCTAATGAGTGATGCACCTTTGCTCTAGAAGCAAATGCTTTGTTGGTTTTGAGTGTCAGGAAAGCCAGTTGTTCACAGATATGTTTTTGTTATATGTTCATGTTGTTTTTTAGGCTGTGGGATGTACACAATGATTGTGCATGGTACCCATTCTCCTATAAGCAAGACTGGGAAATAAACAGAATATGTACTTCAATTGTGTATAATAAAGTACTTTCCATGTGTCACAAAAACATTTTATTTTTTAACATTGTGGTGTGTACCTTTTCAGCATGTCATTTTTGGGCTTCTAATTTTTTTAGTCCAAGATGTTCTACACTCCAAGATGCTCTACAGATGTACTATTTAATAAACTACCTTCATCGGTTTGAATGCTAACACTAAGTCCCCACTGATTATTAGTCTTCATTTATTGTCTTTCTTCAGTATTTATGCCTTTGCCCTTGTTTGCTTTTGTCTGCATTTTTTGTGTTCTGATTTTGTTTCAGTCAGTGAAACCACTGTGGCTAGATTCTTCAAAATATCTGGCATGTCAACTGATATGCATTTGGGTCAGGACCACAAGCTTAAAAAAATCAACATTCCATCCATGTGTCACAAGCCCAAGGGTCAGAAAAACTCACTTCCATCTATTTCACACACAAAATTGCTGAGCAGAACCCTAGAAAATGGCACCTAGCTTTAAATACTAAGTGTAAGCAGCAGAAAAAGGATTTCCCTGCATTTTCAGAAACCTTGTTGTATGACTCTGCAAAGATCAGTAATATGCAGTTTATACCAGGTCCCAGTTCCAATTTCCTCAAGGACTGTTGTAAGATGAATTGTGTATTTTTTATAGTGAGCATTGTAATCATAGCATTTTGAACCTGCTCAAATCTATAATAATAAAAGGCAAAGCCCTCACTGACTGACTGACTGACTCACTCATCACTAATTCTCCAACTTCCCGTGTAGGTGGAAGGCTGAAATTTGGCAGGCTCATTCCTTACAGCTTACTTACAAAAGTTAGGCAGGTTTCATTTCGAAATTCAAAGCGTAATGGTCATAACTGGAACATATTTTTTGTCCATACACTGTAATGGAGGAGGCGGAGTCACGTATCGCGTCATCACGCCTCCTACGTAATCACGTGAACTAAAAACAAGGAAGACATTTACAGCACGAGTCACACGCGGGAACGAAGGTAAATGACGTTAATTTTTGACTGTCTTTTAATACTGTGTAAGCATACATATTAACACATGTGCAATTAAACGTGTGCATTTACGGGGTGATTTCTCAGGCTTAAAAGCTCACCTTTTATCAAACGCGGGAAGAAAGGTAACTGACGTTGTTCATTGTCTTTTAATACTGTGTAACCATACATATTAACACATGTCCAATTAAACGTGTGCATTTATGGGGTGATTTCTCAGGCTTAAAAGCTCGCCTTTTACTAAAAAGGTAAATGCAAAACTATTTTCAATCAGTTTATTGAAACGCTCCCGTTAAGGATTGCAATAACATATTCGCGAGATAAAAGAACGAAGTAGGGGGAAATGGAGGAACAGCCGCAAACAGCGAAGAGCAAAAAATTCATTAAACAATTGAGAACGGAGCGAGTTAAGCATACAAGCATGTTCATAAGGGAAACAAAGCACGGTGTAAAACGTAAGTTTAAATTAAGTTTATAGAAACGCTCCCGCTGCGGATTGCAATAACATATTTGCGAGATAAAAGTTTAATGAGAAGACACGAGGTATAAACGAACCACACGCCGTGGCGCAACGTTAGGGGTAACAGTTTCAACCATTCTATGATCTGCTTCTCGCAACTGAAAGACGGCACATGGCGGATGTTAGCCGACTTGCTGACCGCAACGTTAGGGGCTTCAACTATGGCGCTGACGCCACATCTCAGTGCCAACACTTTGCAGACTCTACTTAAAAGACACGCCCTCCTCACTGGACAGTTAAAAACACCAATCAAACTAACGATGACATCAAGTATTACCCAATCAAAAGTAGGAAAGGAGGCATCTTCATAAAATGCGTGTGGGATGATTTGCATGAGACGCTGCTTTAAAAAAAAAATGATAAAAAAAATACGGGATAAATCCCGTCCAGTATTGATTCAAAACGGGACGCGCAATTTCATTCTCAAACGCGGCACGATTACATATTTTAAAGGACGTGTGGCAACCCTACAGTGCCAGGTAACCACCCATACAATCAGATTGTGATTCAGACTAGGAATGCAATGAATGTAATTACCCCGATCTACATACAAGGCGAAAGTCTTGCAACATTCAAAGATGATGGTTTGGGATAAGTACACCATACAACATAAAAGAGCTTATGAAGCCTTGAACCGAAAAAAGCAAGATCTCAGAGATCGTAAAAAAAAAATAGGAGGTTATGTCGTTTTACTCGCTGTAGATTTTAGTCAAACATTACCAGTTATTCCACGAGGGAGACCAGCAGATGAACTCAACGCGTGTTTAAAATCCATGCTTCTCCCACGCTCGGTTATATGTCGCGTGTTCTCGGGTAGGTGCACCAAAAAATGTATACATTTAAGCATGTAATGGGCAAACAAAAAATGAGGTATACCCGAAGGCACTGCAGTAGTACTTAATGTAACTTTACTTCTTAAATGTTAATGTTTTACTGTTTAATAATTTATATGCTTCTTATATGTTGTTCAAATTCTTTTATCAAAATACCACTGACAGCGCAATGCACGATAACATGGAGTGAATACACCATACGCATCCGCCCACGGCTGCCCTGCTGTGCGCAGATAGGAGTTGATTCTACAATAAAATAAAATAAAGATAAAAAGAGTAAAACAATCATCACCCATAAAGCGTGTGTGTGTGTATATATGCGTATATATATATATGTTGATATGTGGATGTGTATATGTATATATATATATATATATATATATATATATATATATATATATATATATATGTAGATATGTATATATATGTGTATATGTATATGTATATATATGTTTATATGTGTGTGTGTATTTTATATATATAAAACACAGCAACACTCATAACAATGACAACACAATTACATTGACAATCATGTTACGTTATTTTTAAAATGTTTCCTTTTTTTTTTCATAACCTCTTTAACACACTACTTCTCCGCTGCGAAGCGCGGGTATTTTGCTAGTCTATTAATAAGACTAGGGGGCTTCGCTCGCCATCCCCCGTGTGGGCCATATGCGCTAGTCATTTCCCGGATTAGCCGACGAATCTTGCTGTGCTTCTGGATAAACATGAATATCAACTCTGTCTTTGATATCTCTGTCTTTCGAAATTATTATCGCTGACAATTCGTCACATGTTGGTTTATAATATATGCAAGCGTGATTTTTCGGATTCATATAAATATCCAAGAAAACTTCTTAGTCCATGTTTTTCGGATAAATTTTGTGTCAAGTGAGATACTTTTGGACGTATGTATTTGTATCCATTATTGGCTAAAGAATTTCTAATACGTCCGATCGATTCTATGTTGCATCGCTTCTCCATGATCATAAATATAAACCTGACCGAATTGTGGTTTCTTTGAAATTAAACTTGTCCTGAATCATGTAAATCTACGTTTTGAGCATTAAATGATGCGAACATGAACAGATTATTGTAGATTTGAATATTTTGCCTGTAGTGTTTGTGGATTTCACTTTCACCAAATAACAAATTTTTTATTTCTCGCAGATCCGCCTCTTCATTGGGAAGAAACACTACTTTTCCCTGATGGCAACACGAATTAGACAATCTGCAAGTCTCCAACTTAAACATTTAAAGCCAAACAATATCTACATACTTCTGTCATATCACCTATGTCCATATATTCAATCTCTTTTTGCTGTTCCGTTATTTCACCAAGAAATAATTTCTGCTTGTTTGCGCTAATGCGATCTTTACTATCAGTTCTTTCAGACTTTTAGTACTTTCATTATCTCTAACCTGCTCTGCATGAGTATTGCGCCAAACATTTTTGAACCTCTTTATGACATTCTACTTTCTCTTCAACTCTTTTGTCTTTTATTTCCGCCTCCGCTTGGACCTATTAGGTTTTCAATTTCACTCGGTCTGGGCCGATTATAACTTTCCTTATTTTCTGAATTTGCACTTAGATTATTATTGTTCTGTTTTGAATTCTTTTCTCTCCAACGCTTTTGGGGCTCTTTTCGATGCGCTGCCCTTTCTGTTTTGTTTAGTGTTGATGTTTCATCTAGAACGTATAAAATTATTGTCCAGAAAAGGAATACATTGAATGAAACAAATAGATTGTATGTCTTGTATTAAAATGAGGAAAACCTAACATTTATAAGAGCTGAGAGCACAGGAACTGTGTCTGACAATAGTATTCATACTGTGAGCTGGGGGGCTGATCGCACCCCTACAGGTTAAAAAAACGCTGAAAGACTACTTTCACATTGCTCCCTTGCTTGCTGGGCTTACTTGCGGCTGATCTATTGCGTGATCCGTGCGGTACTTCGCATACTTAAAAGTCCGAAAAGCACCTGTCAGTTTTTGATTGTTTGCTTTTCCCTCTCTCTCTGACCTTCCCTGCTCCTGACGCGCACTGCTTTGAAGAGGAAGATATGTTTGCATTCTTTTAATTGTGAGACGGAACTGTGATCTCCGTCTTGTCAAGGAGGACGTTTAAACTTTTGAAAAAGAGACATGTTTGTTTGCAGTGTTTGAATAAAGTTCCTGTCTCTACAACCTCCTGTGTTTCTGTGCAAATCTGTGACCCAAGAGTGACAAGTGGTACCAGGAGTGGTTGCACAGATGAATGCCGAGGAGTTGTTTCAGATCGCTCAAAATGTCCCGCTTCCTCCCGACCCAAATGATGATCCGGTTCCTGCTCTACCTGCTAATTTCAAGGATGTGCTGATGAAGATGGGGCCTTCCAATGACCCAGAGATGTTTCTTTTGGCTTTTGAACATGTGGCGACTTTGCTGGGATGGGACAAACAAAACTGGGCTGTCATTGTCACCGCTTTTTTGTATGGGGATGCCGTAATTGTTTTACGGAATGTGTCTCGTGATAAACTCAGCAATTATGATTTCTTGAAGCGGCAGGTTGTTTTACGAAAGACTACAAACTTTTTGTCTAAAGGTTTTGCGCTTCATGATGGACCCATTTGTGTGCATATTCAAGATTTGATTCATAAAGTTCACTGCTGGTTTGAGGATAAACGAGACGGAGCGAGTTGTGGAAAAGGTTGTCATGAATATACTGCTGGCAGGGATACCTGCAGTTCTCCAAGATGAATTTGTTCGTCACGATGTTGAATTGTTGACAATAATAGCCAGATGTTTGGAGGGTTCTCAATCCGCTTGGAGAAAAAGCGGTGGATTTACTGCTCCTTATGCTGTTCCACAGTCTCCGAGAGATCGCCCAGGGAATGCTCGTCGCTTTCAACGGAGGTTAGAGCATCTACGTGCTTTTAACCCTGAAAACCGGGTTTCCTCAGGAAGACCACCAGGGGATCCGGCTGTTAACGTAGCACCCATATGTGGGGAAGCAGGAGTCTGTGGACGTCGCCGTGGGTATTTCAGCAGTAGAGCTGAACGAAGATGCTTCCGGTGTGATCAACCCAGCCACTTGGCTGAATATGGGGAAAGATGTGGAGCAATTCTATACTTCTTGTCCTGATTGCCAGATTGTCTGTGCTTATAAACATCCTCGGACTCCCCTTTCTCCTATGCCTATTTTGGAAGTCTCTTTCCAACGGGTGGGATTAAACATAGTAGGCCCTCTACCTAAGACTAAAAATAGGTATCAATATGTGCTTGTGTTGGTTGACTATGCAACGTGATATCCGGAAATGGCTGCTTTGAAAAAAGCTAATTCCTCCACTGTAGCCAAAGCTTTGTACAAGATTTTTACTCGTATTGGCATCCCTAGAGAAATTATAACTGATCAGGGCACACCTTTTTACTTCTCATGTGATGAAACAATTGTGTGACAGCTTTGCTATTAAGAAATTGAGTACCACTGTTTACCATCCACAGACGAATGGTTTGACTGAACGATTTAACAAAACTTTAAAACAGATGATCAGGCGAGTTGCTCATGATGATCCAACGTCTTGGGACTCTGTCCTGCCTTTTATTATGTTTGCGGTGCGAGAATCACCGCAGGCATCCACTGGCTTCAGTCCATTCAAGTTGTTGTTTGGCAGGTGTCCGCGAGGCATCTTGGATGTTGTACGAGAGGAATGGACAGGATTTGGGACAGCAGCTCAAGGGCCGAGCTTTGCAGATCGGGTAATTTTGTTGCAGGAAAGAATTTCTAAACTTTCTTCTATTGCTGTGGAGCATCAGCGACGTGCGCAGGAAACTTAGAACGTCTTTATGATAGACGCTGTAAGCTCCATGAATTTAAACCTGGTGATTGTGTTCTGGTACTGATTCCAACGGATCCCTAGTGAAATTATTGAGGAACGTATGGGGCCGGTAAATTACAAGGTTAGAATACCAGGCCGGCGCAAACCATTCCAGATTTTACATGTTAATCTCTTGAAGGAATGGCATGACCCGCAGGGGATGGTACACTTCTTTGGCTGCTGTCTCTCAGACCGATGTTGTCATTGGTGACGATTTGACTGACTCGCAAAAGACAGAGTTGCTATCTTTGATTGAACGAAACACTGATGTTTTTTTAGACTTGCCAGGTGCGACTAATCTTGCAGAAGATAAAATCACTACTGAACCCGGTGTTAGGGTGCAGATGCGCCTGTATTGGATTCCGGAAGCATGACGGAATATTGTGCGCGATGAAGTAAAAAAGATGCTGGCATTGGGTGTAATTCGCAAAAGTAAAAGTGACTGGTGCAGTCAGGTCGTATTAGTTGGTTCGCTTCTGTATCGATTTCAGGCGCTTGAATAAAGTCTCAAAATTTGATGCTTATCCAATGTCCCGTGTTGATGAACTGTTGGAAAAACTGGGTCAGGCATCCTATATCTCCACACTGGATCTCACGAAAGGTTACTGGCAGGTGCCTCTTGAGGCTGACAATTGCGAAAAAACAGCATTTGCGACTCCTGACGGACTTTATGAATTTACTAGACTCCCATTTGGTCTTCATGGCGCGCCTCTAACTTTCCAGCGTATGATGGACCAGATCTTGCGTCCTCATTTCGAGTATTCTGGGGCGTATCTCGATGATGTCGTGATTTTCAGTAATGATTGGCAAACACATTTAAAATGTCTCCAGGCTGTCCTTGAAAGCTTAAGACAGGCTGGTTTGACAGCTAACCCCAGTTAGAAGTGTAAATTGGGTGTGTCTGAGACATTATCTGGGCTACTCCATGGGCAGGGGTTTACTCCGACCTCAATTCAGAAAAGTGGAAGAGATGCTTGCTTATCCATGTCCAGAAACGCAGAAACAAGTATGTGCTTTTCTGGGGCTTGCAGGTTATTACAGAAGATTCCTCCCTGATTTTGCAAATAGGGCTGCTCCTCTTTCAGCTCTTACTAGAGGCAGGAAAAACCGCCCTGTTGTATGGACAGATGTTTGTGAACATGCCTTTTGTGATTTGAAAACTGCTTTGTCTTCTTATCCAGTTCTGTGGAATCCCGACTTCTCCAAGGATTTTGTTCTACAGACAAACGCAAGTGCATTTCGTGTAGGCTCCGTTCTGTCCAAGGTTTTTGATTGGGAAGAGCACCCTATCACATTTTTGAGTAGGAAATTGCTTCCTAGGGAGCGTAATTATTCAACTATTGAAAAAGAATGCTTGGCAATAAAATGGGCTGTGGAAGCGCTTCGTTATTATTTATGGGGTCGAAATTTCACATTAGTGACAGATCACGTTCCACTTCAGTGGTTATACGATCAGAAGGAAACAAACTCTCATCTCATGAGATGGTTTTTGGGTTTGCAACCTTACAGTTTTACAGTGAGGCATCGACCTGGCTCTGAACATATTAATGCTGATGTCCTGTCACACTTGTTTGAGCCTGGTTTGGAATATCGCTTGATTCACGAAAATGTGAGGGAGGGGGTGTGAGCTGAGGGGCTGATCGCACCCCTATAGGTTAAAAAACGCTGAAAGACTACCTTCACATTGCTCCCTTGCTTGCTGGGCTTACTTGCAGCCGATCTATTGTGCAATCCGCGCGGTACTTCGCATACTTAAAAGTCTCTGTCTTGTCAAGGAGCACGTTTAAACTTTTGAAAAAGAGAAATATGTTTGTTTGTAGTGTTTGAATAAAGTTACTGTCTCTACAACCTCCTGTGTTTCTGTGCAAATCTGTGACACAAGCGTGACAACACAAATGAGAGGAGAGTGGACCGTGGGTGTGGTTAAATATCTTGGCACAAAGTCTTGTCTCGCGGGACTTGATATTATCTCTCTGAAAAAGTCTTGTCTCGTCCCAGGATTTTTTAATGTAATAGAGAGACATGCTGGCTCAGAGGTTAATGGTGTTACCTCACAGTTCCAAAGATACTAATTTATTCACTGTAGAGTCTCCATCTCATTTCCCTGCATGCTTGGGCTTTTTTCAGAGTAATCCAATTTCTCTCATACATCAGAAAAGGCAGTTTTGCCTGTGAGAGGCTGGGATCCAAACTGGGTTGGTATCTGTCTTGCAAACAATAATATTGGCATAACTCTTGGCCTTTACCACCTCGAAATGGAGAAAATGAGTTTGCTAATGTGTGGTGAGTAGGATGCACAACAAAAGTGCTCTTGAGTCATCCCTGGGCCAGTGCAGAGACAAAACGGCATGGTGACAAATATGTGCAGCAATAAATGCACTAAGTAATTTTTAAACATTAAACGAATATAGTCTTCCATGGTAGTTGGAGTAAACCACCCTTGGTGATAATTTCTGTGCTACATCTAAGGTATGTAGAGTATGTATATTTAATTTCAATTATCATATAAAATACCTCTTGTAAATTATGATTGTACCATAAAAAAGCAAAAAAGAATGTGAGGTGAAATTTTATAAACAAATATAGAGGAAACACAAAACCAGTTTAATAAAAGGAAACCTGTACCATGCAATTTACTGCATAATGCCACATTATGTGCAGTTTTATACAAAAAGTCTTAACCCAGCACCAATCCGCATGTTGCTATTACTAGTTGTAGGCAACAATTAAGCTGGACATATCTGGATTAGGAGACCTTTGGGTCATTTTCACCTGATTTATGCTTGTGAATTTGTCTCTCAATTGCATCCTGCTCTTGGTGAAAATGTGAGTCCAATTGTGAAACTGATGGGTTATGGCAATCCAGGTTTCTGAAAAGACTGATACCAAGACCCTTTAAAACAACTGAGTATTTCCCATTATCATGTCTCAGAAGTGGCACTCTTTTATGGTATAACTGTCTTCACTGCTTTGCAACATACAGATCCTCCCATTTGTTTAATAACAGCTATGGCTATGAATAGAAAGTATCCACAAGATGTTTAAAGGCAGAAGGACATAACCACAATGCACAAAACTGAAAGTTAATATTTTAACATATACAGTAGGTGAATATTTTTGTTATTTTTATAAGTGTCCACTAAATTTAATTCCTGCACTATGCAAGAAAAAAACAAGACCCCAATGGTCACATAGTAGGGAGAAAGGATTTGCATTCATTCACATGACAGAAAAGTTGACTTCATATTGTAAATATGACTGTAGTTGTCACCATGTACATTTAACAGTGTGTGCTTTTTTCTGTGCACTTTTAATTAATGGCCTAGCAGTTCAGCATCCAAACCACAGATAGCCTGAATCAGCTTCAGTGAACATAAAAATGAATAATTTTTGGATATATTTTCACTTTAAATGTTAGCATATGTGTTGCTTCAGTATGTATTAGTATTTATTTGTGAACTGGCATTGGCGGTGATGCTTCAAGTGCTAAATTGACAGAAAGACTCCCGGTCATGTGCCCATTACAATCAGTAACAGGAATCCAGATCTGACAGACCCGGGGCCTCATTTATAAAACTTTGCGTAGATCCGAGTGTGAAAATATGAGCACGGCAAAAAAAAGGAATATGTACACTCCAAAAAAAATAAAAATGATTTATAAAACCTGGTGTACATACATTTCTACACAAATTTAGCCTTTATAAATCACATGTATGTTGCAAACATTCATATGTGAGCGTGCCGTGAATGCCACCCAGAAATATTCATATATGGAGCATGCTAATCAACTTCTTAAATATGCAATCACATTGTTACAGAAATTCATTGGTTGTTAAAGCAGCTCCCACCCTGATGCATCAAGACTCCACCACCTGCACTCAAGAGTATCTGACTGTGCTCCGCGACTGAGAAAGCAAGATCATACACAACATGATGGAGCCTCTCCCCTGCTTTCTGTGGGTCCATGAAAGGTGTAAGACACCATTTTCTGAGCAGATAGCTGGCTTTTACAATGAATAGTATAGGACATATGTAACACAGAGGGTTCAGCCAGTTACCTTATCAACAAGCCTGCCACCACATACAGCACAATCACATCTGTCAAAGCTACTTTCAAAGCCTCCAAATAAATGAATCATGGGTTGACCCAGGCCACTTAGAACAGATGTTTCTCAGTCACATCTTGGATGACTTGTGCATTAATGGAATGTAACTGCTTACATATAACAAAAGCAACTTGATTCTTAATAGGTGCACTTATTGCAATATGAGGGCTGTAAAGTGTTTCAATTATGTTAGGATGAGACACTGCTGTAAACTTGTTATGTTGAAAAATTTTTTTTTTTTTTGTATGTACACCCACACCATTTTCCAAAGCTGATTGGATTGAATCCATCATCACACCATACGAGAACAGAATGTAGTGCCTTGCTGGTCAGTTAATGGCTTCCAGCACAACAGGCATGATCCAGCTAAGTTTAACTGAGATATTGTTGGCAGGTTCTCTGAGGAGTGACAACAGGGAGCCAATTTAAACTGATGAAAAAGCAAAAAAGTTCTTCAGTGCAAATACATAGTATTGTCACTCTTAAAAGGGAAAAGATCTGTGTACCATATTCATCGTTTTGAGATGTAATATGTCACGTCAATGCACATTATAATAAACAGCTCAGTCATATTTATTATTATGCATGCGAGTCGTCACTTAGCAAATACGACTGTATTTCCCTTCTTGATCAAGGGTGTTGTCATTTCCCAGTTTCTCCCAAATGTTGCGTAGGCATGGGTCAGAGTTGCTGTAAATATACGCATGTTCCCCCATCAAGTATTCTTTTATAAATCCCAACATTAAGTGGGAAATTGTGTAAACACATTTCAAGCCTTTTAATGTGTGTGGAAAAACTTTAAAAATTAGGCCCCAGGTCCCAACTGCCACCTATTATACTGGATAGTTCCTGCTGCATTACCCATTGCCCACCACAGTCTTACTACTAGATAATCACTTTGGGAGTGTCTAACTCTCAAACCTCTTCCAGAAGCAGGAGATCCAGTACCAAATACTGATAGTCAATTGTCACAGAGGTATGGCTTCTAAAATTACCCCTGCCAGTGCATACACCACGAGGGCTCTTTATGTCCAGACTTATGTTCTGATTTTCAGTGCTAACCAGGCCCTATTTTACAATGGAAGCCGATTCCTTTTAACATTTCCTGCCACAAGATTATGATTAAGCAGAATGAAACTGAGAATGAATGAAAATAAGGCAGTATATGTTGGTGCACAGACACAGTTCATGTTTTCTATGATATACTGTGCATTTTAATAAAACACTTCTGGGCCTTAATTTTACAGACATGGAAGGAAGAGCCTAGTGATTTTGTGCTAGGTTGATGAATTTGACTGGAGTCTTTCTAAAATGTTCTATCTTGTAACGAAAGTCATTTGTATCAAGAAATATAGTCAAGAAACTAAAAAAAGAATAAACTCAAATTACTTTTGTGCTATACCTTCACTGTGTCTCTTGTGCTTTCATGGCCTTATTTTATTTTTCATCATGTAATTTTTTTTGTCAGTATTAGAAGAAAATCCACTGCAATAATGACAAGAAAATGTATAAAAGCAATGTCAAAAAAACAAGTACCCAAATAATACAATATCCAGTGTTGTAGCTTATAAATATAAAATAATGTATGTGACATTTATTTATACAGTCAATCATAGTCCTGACTCACTTATTCACTATGGGGTTGCAGGGAGCCAATCCTGGACTGAATGCACACATACAGTTACCTAATCAAACCAGATAAATTTTGAAATGCTAATTAAAAAAAAACACAAACATCAATGGGTGTGCAAGATGGCTTGATGGAAATGATGGAAATCCATTTAGAGTATATTGAAAATATACATAAAAACTGTTCTTAGACTGAGATTTGGACCCATTACTAACAACTGCTGCCATGCATTCAGTATGTGTTATTAAGATAAGATATTCAGTAAGAAATATTTGTGGCAGCGAAATACTTTCCCTGTTCTGTCTAATGATTTTTGAGCTTTATGCTGACATTCACCCAGGCACACGCAACAATATATTTATTGCTGTACAGCAGTCATTGAAACAAACTGCAACCCATAGACATACAGTAACCAATTAAATTAAAATTACTTTGTGCTTTAGTGAAAAAAATCCACTATGGGATATGGTGCAATATAAAGTGACTGTATTGAATTGTTTTGGAAAATCTTTTATGTCTCTGATAATATCCCATACTGGTCGATATGATCATGGGTCATGAGATGCATGGGTCAGCATCACTGTGAGTGGCAGAAGTAATCTTCACTTTTGTCAGGGTTGTTTCACGGGTTTATGCATCAGGGACAACATCTCCACGCGCCATCTTGTCTTTGCTTGTTATCATTCTGGTGGATATATTTATAAGGATGACATCTCCTGTGCTCATATTTTTATGTCATATTGTTAAACACTTTTAGAAGGCAAATATTAACGCTAAGCGGACAGTGCAACTAAATTAGCATAAAGAGACGCATATGATTAACTTTTCATTTAGAAATAGTGGTTTCTAGGTATTGTTTTATTATTCAGACTGCCAATTTTAATAGTTATTTTTCTTAGGCGTGTGTGGCCCAGTTGTGTAGCGCCCTTTATCATTTAATTTAAAGATAAAAGTTTAACCTTAAGGCTGCATGATGGTTTGTTTTGTTATTTCACAGCAGAAAGCATCTGGGTTTAGAAGCCAGTTGAGTCACTGCCACTTTGGGGTCTACATGATCCCACCACATCTGTCTAGTGTTTTTCAAGGCACTACAGACTGCTTTCACTTCCTAAAGGCAGACATGTAAGGGTCATTGTTAATTCTAAATTGGTACAGAATGAGTATTCGTGCGGGTGAGTCTGTTAGTATGCTCTGCAGTGAACTGATCTTGCCTTTTACCTAATTCTGTCGGGATAGTTTACAGCTTGCAGTGAGTCTGTAATATATAAATCATGGTCTGATACAGATTAGGCTTAAACTGAATATTTTAAAGATTTACTATGATTGTGAAGTCCTCTGTTGCATTAATATGAACGTTTTATCTGGTGCTCTTACTTTCAGTAGAGTCTCATTGTCTTGTACTCAGCATCACTGAATTGTTCATCTTAAAATACAGCACACGACTGACAAGGGAGAAATAATTAATCACAGAATTGTACGGCAAGCCAAAATGAATTTGAAATAAGTTCCTGCTCAATTTTATAAGTCTAAAAGTTTTTCAAGATGTCTCAATGTCTGAAAATGACTTCCTACTAAAACTTCTTATCAATAATATTAAATAAGTAAAAAAAAGAAAAAGATACATATTAACATTGGCAATTTAAATATTTGCTGACATGCTATAAACAGAACAATAAGGAAAGATTATACTCTATATCTAGATACGTCCAATGCCTTCGCAAAGAAGGAAATTATTTCCAAAAGTTTATTTCTCCAGAGATAGTGTCATTACTTTTGCAAGTAAACTAATAATAATGATAAAATAAAATGGTTTATGTTAGGAAGAAAATAATAATGTAACTGTCCATCTATCTTCTGAACCCTAATTTTTTATTATAGGGAGCAGAAATCACAGCAAAAATTAATCCTGGACAGGATGCCCATTCAATGCATGACACATTCACATACTTTAGAGTTGTCATTAAAGCTAATATGTACAGCACATTTTTATGATAGGAAGAGATTAAAAATCACCCTCTTAAAATAGAATACAGGCATACAGTGAATGGTTGGCAGTCAAACTCCCAGGATCTGTGGAAAAGTAACTGTACCAGCGTGTTGCCCTCATGCAGACATCTCTAAATAAAAAAATACATATTAAGGAAATACAGAATATTTAAAACTAATAACTAAATATTTCACTTCATGCATCAGACATATTAGAAATATGCACACTCTACCCCAATTATAATTAATTAATATTTTTTGCAATTTGTATTAAAAATTACAATTTTAGATGCTATTATAGGGCAAATGTTTATGTGATCAGGGCATTCAAAATGGCCACCACACTAATTAGGATTTAGAACAGTCTAAAGTAATTTTCCCTACTACAGTCCATTTTTCTCAAGTTTCCATACCACTTTGGACCACAAGGAGGTAGAAAAGGCACATCTAATTGTTTTTCTCATGTTAAACATGTTTTGTTTTGGTATAAAGACATTTCTGAAGTAGATAAAAAAAAAAACTTTAAGTGATCTAGAGTTAACTTTTTTTTGGTGTGACACTTTTATTGTTGATCTATGGACATTATATGTACCCATTTATTAATTTATTTGAACAGGTAAATTATGCACAATGAATTATGAATAGCCTAAAGTGAACAGAAAAAAATATTCCTTTAGCAGGTTTCTTTCACTCTTCTTTTTCGTGGCCATAATTATTTTTATAACAGAAAATATTTTATGCAGAAAGCAGCAAAGAGTTAACATTGCATAACTTTAACACTGTGCTAAATGATGTATAGAATGTAAGGGCCCTGACCTAAACGTGCTTCAAGTGCTTTTAGGCTAACTGCACTCTCTAGGCGACTGTGTTTCTCAATGTGTTGACACTGTGGGTGGTGATATGTGCTGATAGTTGAGTAGAAAACTCCTGACTCCACAATTTTACAACTTATTAAAATAACTAACAATTCTGTATCCAAAACTGTTGGCAGTGTTTAAGGAAAAATTCGATGCACCCTAAAAACAAAACCAGTATACCAGGTGTATCTTTAGGTAACGGCATCATCATAATGTGCTTTTTCAAGATCATTAAGTGCATCATCATAAAGTGCTTTTACAACATCATTAAAGAATTGTGCCATGAGCCATAACAGAAAGAAAAAAAAACAATAAATACAGATAAAAACAAAAAATATGTCATTGACAGATTTCAAGAGAGGATTTGAATGATACCTAAAAAATAAACAGCAAGCACTAATGAAACGCCTTTACAGTTTAAATACAGTTACAATATATAGCCATGAAGAAAAGCATTTCAAAATTAGTACAGGACAAACTGGTCAATTTTGGGAGGCTTTGTCACGGTGCAGTACAGTGGTGTCAGTACCATCAGTGAACTGAAGAATGTGTAAATGTGTAAATGAGCCAGCTGGGTGGGAGTATAATCACAGATATTTGTGCTTTTGATTGACTTGTAAGGTATGGTGACCATACATCAAATTGAATTTAACTACTACTGAATGTTATGTTGATGTCTGTGTGGGATTACAGTTAAATGAGGATTTCTGTCCTCTAAGAAAGAGATGATGGAAACATGGAAAAATATATCAGCATCAGAACTAGTAAGGATGAGTCACACTCATAGAAAATATGCAGTATTTCTTCTGTCTGCTTGAGTCTTATGGTGCATTTGTGCTCCCTAATTAGGGCTCATTGTTGCCTTTTAATCAGGCTACTGGCTAAACTAATTAATTATTGTAAGTTTAAATATTGTAGCAAGCAAGATGGGTATTAGTTAAAGCAATAATAATGCTAGCTAATTTGAATAAACTCATTGCAACAATACTCTTGCCATTACTGAATCTAAAAAGTTGAATATGCCTCCTCATACATTTGTCCTTGGTTATGTAGCTGTGTTTCAGTAAGGAGTGAAAAAATCTATGATGGGCCCAAAGAGCCATGTGACCAAATGACATTCACTTTCCACCACTACAGTTGTTTGCCTTCTGCAAAACTAATCTAAGCCTTCATTGAAAAAGAAAGGGAAATTTATAACATGAAAAATAATAAAGGGTAGCATGAGAAAATTACTTCTATAGTATTAGTTTGCAAAATACTGTTATGATTGTGCTCAGTGTGAGAGAAAGAGAATAAAAAGGACTCATTTATATCCTTGGTAGTCTTTGAGAGAGCTGCAATGTGACTTTCCGCAAGTTATGCTTTATTGATTACCATTTCTTTTATTATTTGATGGATTTTCAAGCCATGGTCATTAAATATTCATGTCCAGTTTAAAGTAGAATAACTGTATTTATGTTTAATTCACCCTTTCCAATGGTGAGTTTTTTCTTTTCATTTTCACTTCAGCTTTATAACAGATACAATGGTTCCCATTTTTACATTTTCTGATGACACTTATTTTTGTTAAAACCTAGTTTAATGTAGTATTACAAAAGGTAGGTTAAATTCAAGGCAACTTTATTCCTTAATTATTACATTTAGATGTATTATAGAAAAGGCTTTTTATTTTAATGTTAATTTTTGAAAATTACACCTTCATTGTGTTGAATAGTTTTTATATATTCACACCAAGTGCTTAAAGGTGTAACAAGAATGTAAGAGGAATATTAATAGCCCTACAGAAAGTTGAGAACTTTTCAGATGTCATGTGTTGTTAGAATTGCTTGTTTGAGTTTTACTTTAACAACAGATTCAAGAAGTAATGAAAAAAGTTATAATGGGAACTAAACACAAAAATCGCAACCATATTGGGGAAAGAAAATTGATGTAATTGGGACTCTTTTTCACAGAAAAGCTGAACACATTTGCTATAATATAGGGTATTACTATCAAAATTGTACAACTGAAATACACATTGCCTGGCATACATTGTTATTGTGGGGTATGCTCATCTATTCCTTACCAATTCAGATTCATCATTGAGGGTTGGCAGGAAGTTGGAAATCCTATTGGCTGCGAAAGGACTACAAGTCTGGAGAAGAGGAACCATGTTGCCTTTTTGAATGTAAGGCCTGGTAGGAGGGCATTCATAAACCTGTGGCAAATTAGGTGACAGTACATAGTCACTAATAGATAGAATTGTTACTGTGTTCCCCTTTAAAGTCGTGTAGCACAAAAATGTCCCTTATAAGCATACTGTACACCAGTAGCTATCAGGGAAGTTCTATCTAGTTGTCCTTGTACCCATAAAAGGATGAACAATAACACTAGAATGATTTCATGGCTTGACTAGAAAAGACTCCAGAAGAAAGATTAACGCTGGCTCATTCCAAAGGTATTACTGATCTTAAAGCATATGTTTGGCATTTACCAAGTCAAAGTTATTTATTCACAAACATGGTATACTGTACTCATTTCAGGTATTAAACACCAGTAAACAAATCAAAGACTAAAAGATTGCTTAGTGCAGTCATTTGAACTGGGTCATCTCGCTAGACTAACAACCAGCGCCACTCACATGAGTAGCAGACAGGCAAAAAACAGAAGCAAAACAGCTGCCACCTACTTTGTGGAGAAATTCACTGTGCGGACAAGTCAGGAACACAGCAGCTGTTCTCTAGATTATGGGTTTATTGGTTGATGATAGAAATATCAAAGCCGCCACATTGGTTTACTGCAAGATAGAAGAAGACAGTCGCCCAAGGATTTGCCACTGTCCAGAGAGAAAACAACCAAAATCTGGCTGGACACCCTAGACAAACTTAGGCAGTCTCCTGTGTTTGAACAGATGCCCACAAGATATGTGCTGCCTGGATGGATTAGTAACTTCATTGCTGAACATACAAATACTGTTTCTCTGTACATGTGACAATAGTACTACTAAAAACATAAAGACATCAAGAGAACAGCTCTTCAGAATGACGTAGACAGTGAAAATAGGACTGGGACAAGTGATTACTACTGATTACTGGGACTAGTAATCCTAAGCATAATTCTCAAAGTAAAAAACATAGACTGTAACAGCAAAGCCTTTCATGAGCTCCTAAACTAGTTAAGTAACCACTGCCTCTGAAGTTTCTGCATGAGACTCAAATGTTACGTCAGTGGATCTGAGGCAAGGCAGAGCAGCAATGGTTGGAGCCTGGCATCTTGAGCTTTCTTAATAACAGGTTTCAAGTCCTGAAAATAAAACATAGTTTGAAGAGTTTAATGGTCATCTTGGGGTTGCAAAGAGCTTTTTTAAAAACCAGTTGATTGTCAGAAAACCCGAAGAATTTACAATAAGAAGAAAAGTGCTGGTGGTGTCCATCCTCCCAGTTAATGTAATGTGCTTGCATCATCTCAAGGTTAAAGTTAGTGTGGTTTGGAAACTGTTTGGGCCACATTTCAGCCTGTCACTGTGAGCTTGGTCTTTTTAATCCACCACACTTCACCAACGAGAATCTTTATGTCAGTGTCATGGTGAAACATTGTAATTTGTCGGGCTCAAAGTGTAATTATTTTTGCCCATTTCTTATTAATGCAAACAATTTACCTTGACTATCCATAATGATAGTCTTCATGGTCATATTTCAAGTAGATGGTGTTCTGAAGAAGTAGGCTATTTTTTAGAGTCTCAAAAGGACTTACGCAAACAACAGAATCTATATTAATGGTGGATGAGTCAAAAGCAGTTGAATGAGCCTGATGGTGACATTTCTAAGAAGGCATGTAAGTGACTTGTTTCAGAAATATTTAAGAAAAATCACAGTCGGGACAAGAAAGCCAATGAGAATGGACTCCATTGGGAGTAAGGAGATGAAACATAAGCTCCAGGCTGACATAGGCTGCCATCATAATAGAACACCACATGATTCCATAAGAAGTTAGTTTTATTTAGAAAAAACTAATTATTAGGCTTCAGTAGTTTGAACCAAACTTTGGACTAAAGGAGAAAGATAAAGCCATTCTGAATGAAATACTTTTTTTATCAGTTTAATGTCTGTTGTCTCATAAATAATGCACATTAATACCTCTTAATAGCTGTCCATTCTGTACAAAGTATAATGTCAAAATAGTATAATTGCTGTTAGTGCCTACTAGCAAATATTTTTATTTTATATAGAACCTTTTACAGCATGTAATTCAATTACAGCTTATTTTTCTTTTATAACATCTATAATGTAATCAGCAAAGTTCTGACATACTCTGCTTGAGGGTGGCATGTTTACACAGCCTCACAGCTTTTGTGACTTCAGTTGAAATGAAAAATCAAATCTGTTTAAAAGATAATTACAGCAAAACAGAAAAGATTTAGCAAAGTAAAAAGCTGAGAAGGGTACATCTCTTGGCATCCTGTCCAGAGTTAATTCCTGTCTTTGTCCCAAATGCTCTACCTTCCTGCAATACTGCACTAGAGAAAAAGGGCTATGAAAATGTATAGATGAATAAAGTATAATTTTAGACACTTTTTTAGTATATCTTCCTCAGTGTAAATAGAAAACCTATTGTGCATAATTCTCTAAATACGGTACCAAGACTTGAAATAGTTCATTTGCAAATGTTCCTATTTGACCAATGACAATAACCACATTTCCAGTATGACATCTGATTAATTGTGTTTACAGCCAATATGAATTTCTATGCAACATTATGACTGTAGTACATTGCACTAAAATTATATAACTCTTAATGGGTGTAGCTTCCGAAATCTAAGGTGTCCAAGTTAAGAATGTCATCGCAGCAAAAATATTACAAAATAACAAAAAAAAAAATTGCTACACTGGCATAATTCTCAGTTTATATTTCGAAGCACTCAAAAAGTAAGTAAGAAAATGACTGCAGTTGTAGACCATGATGCAGACTGCCCGAGACAAGGGAAGGAAAAAAGGAATCAAAAGAATCAGAAAGCACAGAAAAGGAAGGGTCACAGTGGATAGAGGAGAGCAGGTGCAACAAAGTAGTTAGAGTTAGAGAGTGAACAGAAGGAAGATGATATTTTTTATTTTAAAGGTGTGCCTTGCGACCCCAAACAGCAGGCTATGGGAAGACTAATTATAGCTGGCACGTTACAATTACAAGGCTCAGTGTCTCATTTTCATTAGTCACTACAATATCAATTTATAACTTACAACTCCAAATTAAATAAAATATAAGTATGTTTGCAACACATGGGCATCTCTCATTATTTTACTTATATGATTATATTATGCTTATATGATGTTATGAGGGATGTTATTTTTTCTAATCATCTAATACTGAAAAAGTTTATATGGTATTAGACAGATGAGACAATAAGGAAACACCAGAAATCCATTTTAACGGATGGGTGATACCAGCCATTACAGGGCACATAATGTATGGTAAAGGTAAGTAATGAGACTGAATAGGATCTACCAGATTACTTGCAGTTTAGGAGACTAATAAATAGATCCTCCCAATATTGTAGGTGCATAATTTAAAACAGACACAATCACAGTTTGTGTGAAAACAAATCATTCATAACAGACTGTGCTATCTGTATTCAGGATATTTGATTTTCTTATTTACTGTATGTTTGCCATAAAGAAACAAATAAGCTTTCTTTCCAGCATGACAGCCCATATTAGTCACAGCCCTGGGGGCATCACTGACCAATATTGGAAGGAATTCTCTGCTGCAGTGTGGGGGTATACCCAAAGGAATACAGTATGCAAGAGTGAAAGTGACTCATAGTGTGCACAGAATTTGTGTTTACTTGGGAACAAATGATGAGCATAAAGCAAGATCTAACATGGCTCATGACCTTAAAGAAAGAGGCAAATTCCAAAGAAATGAGATTTCCCAGTGCAGTGATTAAGTAGAAACAAGTCTGTGACTTAGACATTGCTGTCTCCCAAAGAAGATATGCGAAAATTAATTCCCTTTCTAGTTATTTACAAATCTGTTCTATTACTAACACAATAATGACCTAACATTTCATACTTTGAAATGTCTGAATTGTTATTGGACTTCTGAAATATACCTGCATCCCTCAGAAGTATACCTCACTGTATGACAAGGTGTCTAGTAGGTTTTCCCATCCCCTATCAGCATACTGAGAGTCATAATTATAATGTGGTGTGATTTTATCATGCCTGAAGCAGTCTTTTTATCTCTGTCCCACTTATAGGCTTTTTTTTCCTATTGAAAGCATTAAGGAATTGTGAGATTTATTATTGTGCTGCAGAATCTCATTCCAAAAATACATTACATAATATTGGCATTTGTGGTAGGTTATATTTGGGTACCTGAGATTTACAGCTATAAAATAAAGTACTATCTGTCTTTCTGTTAAGTCTTGTGATTCCCCACATTGGAGCACTCATTAAACAATGAGTGTATATACAATAAATTAAAGAAACATTACTACAACACATGACATGTTAGGCATCATGCAAAAGACTTTTAACCTAACAATGGGCAGTCAACAAGATCATAAATGAAAATCAGGGAATGATCTTAACTCTCCCAAGTGTCTTGGTTACTTCTTTACAAGATGAATATGACAAACAAATATGATTTGTAAATAGCTTTGTGAAGGCTGTGCTGTGTTTCATGAACACCATCTCTGGGATGGGCACAGTGAGCTCAAACAACATGAACATATACATTGGTTTTGTGTGAGCTTTCTTCACTTGTTCAAGCATTTCTTGGTTGCTGCAACTCAATACTGGCCATGTATGAGCGAGGGTGGGAATGTGAACATGTGTGTGCCCTGTAGCAGACTGGCACACTGCCCCACAGGCTCCTACCTTGTGCCTGATACTGACAGAGTAGGCCCCAGCTCATTGTGACCTTGTAATTAAATAAGCTTTTGGAAAATTAATAAATTAATTTATTGTGATATTTAGCATGCATCAAACATTTTTGGCAGCATCACCATTTATTTTTGTTCATTTGTTTCTTTTAATTTATAGCAAAACTGAACAGAATTTTTTCTCTTCGGATTCAGCAGTGTTTATATTTTTTTTCCAAATAGAACTAATGTCTTTAAAATATCTGAATAAATCATCTTGGAGAAGCAGCTTTCTCACTATACTATGGCATTAGTTGGCACAACATCCAGGGAAATTGGAAGCCAGGGGTTCTTCTTTATTTTGCATAAATTTAAATATAACTTTTTGAGACCACTGTTTTTTCACCTTTGTGTGTCTTATCACGGCTTGAACTGGGATCCATTAGTGAGTCCCCTTAAACATTGGTGTGGTCAGTGGTTTAGCCTAGATACACCAAAGAGGCTGACAACTACTGACCCAAAAGACATTATGCTCTGGAACAATAAAACACCATTAAAAAATACATTTAACATATTGTATTCCCCCTTCAAAGACACCCACCAGTGTACAACCAATAAAATCACATGTTCCTTTTTAAAGGCTCTGATTCCTTTTGGCCACCAGATGACATTTCTCTTCACAAGGGTTCTCAACTCAGTCTGTTGGCAAGATGCAAAAGATTTAGTACTTACAATAGCCCTTCTAAATTCTTTTCTTCTTTTGGAATCCTTGAGAGACTCACTCAACCTATGACATACAATAAAATACAATAAGAGCTTGACTATGTTTTATATGGAGGTGCACAATCGGATACAAGAAGAGCTCTGGAACTGTGGGCAGACCATATCACAGAATATGCAGATTTCACCCAAATGATCATGAATGTGATTAATAGCAAATAATTGAGTAATTTACTCATTTTAGTAATTTAACCCATTTTAGCCTGTGCAGGTATTCTGCATGCCAATGGTCAAAATAATGGAATGGTTAAATGATCTTCAAAATCATCCCCTTTCCTCTTTAAAAGATACTTTCTATTGTATGTCCAATTAAAAGATACAGATCACTTATATTCATGTCTGTATTGGGAATCATATTACAACACATCTTGGATGAACATTGACTCCTCATAATTGTCCCTGTGAATAGGTTCAGGTTGGCCTTGGGAAACATCAATTCTGTATGCCCCCATTTCAGGCAATTGTATATATCTGTAAAAAATAAATAAATAAAACAAATGAAGCATAAGGTTGGCCAGAGTCCTTGCTGGAAATATCCACAATTATCTGGTTTCTTGTTGAGTTGTGATGAGGATGCATTAGCAGACTAACAATGTTGTCAAACACACAAGCATAAGGAGTGTTTATGCAGGTGTTGGATACAAGGGTATGGAGTAAAGTCTGAAACTCTCACTAAAAGATGTTCAATTTGTCACTCTAGAATGGAGGAGAAGAAATACCCAGAAAAACATTCACTTTCACCTTGGCACTACAAGCCCCATCCCACCTCAACACTCATTTTGCTCTCGTTGTTGCTCTTCTACAATGTTTATTCCAATGTACTGTGTTGCAGTAGATGTCAAATAACTACTGGATCTTTAATGGTGGTGGGAGGGTTGGCAAGTTGGCAGAATCAGTCTGGGATCAATGTTCATTATTTGGATCGAGGGCTTCTGAACCCATGGTCAGTGACAGACTGATATGTCATCTCTAGTACACCTCTGTTTCCTTTAATTTGGTCCATGTACAGTAAATCCAGCCAAATGGTCACATTCTTGATAGCATACTTTAGGCTGGCATACTCATGCTAATTTGGATAATTGGATTATAAATTACTCTTTTCAGCATGTTGAGATTATTGGGAAAAGGTAACCAGAAAATCTCTATTGCTTCTAAAATAAACAGAAGAGAAGCAGAACTGCATTAATAGCTGTCATCACTAAGACTGGAACTAAACTTTAAAGAACACTTTTTAACTCAGTTACAGCACATATAGCAAAATAACAAAATGACACAGGCAATTATACAGTATGTAATATGTACCTAACCGAAAGCAACCGTGTGGAAGGTGATTCAGCTCTCATCACGGATGAATAAATCAGCATTATTTTGCTTAAAACTGAATGCAGTGATAAAAGAAATGCTACAAATCAACGCAGAAGCACATGTATATAAGTGCATTAGTTCAGTTTTAGCTGAATCATAAATTATGTAACTGCCATATATTAGGAATTTATTATATTTTGTGTATTTTATACACACAAGAAGCTACTTTATTTTGTATATGTTTTACAGGAAACGTTTTACTTTTAATTATATCTCTCATAAATATATATATATATATATATATATATATATATATATATATATATATATATGAATGAGAGAAAGAGAGAGATTTGTGAGAAGGGTTTCAGTCCCAGGTGGGATGGCTGCATTTACTGTATTTCTTGAATGTTCTGAAGCGTAAAGTATTTCCGATAGGTATACCATTATTGATGACTATTGTACAAGATTTGCAACCATCCAGTCAGAGATGTTCTGTTAGTGGATTAGGGACGTTTTCTGTTGTCAGACAAAAGATGGCTAGTAAGAAGATTCATTCCGAGTTCACCGTTCTTCATCTGGGTTAATGATTGTCCGGACTGTGACAGGAACAGAAAAGTAATTACATCCATAACCCTACATCCCTGTGTCTATTTAAATATAGTCCCCAAAGGCTCATGAATGCAGTCTAGCTTCCTTGTTAATGGTTACAAAGAAGTAGTTCAAGTAATCACTGGAATGAACAAAGATTTCTAATGGTAACTAAGTCCAGGGGCCCAATTTATAAAATCATTTGGCTTTGAGCATTAAAATATGAACATACCAAAAAAACAGAAAAATTCATACAGAAAAAAAAATCAGATTTATAAAATCTGGAGAAAACACATTACTGCATAATTTACCCTTTATAAATCACATTCACCTTGTAATTGTGCATGTGAAAACGTACTTCGAATGCCACCCTGAAACATCCATATATAGAGCATGTTAATCAACTTCATCCATATGCACTCACAATTCTGCAGAACTTCATTTGCTGGTAGAGCAACTTCCCACCTGAAGCATCAAAAACCCCCCTTCTGCATTCAAGAGTATATGGCTGCGCTGTGCAACTGAGAGCACAAGATCATGTGCGACATTATAGCACTTCTCCTCTATGTTCTGGGGGTCAGGGAAAGTGTCAGTATCTGAGCGGGTGGCTGCTATTACCTGGCACATGTAATGACGTGATTGCTGTTACAATGAATAGTGCCGGCCATATGAAACACAGAGAATTCAGCCAGTTACCTTACCAATAAGCCAGCTGTTATGTACAGTACCATCATATGTGTCAAAGCTACTTTGTCCCAAAATAAATGAATCACGGGTTGACCCAGACCATTGACCCTAAATGTTTATCAGTCTCATCTTGGCATCACAGATGACTTGTGAGTTAATGAAACATCACTGCGCATAGTTAACAAAAGCAGCATTATTCTTGCTTGGTGCCCTTATTGCAGAATGAGTGTAGTAAATTGCTCTGATTACCAGACACTACTGCAGATTGTCCTTTTATGTTGACAAAAATATTTTATGTTTTGTGCACGTCTGACCACACCATATGAAAACAGGATGTAGAACCTCTCCATTTGGTTAATGGCTTTCAACACAGTAAGCATAATGGAGTGAAGCTTGGCTGAGATATTCCTGATGTGTCAGCCAGTTCCCTGAGAAGTGACAAGAGGTAGCCAATATAAAGTGGCAAATAACCCCAAAACTTTTTCAGTACAAATATACAACATTAGACCTCTTAAAGAGGAACTAATATACAGTCTGTACATCATATTCATCACTTTTGAGGAATGCACATTATAATAATGGCTTGGTGATATGTACTATTATGCATGAGAGTCATTTAGCTGGTTTAGCTGCATGTAATAACTTGATCAAGGATGTCATTATTTCTCAGTTTCTCAGTGTTGTTAACGTCAAGTTTTCTTTTTTAAATTGTAACGTTTGTGTGAGAAGTTGTATACGCACATTTTGAGTCTCTTTCTTTGTGTACACAAGCTTTATAAAGGAGACCCTAGGACATTGATGTTTGGTTAGCTCTGAGCTCTGGGCCCTTGAGCAAGGCCATTAACCTGAAAATTGTTCCAGGGTGCTGTAGGATGGCTGCCAATGCACTCTGACCCCCAAGATCATGCAAAGAGATCATTTCCCCTTGGGGATAAACACAATATATCAAATCAGATAAGAAGATTATGAAACGGATGGATAGATGACAGACTAAAATAATGATATACTTATTTTTTCTTCTTTGCAAAACTCACTGCATATTTTTGAACAGCCATTGTGCTGGGTTTTATTTCCAAGGATATTAATTATATAGAATTCTCTTTTAAATAAGACACATAAGAATGGTTACATTTTTAACTTAATGTTCGTATCTTATTCTTGCGATCTGAAAGAACAAAACAATTGCTGGCAAAAATGATGCAGCTCCTTCCTATTCTACACCCTAGTCAGTGGTATTATTGCTAAGTCATTCTGGGGTGTGCATTTGGATATGCACTAAAAGGTAAAGGAATGGCAAACAAAGCTAAAAATTGTACTTTTAATGATTTTAGCAGAAAAATCTTTTGGCTGGGCATTGTACAACCCAATGCCCACGAACAGCCATATCCATCCATAAATATATCCCTTCTATGACATAATGTTTAATGTTAATCTTTGCTTTGTGTGGTTTTTATCTTTTTGATTTAGAAACTCCAAATATGCTTTTTAGAGACTCTTTTAAAACTTATTTGTATTGTATAATCTTTAACAGCTCTACTATACTTGTAAGGCAATCAATAGCACATTAAATGAATGGCACATAAGGCTTAGATACACACTGAACAAAGAGAAAATAAAAGACTGACATCTTCAATGAATGCAATGTAAGTATGAAAATTACTACATAAACATAATCTTCTCAAACTGGAACTACTACATATACTCACTTTACACCTTCTTTGTGATGTAGTTGTCAGTAAAAATAGCTTCAGAAAATTAACAGGAAGAACAACTCTCCCTACTCACCTAAATCCTCTTTTTTGCTGAAGAACAATTGAACACTTTCTGAAATATGTACCAATTTTAGTACATCAGATCAGTGTTAGATATGACCTAGGCAATTTTTTATTAGCATGTAGTTACAGTAACAGAATTTTTAGACTTAACTTACATTGCAGGGTGTATTTACATGCATTTTTGTAGCAGATAAAGACTAGCTGTATACAAAAACAAAGCCTTCCTCAGTCTGTATATTAGAACTGGTGTACAACTTTTAGAGAGTGCTGAAGTTATACAGTAATTGAAATTACTTCAAGAGCAGGTTTAAAAAACTAAATATAGTGCTTCAGGGTATAAATAAAAAAATCAATATATTGCATGAAATGTTACAGACTTAATGTAGACTTTTAAACATTTTGAAGTTATTTAATTTATAAAGGCAAAGCTGCCCCAACTACTGTCAATTTTGTTCTTGCCTTTATATATTAGCATGTCTTAAAGTACTTTAAATTCTACTTTAGGTATCTAAACATATTCTACACTTATCAATATATTTATTTCAAAGATTACAGCATTTAGTTTTCAAGTTTTCAGTTTATTTTGTTATATGTATTAAAAATTAATCTTTTTTTACTTTTTTGTCATTAATTTCTTTTTTACTTTTCTGTCTTGACAATGCTCCCATATTCAGCTTTTTACATTTTAACAAAACAATAGAAAAGTAGATGATGGCCATGCTAACTGTCCTTAACAGTTCGTACATCCTTAGTGTATTATGGCAGAGACAAAAGTTGCTGTGGTCATGAAAATCAAAATTTGCTGATACAGAACCATTAAATGTGTATAATTCATAAAATACAGTATATAACATTACTATTTTTTCTAGCAGACACCTTTATCCAAGGTGACTTACAAAGCAAGTTAAATACATACAAGAATGAAGGTGAAATCATCAAAAGCAACAGAGAAAACAAAATGAGCACAAAGGGAATTAGAATGACTGCACAATTACACCTGAAGCTAGAATACTATAAAAGTCAGTATCCTAAACTGTTTGCATGGAAACTAAGCAGTTCTAAATTATTTAATAAAAAGATGTGTTTTCAAAAGATAGCTAAACACAGATAAACTGGGTGAAGTTCAAATAGATAATGGGAGATCATTCCACAGTTTTGCACAAGAACAGAGAAGCATTGTCCTGCCTTAGCATGTCTGCAAAGAGGAGGGATGGTTAACAGACAGGCAGAGGCAGCTCAGAGATTTTAGGGTTACATAAGAACAGTCCAAAGATTGGAGCTCTTGAGGAACAGAGCTGTTCAGAGAACAGCTGGTCATGACTAGAGTTTTGAACTGGATCCTTGCACCAACAGAAAGCCAGTAGGGAGACTGAAGAAGAGAAGTGATAGGAATTAAGAGAGGAACAGAGTTTACCAGTCGAACAACTGCATTCTGAAAGAGCTGGGGCCTCATGTATAACGCCGTGCATAGAACTCACACTATAACATGGCGTAAGCACAAAAGCGGGATTGTGCGTACGCACAGAAAAATCCAGATGCAGGAATCTGTACGTACGCAAAATTTCACGTTCTTCCACTACATAAATCCCGATCAGCGTGAAAAGTAACGCACGTGCACGCGCCTTCTGTCCCGCCCCAACTCCTCCCAGAATTTCGCTCCTTTGAATATGCAAATCAATATAAATAGCCTTCTGAGAAAAGACAATGGGAAAAGCACAGGGGAAAATATAAGAATTTCAGCGAATACCAAGTGGAGGCAAAGGAAAAACATACTATTTGTTGGTTTAAACAGTGGGATAATCAACAAAAGGAAGTTGATCGAGTGACAGAGTGTAGGAGAAACTCGAAGGATCAACTTCACAAAGTCGCACAGTGCCCGAAATAAAGTATCTATCTATCTATCTATCTAAAAAAGAAATCACATATCAAAGTCGCCGTGAAAAAGCGAGTCGTAGCCCACCGTCTGAGTGTCATATTAAAGCTTATTAGGGTACAGACAAAAAAAGGCACACAGTGGGGAAAAAAGCACGAAATGTCAACTTTAATCTCGAAATTTCCACTTTAATCACGTAGTTTATTTTGCCATTAAAGTAGAACATCGTAAACTTCATCTTAAAATCGTTTAATTTACTAGTTTCTCAAATCCCATTGTAACTAAAGTGGCATGTTAAATGCTTTGTTCTGTATTTGATCTTCTATGTGCTCTATGTGTATGAATCACTACCTGCTTTTTAAATGGGCTTTCTCTTTCTCCGACAGGACACATAATCCATTACATTCGTGATATTACAGCTATCTGAATAATTAAAATACTGAGATGTATACGTGATATCTTTTTCATGATGATAGGAATGAAAGCATGTTATTAAACATGGGAACACGGTGGCGCAGTGCTTGTTTATGTCTCACGCAAGAGGCTTGCTGCGCCATGCTCAACCTTCAATGAAATAATTTATCACAGCAACCTCCAATTCCTGTCCTTACTTTTCTTTCTCCAAAAACTCAATCGCCACACAATAAGCTATGTAATAGACGTGAAGCCATCTGTAAGCTTAGAACTTCGATTCTTCAAAACTTTTAAGGAACATTGAAATATCTTCGTAGTACATGTTTAATTATTATATCCGTCTATCTTTCCAGTGTCGCGTCAGCACGAGCAAGAATACAACGCAAGGCAGGAACAATTACTGAACTAGCTAGCGCTGCGGCACCGTGTCCTCACATGTTTAATTATTAACAATACAGATTATTTAAATGAAGTTAAAGTTTTATCTGTATAATATAATCAACATGTTTTGCTGCATTTCGTCTTAGAAATGAATACCGTCATCATATGTAAATACGCGCTTTATAAATTGGCGCAGGTTGTGCAATATTATAACTGTAGTGCAAGTTTACAGTGGGGTAATTGTACTTATAAGTACAAACAGTTGTAAAAGGAGCACTTGATGGACTGATTTAGTGCGTTTAGAGTTCTTGGGATGAAACTGTTTCTAAACCGTGAAGTCCGTACAGGGACTAAAGCGTTTTGCTGTGGCTCAGGCAGCATCTGCTTCATGCTGTGTACCGATATTTCTCTTTCCAATCAGCTGCTGCTGTGATTTCCCACTCAGATACAGTGATATAAATACTCCGAGTGGTGCAGTGAGAGTAATATGGAAAAAGATGATCTGCTGTGGCAACCCTTAACGGGAGCAGCTGAAAGAAGAAGCAGATGCAGTGAGAGTTACAACGCTAAAGCAGTTATGGTATTTTGAATACTATGGCTATTCCCTGGACCATTATATTGCTGCAGGTTAATTACAATCAGATGCATTACACTAATAAACAATATGCAGTTAGTTTCAGTGTATTTATAAAGCCACGTCAGGGATGTGGAGCTAAGAAAAAAAGGGTGTCCACGCAGGAACAGTAGCACTGCTTTGACGCTGGGTGCCGCCAGTCTGCCAAACAGAGCGGAGAAATTGCGTACGCCAAGGTATGAGTTACCGTGGAAATGTGCGTGGCTTTATGCCAAGTTTAGGTTTTATACATCGCGATTTGAGCGTGGAAAGGTTCGTACGCAACATTTCTGTGCGTACGCACCGTTTATACATGAGGCCCCTGGAGAGGTCTAATTGAAATCCTGCCAGAAGAGAGCTGCAATAGTCCAGCGGAGACAGAACCAGTCCCAAAGCAATGAAATTGAATATTATGAAGGAAGAAATGACAGGCCAGGTTCATTAAAGATATATGTTTAAAGAATGAAAGTGAAGAGTTCAGAAACACACCAAGATTCCTAACCATGACTGATGATAAAGGGTGAAATCTTCCATTATGATGCTCAGAGACAAATCTGTGGAAAGAAAATCAGAGGGCAAATACAAGATATCTGACTTTGAAAGATTAATTTTAAGCATAACAACTGCCATTTCTGTCATTACTTGGTTTCAAAAGACAGTAATATATTCAATTAAATGTATCTTTATTAAGCACATTTCTGAGGCCAGCTCGATATGCAATCGATATATATATATATATATATATATATATATATATATATATATATATATATATATATATATATATATATACTAGACATTAAGCCCGTTACAATAACGGGCACTAGAACAGTAGTGCATAAACATTAGTAGGAACAGTCTATATTAAATGGCAAGGGACCATCTATTTTCTGTTACAGTAATCCTGGCTTGTATGTGGCTGTAATATGCGTCACTGTATTGTGTGCCTTTAATTTTCTCTCGCAGTAATACGTCTCTCCAGCAAGTACTGTGCAGTTCCCCAGCAAGTATTTTAATCTGTGCTGGCGTGCAGGTGATTATTGTATGTGTGGCATCTCCCCAGCAACGGATTTTATGTGTGCGAAAATAAATCTACTTTTAAAAGTCATCCTATTGTAATACAGTATCATGAAAATTCATATATTTAGGAAAGCCCCTTCAACGACTGTCACTTTACACTTTACCGGGCCAAGTTTGTTAATCGCAAATCTGACATCCTCAGAGTGAACACATGCACAACAAACACTAATCCCACCTCTTTGGGGAAGCTGGTCTCCACGTCTCAGTACCCGATTGGATTTTTCGTGCGTTATGTTTTAGGTCTTACCTCATTTAACGAAATCCGATTGGATCGGCCACGCAATATTTTATAGGTCCCGCCCTCTCTGTCTTGTGAAGCATCACACCGTGCCCCGCGCATGCGCACTTCACCAGAAGTCACTTCCACACGGACACATGGACGCACACAGGGGTTTTATTAAAGAGGATATATATATATAATGCTAAGGTCAAACTGTCTGTCTGATTACTCGTGAACTAATGGCTCTAGAACCTAGATCTTGGTCCTAATCAAAGGCTTATAACCTGATATATTCTGTGGTCACAAAAGAAAATAAAGGGATTTCTTCATACTTTTGCCACAAAGTTGGAAGCGCACAAATATCTAAAATGTCTTTGTATGCTGTAGCATTAACAGTACCTTCTACTCTGGAACCAAGGGACCTAATCTAAATCCAGAAAAACAGTCCCAGAACATTCTCTCTCCTCCACCTAACTTTACATTTGGCATTATGAAGTCCAGACAGTACCATTCTACTGACAGCTGCCAAGCCAGATTCATCACTTCAGAAAACACATTTGCACCGCTCCAGAGTCAAAAGATTATGTGCTTTACATCACTCCAGTCAACCCTTGGCACAGCACATAGTAATCTTAGGTTTATGTGCAGCTGCTCACACCCATGGAAACCCATTTCATGAAGCGCCCGAGACATAGTCCTTCCAGAGGCACTTTGGAGCTCTGTTTTGAGTGAGGCCACAGAGGATACTTAATTTTTATGCACTATGTGCTTCAGCATTTGGCAGCCCTGCTCTGAGAGATCACTGAGCTGATGTTCCTAGATGCTTCTACTTCACAATAATATGCATAGCACTTACAGTTGACAGGGGCAGATCTATCAGAGCAGAAACATCACAAACTGAATTGTGGGAAAGGTGGCATCCTATGACAGTGCTATGCTTAAAGTCACTGAGCTCTTCAGTACGACCAATTCTACTGCAAATATACAGTATGTCAATGGAGATTTTAAGTCTATTTGCTCCATTTTATACACTTGAAAACAATATGTGTGACTGAAACACCTGAACTCAATGATTTTGAGGAGTGTCCAGATAATTTTGGATGTATAGTATGATTAAAATGTTCTCCCTGTTTTACATCAATAAAGCAGTTCATTAATAATTTAACTGAAGAAGTGTTATTTGGCTTAAATGATTAATATAGTTCATTGTCATTAGCATACAAATAAAAAGTTCATATTGTGCTTTCGATTTACATCTGGTTATGGCAGCATAAGCATTCAGCTTTCAGCTTATCTGAATTTACAAGTTAATGATACAAAAACCTAAATTTAAGATGAACTAATATTAAGTTTATACTGCAGTACAGTATTTTTGCAGTCATTGCTTATAGAAGGAGAATGTTAAAGCCCAGACTTTAAATTACATATCCGACAATGGAACAATTACAAGAATATCTCATGAGAAAGAAAACAAGTAACTATTACAATTGAATTTGCTGGTTTTTCTATTTGTATTCTTATAAATTTGACAGTAGGAGCAGTGTCTGTTTCTTAATTACTAACCTGGTTCTGTTGATGAAGAATTAATTACTTGGCGGAAAGTGCGGAATATAAAGATAACACATTAACAGGATTAGATGCAAACTAGTTTTACTTAGTCCTGATCTTATTAAGTTGTTTACTGCAGTGAAACTTTAGACATGAGAGATCATCTCCTGCTTGTGTAGTTTTGCCCTGATATGATGCTATTATAGTACTGTCTTAGATACACTCCAACTGACTTATCAAGGTCTATTAAGGTATGACAACTAAATTATAGTGAATTCACACTTCAGCACAGTGGAAAGAAAAAATAACTGTATAAACAAGTATATTATATGTTGTCCATCAACTGAGAAAAGAGCTCATTGGCCAATGTGTCTGCCTACTAAAATTCTTATGAATTATTTGGAGGAATCCCCAAAACATTGAGCTTCCTATGACACAGTTCACATATACATAGCAATCTCTACTATTTGCAAAAATAATAAATTGGGAAGTGTGTTACTTAACAGTATATGTATTCTGAAGTATCTGCTCTTGAGCCTCTCCATAACTTCAGTTTCCAGACTCTTTTTACTGCACAGGTAGACTCACAGCACCTGGGCACAAATAACACAGTTTACAAATGTGCTATATTTCAATAAAGTAACTGAAAACATAAGCATTCTGATGTACAGTACTAACATATTTTTCAGTGGAGTTCATTGAAACATTTATCATACAGAGGAATACAGGACAGTACCTCCCCCGGAATGTTAGATGGCAGCCCCCCAGGGTTGCAGCGGTGCCTAGGACTCCCGCCGGGTTTCATGGGAGTTGCAGTTTGGTGCAGTCCTGTTGGGATCCATGGGCGCCGCCAGGGGGTGCTGTAGCTGTTGCTCAGCCCTAAAAAGTAGCTCTTCCGCCACACCCAGAAGTGCTGTTGGAATTAGGTCTTCAAGCACCTGAAGCACTTCCGGGCGCATTATAAAAGGAGCCAGCATCCACCACTCCGGGAGCCAGAGTCGGGAGGAGAGGGATTAAGCTTGCCAGAGAGGAGTGGGAGAGAAAAAGAAGTATTGTGATTTTGATTGTGATTGGGATAGTGCTTATTGGGATTGTGTTGTGCCTGTGGGAACGGGGAAGGCGTTGCCCACAGGCGAAGAAAAAAGCAAATAAAACATTTATATGTCTTATCAGTGTGCCTCTTCCACCTGTCTGCGTCGGGTTGAGCGATGGTATAGAGGCTTTTTTCACAGTCTATAAATACAATGACCTAGTATGAGAAAAATTTAATTTGTACAATACTTTATGGTAAAGCAACCAATATACTCTAAATGCCCATTTCTTGATGTATTGATAATGAAAGTGGCATAAAACTTCCACACTATATATTTCCAAATTTCAATTTGAATAACTAGATGCTTGCTACTCATGGAGACTCCAGCTTCTGTAATAAACAGATGAGCTAACTAATATTACCATAGACAGTAAATCATTAACTGCAGTTTATTTCCCGTGGGAGCTTCTGTTGTCTTAACTATCTAATTCTGAGTATAAGTTGGACATTTTGAGCTTAAGCAACATATAAAATAAAGCTCTTCCCCTTTTGTAGAGACCCATACGATCCTGCTAAACACCAGCTATAAGTGCTACTTTCAGATTGAGCCATTTTCTTTTTAAGAGTAAGACCACTTAACAATTAGGCAGAATATTACTATATACTGTAGGTCAAACTGGGCACTGACCATTTTCCAGGCTTTTAGTGACACACAAAACATTTTAAGACAGCAGAAATCTAGCTGCATCCCCACTTGCATTCTTGAGTGAACACTAAAGTGAATGGCTGAAATGCAGGTCTACCGACAGTTTGTTCCATTGTATATTTCATCAAAAACAGTTGAGTTGGCACCTCTGATGAGACTCCTTCAGAAAAAAGGCACCTAAATGTACATTCATTTAGACTTGTATTCACTAACTGAATTCTGGCTGGATACGATGAACAAAATAACACCCCTACAAGCGGGCACTGGATGAGTAATAGGAAGTGACTTTGATCCAATCACCAGAGGTTTCACCTCCCTTCAAATCTAGCTGTGTTCATCTATTCTGTTCTCTTTGTGAGAGCTGAAGTCTGACAATCTGTTCTGTTTGGAGCATCTTAAAGCTGGTGATCTGTTTTCTTTGGGATGAGAAGTCATACACTTTCTGCTAAGGAAGAAGCTCGCACACTTTCTTTGGCATGGTAGCTATTCTCCATAGAGCCTTGGAGCCAGACGCCCTGGACCAGCTCCAAGATTCATTCTGCCAAGCCAAATACCAGTGACTGAGCCCTGCAAAGCAGCAATTACCTCAAGAAGTGAACTTCAGCTTACACTGTTGTGCCAGAAAGATCAATGATTTTCACTATTATGATGCAGAGGATACAGCAAAGAGTCTAACATTGAGCTGAGGATGACAGCATCACAACACCTCATAGATAAAGAACCATGTAGCAAAAACCAGAATTGTGCCCCAACGCAAGAGTCACCCTGAGAAACAACATACAATTCCACTCAGCATCAGACATCATCATTAAGGTCATGGTATTGTAAAACTGTTTATTTGTCTGAAGAAAAATTGAAATTCTAAATAACCAGTAAACAGCCAGCCTCTTCTGAGTTATATGTTTGTCTTGCCTGTCTTGTGTCCTGTCTTCTATGTCCATATATTTATATAGTTATGATATTTCTATAGTCCTTGTGTTTATCAATAAATTGTAATTTTCTGTTTCTTACAATGATTGTACTTCAGTTGCCTTGATATACAGTAAGTTTAACAATCAGAAACCCACTACAGAAAAAAGTAAGGAAAACAAAGTAGGAGCGTTAACAAATAATATAATTAATTACTAGCATTGCCAAAGGCAAAATTGATAATTAACTGATTGATTAACATCAGTCAATCAATCCTTCTTCTCACATGATTACACATTTTCCTACAGTACCTCCTATTAATGATAAAATGGTACAATCCCTAGGCACCTGGAAAAAAATCTGGCACTCAAGAAGTTGGTTTCACTACCCTAACAGGTAAATATTTTTTATTCAGACACTTTAGTACCAGAAAAAAACATAAGAAATATAATAATTTCTTCTAGCAATACATTTATTAAAAAACTAGCTTTGTTACCCGATTTCGCCCATGAAATTTTGTAAGTCAATGGGCCTAATTTACAGGGCTATTGGTTACTCAAATGTAACAGAAATAGTATGTAACTAGATACTCCTGATACAATAGGGCCTAATATTATTAGTTCACTTAAGCTGCTTACCTTTGAACATGTTACTTACATTCATTCATGGTGCTAGTGTCAAAGAGATTGGGGCAAAACTCCATATTAAAGCAGTATTCAGTAATGTTACAAATGTGATTAGAAGTTTATTCATTTGAGTCAATCTCAACTCTCCATTAGCATAAAAGCCTAAAATCAGTATTGCCTAATTATACCATGGGTTTGAGTATATGTCTAAGAAAAAAGAGTTACTAATTACTGTTACTCACTCAAAAGCAAAGTTTTCTTCTTATCACATTCTGAAAAACAGCATTTCCATCAGCTATAGAAAAAAATCACGCTTCATTCTGTTCAATCATGGCTTGGCTCCATTGGTTAATTTGTGGTGTTTTTTATTATTTTTTATTTTGTCATTGTTTTTTTAAACTTCAAAAAACGCTTAATACTGATTGTTAATTGGTATTGTGAAGTTAATGACAATATGCAGGTGGACAACAGTTTTGGCTTTTTTTCAAAAATGCAAGGTTATGCTCTGATAAAAAATGCAATGCAATCAGTTTATCTCAGATTTATTGCCACATATGACACACCCTGATCAACCCAAGCCTTTTCCCAATTTCTAATTGCACTCATTTCACCATGGGTATCCCCCCCCCCCACCCCCTTTTCTAATCGTGCTCGACTCATGAAGGGGAAAGATGCCCAATCACTTCCAATGCTTTCTGTGGGTCATCAAGGAAATAAAAGGGTAAAACTGGGATCCAAAGCCATAAAGGTTAAGAAACACTGCTGTAAGATAAATGCTGTAATCCAGGCGGACAATGAAATTAATATCTCAAAGTGGTTGAGGAAAAAAACAAAAAACAAACTGCAGTTGCTACCTTTGATGACATGCTGCATTTGTTGGTGCTCTTATTTAAACTTTGTGAGCGCTGATTAAACCTTCTGGACCAGCATACTGGCTGATGGGAATTGTAGTCCCCACTTTGGCATTTACACAAGGTTGCAGGTAAGATGAAGGGGGTGGGGGAGTGATATATATTAATACCTTTCTTACTGGATCAGTTGCATGAAATTGACCATGCCTGAAGCCCTAGCACCTGGCACTTGCCAAATGTGTTTTTTTGAGCTTTGCCAGACTTCCTTTTGTTTTGCTTTGTCAGATAGCATTCATTTGCATTAACTGGCTCACCCCATTTCTTCTGTGATCACTGTGAGCTCTGTGGCACAACTGGTGGTGGGGGGGTTCCTGTCGTATGTCCCACTCTCTAGAGCATTATTAATGACAGGTATCAACAATTTAAAAAAAATGTTTAGGCCAATTTTGTTTTTTCTATAGTGTCACCAAATTTCAATTAAATCCATCAAGGTACTTTTGAGATTTTGACATATTTAGTTTTTCTATTGTGGGGAAGGGGGTTTACCCCTCTAAACTGATAAATTGAAATGTCCATCCTTAGTGAATACCTACTGCCCTAGATGTACCATCCTGACAAATTTCAGCTTTTAAGCTAAACGGGAAATAGTGTTTTTGTTGATGATTGAGTGAGTAAGTAAGTGGAGAAGTCAGTCAAAGTTGCATTTTATATATACATTAAGATTCATGATTCATTTGATTCTTTATGCATAGTGAAAGAATATCATACACAAAACAGCTTTCGTATCTACCTGAAGATGGGTCTGTCAAATTATATACAGTAAATCTTAAAGAACAAAGGAGTCACAATGAGAATAAGATTACATCAGCATTAAAGCTGTGTACAGGTGAATAAATAAATGATCACAACTTGTATCATTGTGATTAAAAATGAAAACCTTTTATATAAACTGATTCCATTACAGCTGTAAGGTTTTTTTTCGCCTCAGTTGACAGTGTTTCTGATATCACATGTAACAATCGTCCTTGATCTAAAATGATATTTCTCACACACTGTAGAAAAATTCTTTATACTCCTACCCCCTTCTCAGCTATCCTCTAGATACACTAGACCCAAGTTCAACTGTTATAGGGTTCTTTCTGAGACATCATTAACAAGACATTTGCCAAAAGATGCTTTGAAGATTACTCAAGAGAAGGCCTTTTTTATTTGATTGCATACACAAAGAGAGGCTGCAGTTTTAGTGCAAGCTAAACCAGAAAGAAACACTTGCCAAAAGTAACAGTAAACTAACAGACTTTAAGTAGAGTCAGTCTGAATATATTGTGCTTCCTAATAGATTGTAGGCTTACTCCTTGTTGGTGATGGGAGATGGTAGTTGTGACTAAAACTAAGGAGACAAAAAGTATATTCTGAAGAATGCCCAGTTAAAAGCAATTTCTGAGTTACCAAAATTATACACTGTTTATTCTTGCTATCTACTGTTTAGATACTAAAGATCAAAAACACTAAACACTGGTTATCCTTAATCATGTGTATCAGCCAAAAGTTATTACACTCATTGGGCTAAGCTTAGCATCTATATCATGCTGGTTGACACCTTTGGACTATGTGAGCAGCTTTAGCCTGTGCTTATTTTGAATTGCCTGACACACTTGCTTTAACTTAAGACTGGGTAGCTACTTCCTCGCCACAATTAAGGTGCTGGGCCCAGTATGGGGCACCACTGTGTCATTTACCAATTCATCATTAAGACAAAAAAGACGAAAGACATAAAAATGTATACTGTTGACAATAATATGCAGGGAAAAGAATAAGCATAATGAGATACAAAAAAGAAACAAAGCCCTACCTGTCTCACTGAATTTCTGTATAATTTGTGGAGTGCCTTGAGCAATTATACACCTAATATGCCCATTAAATCCTCTTCTTACCACCTTCCAAAACATTTTCCTACACTTTTTAACCCCTCTTCTTTCTGCCACATTTTATGCCTCCACTTATTCAAGTTCAGCAGCAATACAGCCTAAATGGGCTTTGAAGCCCCAGACAGAAACTGAGTTTAAGTATACTCTGGTGATGGCTTCAGGAGCTCTAGGGCTATCCTCTTACAGGTCCTTCTACTGGCCCTAGGTATCTCAGGTTATTTGTCCTTTCCAGGGCGGCAAGTTTAGCAAAGAGGCACTGTGCAGTGTGGCCTTATCTGACTAAGTAAATATACAATTTCAGTAGTATTTTGTATGGTGCATAATGCCCTGTTTGTAGTGGTAGCCCTGTACAAGCTATTGGTCTTTCTGCACATAGAAAAACACAAACCATCATGGCCAATAGTGTTACTTGACCAGCTGTGATATGAGGACATTACAAGTAAAAAATGAAAAAGAAATGGAAAAGCTAAAAATGCTGAAGTGTTTGAAACTCTGGTCACAACTGGGTTTCCCTTCTTAGATCATACAGTCTTACTTTAGGATGTGTGGAAATTTTTTCTCTGATTCTCTACTGATGTAAATGCTCTCCCTAGGGGTCACTCACTCTGAGCTGTGGTGCTGGGGAAACTTTTCCTACTTCCCATATATTAGCATATGGTTTATGGAGTATGTTTTCTACTTAACTTGAGTAACATGTGTTTGTATGTGTTTTTATCTTAAACAAAGCTGTACCAGTTCTACACATTTGCACCTATGAGTGTCTGTCATGCACAAGCAATTGGTGGGTACATTTTTCCTTTTATGAATCAAAATTTCACATACCTTCACTTGGATAATGTTTGTTAATAAACGTCTGTCTTTCTTGTCTCATGACACTGCAGTCATGCATAATAAAAAACAGGGTTTTTCTATATGTAGGTTAATGAATTTTTGATTTTAAATACACGCATTGTTTGGATGATGTCATTGTGGAGCCAATTTATTTGACTTTTTCTACTCATTTTGTAATTTTATTTTCATGGCTGTGGTCATATTATTTGTGGCAACACAGCTCTTTCCCAATAACATGTGGATGTAGAATATTGTACCACAATGCCAATCTACAGTATTTAAGATACAAAGCTGAAAATGGAATTTTTCTAAATTAAATCAAATCTGTCCCTAGCAAAATATATTTTTTAGGTTTCTGATGTTCTGGCTTTGAGACAAAATTCTTGATTAGCATTATTTTTTGTACACACAATTGTTATTTTTGCCTCTTTAGCACTGGACATTTGGTTTGTTTTTCTTAGACAAAAATTTTTGTTTTCTCCTCCAAAGATTTCCATCTCATGGTCATTTGTTTTGGTTTTTGTGCCTGCTATTACAAGCATGATTTTTGTAATTCATAAAATTTGGATGCTTGTTGCTAAAATGGTTGGATTTTAGAAGTTATATGGACATAAAAACAGAGAAAAGGTCTTTCTTCACTTAACTGAGCCTACATGGTCAGTGTGAGTGCCTCCCTAAACTATTTCCTAAGTAACATAATACATAACCATTTTGGAACAAAAATGCTATATATAAAATATAATGCAGAAAAAATGTGCACAAGAAATAATATGAAGAGCCAAAAGATCCAAACAGTAATGCTTTGTTAGAAATAAAGATTAAATTACCGACTAGAGAAAAGTTGATGATCTGAACTATGTCCAGAGGCCATTAAGATGTAATTCGCTGACACCTGGTTATATCAAATGCATGGAAACATGTTAGTGTGGCTATGTTCGATCTTAGGAAACACTTTAAAAAATAAAGAAATAAATAGAAAGTTTCCCACCCAAAAAAAAAATCAACAAATAAAAATAAATAAAACGGGAGGAAACTTGCTTTCTGGCAAATTCAGAACAGCTAGTGATCTTATGTGTTCATAGAAAGAAGTAATACAATGTCACACACAAGCACACATGGTCACACCAATTGTGTCACTTGAACATGCTTACCATGTGGAGTCATAATGTTGCAAGTAAAAAGTGCATAAAACAGAGCAAGAGCACAGACAGCTGTTCATTAGACTGACAGAAATCTTAAAAAATAAGGTGAAGAACCAAAAGGAATTCTAATATCTGATATGCAATGGACAGAATTATTTGTATATTTATTATTGTTACATTTAAAGAAATGTATGAAAGTAAGTTTTATTTTTGATATAAGGATCCAGTGTATTTGTTCACAGTGAATGTTCTTGTGTTTTCTTGTGTTTTATACAAGAATCACAGTGTTTATGATGCATGATACATGTGATTTAGAATGATTAAAGTTTTCATTTGCTGCTAATGGATTAGTTAATCAAATAATGCTAAAACTTAATTCTGAAGCACTTAATGATACAAACATACTAAAGGTGTTTAAGAAGTTGAAGCAATAGTTTTACCGATTTTTGTTTTTTGCAAACCTTTATTTCTAGTGGTTTTTTGGGGAGCTCTGAGATGCCATGGGTGTTATTAACTGAGAGACATCCCCTTTTATTATTTGAAATAGAGCGATAGTAAAGTATATTGGCTTACAAAGAAATTGGTGGGACTGCTGGCCTTGTTGTACTGACATAAGTTGACATGTACTTGGCTCAGGCCCTCTTGCCTTCCATTTTGTACCGTACCCATAATAAAAGCCTCTTTTTTTCTGCATATCATTCTTGTGTGCTGTAGCTAACTCTAACTTAACCATTTAATTAGTAGTTATCTGTTACATTTCTTTGTGGTTCACACATTTCCACAGTATAAGTGATACTTTTATATTGTCAGTGTTCTGTTTCTAAATGCTAATTCTAAATTATATTACTGGCTCTCCCTTTCAGCTTGTTTGCCATGACCCCACTGCTGACCATCATAATTTCCTGAAATTTCCTGAATAAGATGTAAATCCAGCTGGCAGAGATTCTCTCATCCTGAAAGAGTTTCTACATCTCTAGGCACATTTAATTTATATATTTTCGTATAGCTTTCTGCTTCTGGAAAGTGTGAAGGTTCCCTAACTTGGCTGACTTTTCTGCATATTTTCTTTGTATCACCCAATTTTCTGATTTGACCTTATGTTCCACATGTATGCTTGATGATTACCAGCCCTGCAAAAAACCTTTGCTTGAGCTTACTCACGGGCACGCTCAATGCTTGCTCAATAATGTTAATAATGTTAATGCTTAGATGTCATCAATCTTTCCCGAAATGAACACCAATAGAAGTCAACTGTATCTCATGGGGTCATTCACCATTGAACATGCCAACTCTTTTAAATCCCTTCACTTACCAGCGTGGTAAAGTTTGTTTTATGTTTTTGTGAGTCTTTACCATCATTTTTCAGTTAGAGTTAAAAATGTACTTAAATAATAATAATAATAATTAATAATTCTTTGCATTTATATAGCGCTTTTCTCACTACTCAAAGCACTCTGCAATTGCAGGTTAAGGACCTTGCTGAAGGGCCCAACAGAGCAGAGTCCCTATTGGCATTTACGGGATTTGAACCGGCAACCTTCCGATTGCCAGTGCAGATCCCTAGCCTCAGAGCCACCACTCCGCCTCTAATACTGTATGAACATCTGAAAAGTACATTTTGTCTGAATGAAAACAATTTAATTATTTAAAATTCAGGTTGGATTATGATCATCATTTTAATGTTCTTTCTCTGGAAAGTGCTACGTGAAAACAGCAAGGTGTCAATAAAGGAGAGGGATTTACTAGATGCCATAATCGCATCACTGCTTGGCCAGACACACTGTGCTGACTTCTTGTTTAGATTATATGTGTTTCCACATGTAGTTTGTTTAGAGCAATTCTTTTAAACTTTCCCAAAGGCCGGTTGGTTTAGACAGATGTGAACATGCCCGTTGCACTCAGATGTGAACAAAACAATTAGACCAAGACCCTTTAGAAATGAAGGTGTAGTCCCAACCAAACTCTGGAGTGCTTCAGATTTGGTATGGTCATTCTTGAGCATGGGTCTGATCTAACTACAGGAATACTGTGCAGTATGAGGCATATTTGTTCTAGCTGTGGTAGCCATGATATACCATTTCTGCCAGTAAGGCAATCTTAGCCTAAAAATAAATATCCATCCATCCATCCTTTTTCCAACCCGCTGAATCCGAACACAGGGTCACGGGGGTCTGCTGGAGCCAATCCCAGCCAACACAGGGCACAAGGCAGGAACCAATCCCGGGCAGGGTGCCAACCCAACCGCAGGACACACACAAACACACCCACACACCAAGCACACACTAGGGACAATTTAGAATCGCCAATCCACCTAACCGGCATGTCTTTGGACTGTGGGAAGAAACCGGAGCACCCGGAGGAAACCCATGCAAACACGGGGAGAACATGCAAACTCCATGCAGGGAGTACTGGGAAGCGAACCCGGGTCTATACACATACAAACTTTTATACGCACAAGTACCAGTCAATTAGATCAAGCCTAGCACCTGATTCAGGCTCAAAAGCCCCTTTATTTCTTTCATATTAAAAATTTTAAAATGTAATTTCACTTGAGATTAGGCCAGTCAATCCACATACTGAGGTGGCGAGAAACAAATTCCATGTGCGAGCAATGATCAAAGGCACTACCCTTATACAATGATATTGAAGAATGCAGAAGGAAATTCCTCTTATTGTAATCGCTCTTCTGCAATGATCCAGCCTAGCACCTGATTCAGGTTCAAAGCCCCTTTATTTCTCTCATATTAAAATAAGAAATAAAAAGGTGTAAATTCACTTGAGATCAGGTCAATCAATCCACATACAGAGATGGTGAGAAATTAATGCCTTGTGCAACCAAGGATCGAACACACTAATCTTATAGCACAACATCGATGTGTGAAGATGGAAAGTCCTCTCAATGTGATCACTCTTCCACTACAATGAAAGCACTGGAGGCACATTAACTTTGATACGATGTAGTAAATGTTAATGAAACATTGTAAAGTGAATATTATTAAGACAGTAGACATGTGAGATAAACAATACAGACATTACATTAATATAGTTATCTACTGGAGAGTAATTACACAACACAGTACAGTGAAATGGAATTCACCTGATACATCTACAGTCTAAATTATATTGAATCACAGAACTGCATGTCCTCAGCAGAGCTTGCCATTTTCTGTAGAGTCACATAGATAAAACCTGATCTTTTCTGTGGCATGTAAAGTAATGCATCATTTCCATGTAGTATTCTAGTTTTCAAATAGTTTCAGCTTTCTTTAGTAAACAAATCACATAATTATTGCAAATGTGGTGGTACACAAACAAAACTCTTGTCAACCCTATATAACAATTTTTCTCTCAAACAAATAGTTTCTGTCCAATAAAGAAGTCCACAGTATGTTCATGAGCTGTTTATTTTGACTTGCTGTTTGCTGGAAAATTTGCTGTGTAAATGACACATAAACTAACTGAACATTAAAGAGGAATAAGTGTAAAAACAACCTAAGCCTAAATTTAAAGTAAGCCTGGGGGATGATTGGAGGCATCGCTTCTTCTACTGCTTAGTGAATTTTATATTTATATTTATATTTATGATGTTTATTTTCCATGGATGCCTTCTGGAACCCATTCATGAAACTTATTTATTTTCTAATATCCAAATGTGAGTCCAGGTTTCACCATAGTTTTGTATTGTTTAGTATTTGATCATCTCATTTAATGTATTTCATTTTGAGTTATTATGCTAGTGGTGAAATAAGGCACAGAGATGAAACAAGGCCCCATGCCATAACTACAAATATTTTCTTATTTAAATGTGCAGTCATAGTAGTGATAGTACTGTCATAGTGAAATTCTTACTTGCATGTCAGACCAACATGCAACATGTTGGCACTTTTTGCCATTATGATAAGCAATAATGTATTAAAATACAGAACTTAATTTTACTTACTAGAAATACACATAAGCTAACCTGATGCACTTCTTACTCCTGTTTTCATTACACATGTTCAGTTATATGCCAGCATTGACATCTCAATGCTTATGTAAACTCTCAACAGTTTCCAAAGTATATAGTCATTCCACAAATGGTAACTACAAACTTCAAGACACAAATATCTTTTGGATTTTACATTTTGGATCTTTTGCATCTGTTCTCACATATTCACTTATACATTTAAAAACATCTCTCTATTATAATAAAAAAAATCCAGGGGCGAGATGAGACTTTTTAGCCTGGGACGAGTCGCGACTTTTTCAGAGAGATACTTTCAAGTCCCGTCAGATGAGACTTTGTGCCAAGAGATTTAACCACGCCCAGGGTCGGAAATAAAAGACAAAGAGTAGATGACAAAGTAGAACATCGTAAAGAATTCAAAAACGTTGGTGCGATACACATGCACAGCAGGTTAGAGATAATGGAAGCATGAAAATTTGAAAGCCTCAAAAAAAATGATAGTAAAGATCGCATTAGTGCAAACAAATGGAAATTATTACTCGGTGAAAAAACAGAACAGCGAAAAGAGATCGAATATATTGTTTGGATTTAAACTAAGTCGGAGACTCGTAGATCGTCTAATTCATGTTGCCATCAGGGAAAAGAAATGTTTCTTCCCAATGAAGAGTCATTTCCGCGAGAATAAAAAGATTTGTTTGGTTGGTGAAAGTGAAATCCACATACGTGAGCAGCAGAGACACAAAAGTGGATGGTGTATAATGCGGGGGGGGTTAGCGAGCGAAGCGAGCAGGGGGTGAAGCCCCCTAGTTAATTAATAAATAATTGTCATGCCTGCCAGAATATAAAATACTTAAAAATAAATAAAAATAAAATTAACTGGTATATATGCAAATAATTTATTTAGCTTAAAGCAAAAGAATGATTGCTGGGAAGACACTTGCTATTTGTGTAGAGAAAAAATGGAAAAGCATTGTATAACTACCTTGGCAATTGAAATGAGATGTAACCATAATTCTCTAAGGGTAGTTTAGTATTATGTTGAAGAAAGGATTTTAAATTATACTGTATGTGTCATTTAATATTTCCTTAAATCATACACTTACAAAAACAGTCATTTAAAGTTAATTACTGTCATTGTGTATGGCTTCACGCATTCCTGTTCATTTTTGAAAACTTTATTTAGTCACAGCTGGACATCAGTTCTGCTTCTAAGGGTTTACTATTAAATATAAGCTTTTCAGGTGAACTACATTCATCTTATTGTTTAAAAATATAGTCAATTAAACACAAAGGTATAAAGGCTGAATTTGCAATGACCCCTACAGTCACTTTACTTATTTTGCAATGCATTTTTTAATTCTTTTTGTTTACAATACTACTTAAATATTACAACTACCATTGGATCTAATTTAAATGGATGTTGAATTCTGAGCAACATATGACTAATAAAAAGGTTAGTCAACAAATACATCCATCAAAGGGTAAAAAATAATTGCATGTTTGTGCTTGGCTGGCTAACTCAACTGATTATGTAACATATAGATGCCCAAGTAATACAGAGCTCAGATATCCAGTTTTTGAGAAGCATTTTGTCTACCGGACTTGTGAAACCTGGATGTGTGCAGTAAGGGCAAATTGTGTTTGTAGTAAATGACAAAAAAATCTAGCATGGGGAATGTCTGCTTTATTTAATTTTCGGAAACTGGATAGGGAATTTTGTTTAGAAAGACTCACTTCAGCAAAGTAAGGCTTATATTTGTCTAACCTTGGATCTGACCTGTCCTTCTTCAAGAGATTTGAGTTTCCCCTCAGAAAAACACTGATTTTAAAAGGATTTACCGGCTTTGACCTTAGTGTTCCTCTAAATTATGAATCTTGGTTCTTCACCCAGTAAATGATTGCCTGGTGTTATTGAACTAAACAGCTTGGAATTTGGATTTCATTTACAGTTATGTCCAAGTTATGTATCCTCTGTCTTTCAAAAAAAAAGGTAATGATCATTAAAATTTGTTTTTTCCTGTCAATTGGATCATGACAATTTCAAGAGAGACCCATAGGTTTAACATCTATCTAAAAAGGTTCATTTGAGCAAATACACAGCTACAAACTCTCAAACTTCCAGTGTGTCAGGTAGCTAAGACTTTACAGCACCTTATTTCTGCTGAAAAAGAAACACTGCACTTTTGAATCATTGTAACTCTTTCTTTTAGTCTCTAAGTAATAATCAAAAAACATTTTATCCACTTTTTAAGGATCTTAAAACCAGTTAATTTGTTATCTGAAATTTAAAGTGTAGTTCCCTTAATTCGACTTGTATTAGTGGAACCAAAAATTAGAGATCATGAGTTTGTTACCAAAATTAAAGCTGGGCAGTCCTTTGTAATGAATGCTGGACTGATGCAGCTTTTTTGGTCTTCAGAGAGGAAAACCAGAACCTGGTGAGCTAAATAAATAAGTAAAATAATAAATAAATGGCTAGATGTACCACTGGGTAGACACCTGAAGGGGAGTAAAAACACACATTACAACAACATCAATATTTATTTATATAGCACATTTTCATACAAATAATGTAGCTTGAAAGTGCTTTCTTTACAGGATGAAGAAAGAAAAAAGACAAAATATAAAAATAAAACACTAATTAAAGGCCAGGGAGGACAGAAAAAAAACCTCCAGATGGCTGGTGAAAAAAAACAAAATCTGCAGGGGTTCCAAGGCCCTGAGACCGCCCAGCCCCCTCTAGGCATTCTACCTAACATGAATGATCTCAATCAGTCCTAATCAGTACTTTGATCAAGTGGTGGTGGCGCAGATCGCCTCCACAAAACCGGAAAAGAACAGCAGAGAAAGTAGGGGTTACTACGGATTGTGAAGCCACCATGAATGCTAATGATAATTAACATATTCAGAATATCAGGGTTAAACTAAAATGAAGCTATGAGAAAGCCATGTTAAAATAATGGGTTTTTAGCAGTTTTTTTAAAGTGCTCCACCATATTAGCCTGGTGAATTTCCATTGGTAAGCTATTTCAGATTTTAGGTGCATAACAGCAGAAGGCTGCCTCACCACTTCTTTTAAGTTTGGCTCTTGGAATTATATGCAGATACTCATTTGAAGATCTAAGGTTACGATTTGGAGTGTAAGGTGAAAGACATTCTAAAATATAGGATGGAGTGAGATTATTTAAGGCTTTGTAAACCGTAAGCGGTATTTTAAAGTCAATTCTAAATGGCCTGGGTAACAAATGTAGTGACATCAGAACTGGAGAGATGTGCTTTAATTTTCTTTTCCTAGTTAAGATTCTAGCAACTGCATTCTGCACTAGTTGCAATCGATTGATGTCTTTTTTTGAGTAGTCGACTCAGAGTAGTGCATTGCAATAATCCAGCCGACTTAAAACAAAATCATGAACTAATTTCTCAGCATCTTGCAAAATTATAAGAGAGCTAATTTTTGCTATATTTTATAAGTGAATAAATGCCGTCCTGGTAATCTGATTAATATGTAATTTAAAATTTAGGTCAGAGTCAATAATTACCCCTAAATTGTTTACTTCTGCCTTGACTTTTAATCCTAATGGATCAAGTTAATTTCTAATACCCACATTATGTCCATTTTTGCCAATCACTAAAAGTTCAGTTTTCTCCTTATTTAGTTTGAGAAAATTACTACTCATCCATTCAGAAACACAAGTAAGACATTGTTTCAGTGAACCAAGAGAGTCAGGGTCATCAGGCGCTAATGATAAATACATCTGTATGTCATCAGCATAGCTGTGGTAGCTCACGTTATGCCTTGAGATAATCTCACCTAATAGAAGCAAGAAGATCGAAAAGAGCAGTGGGCCCAGGATAGAGCCTTGTGGAACACCATATAGAATATCATGTGTCTTTGAAGTATAATTACCACAACTAAAAAAGAATTTTCTACCTGCCATGTAGGACTCAAACCAATTTAAGACACTGCCAGAGAGGCCTACCCACTGACTAAGGCGATTTCTAAGAAATTGTGATCAATGGTGTCAAAGGCGGCACTCAGATCTAAGAGGATGAGAACAGATAAACAACAACAACAGCATTTATTTATATAGCACATTTTCATACAAAAAGTAGCTCAAAGTACTTTGCATAATGAAGAAAAGAAAAATAAAAGACAAAATACAAAATTAAAATAAGACAACATTAGTTAACATAGAAAGGAGTAAGGTCCGATGGCCAGGGTGGACAGAAAAAAACAAAAAAAAACTCCAGATGGCTCTAGAAAAAAATAAAATCTATAGGGGTTCCAGGCCACGAGACCGCCCAGTCCCCCCTGGGCATTCTACCTAACATAAATGAAATAGTCCTCTTTGTAGTTAGGGTTCTCACGGAGTCACTTGATGGTGATGGTCATACAGACTTCTGGCTTTTAATCCATCCATCATTGTTGGAACATCATGGTGCTTTGGGTAGATGGTGGTGGCGCAAGCCACCACCAAAAGGACACCGGAAAAGGAAACAGAAGAGAGAGTAGGGGTTAGTACAGATTCTGAATGAATAGTTATTATAATGAATTGGATATACAGAGTATCAGGATTAAATTACAGTGAAGTTATGAGAAGGCCATGTTAAAATAATGTGTTTTCAGCAGTTTTTTTAAAGTGCTCCACTGTATTAGCCTGGCAAATTCCTACTGGCAGGCTATTCTAGATTTTAGGTGCATAACAGCAGAATGCCGCCTCACCACTTCTTTTAGGTTTTGCTCTTGGAATTCTAAGGAGACACTCAGTTGAGGATCTGAGGTTGCGATTTGGAATATAAGACGTCAGACATTCCGATATATAAGATGGAGCGAGATTATTTAAGGCTTTATAAACCATAAGCAGAATTTTAAAGTCAATTCTGTAGTACTAGGGTGTTGTACCGTGTTAGCCATTATGAATGTAGAGAAAAGCCAAGCAAAATGACACCTTTTATTGGCTAACTAGAAAGATTACAATATGCAAGCTTTCGAGGCAACTCAGGCCCCTTCTTCAGGCAAGATGTCAGATGTCAGGACATCTTGCCTGAAGAAGGGGCCTGAGTTGCCTCGAAAGCTTGCATATTGTAATCTTTCTAGTTAGCCAATAAAAGGTGTCAGGCCTGAGTTGCCTCGAAAGCTTGCATATTGTAATCTTTCTAGTTAGCCAATAAAAGGTGTCATTTTGCTTGGCTTTTCTCTAAAGTCAATTCTGAAAGACACAGGTAACCAGTGTAGTGACATCAAAACTGGAGAAATGTGCTCGGATTTTCTTTTCCTGGTAAGGATTCTAGTAGCTGCATTCTGCACTAATTTCAAATGATTTATGTCTTTTTTGGGTAGTCCTGAGAAGAGTGCAGTACAGTAATCTAGCCGACTGAAAACAAACGCGTGAACTAATTTCTCTGCATCTTTCGATGATATAAGAGGTCTAACTTTTGCTATGTTTCTTAAGTGAAAAAATGCTGTCCTAGTGATCTGATTAATATACGATTTAAAACTCAGATTACAGTCAACGGTTACCCCTAAGCTTTTTACCTCCATTTTGACTTTTAATCCTAATGCATCAAGTTTATTTCTAATAGCCTCATTGTATCCATTATTGCCAATCACTAAGATTTTGGTTTTCTCTTTATTTAATTTGAGAAAGTTACTATTCATCCATTCTGAGATACAGGTTAGACATTGTGTTAATGAATCAAGAGATTCGGGGTCATCAGGTGCTATTGATAAATACAGCTGTGTGTCATCAGCATAGCTGTGGTAGCTCACGTTATGTCCCGAGATAATCTGACCTAATGGAAGCATGTAGATTGAGAAAAGCAGCGGACCCAGGATAGAGCCTTGTGGAACACCATGTAGGATATCATGTGTCTTTGAATTATAATTACCACAACTAACAAAGAATTTTCTCCCTGCCAGGTAGGATTCAAACCAATTTAAGATGCTGCCAGAGAGGCCCACCCATTGACTAAGGCAATTCTTAAGAATATTATGATCAATGGTGTCAAATGCGGCACTCAGATCTAAGAGGATGAGAACAGATAAATGGCCTCTGTCTGCATTTACCTGCAAGTCATTTTCTTTAACGAGTGCAGTTTCTGTACTGTGATTTGTTCTAAAACCTGACTGAAACTTACCAAGAATAGCATGTTTGTTGAGGCGGTCATTTAGCTGCATAATAACTGCCTTTTCTAAGATTTTACTTAAGAAAGGCAAGTTAGAAATAGGTCTAAAATTTTCAAAAGCAGAGGAGTCAAGTTTATTTTTCTTGAGCAGGGGTTTAACTACAGCAGTCTTAAGACGGTCTGGGAAGACCCCTGTATCTAATGACGAGTTTACTATGTCAAGAATACTATCAATTAGCACGCCGGATACTTGTTAGTATTGGGTCAAGGACGTAGGTGGAGGGTCTCAGTTGAGAAATTATTTTATATAAATCAGGTAAATCTATCCTGGTGAAAGAATTTAATTTGTTTAAAATGGAGTACTGGGGTTTAAGAGGCTCAGTATTGGGGAGCTGTACTATATTATTTCTAATATCATTAATTTTGTGATTAAAAAATATAGCAAAAGCCTCACAATAGTGAATGAAAGAGGGAAACAAAGTTCTTAAGAAGTGTATTACCGCAATCTTCTAATGAGAAGAAAGAGGCAGGTAAGGCAGTACATACTGGCAAGTTAGCAACTGATGCTGAGGAGGTTATTTGAACAGTTAAAGTAGGTTTATCCTTTAATTGTATAATGGCTGACATTAACAAAATTGATGTCATAAACTTCTTTGTGGTGAATGGTAAAATTAAGCCCCTTTTCCTACAGTGTTTTGTCGGTTCCTAACTTGTGGCATGGTTATAGGCAGAAACCTGGGGTTTGTTCCAGATAGAGAGATTAGAAAATCCAGGATCTCAGAGTGAATTCCGGCTTGCTATTATGTGATTTTGCATTAGCAGATTAGCTGCTTCAAGAGCACCGGATTTCAATCGGCTTGCACAATGCTAGATAGGTTGATCAGGCAAAATTTACAGGCCCTTAGGAGTTGAGCTCTGAGCAGCCAATCAATCACAGACTACAAATCTAAAAAATAGATGGAACAACCTTGATGGTGGTATATGACAGCTTGTTGGCATATCCTCCAAAAGAAAAGCAACACAGCAGCAACTCCCAAGGAAGAGAATGTGGCATGGAGGAATATTTTTAATAGAGTGAATAAGTAAAAGAGTTAATTGGTAAAATCAGTGTAGTAAGTTGTTGCATTGTGCAAAATGTACTCCTGATTGTATTACTTTGTTTGAAATGTTATAGTATATTGCTTTGTGTAAGTACTGTATTCCATTTATGCAATATTAATGATGGCGAAAAGTCTAACACCAATGACATTAAGTGTTCAGCGTACATAAATATGTTTTGGTCATTACTGTGAGAGATGTCAAATGTTATCCTGCCTGCACAGAACCCTATATCATCCTATAATCACATGCCATAAGAAACGACAGGTAAAAAACAACAGGCTCCAAACACGAGATGAAAATGGGCAGCTTGTTTTGTTAACTGTGTTTTGTATTGTATTGTATTGACCCCCTTCTTTTGACACCCACTGCACGCCCAACCTACCTGGAAAGGGGTCTCTCTTTGAACTACCTTTCCCAAGGTTTCTTCCATTTTTTCCCTACTAGGTTTTTTTTGGGAGTTTTTCCTTGTCTTCTTAGAGAGTCAAGGCTGGGGGGCTGTCAAGAGGCAGGGCCTGTTAAAGCCCATTGCGGCACTTCCTGTGTGATTTTGGGCTATACAAAAATAAACTGTATTGTATTGTATTGTATTAACAAGTTATCGGCTATTATTGCTCAAAAATGTTGCAGTTGTATGAATTCAATTTCCCTACTTGCAACTCTGTAGAATTCCTCTTTGATGAAGGTTATTTATTTCTGTCTTGGGAAGACAGCCCATGAACATACATGTGTGTATGTGACCAGACACTGCTTCAAAGTTAAGGACACTTTTGTGATCACGTTGCCGGTATGTGTGGCATCTTTAATGTTGTAAAGAAAACTGAACTTCACCAAAAAAAAAAAAAAAAGTCATGAAATGTGCACGATTTGCATCGATGTCAGCTAAAAGCCACAATGTGTGTACTGAACATGCCATGTTCTACAGTGTTGTCCAGGTTTTCAGGAACAGAATTAGCCTGATTTACTTTAACTGGATTTCACACTAATCCTGCTTTCTTGTATAACTTTCTGTACTGACTCAGGTGAAAATAAACTGGTAGCAATGGATTATGATCCCTTTGCCTATATTTATGTGAAGGTTTTTAATGAAATAGTTGCTTTTCCAAAAGGAACTGATCAATTCAATCAAGCTTATTTTCCTGGACTCCCTGTTGCATTTGTTGGAATTATATAAGCCTCTTACCCGATTACAATTTTCAGTGTATTTTTCATTTGTCCGATTTTGATTTTGCTTTATGTTTGCAGCATCAACCCAGTCCCTTACCCTAAACTCCATCCATTGTTTGCATGGGCGAGGACTTATTGTCATTTGGGCGACAGTTACACAATCATGCAATCAGCAAACTGCTCTGGTATTCACTTGCTTGAGGCAACTGTGTTTCCGGCCCCCCTTGAATGTTCTTTATCTTTTGAAAAGTAAGAAAAGTTTAGATAGAGATTTTTTTCTACATTGAACTTTTGTTTTGTTTTGGAATTTTGTAATTTGTATTTGCCCTTAAGTGTATTTATGATTCTACATACTGGCTTTTTAATACTTTAATTCTGTTTTGCACAGTTTACACCTTATTTTCTTTCATAATTTTATTTTAGAGGTATTTAAATACTTTTTTCAGTTGAAAACGTTTATTGGATTTATTTTTTTATCTTAGACTGATCCATTTGTTTTTAATATGTTTATTTGTGTTAAAGTATTGACCTTCCAAAAACTTGGATTATTTTAGCCTAATTATAACAATATAAGGTTATTTGAGGGCACTAATTACTAAAGCACCATAATCCTAGAACAGCCTCACGGAAGCCTAAATAAAAAAGCCTTCACATGCATAGATTGTGTGTTGATTATAGAAACTGCAATAAAACTAAAGCTGGGAATGACTACCTTCCCATTTTTATCTCATCCTTTCTGAACCTGGTCAGAAAAAAGTTAATTTACAAAGAGCATGTAACTTTATCTGAATTTGAGGAATGGCTGAGTGGAAAACTGAAAAAAAAGTATTATGAGTGACTAGCCGTACTATACTGATTAGAAAATGCTGTATTTCATCCATCCATCCATTATCCAACCCGCTGAATCCGAACACAGGGTCACGGGGGTCTGCTGGAGCAAATCCCAGCCAACACAGGGCACAAGGCAGGAACCAATCCCGGGCAGGGTGCCAACCCACCACAGGACACACACAAACACACCCACACACCAAGCACACACTAGGGCCAATTTAGAATTGCCAATCCACCTAACCTGCATGTCTTTGGACTGTGGGAGGAAACCGGAGTGCCCGGAGGAAACCCACGCAGACACGGGGAGAACATGCAAACTCCACGCAGGGAGGACCCAGGAAGCGAACCCAGGTCCCCAGGTCTCCCAACTGTGAGGCAGCAGCGCTATCCACTGCGCCACCGTGCCGCCCTGCTGTATTTCATTTGTTTGCAAATTATATATTTAGAATTGTTTATCTACTGGACTCCAACATTCCTAATTTTAGTGGGGGTTTTTTTCTAAATTAGAGAATTGAGAATCCCATAAATCCTCAGTGCTTTGGTTAATATACAAAAACTCCAACAGATGAATGACAATTATCCTACAATTGGGATGATAGAAATGAGACAGTATGCCAGTTTAAACACATTTTGCTTCAAAGTTCCACATTGCTGCATAATCCCCCATTATTGCAGTCATATTATTTAATTGTTTTCTTGAAGGTCCTTGTAGTTCCACAAAACTGCCAGATGGCAAATTGCTTACTGTGAAAACCCAGCACAGAAGTTGCATAGGCTTACTGGTTTGAAGACTTGTCCTGAATGAGAGATTGATTTCATCCCTCAGTACTAATTCTCATCATTCAGTTTTTTAATTGCATTATTTGACTTGCTTGGTTTGCAAATTTATTACTGATAGCAAGTGCTTTTCTCTGGTGGGGTCCAGAGAATAAAGTATAGCAAGTATTTTGAATGCGATTCATAAACAGAATACTACATACTGTTTATGGCAACAATTTAATTGAAGCAGTTCAGCTAAGGACTTTTAAAACTTTTAAAAGAAACTACAGGAGTAAGAATTCTCTGAAAAAAACATAAGTTTTTCAAGACTTTGGGGGGGGGAATTATCAGCATTCTCAGGCAAGCTCAATCCAGGTTGTGATTGTAAGGAGAGGAGGCACAGGAAAACCACAGAATGTTAATTTCAAATCAATCAAGTGGCCATACTGTTATGTCTGCTTTCTTTGTGTGTTCTTTTTAACTGATGTTAAAATAATAAAAAGTATTGTAGATCTAATTTTAAGTGAATAAATTTTGTATTTTCCCCATCAATCTGCATTCAGTAACCCATAATGACAAAGTAAAGACATATTTAGCAAATGGTTTACAAATTGATCAAAAATCAAAAGTTGAAATGATACAAGTATTCAGACCCCAATTCAGTATTTTATAGAAGCCCTTTTGGCAACAATTACACTTCAAGTCTTTTTGGGTAAGTCTCTACAAGTTTTGCACACCCACATTTCAACAGTTTATCCCATTCTTCCTGTCACATCCTCTCACGCTCCATTAGATTGGGTGGGAAGCCTCTGTAAACTGACATTTTCAGGTCTCTCCACTGATGTTCTAATGGGTTAAGGTCTGGGTTTTTGATGTGCTACTTAGGTATAAGTCAGAGACTTATCCCAAAGCCACTCCACCTTTGTCTTGGCTGTTTTTCTGCTTGTTTGGGTCATTGTTATGATGACCATTGCCCCTGTCTGAAGTCACATGCATTGTGGAGAAGGTTTTCTTTGAGGACCTCTCTGTATTTGGCTGCATTCATTCTTCCCCAAATGAATAATGCTGTCTGATTGGCTACTTTCACCATCCCAAACCGCATTTCCCTCAGTGGTTGCTTCCTGTTCTCAGCAGAAGACCAATCAGATCCACTGCAGGGACTGCTGGGAGTTGCAGTTTCAAATTCTATTGGCTACTTTTACCATCCCAAGCCACGGTTCTCTCTACAGCACAGTATTGCCACGAAAAAAGTTATAAAAAATTGTGGAGGATATTTGCGCTTTCCGCTAACAATTAATAGTTAGGTCCTAAGGAAAAATCTGCAAACAGTCTGCGAACCCTGAACTGCGACTTCACAGGGATCTACTATACTTGTAACTACATATTTGGAAGGCGACTTTTTCTTTCAGTTTTATAAACCTGTTGCATAATGTTCTCCAACACTGACAAAAGGTAAATACTTTTTACTAGTCAAGGAATTATGTTTGCCCACCTACTGTAGATGTTATCAAAGAGTCCCTGTGAGACATCTTAATGGCATTGTGTAAGCAAAGAAAGCTGAAATGGTCACAAAGTTAAACTTTTCCAAAATAAGTGTAAATAAAAATTAAACTTGAAAAATATGATCTGCATGCAAAAAAAAGCAAAAGTAAAAAAAAACACACAATAATAACTCATTTAAAAGAAGCTCAAGGGTCGTCACTGATGATTGTGAGCGAGGAACTATTCATTTACACCATTTTTGGTGGCGTCTTTACACACATCTCTTGTGGGAAATAGCCCGGACACAGACAGACCGACATTGTTTTAAGTCCAACACACGTTTATTTACAATTATTAAAGTGCACAACCCAGTGCCGCAGCACCAGTCACCCCAATAGTCCAGGCCAACACACACTGCCTTTCCTCTCTTCAGGCCGCCTCTTTTGTCTCCCAGACCTCGTCCTCTTCCACCCGACTCCAGCCCTGAATGAAGGGAGGCGGCCCCTTTTATCGTCCCCCGGATGTACTCCAGGTGTGCTCCGGCAATCGTCCACCGACACGCCCCAGTGTGGCGGAAGTGCCGGCTGCATCCCCGGAAGCACTCCAGGTGTCTCTTCTCCTCTTCCCCTCAGCACTTCCTGGTGTGGCGGAAGTGCTGAGGTCCAGGTCTCTCCAGGCATTGGGGTGTCCCCATGGCGGTGACCACGGCCCCTACAGGGTTGAGCTTCAAAGCTCTGTACCCATTGGCCCCCACAGCAACCAGGGCGGTCGCCCCCTCGTGGTCTGGAGAAGGCGTGAGCCCTCCTCCGGGCCTATTGGGCGTCCCAGCTGGGTACCACCCCAGGCCGCGTACCACATATATATCTCTGCATCTAAATATACAATATATATGTTACAGCCAAAACCCGAAGTTCAGCCAGTTCCCGAATTGGCCGGCCATTTTGCATTTTGGCCATGAGGTGTGGCCAAAGTCCGAATTACTAGAAATGACCAGCATATATCCTACTTTGGCCGGCCATTTCGCAAAGTGGCGAGAACTCCCTGGCCAAAATCCGATGCGCTGATGTAAGACTGTCTGCTCAAGGTGTGAAGATGTTTAAAAACTTTCAGATGCAAATTCAGAAGTGAGTTTTCTATTCTGCACGAGAAACTACTCAAGGCAGGTCTTGTTCAGAAAGCGGACACAACTTTAGACTGCCTTCCCCTCGCCCAAATACTAACCTTAAAGTCAATAAAATAGGTCCCTGATGTTAAGTCACTATTTTAGGGCTAAAATGATAACAGAAATGTAAAACCTACTTATATTCATCCGTCCATTATCCAACCCGCTATATCCTAAGTACAGGGTCATGGGGGTCTGCTGGAGCCAATCCCAGCCAACACAGGGTGCAAGGCAGGAAACAAACCCCAGGCAAGGCGCCAGCCCACCGCAGGGCACACACACACACCCACACACCAAGCACACACTAGAGACAAATTTGGATCGCCAATGCACCTAACCTGCATGTGTTTGGACTGCGGGAGGAAACCGGAGTACCCGGAGGAAACCCACGCAGACATGGGGAGAACATGCAAACTCCACTCAGGGAGGACCCATGAAGTGAATCTGGGTCACCTAACTGCGAGGCAGCAGCGCTACCCACTGCGCTACTGTGCCGCCCACCCACTTATATACCTAATCTTAATTATTGTGAAACAACCAAGTGGCGTCCGCTTTCTGAACAAGGCTACACTCGATGCAATTGCACAACTAAGTGCACAACAAATCGCTGCTCATGCCTTTTTTCTTCCGACTTTGGCTGATTGCCCCATGCCATTTCGCAAACCAGCTGGCCAAATCCCGAAATCGAGGAAAAGATCGGACATTGACCGGTCAATGTACAGCGACACTGGCCATTTCCCGATTTGGCCAGCTACTTCCCTCTTTGGCCGATTTCAGGTTTTGTCCGTAACATATATATTATATGGGGCGGCACGGTGGCGAGGTGGTAGCGCTGCTGCCTCGCAGTTAGGAGACCCGGGTTCACTTCCCGGGTCCTCCCTGCGTGGAGTTTGCATGTTCTCCCTGTGTCTGCGTGGGTTTCCTCTGGGCGCTTCGGTTTCCTCCCACAGTCCAAAAACATGCAGGTTAGGTGGATTGGCGATTCTAAATTGGCCTTAGTGTGTGCTTGGTGTGTGGGTGTGTTTGTGTGTGCGGTGGGTTGGCGCCCTGCCCAGGATTGTTTCCTGCCTTGTGCCCTGTGTTGGCTGGGATTGGCTCCAGCAGACCCCCGTGACCCTGTGTTCGGATTCAGCGGGTTGGAAAATGGATGGATGGATGGATGGATGTACAAAAATTGTTGGACGTCACAGTTGCACAAAAAGGCAGTCAGTAGGATGCTTGCAGATACACATTACCCTTGAACTTAAGAAAACAGAATTAAGGCCATTATTTGTTCTGCTCCAGTGGCTGATTTCTTCAGATATAAAGAACTGAAAGGCATCTTCCTCAGAAGAATCCAGTTGAAGGTATGTGGGAGCTGAGCTGCAGACTGTCTGAATAGGTCAAAGAACTAAATACTTTGTAAGTAACCCAACTTTAAAGCTTCTTAACACCATGAGATATATGAGTTTATGTGCTGCCGCTTAGCTGTCTGCAGTTGATCCCACATGGGTAAATTGTAAGCTGTTTGAATTTTTTTTTGTTTTGTACTTGCTAGCTGTCTGAAAGGGGGATTGATTTTGAGGTTATACCAGGGAAGGATTTGGGTCACTAACCTGGATTCTGCTTCTACTCGTGGTCTCAAAGAGCCCTCCAAGGAAAATGAACTGGAGATGTTACTCCTGCCCCGCCTTGAGTTCCTCCGCATCTTGCTTCAGAAAATAAAGGTCAACATTAAACAATAAGTTGCTGACAGTTCAAAGAATAGATTGTATGAGAATTTAGTGATTCTGTCACTGTTATATTGCAGGTTTGTTCTTTTTGCTCATTATTTGGCAAATTATATAGGGTTTCTCAACTCATTCCTTTCACATTATTACACTATATATAAATATGTAAATTCATTAGATCTTTAATCAGATGTTTTGTTGCTGTCTCATAAGATTCTTATATATCATTGAATTATCAATGCTTCCCACAAAGCCACATTTACTGTCAACTAATACACTTATATTTGATAACTACTTTTTATCTTTTGTGGTGGGCTGGCGCCCTGCCTGGGATTTGTTCCTGCCTTGCGCCCTGTGTTGGCTGGGATTGGCTCCAGCAGACCCCCCGTGACCCTGTGTTAGGGTATAGCGGGTTAGACAATGACTGACTGACTGACTTTTTATCTTTTCCTTTACAATTGCTTTCATTAATTTGTCTTTGATACACACCAAGTTCACTGACCTATAGTTATCAGACAGTGTGATCACATTTTCTCTGCAGTAGTACAATATTTGCAGGCTTTCGTACTTTTAAAAATATAGTACACATTAAGACTTTGTATGTATTCATTGGATTTTTAAGCACTCATTTGTAAATGTTGTCCAGTCTCTGCAGTGTTTTTGGTTTAATTAACCTGAATAGCTCTTTTCTCTCTGCAATCTGCTAATCCTTTTGCATATCTTAGCATTACTTGTAGCAACTTGCATGTTACTGAACTGCACAGAGGATAAAACCTGAGAAAAAATTAACTGTATTTGCTATTTTTGTTCTATTTTATTTTCCTCTTGTTGTTCTAAACACAATTCACCTACCCCTTATTATGCTTTTACCAAATCACCAAAAAAAAAAAAAAACTGCCCAATCAAATACATGGTGGGTATGATTCCCATTGTATAAAAGTTCCTTACATAGAATCTTTGTTTGATAGAATTGCTTTTCATAATGGACATAGTCCTGATATTTTGTAACAAGGATGGATTCATTTTCTTTCACATGGAGAATGTTCAGATAGGGTTCGGTCCTGGCACCTTCTGCTTCAAAGTCCTATGCTTAAGCCACTTCACCACAGATTGCACCCCCACGAACCTATGCTAGAATGAATAATGAAGTGTGTGCCTTCTAGTGCCATAAAATCATGTCTTTTCCCCTGTGTGCTCATAAAGTTTGAGGCCAACTGTGTGAATTCATGTTCATAGCATGACTAGTTGAGATATTCTATAAATAGACAAGAAAAGCCATTCATTTTATTTGTATTAGATGACAAGAATAATTTTTTTTCAATGGTTATCCTTGTTTTAGGACTCACAGGGACATCTTTTACGTGGTTACCACCTAAGAAGTCAAACCATGCATTAAACTAAATACAAGCCAGTACAGGCTGTGACAATATTTATGTATTCTGAAAAAAAGTCACCATGCACTAAGAATGTTTCTTTTAAATTTAGGATATAAATAATCTCAGTTCTCTTCTCTATGTTTGAAACTGTCAGCATTTGTTTTTTATTTGTGCATTTTGTGCTGCACATTTTTCATTGCAAGCAACGTCTATTTTTATGTTTGTTTCTTGCTTCAAGCTGTTTTTTAATGAGTCCCTTGACCCCCATAGTCCTAAAAGCATGTTTACATTTTCTTTAATCTATAAACCTTGCTTAAGTCAGTTTACTGCTTTACTTTTTTATTTGTCATTTGTTCATTGGTATAACTGTCTGCTAATCAAGCTCTGATTCTGGAACTATCTCTTTTAACACTGGTGTTTTTTTTGGAGGTGCCCAGTGTTGCCTAGCAACTTCAGACCTGCAAATCCACATTTAAGAGGCACCTTTTTGACACAAACATTCTTCCCTTGCCACACTGTAGGATGGAATAAAACATTAAAGCATACAGCACATAACCATTGCACTAATTATTATGATAAGGTCTTCATTTAGGACTCTTTTCCAAAAAATGTTAATGCATGTATGAATTTGGCAAAACTATCTAAACATTTACTAAGCCATAATAAGTACACAAAGATCAACTAAACTGTCATCTCTTCTTGACACTTGAAAATGCCATATCCAAATGTGTTATTAAGTGAAGTGATAAGTTATTTAATGTAAACCTGTATGCAGCATGGCCTAGTGATTAAGGTACTAGGGTATATACTAATTGGTCAGATTGTTTTGTCCCCACCACCATGCCACACTGTTTGAACTTGAGCAGGTCATTCAACCCGCCAGTGTTTCAGATATGAAAAAGGGAAAGTAATTATAATCTTGTAATTTATGAAACATGAAAATTAACAATATAAACATAATTATGTGTGCTTCTTTTTAAACAAAATGAATCACATTTTCATGTAACCTTAACTTGAAATGCATTCTTATTTTGCTTGTAAATGGTTTCTTTTACAGTCTTCAGAACTGTTCTAATATAAAAACTAAAAATGGTAAACTAGCAGTAAGAAAAAAATGTACAGTTCATAAAATATGAGGTACAATTCCTTCATTTCACAAACTTTTTGAAAGTTTATAAAACTGTTACCTTCTCTTGATGAAGGTCATGGTGAACTATGAAATGATTATACTTAATTTTAAAATTTTAATTTCCCCATGAGGACAAATAAAGTATCTATCTGTCTATCTATCTAAAAAGAACTAAAAAATGTACTTAATATTTCAACTTTCTTTAACACTTTGAACATGAGGTATGAGTTAAGTCATTTCTCATTTGGCCTGTTAAAATGAGATATATGAGAGAACATGTATCTTAGTAGCCTTAAAGAAAACCCCCCTTAACACATAACACAAGCCCCTTTTTAAAAACAGAACATAAAAAGTGAATGTCCATTAAAAAGTTAAAATCTGAAAACATCCTCTTCTGGCATGGGTCTGTGGGACCTTTTAACAGTCACGCACCTATTCCGTTTGACTTTTCTCAGTCCGATCTTCACTCCTCACAGTCACAGCTCCAAATATGATGGAGTGGGTTGGCTCTATGCTCCTCTTGCATCCAGAACCCTCTTGAACTCGCCACCATCTGTATTGTTACCAAAATGAGCCAGGTCAGATGAGGACGCATGCAGCCAGACAAGGAGTAACTGCATAAAGTGATTATTGCTTTTATTAAAATCCAGCAATCAAAATGAAGAGTGCCCAAAACGTGCAGGGCCATTCTCTATAAATTAATAAATAAACCAGTGCTTGTGGAGGTTAAAGCTCAGTTAAATAAATAAATCCTTAAAAAAAAAACAAAGTTAAAAACTCAAGACATGTATCTCTCCTTTAAAACCCAAGTACCTGGTTTATTTATTTACAATGGCCATCTCCTCTGTTTAAACCAACTGAGATCTGGCAGCTGAGAAGACAGTCACAGCCTTCCTTCTCCGCCTGGTTCGGGTCCCTGCAGCCCATGGCTCTCATCAGGATGCCTCATCGAACCACCTTACTGCTAGGCTTCGGCCTCTGCAGCCATCTGTGACCCCGACAGGGAAACAGGCCGAGCCTCTGACTCCCACTGCCAAGTCTGAATCCCTGCTGTCCATGGCTCTCCCGACAGCACCTGTTACGCCTACAGACCCCACCGTCTTTCTCCTGGCCTTGTGCGGTGAGTCGCTACATCCGAGCAGCACATCACACCAGCTCCCAGATCGACCAGCTGGAGTGGTTTCCTTCCACCCATGAGCATTGGCCAAACACTCCCTTTGGACGTCCTCCTGGCTGCCTGCCTTCTCTCTCTCGCTGGTTCACTCGCTTGCTCTCTCACACCGCCTCTTTCTGTCTCCATCCCTTCTCTCAATCCGCCTTTTAACCTCCAGCTCCTGTTTCATTCTGTCTTTTTCTGTGTCCCCCTTTCTGCCCCGGGCAGGCTCTTCTTATACTCTACTGCCTAGTTGGGCAAGGGGGTGAGGAGCCTTCCACAACATCATTGAGGTGCCTGACCAATCCGTACGTGTATGTGGTATGGCTGGCCAGGTACCCCAGTTAACTGCGGAGCAAAACACACTTATGCATACCTGCACCCAATTACTGTAGTGTCTGCACCTTCCTGGGGAGCAAATATTTATTTAAAACTAGCCTCCTTTTGTTAAACCATGGGCCCTGTATACCACAGTTGTGTGCAATAAGCATGGACAGCACAAAGTAACATGTTATATTTGTGGCACCTGTTCTTCTAAGCCTGCACTCTACATGGTACCATGCTTCTGGGACTCTCATTCAAATATTGACTTTTAGTTTTTTGCAGCACAAAATAATTAACAGTTTCTTGACATTTTTGAAAGAATTACTATGGATGATAACACTATTGTTTTCTAACACGTTTCTTTACATTTTTTAAGCCTTCGATAGAATTCATTATGTATCATATATGCATAGACCTATATTGCAGTGTCCTGGAAATAAATGGTCCAGCAGTCAATGTGTTTTATCATCACAAAGCACTGATTGCACTTACTCATTACTAGCAAGCTATTACAGATACAGATTATGTTGGGGAGCATGTACCCCACGACGAAACAGCTTGGGATCCTGGTTGGCAACCCCCCAGGCAGTTACATGGTCCAGTCCCTCCCCTTGGAAATGACGATCTATCTGCTGCAGCCAGGTGTTACATACGCATCCCCCAGGCCTGGTCCAGCTACTTGGGTCCTCAACAATGAGGATCCTGTGTGCCAAATCACCCTCAGGGAGTTGCACCTCATGGCCGTAGTGCCGCAACTGACGCTTTCTCACAATGAAGGTAATGTGCCTCTTTTAGGACTCTGTGTCAAATGAGCACTTGTACACAAAGTCAAACCAGCGGTACCCAAGGATTCTTTGAAGAGACAGAGTACCGTCGGAATCCAGTCTTTGTCTCAGGTCATAGGATGGCACCCATGTCTCGCAAGCATATAGTAACACAGGAAGCACCATGACTGTAAAGCCCCGATCAGAGCCTCCATTTACTCCACAAATATCAAAGCATCGTTTGCAAAGTCAAGATCAGTGAATCTTTCTTCACCAACATACACCCCCACAGCCACTGCACCCCACGAGCCTGCCCAACACCCAGCTCATGCAAGCACTGAACAGAGTAGGAGCAAGAACACACCCCTGATGAACCTCAGAATCAACTAGGAAAAATGCAAAGGTTCTGCCTCTACCCTGCATAGCACTCAAGAGTACCAGTGTACAGCTGGCCATGATATCCAGTAACTTTAGGGCGATCCTACACAGTGCGGGTCCTGCTTCATGCTCCCACCTTACTTCTGGGAGCTTTTCAACCCAACACCGTCGGTAATTTACCCGGATGAGCTGGTCTGATGGAGACAAATCAAACTGAGCAAGGGGATGGTGGAAAAGGTGCAAGTGCTTTTATTCAATAAAAATCAAACAAAACAGTGCCCAACTAAAGAGCAGTGCTCAAAAACATCCATAAATAAATAATCCATTAAAAATGTAAAAAATTCAAATGTTTAAAATAAGGCTAAAACACGAGAATAAAAACCTGCAGCAGACATTGGGGCAAATCAGCCAAGCACAGTTCCTTCCATGTCTCTCCAGCTCACCCAAGGCTTGCTCAGCTGGAGAGACTTCAGCCCTCATGCTACCGACCCCAGTCTTGGTTGCCCCCACCCGCATCTGCCATACCGCTCAGGGTCAGATGTCCTCCCTTCTTCCTTCTCACACTCGCAGTCATCCCTCGGATCCCTAGGAAAGATGCCACCTTGATTGAACCCACTCCTCCAATAGTCAGTTGGTGCGATCCGTCCCTCGAGTGCAGGTCCTTCACTCCACACGGGACCCCTGACTGCGCTGACCTCTCTCTTTCAGCTGGTTGACTCATCCACTCTTTCACTGCCCCAATGCCTCACTCTCACTCTCCAAGCCTTTCCTCCCTTTTTCCTTTCGTTTTCCTTTCCGGATTAGGCAATTGAGAATGATCGCACCCTCACATGCAGGTGTGACTCTCCCCAATTACCTCATCAACTCCCCATGGAGACTGACATGGCCAAGTGGATTATTTAAAAAAATGGTCTTTTATTCAAAGCCGCGGACCCGCTATATCACAGATCTCGCAAAGTCTCAGGATGTCCCACAGGGCAGCTCGATCAATTGACTCGAACACTTTATGAAAATCAGCAAAGGCTGCAAAGTAACTGCCGATATTCACATTTGTGCTTCATAAGAACCCTCGGTGCCAGGATGCGGTCATTGGTAGACTGCTCCGGTCACTGGTAGGGTGAGCAAGTGATCACGGATCCTATTGAGGATGACCCTAGCAAAGACCTGACCGGGCAGCAAGAGCAGTGTTATCCCCTTGTATTTGCCACAATCTAGACGATCATCCTTCTCTTCCCTTTCCAGATACAGACAACAAGTCCTGTTCTCCAGGATGATGCCTATCTCCCAAATGGAAGCAAAAATTGCTTGCATTGCCAGAAGGACAGCCTATCCACCAGCCTGGAGAAGTTCACCCTGGAAAACACAGGTCCTTGCAGCCTTCCCTACCCTCAGCTGGTTCACCACCTGTGCAATCTCACTGAGACTGGGTAGTTAAAAGGTAATTGGAGGATGAGCCTCAAGAACCGTGGACCCAGAAATGTCCAACATCCTGATGGGGGGATCAGCTTTAAACAGCTGCTCAAAGTAGCCAGCCCAGCAGGTCACAATGGCAGTGTCATCTGTAAGGACCATTCCATCACCTGCCCTAACTGCAAACTCTCCTCTGTAAGTAGGACGTGGGTCACTAGACTATAGGTGGTGTGTCACTTGTTCACAGACTCCTCTAACAAAGGTCGCCTTATTTTCCCTCAGAACTTTCATAGCCATCCCTCTCAGTTCCTAGTACAGACTGGAGTTGCCGTCAAGCTGTGAACTGTGACTCCCCTCAGTGATACCCAGGGTGCCCTGCAAGATAAAACATCTCCCAGGGTGCCCTGTAAGATGAAACACCTCCTTTTGAGAACACCGGGAACACTATCACAACACAACTCTCAGCAACCTTCAGGGTCTTGTCACAAAAGGTCTCCTACATCATATTAGGATCAGCAGTTGCACCCAAGTCTGTAAGTTCCTCACAGAAAATGTGTGCAGACTCATTAGAAACAGCCAGATCTTGGAGTCTGGCTAAGTCCAGCCTAATGTTCTAGTAGGTGTTAGCCAGCTGGACCTTAGCTGGATCTTCATAGTAGCAACAAGTCTGTGGTCAGAAATCATAAACCGGGCACTTCTGTACACCCTGAAGTTCTGTAGGCGCCTCCAGTGTCTGCCCAAAAGGATGTGATCCATCTTCTTCACCGCACCACCAAGTCAAACGATGTGGCTCAGGGCGCTGGAACTAGGATCCAGCGATCCGCAGCTCCTAATCTTTTATAAAGTCAAGGAACATGGAGCCACCTTTGCGTGGTCGCCAGACCCAGGAGGACCAACAAAATCCTCATAGTCAGCGCCGTCAGTGCCAGTGGTCACATTGAAGTCATCCATGACCAGAGGAGTGTTACCTCACGGTCACCCATCAACCACCGAGCAAAGTTGCAAATAAAATGTCTCCCTCACAGAGACATAACTCACTGCACATAGAGCATACACTGAGACAACAGACAAGGCACCCAGAGAGTGCCTTAATCTGAGTCTCATAATACGCTCGTTGAAAGGAGTGACATCAGGCACCATTGGAAGGAGCTGATCTGCCACAGCAATAGCTACTCCCTGAGTATGACAGCCATCAGAGTGACCAGACCAATAAAGGGTGTACCCATCTACAGAGATCTGGTCAGTCTTAGGTCTGCGTACCTCAGAAAGTACTGCCACTGAAACTTGGAGTTTACAAAGTTCCTCCAACAGCAGAGGAAGATTATCATCATGCTGGAGAGACAAGCAAGATGTTCCTCAAACTGGGACCCGAGCCTTAGCACCACATCAGTTCCGATCCCCAACAGGCCTGACCCTATTGGCTCTCCGACAGTTTTTTAACTCTTCCGGGGATGAGGCTCCCGAGTGCTTCGCCCCATCCCCTTCATAATGCGAGCAGCCTTCCTATGGGTGGCTGCAGCAGAACTACTCCTGCAGAGAGCAGAAAGGAGTCCTGTCTGCCATTCTGGAGCAGCATGAGTTTTCTACTGTGGCTCATGTGCCAATCCTGCCACCAACCCGGAAGATTTCCCTTCATATTGAAGGACCGCTTGCAGGGCCAGATGCAGTTTGACGTCATACCCAGGACAAAATACAGGTACACAGTATAATAAATATACAACAGTTCAGACATCCCTATAATGTGTACAGTGGGTTAGGATGTTAAAATACTTAATCTTTCAGTCTGATGGATATTCTGGCTGAAGGACAAAGCTATCAAAGCACCTATTTGTATTCAGTAGGCTCTTGTTGTTAAAGTAATGATGTGCTTTGAGCAGCAATTGGAAGGGCTATGGACAGGGCCAGAGTATGACCAACGGATGACAAAGTGGCCAATAATGTAGGCACCTCGACCTTTTGATCACTTAGCTGACAAGGAATAAAGTCTCAATAAGTGGTGAAGATGAAATGAGATATTAAAACTTGTCTCATTTATGTAAAAAAACATTAATATAAATAACAAAATAAACAGCATAAGGGTCTGTTTTACAAATCACCTGATGAGTTAAATGCTAGCCAGATTAAGCCAGCCGTGTTTACAGTTAAGTGAAGACCTTATTCCATGAACTGAACATAAATGTGATATCTGATAACATATTCACACCAAACTTTTAAACTTTAGTCACTCACCATGCCAAAGAAAACATTTTTTAATAATGCAACTTAAAGTTGGACATGGAAGAGAAGTACAATTACAAAAAATGTAATTAAAGTCAAGTGTGGTAATGAAAGAAATAAAGGGATGATAGCTTGGGAAAAAAAACTCTGTGGTACCATCATTCTCTTGTTGGCCTATGCATCTGCTTATTTTGCTTAATAATTAATCAATGGTTGGTTATGGAGGGTGGTTCATTCGGTTTAGAGATGAGTGAACCTCAATAAATTTGCCTCGCCTCAAGTTTGGTGAAAACACATAAATGTTTGGGAACTTTGCTGAGCTCAGGGAAATGCATTGAAGTCAGTGGGGACGGAGAAACTGAACTCGTTTTGTGTGGGTTTATAATGGTGAAATGGTCTTTTAAGTGTCATTGATGGCTGGTGAGATGTCTGCCGACTATGCTGGACCAATTATTGTGGCCAAAAATATGTCCATAGCTGTGAGGCAGTAGTGCTAGCAACTGCACCACCATGCCTCCATGAGATAAAATTAAAAGAATTACATGCCAGAGTGGTAACATTTCTTTCACAAAGTGGCAGACAGGGAAGCTTCAATTCACTAAGTCTTCAAGGATTCAAAAGTAGATACACACCTCTTTCTTTACCTGTCTCAAACTGAAAAGTACCTATTTTTTCCTGATGCTTTTACTCATTCACTGCTGCTACTATCAAATAAGCACAACACTAAAGCACAAGCATTGTTCACTCCTTCCTGTTTGCATCAACTGCACATCACTCTGGGTAATAGTATTAAATGGGTAGGCTCACATATTAGAGACAGATCGCATACAAGTCCATACAAAAAGTCATTACCTTTAAGACACAAATACAACAACACATTTCTAGTTTTCTTCTGTGCACTTGTTTAGTTGTTAGATGTATTTGTAACTTTTCCACTAATTTTTTATCCTACTACTCTAATCAGCCTTATATACCTAAGGGGCTGTCCCATTAGTTGCCACAGCTCTGTGATGTCATGCTGCCCTCTGAAAGCATCATATGGCACAAGGAGAAAAAAATTCACACAGTGAATTCCCAGGAAAATATTCGGCAAACAAGGTCACTGGCAAACATAGTGTAAGTAAAACATAAGTAAAAATAATGAAAACAATTACTTGAAAAGTATGTAACTAACCTGCTACAATGAATAAAAACAGAAAAAACAGGCAGATACAGCTATGTAGATATTTTGGTAAATAAGTATAAACTTCTATTGTGCATCATTTCACTGTACTTTTCTTACAAATGGCAAAAAGCAATCATAAATTAACCGAAAAGAGCTCCAAGGGACATATTTCCTGAACCAATTTTGCTAGATTTAAAAGCAATCAATATATCCATTCATCTTCTGGCCTCACTTTTGCTATTGTAAGGGTTAATATCCTAGTATCATTTTGTTCACGGTATGTGCCATTTCTAGTTGGAACGCCAGTTTATCACAGGGCATGCTACCACATTTATCAACTTTAGGGCAATTTGCTATTACCAATGTAGGTACTTGGTGTACTTCAACTTAGTATGTGAGATATCTGTGGAGGGAGACAAAATTGTTGAGGGTACAGGGAGAATGTGCAGACTTCATATAGGAAGTAACTGCCCTATGAATCACACACTGGTCCTTGAAAATGTAAAACAGTGGTATTAGTTACTTCCCCACCAAGCTATCCCATTTGAAATTATCATTAAAACAATATGTTCAGTTCTGTACTTCTCTTATAATTAATTGATAAACTGTTTTAGTACTTATAAACATTTGAACTTTAATTGTTGTTTATGGAGAAGATACTAATTAAGACCTTCACGTTGCTGTTTTCAGAAAGTCAGAGAACCATTCTCAATTCAAATGATCAAATATTTCATGGAATTCTATAGATAGATAGATAGATAGATAGATATAGCCAGCTCCATAGACGTTTAAATCATACTTTTATACCTTTATAACTTTAAAATGGCTTTGCATTAAAAGCAGAGGTTTGCCAGCTGCCTCCTATTACAAGCCTTTTGTCAAAACCATTTCAAAAGTAAATTTTTCTGACTTGCACAGATTCTCATTGAGCAAATACTTGATTATAGTAAACTAGATCTAGCCCCCCTCCCCCCCAAAAAAATAATACAAACACGTAGGATATCTACAGAGAATTATAGATTGTTGCTTGGTGACAGTAATAGCATCAGCAATACTAGACCTATCTAAAAGCTTCCGACATGGCTGACCATACTGTACTTAAAGATAAACTTGCAGCCCCAGGCTTAAGCAATTCTCATTTACCCTGTTATAGATCCTATCTATGAGACAGAACACAATTTGTCATCATCAAGAATATTAGTTCCACACATCAGCCGTAGGGTTCCCTGTGGGCATATATTTGACTTGTGACTGTTTTGTATATTATAAAATGCATAGTTCAATATCTGACTGTCCTGTAACATTTATTTGTATGCCCAGTTCAACATTCATATACTCAGCCATCACAGGCCACGTGTTTACTTTTCAACTTATAAATTTGTTCATAAGTAAATTTGTTAAGAAATAATTTAATAATGTAATTTTAAAAGATATTGTCTCTTATCTCATACAGATATATGAATTATACATTCATCTCTACATGTGTCTATAGTTGCATTTAAGAGGAGAAATTCAATTTTTTTGCTTTTACTTAGAAATTAAAGTATAAATGGCTTTATTGCAATATTACATATAAATTAAATTAAAGTATTGAGCAGTTATTATTTAATATTGGTATGTGTAATCCAATACAAGAAGAAGATTTCTTCAAACAGTTTTTTAAATGAATCTTGTTTTGTTTTATTAGATATTGATTAGTTTTCTGTTAAAGTGACCCTGGTCCCATATTGCAAACCATTTTTAATGCAGTAAAATGCTCTTTTAAGCTTCAGTGGCAATTTTCTGTTTGCACCCTATTAAATCGTATATCACATTGAAAAACCATTAAAGTGTGGTTTTTACTCTAGGATGATGATGTTTTGTATATTTATCTTTGAATCTCTCTCTCTGTTTCACTATGTATGTTTATCTTTATGCAGTATTTATATATGGTTAAGCACAAAAGCATGGTGAGTATCTTTACAGGGACTGTTTTTTTGGTGCACCAGGGTAACAGGAGAATTAAATGGTTTCCATTTCCCTCTTATTTAAAACAAATGGACACCATCCAGAAGAGGACTGCCATCACTTCTGCTGCTCCACTGACTCCATTTCATCTGGGAAGAAAGAAAAAAAGACTTTCTCATAAGTCTCTTTGTCATTTGACTATCAGATCTTATCAAGTGCAGATTATGCCCCTGCATATCTGTACTTAAATTATTCCAACATGGTGACAACTGTTATAGTGCAACATTTTCTCCACTTGTCTACTCTTCATTTTTCAATTTACAAACAGGTATTTGAATCATCAACTCTCTCTCTCTCTCTCTAATATATATATATATATATATATATATATATATATATCAATAATGACTCAGGAGCTGGCGAGAGTGGCAGCCTTTTCAGCAGCTCCGTGTACGACTTTATTTTTCTACTTTTATTGTGAATTTCCCCTTGGGATTAATAAAGTATTTATCTATCTATCTATCTATCTATCTGTATATATATATATATATATATATATATATATACACACACACACACACAGTACAATCCCTCTTAACTGGCCTCGCTTTAACCGGCCGACAGATTAACCGGCCTGTTAAAATAAATTAAAGAAAAAAGATTTTTAATCCCGAGTTCTTCTTTATATTACATGTATGCACTTCCTTCTTTCCTGGAAGGTGAGAGGGCTCCTACTTTCAGAGTGATTTATGTTTACATATTCCTTTATGAATTTTCCACTGTGCCTTCTTCTTTCTACCTGGCGGCTCCCCTGCTTCTCCCATCGGGCTTCGCAACAGGGAAGTCGCCCTACCTACAGGTGCAGCTGACTTCCACACTGGTCCAGTAGCCCTCCAATCCCTGGGTACGTCGAGCTACATCCGGATTGAGAGTTGGGTTCTTTCCACAGTGGCCAGGGCACTCACGCTGGGGCTAAACCAGCCCAAAGCCTCCACAACTGCCGCTGCCTTTTGACGGCCAGTCGTCTTCAATACCAGTCCCTTCAGCTCCGTGATCGCTCAGCTGGACCGACTGCTTTCTTCAGCCCCACCGAGCGTCGGCCAAACACTCATCTGCAGGGGTTCACCTCCCAGCTGCCTGCCTTTGCTCCATCGAATCTGCTCTCGCTCTCCTGCACCGTCTTTCCTCTATTTGCTTCCTTCTCCATTAACCTCCCGTTCTTTCCTGTTTTCCCCCTAGCCGTCTCGCGCTTCTATTTATCACAGGGACAATTACGGGTGCGGATGACTCCTCACCTGTGCACTTAAGCTAGGATCGCCTGCATCACAAATTCCCCGGGAACCGATCGGCCACACATATTCACTAAGCCGCGAGTGCGGCGATTATTTATTTAAAAAGTGGCCTTTTTGACTTGAGCTGTGGACCCGGTACACCACACTGTCCAGTCATTGTATGAGAAAAAAACCTGTGTGCGAAATCGTGGATGAAGCCTTGTGGATATGGTTTCTTCAGGAACATCGAAGAGGTACAGTACATATCTTAGAAATATTTTTCTAAGTGAAAATAGGTATGTGTTGGATTAACCGGCCAAAACGGCAACCGGCCATGGGTCCAGTCCCGAGGTGGCCGGTTAAGAGGGATTATACTGTATATAGATATATATATTGTGGCAAGTGGCTGGGGGTGGTACCCAGCCGGGACGCCCAGGAGGACCTGAGGAGGGCTTACGCCTCCTCCAGACCATGAGGGGGCGACCGCCTTGGTGGCTTTTGGGACCACGGGAACAGAGCTTAGAAGCTCAACCCTATAGGGGCCTGTGGTCACCGCCAGGGGGCGCCCCAATGCCTGTGGAGCCCTGGCCCTCAGCACTTCCGCCACACCCAGAAGTGCTCGGGGGAAGAAGACCAGGGACACCCGGAGTGCTTCCAGGTGTGCTGCCAGTACTTCCGCCACACCAGGAAGGGCCGGCAGAAGCTAATTGGGAGGCACTTAGAGCACGTTCGGGTGAGCTTAAAAGGGACCACCTCCCTCAATTCAATGGCTGGAGTCAGGAGTGGAGAAAGACAGAGCTCGGAGGAGAGGAGTGGAGGCGGACCTAAAGGAAAAAGCATTGAGGAAAGAGGCCTGGAGTTTGGGGTGAAGTGGGTTGTGTATGTTTTCACTTTATATTGTAAATAGTGTAAATAAACATGTTGTGGTGCTTTAAACCATGTCTGCCTTTCTGTGTCCGGGCTGTTTCCTACTATATATATACTGTATATATATAAGAATGTTGGGTGGTCTCTTGCAGCTCTTCCCTTGACATTCTAAAACATATAAAACAGATCATTGTAATCTTCTGTAATGTTATTAATTTACAAGGCAGCACTTTTAATAAAAGTATTACTTGTATGTTTAAGTCAAAGCAACATTAATTTCTGTAATGGGGAATAACTCTTTATTCATAAAAAACATACTGGCATGGCATAAGAATATTTAAGGTAAGGACTTTAAAAAACTTCATTATTTGACACTAACATAGCAAAATGAGCATTTAACAAAATGGGCACAACAGCACAATAAGTTTGTCTGTTCCGATGATGTCATTTAAGAACCTCTGATCGCCAGATATGCTACCCCTTACATCCCTTTATCTTTGTTCATTGGACATTCCAACCCCTTTGTGGACATTAGACAACATTACACCCCGCCAGAGACTGATGCTGGACACTTTGTTGTTTAATATATAGAGATGATTCTCTGTGAAAATCAAGAGAGACTGATTAATTGATAGTTTTGTCTAATCAGTAACAAATATGCTTAATTTAGGAAAACATTTAAAAAATGTTTCCTCCATTGTCTTTAAAGGATTAGAACAGCCAAATGACATTAAGAAGTCAGAAAGGATACAACATCAAACCATCAGTCACAACCCAAATTGGGTCATGGATATGATTGTGATGGGTCGGCACATGATTGTGTAGTGAATTTAACTGAGTTTGTCCAAGTGCAGATTCTGTGCTGAGTAATACACCACCTTCTATTTAGTACACTGTTTGTTGTAGTTGTACGCAATCTGAAACATTTTCTTCAAAGAAGCACTGTTAACTCATCACAGAGAGCTTTTGTTTTTGTGGTACAAATTTCTAATAAATATTCCCCAAGATACCATCAATATTCTCTCAACCTGTGAAACAATCAAACTGAGAGGAATGATAAACAAAAACACACATAAGAAAGGGGGATATGATAGAATAATACAGACATGCTTGGGATTGGAAGGGACCATGGTGCTAGTTTCAAAGGTTGAAATGAAAACAATGAGCTCTGAACAAGGATGTGCCAGTTTTCAGTGCCGTGCCGTGGAAGTGTTGTAGGCTAAATGTGGTTTTACTGGCCATGAACAATGGTTATAGTTTGGTCCAGTGTTTGCTGTTACAACATCCATTGAAACTAAATATGTAAATGAGTTGCAATTAATTTTCTATTAAATTTAACATGTTTCAACGAGAAACAATTCCTTCTTGTAACGCTATTGAAAAGTAAGCCTCTTAGTTACCAGTGTTTGCAGTGCCCTGTTGGCCATTGCACCATAGTACAGACTCATACTTTACTGATAAACTGTTCATTTAAATTATGCAGTGTGAAGATGCAATTATATATATTAGCCCTTATCATCTTCTTGCGGGACAGTTTATAGTTCCTTCCAGAGGTGCCTTAATGAGTATAATTAACTGTGCCCTGTCCATCCATGGTATTATAAATAAAATTTTGAGAAATGTCACGTACCTGCATCCTTTCTGGTGCTCATGAAGGAGTAGGCCAATGTCAGCGGTCACCAGGTGACGTGACTTGGGAGGATTTTAGATAGCATTATTGGCATCTCTCCTCGACGGGCTCTCAGGGAGTTGCATCAGCAACTGCTACACTGTTTCCTCCGCAGGCACTTGCTTGCAGCCGAGGGTTTTGAGGCAGCAAAATAGGGCACAACAATAAATCCTTAAAGACTGCATTTGTTTTATCTTTTTTTTTTTTTGCTGCTTTTGTTGTCAGGTGAGCATGCACGCCTGGATAACTCCCAGGTTTAAAGGTGCATAAGACGCGTGACAGGGGAATGGGTGTCCAGGACCCTTGTCAGCTGATTGCTAAGTAAGCTTATAAAAGCCTATTGGGAAAGTAGCAAGAAAAAAAAAAAAAGGATAAAATGGGTGAAGGGTAGGACGTCCGGGGTTGCTTGAGACCAAGAGTCTGTTAATAATAGAAATTTGTAGGGAGTGAAGCACCCTGATGGAACAACAATTGGATGGGTGCAATTTTCACAGTAAGTTTTTTGTTTTGTTACTTGAGATATTTTTTGTGCATGTTTAGTACATTCTATAAGCTACTGGATTTTTTTTTTCCTTTGCCGTTTTACTGCGCACAATTTTTTGAGACTTTTTTTAGCCATTTATTGCACAATAAAGTGTACCTTTTGTCAAATTACACTTCTGTGTCTGGATCTATTACTACCCCACTGACCTTGGTCCCTCTACCAATGACTGCCAGCTTTATCTGTTAAGGACCCGAGTGCCTGACATGCAGTTATTACAAACTTGCAAGTTTAATATTTGAATGTTCTTTAGTTATATTTTAAATTTGCAGTTAGACTTACCCTAACAGTGATGTTTTCCGTATTGTGATTGGCTGTATGAGGGATCAGGAGAATGGAGGGGATAGAAAATGAAAATGAGACTTTTTTGGGCTGTAAGTTGAGCGTGTGATGGTAATAATAAACTGGTGAGAGAACTTTCTTCTTGTGTCTGTTTCTTGTGCCTCTAATCTGCATCAAAAACTTAACTTTCTGCAGTACTAAGTATATATAAAACATCAAAGAAAGTTTACTGTGTGTAATTTGTGGATTTCCAAGTGCAGCATGGTTAGTCTTATTAACGACACACATATTAGAATTAAATCACCCTCACTGATGAGCACTGAATCTATGTTTGTAGGAAAGGATTTCCTTCCCTGCAATAGACTAGCACCCTGTCCTGGGATAATTCCTGCCTTATATCCGATATTTACTCTGATTAGGCACCAACTTTTCCTTAACCCTGTTCTGAATAAGCAGGTTTAGAAAATGATTTTTTTTCCGGAATGTGCAAATCATCTGAGACAGAAAACTTGTCGAGAACTGGACAAGAGATACACAACTCTGCATCATCCTGATGGCATCCTACAGCATTTTTCCGAAAATATATGGATGGCACTACTATACTCAATCCATATTTTACTTATTTGTTTATTTTTGCCCGATACTAACTAATCGTTCTGCCATAATAACTAAACTATAATTTTTATCCACTGCCATCAGCTCATTGATATTGCATTAATCCCTTTAACCAATCATTAATAAGTTATCCCAGGGCCCTGCATCTTCTGTCACTAGTACAGATGTTGCATGTTTCTCATCCAGTTGAAACTGAATCATTTCCCTTCTCCCACACCACAACCTATTTATACATTTTATCCAGTTAAGCAAGCAGAAGATACAATAGATAATTATATGTAAAAATCCCCATTTACTTTTTAATAAACAGAAAAAGATCATTTAACAGAGGGCAGATCAAACCTGCTGTTTGTAATCCTCAATATCCAATGTGTATGTTCCAGTACAGCTGCTGTGAGGGGTGACACTCTGCAGTCCCTCGGAATATGTATTAAAAGTGCTAATCAAGGGGTCAATATCAGTGAAAGGTTGTTTTTCATGCCATCATTACACCTTTTTCATCTCTATCAGGTATGATGCAATTTTCAAAATATGTGTGATGTTTAAGCATGTCTTTCGAACTTAGGAGAAAACCGAAGAAACACACAGAACGAATGTGCAAACTCAACACACAGAGTGCATATGTGAGTGTATTGTTTACTCCCCATTCCATGCCTAATAGATCAAATTAAGAAAGTAGAAAATGTAAGGAATAATTACGTGTTAAAAGACCTTTTTACTTTATATGCTGTAAATAGTCAGAGATCATAGACAAGCAGGGGAAACTGAGCCCAAGCAAAAGACAGAAGTGGCAAGATAGAATATCCATGACAACTTTATTTACTGTGTCTACTGAAAAAAATTCAGGGTGCCGAAAGCACAACAAACTGTTGCTATTCATGGCATTCCCATGAGACGATAAGATTAAAGAGTGCTTTTCTATCTCTCCAAACTGATATCCTGTCCAAAACGGGTTTCTGACTTGCAACAATGTACAGTACATGTATGTTTTCAGCTGTTTGCATTACAACAGACATTGCAGAATTGACAGGGGCTGTCTAAAATATAAACATGTAATTTAACATGCAATTAAAATGATAATTAAGTAAAGTTGAGTTGGTATCTATTTGTATGTGTGTATGTTTGTTTGCATATTATAGTTAAATCTGGAACCCAGACTATATGACATAGTTGATGCACATGCTTTGAAAACAGTCAATCAGGGATAGATCATCGCCGGAATACTGTACTTGTACCTTCCTTTAAATCATTAATCAAGGAGTTCACCTACTATTTTATTATGGCCCAACACCATACTGACCAGAGAAAGGGGGAAGGAGAGGATGCTGTCTTGTCTCCAGACTTGTTCATTTAACTAGTATGAGCTCTAACAGAAGCAGAGCCAAAACAATTTGCAGGAAGTGGGTTTAATTGCAGTTGGTGGCATGATGGCGTCGCAAAGCAATCAGCATTATGGAAAACATTTTATTTTATCACCAAGATAGTATTTAGATTTAAAATTCATAGCTGTTTTCTAGATTTAAGGTAATAAGTTGCCTACATCATTTGATTCTGAGTTATGAATGCCCCTAGTTTTCTATTATAATTTAAAAGAATAAAATGGTGAGATGTGGAGTTCACATTTGAACTTTAGTGTTTAAAGGTTAAGCAATTAATTTTTGCTATTTGTGACTCCTCAAAAAGAAGCATCAGTGTGTTATTACCAACAACCTGTCATGAACAGATCAGCCTGACTCAGCACCCTAATTCAAGCAACATCACTCTCCCACACACAGTTGAGGTCAGAAGTTTACATAATCTTAGGGTGAATTCTTTAAAACTCACTTTATAACCCTTCCACAGATTTTATACTTACAAACTATACATTTGGCATATTGTTTAAGACAGTGTTTCCCAACCTCGGTCCTGTGGCCTCCCTGTGACTGCAGGTTTTTGTTCCAACAAGATTCCTAATCAGTGACAACACCTGATAACACTGATCTCATTTAATTAGCTTGTATTATTTTTCTTTTATTCTACATTCAGGAAAGCAGCATGATTTTTACATTTATAATACATTTAGAAATATTTCTGCTTTTGCTATAGATTTAAATGCTTAACTCTCTTTTGTTGATTTCATTATATTTTTCCCTTTCTCTGTGCAGTTTTTCCCCTTCGTTGTATCTTATTAATGACAATTAAAAATGAGCAGATCAGACATGCTGGCAAACAACACTGTTTAATCAAAGGCTACAAGTACTTTAGTATCAGACCCACTAATTAGTAAATAATGGATTAATTAAACAATTAGAACACAGAAAAGTAGAATGAAAATCAAGATGAAAATATTGTTAAAAAGAAAAAAATACATTATTCCCATATAACTGCTTGGTACATTTTAATATATATATATATATATATATATATATATATATATATATATATATATATATATATATATATATATAAAATTTTACCAAACTTAGTTTTCTAATTTCTATATTGTTCCCAAAACACAAAACTTGAGAAATAACACATCACTTAATTAGCCCAGGAGTCCAATTAAATACAGAAGCTGGTTGGAACAAAAACCTGCAGCGACAGGGGGGCCACAGGACCGAGGTTGGGAAACACTGGTTTAAGACATCTACTTTGTGCAGGGCAAAATTAATTTTTTCCAACAATGTTCACAGACCTCAGAGTATTTCACTTTTTATTGACCATATTATAATTCCAGTGAGTCACAAGTTCACATCCATCCATCCATCCATTTTCCAACCCGCTGAATCCGAACACAGGGTCACGGGGGTCTGCTGGAGCCAATCCCAGCCAACACAGGGCACAAGGCAGGAAACAATCCTGGGCAGGGTGCCAACCCACCGCAGGACACACACAAACACACCCACACACCAAGCACACACTAGGGCCAATGTAGAATCGCCAATCCACCTAACCCGCATGTCTTTGGACTGTGGGAGGAAACTGGAGCCCCCGGAGGAAACCCACGCAGACACGGGGAGAACATGGAAACTCCACGCAGGGAGGACCCGGGAATCGAACCCAGGTCCCCAGATCACCCAACTGCGAGGCAGCAGCGCTACCCACTGCGCCACCGTGCCGCCCAAGTTCACATACATTTTGTTAATATTTGGTGGCATTGTCTTTAAATTGTTTACTTTAAGCCATTTCTGGTAGCCTTCCACTAGTTTCTTACAATAAATTGCTGGAATTTTGGCCCAGTCCTCCAGACATAACTGGTATAAATATGAGAAGTTCGTAGGTTTCCTTGCTCGCACATGCTTTTTGAGCTCGATCGAGGTCAGGGCTTTGCAATGGCCACTCCAATACCTTGACCTTGTTGTCCTTAAGCCATTTTTCCACAGCTTTGGATGCATTCTTGAGGACATTGTTCATTTGGAAGACCCATATGCGACTGAGCTTCAATTTCCTTGCTGAGCTCTTGAGATGTTGCTGCAGTATATCTACATCATTTTATTTCCTCATGATACCATCTATTTTGTGAAGTGCACCAGTCCCTCCTGCAGCAAAGCACCCCCAAAACATGATGCTCACACCCCAGGCTTGATGGTTGGGATGGTGTTCTTTGGGTTGGAAGCCTCGCCCTTTTTCATCTAAACATGAAAATGGTCATTATGGCCAAACAATTCAATCTTGGATTTATAAGACCATAGGACATTTCTCCAGAATGTAAGATCATTGTCCCCATGTACCATTGCAATCTGGAGTCTGGCTTTTTTATGGCAGCTTTGGAACAGTGGCTTCTTCGTTGCTGAGCAGCCTTTCAGGTTAGGTCAAAATAAGACTCATTTTACTATGGATATCAATACTTGTCTACCTGTTTTCTCCAGCTTTTTTACAAGGTCCTTTGCTGTTGTTCTGGGATTGATTTGCACCTTTCGTGCCAAAGTACATTCTTCTCAAGAAGACAGAGTGAGCCTCCTTCCTGAATGGTATGACAGCTGTGTGGTCCCATGGAGTTTATACTTGCGCATTATTGTTTGCACAGGTGAACGTAAAACCTTCAGGTGTTTGTAAATTGTTCCCAATGATGAATTGGATTTGTGGATGTTCACATTTTTTTCTCAGGTCTTGGCTGATTTTAGATTTTTCCATTATGTCAAACAAAGAGGCAGTGAGTTTGATAGTATGCCTTAACATACATCCACATGTTGACTCCAGTTAGGCTAATTGGCTATCAGAAGGCAATTGTCTAATTGTCTAAAGGCTGGGCATCATTTTCTGGAATTTTCCAAGCTGTTTAAAGCCACGGTTAACAAAGTGTGTGTACACTTGCGATCCACTGGAATTGTGATATAGTCAATAAAAAGTGAAATACTCTGTCTGTGAACATTGTTGGAAAAAATTACTTTTGTCCTCCCTGCCCTGCAAAAAATCTTCTTCTTATTCTTTTGGCTGCTCCAGTTAGGGGTTGCCACAGCAGATCATCTTCTTCCATATCTTTCTGTCTTCTGCATCTTGCTATGTTACTCCCATCACCTGCATGTCTTCGCTCAACACATCCATAATCCTTATCTTAGGCCTTCCTCTTTTCCTCTTGCCTGGCAGCTCGTTCTTTAACATCCTTTTCCCAATATACCCAGCATCTCTCTTCTACACATGTCCAAACCAAAACAATCTCACATCTCTGACTTTGTCTCCCAACTGTCCAACTTGAGCCGACCCTCTAATGTACTCATTTCTAATCTTGTCCATCCTTGTCACACCCAATGCAAATCTTACCATCTTTAACTTTGCTACTTCTAGCTCTGTCTCCTGCTTTCTGGTCAGTGCCACCGTCTCCAACCCACATAACAAAGCTGGTCTCACTACCGCCATGTAGACCTTCCATTTCACTCTTGCTGATAACCATCTGTCACAAATTACCCTGACACTCTTCTCCAAACATTTCACCCTGCCTGCACTCTCTTTTTCACATGTCTTCCACAATCCCCGTTACTCTGTACTGTTGATCCCAAGTATTTAAACTCATCCATCTTTGCCAACTCTACTCCCTGCATCCTCACCATTCCACTGACCTCCCTCCCATTTACACACATGTATTCTGTCTTGTTCCTACTGACCTTCATTCCTCTCCTCTGTAGAGCATATCTCCACCTCTTCAGGGTCTCCTCAACCCGTCCCTTCTCTTGCGAAAGATCACAATGTCATCAGCAAATATCACAGTCCAAGGGGACTCCTGTCTAATCTCATCTGTCAACCTGTCCATCACCATTGCAAATAAGAAAGGGCTCAGTGCCGATCCCTGATGTAATCCCACCTCCATGTTGAATGCATCCATCACTCCTACCTCAGACCTCACCACTGACACACTTGCCTCGTACATGTCCTGTACAACACCTACATACTTCTCTGCCTCTCCTGACTTCCTCAAGCAATACCACAGCTCCTCTCGAGGCACCCTGTCATATGCTATCTCCAGGTCGACAAAAACACAGTGCAACTCCTTCTGGCCACCTCTATGCTTCTCCATCAACACCCTCAGAGCAAACATTGCATCTGTGGTACTCCTGGCATGAAACCATACTGCTGCTCACTAATCATCACCTCCCTTCTTAACCTAGCTTTCACTACTCTTTCCCATTACTTCATGCTATGGCTCATCAATTTTATCCCCCTGTAGTTACTACAGCTCTGCACATCCCACTTATTCTTAAAAATCAGCATCAGTACACTTCTTCTCCACTCCTCAGGCATCCTCTCACTTTCCAAGATTCCATTAAACAATATGGTTAAAAACTCCACTGACATCTCTCCTAAACACATCAATGCTTCCACAGGTATGTCATCTGGACCAATGGCCTTTCCATTCTTCACCCTCTTCATAGATGTCTTTACTTCCTCCTTGCTAATCTGTTGCACTTTCTGATTCACTATCTCCAAATCATCCAGCCTTTTCACTCTTTCATTCTCTTCATTCATCAGCCTCTCAAAGTACTCTTTCCATCTGCTCAACACACCATTCTCTGTCTGGCACAAAGTAGACTTTCTTAAATGACATGCCAAATGTATAGTTTGTTAGTACAGTAGAGTCCCGCTAATCCGAACTAATTGGGACCGAACCCTGTTCGGATTAGCGAAAATTCGGATTAGGCGGAGTTTTGTCATATAATGCCATATATTGACTTTATGAGGCGTATTAAGCGTCTGATGTGTCAAGAATTAAAGGTAAGAAATTACGTATTCTAGTACACTGCAATTTAAACTGCACTGTAGTGTGACTGTGATCGGAGGTAAAATCGATATGACGGGCGGTAGGTGAGTAGTAGCGGAAGGGCAGTGACCTAGACCCCCCGCCTAGAACTACGCATTCCTCTTGATTTCCGTTCCCAAACTATGAGTCACTGAGTCAGTGTGCCACCTGCTACTGCTGAGTGATGTGTTTTGTGCAATGTTATTGTTCGTGTGCGCGCACTTGCCCTGTGTTTTGTGAGTCCTTGTGAGTGGTGTGTAGTGTGGTTTCTTTACATTCTGTGCTTGTCCCAGCTGTTAATCATCATGGCAAGCAAACGTAAACATAAGTCGTGTACATTAAAAGAAAAACTGGAAGTGTTGAAAAGACTTCACAAAGGTGAAAGTGCCACTCAGTTATCGAAGGAATTTGGTGTCGGGAAAGCAACAATTTCCGATTGGAAAAAGAACAGAGGTAAAATTGAGCAGTTTTGCACTACCACAAGTGAAAAAACGATTGAAAAACGTAGCAAGACGACAGTGTCTTCTTACGAAAAATTGGACGAAGCACTTTTCTTATGGTTTACACAAGAAAGACAGAAAGGAATCCCTATCACTGGCCCTCTAATTCAAGAAAAGGCGCTTCAATTGAACAAGCTCATGGACGGTGACGTATCATTTACGGCTAGTTGTGGTTTCTTAGACCGATGGAAGAAAAGACACGGAATCAGGCAGCTTACAATAACTGGGGAGAAATTGTCAGCGGACAACAAAGCAGCTGTTGAATACCTTGAGGAGTTCAAATGCATCATTTCTTCCTACTCGCCCCAGCAAGTTTACAACGCAGATGAGACAGGACTTAACTTTAAAGCATTGCCTACCAAAAGTCTTGCATCACAAGAGGAACGATCTGCACCAGGGTTTAAAATGGATAAACAGCGCCTGACTGTGTTGGCCTGCAGCAATGCTTCTGCCACAAATAAGCTTCCACTGATGGTTATCGGCAAATCGGCAAAACCACGCTGTTTTAAGAACATGAACTCTCTCCCTGTTTTTTACAGAAATCAAAAGAAAGCTTGGATGGATCGTGCCTTGTTCAAAGAATGGTTTGACAAGCAATTTGTGCCAAAAGTAAAGGCGTTTAACAAAGAAAATGGATTGCCTTCTCGTGCTTTGTTACTTATAGACAATGCTCCGTCACATCCAGAAGAAATGCAACTTGTTTGCGATGATATCAAGGCTATTTTTCACCCACCAAATGTCACATCAATTTTGCAGCCAATGGACCAAGGGGTTTTGCAGGCTTTGAAACAGAATTATAGAAAAATGCTTCTTCGTAGCCTACTTGAAGATAATGAAGAGCTAACAATTTTGGATAAACTCATGAAAATGAACATCAAAGATGTTATTTACTGGGTTGCTGAAGCTTGGGAAAACACATGCAAGGAATCCTTACAGAAGTCTTGGAAAAATCTCTGGCCTGAGCTAGAGTTTGTCCAAACAGTTTTCCCCCCGACAAAAGAAAATTGCGAACTTCTTCAATTGGTGAAAAGAATGCCAGGTTGTGAAAATGCAGAAGAAGAGTGCGTGGAAGAGTGGACGGCCGTTGACGACTGTGGCCATGAAGAATACACAGATGAGGACATTGTGGCAGCTGTGCAGGGAACGTCAGCTGATCTCGACGCAGACGACAGTGAGGAGGAAGGGGACGTGCCGACTGATGTTGTTCCACACACTGCCGCAGCCAGTGCCCTTGATCTCGCTTTGCGTTACGTTGAGCAACACGCCGATGCAACCCCAACAGATGTTATGTTTATGCGGCATTGGCGAAACATTGCTTCTTCAAGCCGTTTTAGTTCGTTGCGTCAGAAGGAGATCACTGACTTTATCTCTTAGATAATGGTTTGCTTTTTACGTTTTGTGTAAATGCTGTACAGAACATGGATTCTACATATGTGAGTAAATTCGAACTTGTTTCAATTTTAAGTAAGGCTGTATTTTGTATTTTTAGTTAGACAGCGAAATTGAAAAATTACAAGTTTCTTAAATGTACATTAAACGTACAACATAACTTGAAAAAACTTGTTTTCTTTACTTTTTTTTCCCTAGTCCTGTTCGGATTAGGCGGATTTTCGGATTAGCGGGGTTCGGATTAGCGGGACTCTACTGTATAAAATTTGTGGATGGGTTATAAAGTGAGTTTTAAAGAATTCAGAAGTCATTATGTAAACTTTGTACTTTAATTGTAGGCACTGCAATCTGCCTGGCACTTTTTCCCTGTCCTACTCTTTAGGTCTTCTTATAGTAGTTAAAACCTTATATGTGAGGCAACTCACGAATCTGGATCACAGTTAAATATCTCTACTTTTTCTTTGTCTCACTGGCCAGTTGCATGATGCATGCATGATTAACTGGACCTGCAGGTGTCATTTTTTTCCAAGTCTCCTGAAATTTAGACTTTTTCTGTTGAGAGCGGTTTCCTGCCTTTCATTCAGAATTACTTGGTTATATGCTGATCCTGATCCATGATCTCAAATTGAATTAAGCAAGCTTGAGACTCTGTATGTATGTAATTACGTCTGTTATAGTAACAAGCAAAAATGTAATTGATATTAAATGATATGTGGGGTTTGCATGATCTCCCTGTGTTTATGTGGGTTTCCTCTGCATGCTCTAGTTTCCTGCCACAGTCCAAAGACATGCAGGTTAGATGAACTGGTAATGTGAAATTGGCCCTAATGTGTGTGTGTGTGTTCATTCTGTGATGGTCTGATGCTCTCTCCTGGGGTTGTTCCCACCTGTGTCCATTGCTTACTGGGATAGACTCTAGCCACCCTGCAACATTACCCTGGATAATCAGATTTAGAAAAATCAATGATGAAACTAACTTTAAAAAGTATTGGTGATAAAATTATAATTTAAAGCCATAATATACAATAAGTATTGCAACAATCAGGCTAGAACAGAATGGTCAAAGGGTTGACAAATAAGCCAATAAAAACTGCTCAGAGCACAAAATAAGACATTCAGTACTGGAATCATAATTGAATTGCGCTATTTATTCTTGAGTAATGAATCAGTTTTGTTTAGGTTGATCATTTCCTGCTGACGTCTAAATGAACACTCTTTGAAATCATGTGGTGCTCTCCTGCCAGCCCTTGCCCATTCCTGCTGACATCTGGGAGTTGAAGTCTCAGTAGTATTATCACATGATCACCTTTCAATTTTCATGGATGACAAGCATTGCCTCCATACTGATCTGAACTGGGAATAAGACGTAGCTAGCTTACGCTTCTTTTTATGACTTTATCAGCAATCTCCATTATACTCTTCATGATCACTTAGAAGATGTCAAATAGAGGTGAGTGCTACTGTCTGTGTGGAGCTTGCAGGAATCTTTCAATTTTTGTATTGAGGACCATTTTCTAATATCAAATTTAACAGTGAGGCATTTGAATCTAACAGTCACCTGTTACCATAATTATTGCTTTTCATTTCATAGATTTATTTTTTGAAAGGCATTTATGTGAGAAAACTGGGATTTAACTCCAACACAAAAACCCCCACAAATTGATCCAGTGCCACATGCTTTTTAATAGGGAATATCACAGATAGTAAATACATTCCAGACGTACAGAGTATCATGTACTCATTTGAAGTTAAATGTACTATCAAACTGCAAGAAGTAGTTTTAACAAACATATGTTTTTCAAATGCTATAAATGTTTTAGAATTTCTTGTGTTGGTCTTGTCCATTACGGGAGATGGACGTCTGAAGCGGAGCTCCGTTAGCAGCGGCTTTATTTTTTTCTCTTATTTCTTATTATCCTGAGGTATCCTGTATTTACCCAACCCGAGGAGTTTCTACTACAGTATATAAACATGAGTAACAAGAAAGAAACGGAAAACAAACCTAAAGCTACATCCAAGTCTAGACAGGCCAAGTGCAAGGTATGGTCTTTCAGAGACTGACCTGGAACAGGCAGGCGAAAGCACAGACTTCCCGGGACCCTACTCCACTGCGTCATCTCCAGTCGAGAGCGAAAATGGGAGCGAAGGTTCAAGTGATGCAGGTCACGATAGCTCACCGATTCCAGAAGTTCACGGGGATTGCCACTTCACCCGCAGAGCACAAAAGCCGAAACGATCTGTCCGAATTGAAGGTAATGATCGCAAAAGTGTCCATGGGCATGGCCACGGCCATAAATGAGCTCAAGAAAGACATTCAGAAAAATATAAAGAAAGAAAGCGAGACGACAAATGAGAAGCTGGAGCTGCAAGAGCTGCGGCAGGATAACAAAGACCTGGAAAAACATATATATAATCACTTTGATGCAGCCTTTAAAGGTATGCTGAGGAAAATCAAGGAACAAATTCAGGAAAATGCGTCCAAACTGAGAGCACTTGCCGATCAGCTGGAAGACGTTAAGCAGACATTCACGACTCAAATTGAAATAGCTGAACATTTCGCATCTACCGTCGATGGAAGAGCTACAGCTGCAAATTCCGAATGCAAAAAACTCGGAGACAGACTTGTGGCTCTGGAAGATGGATGCAGAAGGAATAATATTAGAATCGAAGGTCTACCTGAGAATTATGAAAGTCCAAACCCAGTGAAACTCGTAGCTGAACTATTCTCAAAAGTAATTGGAGAGGATTTTAAATCAGATACCGAGATAGCAGCAACTTATCGCATACGTGGATCAAATACCTTTACACCTAGGACTCTAATTGTTTGCTTCGATCAATTACAATTTAAGCTTAATGTAATGTCACTTCTCAGACAGAAACAAGAGATTATATTTGAAAATAACCACATTCGTATTTTCCCTGATTTCTCACCCTCAACAGCTGCTAAATGTGTCGCTTTTTACAACATTAAACAGCGGTTACGGATAGCCGATATCAGATACAGCCTCTTGTATCCTGCCAAACTGAAATTGGATATTCAAGACAAATATTACATTTTCTCCACCATGGAGGAAGCAGAACAGGAGTTAAGAAAGCTGATCCCAACACTTTTTTGAAATATGATAGTGAGCTGCATCCCGTTATGGCATGGCAAGAAGATATTACCTGCTGTATGATCCGCTTGCAACGATAAGGGTACCATAATTATACAACCTTTTCTCATCTTGGCCACTTTCTGTTTATGTTTTAATTACAATTATACGCGTATGTGTGGAAGAAATTAAAGTAGTTTTTTTTTTTTTTGTTTTTTTACTACTCTAAAGGAGTCTGTTTAACATCATACCCTTGGTTTATTGTTATTTTTATTATTGCATTAGGGTTTACTATGCTTATCCAGGGCCACTTTCTAACACCATTCCCTGGGTTTACTATCTTAATATTTCAAGACTGTTGAAGATTATATTTTACACTTTAGACTTTATCGTCAATAGATATCTCTACTTTTTAATCCTCAAACACCGCTGCTGGGAGGCTTGTTTTGTTTTGGATGTGCTTTGTCTCTAGGTATGTCAGAGGACTGGGACTTTGTGAAGTGGGGTACAGCCTCACGTGGGGAGGCAAAATGGGGGGGTGGGGGATAAAGAGCGGAGAGATAGCAAGCTATATCTAATCTACCTTTTTAATCCTTATAATTATAATTACCAACTTAACAATAGGCTGCATGGCAATAACTCGTGGGAAAATTGGAAATTAGGGTTAAAGCTGTCTCACTTCCAGTTAAGACTACAAAATGACATCAAAAATTCAGAATCAATGTCTTCATGATGGGAAAGTTAACTTTGTGAGCTGGAATATTAAAGGCCTGAATCATTAATTAAAGAGAAAGAAAGTATTCTCTCACCTTACAGGTCTAAATGCTAAAATAGTATTTTTACAGGAGACCCACTTACTAAGCAAGGATCAGTTCCGGCTGCAAAAAGACTGGACTGGCCAAATGTTCCATTCCAGCTTTACAAAGAAAATTAGAGGTGTGGGAATTCTCATACATAGAACAGTCTCATTTGTAGCATTAGATGTAGTATCTGATCCTGAAGGGAGATATGTGATTGTCATGGGCAATTTATTTAACTGTAAAGTGATTCTGATAAATGTTTATGCACCTAATGTCGATGATAGGGAATAAAGGCAAAATATATTTACATCTATTCCTAATGTGAACACTCATAAAATTATAATGGCTGGGGACTTTAATTGAGTTTTAAATCCAGACATAGATCAGTCTCCTGTCACAGGGGTGATGACATCACACAGTGCAAAGACAATTACAGTTTTTAACTGACCACAACTTATCAGACCCCTGGAGGTTTCTAAACACAAACTCAAGAACATATTTCTTCTACTCACCAGTGCATCATTGCTACTCAAGAATTATTTCTTTATAGATAATAATTTCTTGCCTACGATTAAATCTTGCAAGCACGACGCTATTGTTATTTCCGACCATGCCCCTCTGACCTCGGGGCTAAAATCATTATGCCCCACATACTCATCTCGCAGATGGCGTCTTAACCCACTTCTATTAGCAGATGAGAACTGTACAGAATTTATATCAAAACAAATCAGTTTCTTTCTAGAGATAAATACATCCTCAGAGGTCTCTGCGGGAATACTCTGGGAAACTCTAAAGGCATTCTTAAGAGGCCAGATTATTTCATATCTTTCCCACAGAAATAAATTAGAAACCAAGAAGGTATCAGAGCTAACCAGTGAAATTACTAGAATAGATCAAGAACATGCCAGGTGTCCAAGTGAGGCTCTTCATAGGAAAAGACAGGCTCTGCATTCAGAGCTCAACCTCTTAACAACTAAAGAAACTGAACAACTCATTTTTAAATCAAGACATCATTACTACGAACACGGAGAGAAAGCTAATAAGCTCTTAGCTCAACAAATCCACATGCAAGAAGTTTGCAATGCAATCTCAGCAATCACCAACACGAACGGAGATAAAATCATTGACCATAAAAATATAATGCACACATTTAGAGACTACTATAAATCCTTATATTCTACTTAGTTTAAAGAAGACAACACACAATCTAATGAACGTGGTACCAGACAAGCACACCCCTTGTAACCACTGCTATTTACAATCGCCATTGAACCACTGGCAGTTCACTGTCGAAATTCTTATCAGATAAAGGGGATTATCAGAGAAGGACTTGAACAGAAAAGTTCTCTATATGCAGATGATATGGTTTTGTATATATCAGACCCACAAAATACTGTGCCAGCAGTCTTGAACAGCACTTACAGAATTCAAAAGATCTCTGGTCTCAGAATTAATTTGAATAAAAGTGTGCACTTTCCAGTGAATTCTGAGGCATACAATATTACATGGACATCTTCCCTTTTATTATTGCAGATCAGTTTAAATACCTAGGAGTAAATATCACAAGTAAACATACAACAAAATTTCGCTGTCTGTATGGAAAAAATTAAGCAAGACTTGCATAGATGGTCAACCCTTCATCTCACTCTAGCTGGAAGAATTAACGTTGTTAAGTTGAATATCCTTCCTAAGCTTCTCTTTTTATTTCAAAACATTCCAATATATATCAATAAAACATTTTTAAGGCAATTAGATTCAACCATAACCTCATTTATTTGGAACTTAAAACATCCATGTTTTCAAAGAGCGACCCTACAAAGACCTAAAGCAGAAGGTGGCATGGCTCTATCCAACTTTCAGTTGTATTACTGGGCAGCAAACATACAAGCTATAAAAACCAGGCTTGGTACACAATAGAAACAAAAATCCTGCAGTACTTCTTTATATTTCCTGCTTTGTGCCCATATTAATGCAAGTTATCGCCAATATGCTAATAACCCAATTGTCTTCACTCACTCAGAATATGGAACCAATGTGGAAAGCATTTTAAGATGGAGAATCTTTTATCTGTGGCACCTCTGCATGAGAACCACCTTTTTCAACCCTCGCAAACATATGCAGTTTTTAATATCTGGAAAACATTTGGGATTAAATTACTTAAGAGATCTTTATATAGACAACATATTTGCATCCTATGAACAATTGCATTCCAAATTTAACTTTCCAGCAACACATTTCTTTCACTATCTTCAAATCAGAAACTTTGTTAAACAGAATCTGCCCAATTTTCCTCATCTCCCACCTTCTTCTATGCTCGAAAAAATATTGCTTAGTTTCGAGGACTCAGACAGCATTTCTGTAATATATAAAATTATTTTACAGTCCCTCCCATTCAAAGATCAAAGAGGACAATGGGAAAAGGATCTCTCACTCAACATATCAGAAAAGGAGTGGAAGGTAGCAATGCAGAGAATTCACTTGAGCTCCATATGTGCAAAGCATACAATTATTCAACTCAAAATTATATATCGAGCACATATGTCTCACTTAAAACTGTCCAAAATGTTTCCAGGGCAAGATCCAACCTGCGCACGTTGCAATCAAGTTCTAGCCTCACTGGGTCACGTGTTTTGGGACTGCACCAAATTAACATCATTCTGGACAAAACTTTTTAAGTGCTTTTCAGACAGCCTTGGTGTCACAATCCCTTCTAACCCACTAACAGCTGTGTTTGGTGTTCTTCCAGATGGGCTTAAAGTGGAGAAGGACAAACAAACTGTGATTGCCTTCACTATACTATTGGCACGCAGACTTATTTTGCTGAACTGGGAGAATCCTTACTCTCCTCTTTTAAGTCAGTGGGTAACTGATGTTTTATATTATTTGAAATTGGAAAAAATCAAATTCTCACTTTTTAAAAAAACCTGGCAGGATCTAATCAATAATATTTTAGAATAAGCTTTTAAAGCACTGAAGAAGAAGATTCTCTTCCCATTTCTTTTTCTTCTCCATTTATCTTTATCCACCTATTAATCTCATCAATTTATTTATTTTTTATATTTTTTTTTAAGTTTTACTCTGTTGGCCATGCTTTCTTTCTCAGGGTGGGGGTTGATTTGGTGAAACTCATCTGGGATAAGTCGGTTTTTCAAACGCAGCCGTGTATTAGATTAACTCATCCCCCATTAACTCATCCAAGATCAGGCATCTGATCTCGGATGATTTAAGCGACGTACGGAAAATACCCCCCTGAGCTCTCCCAATCCAGAAATAAGAGCTTCCATCATCTGTTGTGATAATCACTAAATGTTTCTTTAGCTTAATGCCTGCAGCGGAGCATTTGTCAACCATGCATCTAGTTGCATGCATTAGCTAATCTTTAAGCATCAATATTACTGTATTTGTTTTCAATTTTTTTCTACAGATATGAGAAACAAACGGGTTAGATATAATTTTTAAAACATTATAAAATAATGTGGGACTACTGCTAACAGTCCTGAGGAAAAAATATTGTCATCAAGTAATGTAAATCTAAGAAAATGTACTTCAGCTAGCAAAGAGGAGCAGTAAATGTTGTCAATGGGTAAATTCAATGCAGGTGAGGCTAATGTAGGCGAGGTGAACATAATCCAGAAGTGACTTAAACAGCGGCATTTCCCATTCACAAAGGTATACTACTATCACAGCTCCTTCACACATAGCATATTATTTACGCATATAGATGACTGTCCTCTGTAGTCATTTGTTTAGAATAGTGGTGAGCAACCTCAGACCTGGAGAGCTCCAGTGACTGCAGGTTTTTGTTCCAGCCCAGTTGACTAATGAGAAGTCAATTATTGCTAAAAAGCATTTTTTACTCTAGTGTTATTTCTCTGCTTCATTTTAGTTAATATTTAGAACCCTTAATTGATTATTTTAATTTTAAACAGCTGCATTCTGTGTTTTTAAGTTCTCATTACCAATAAGATGCCAATGACAAAGGAACCAGCAGTTCCCAATCTAGCTTTTTTCCATTTAAACCTGTGTTCATCGCTCACTATTTGGTTTTATAAAATATTTAGGAAACTGAAAAAAGTGAAAAACTTAAAAGTATTTGTTTTAGGCTTCAAATCATTTGAATGATATCCTTAGAAAGGAAAAAAAAATCTATGATATAAAAATGACCTGTGTGGCAGGAGGCTGGGGGTCAGACCTAGCCGCGACACCTGGAAGGACCGGGAGGCAGTCTATATGTCCCCCGGGCCACGAGGGGGCATCCGCCCTGGATAGTGTGGGGACCATGGGGACGGAGTGTAGAGGTTGAACCTCATTGGGGCCCGTGGCCACTGCCAGGGGGCGCCCCAAGCCTCATAGAGCCTCGAGCCTCGGAGATCTGCACTTCCACCACACCTGGGAAGGTGGATGGAGGACTTTCCAGGGAAGCCCGGAGTGCTTCCGGGTGCTTATGCAGCACTTCCACCACACCAGGAAGTGCCGCCAGAAGGACATCAGTGAGCACCTGGGGCACATCCGGGTGATTATAAAAGGGGCCGTCTTCCTAGAGTCAGGGAGCGAGAGTCGGGTGCTGGAGGAGGACAAAGCTCTAGCGAGAGGAAGAAAGGCGGCCCACGGACATTAAAAGGCCCGTGTGAGGGTGAATGGTGTGGGAGCACTGTGTGCTGTGCGGGACTGTGTTGGGGACAGTGACTTTAATAAACATGTGATTTATAGTAGTGCCAGTGTCTGTCTGATGGTGTTCGGGCTACGCCTCACACCTAACATTGCAGAATTAAAATGGTAACAAGCTATGATATTAAATAAAATCTGTTATTGGTAAGGGTTGGTTTCTAATTAAGCAATTGGGTTAGAAAAACATCACGGTGGCCCTCCAGGACCGACTTTGCTCATCCCTGATTTAGAGGCTTTGTTTAGAGGTTTTTTTTTAAAGAAAAAAAACTGTTAAAAAGTCAGAAAACACTGATGGAATATGCATCTACTGGTATTGGAAATGAGGCAACATTTTCGATGCATTGCTCATATTGCAAAATCAAAGCAAATTTTGCCATAGAAGAAGACTTGATTGTGTCTTGCATGTTGGATGATTGACAAAAAATGTCATATAAATACATTTTCTAAGAAATTAAAAATAATACAATTACAATTACTGATGAATGAAGATCTTCATCAGCAACTTATCAATAAAATTAAAATGTCAAAGATTAGATAAGTCAACAGACATTGCTGATAAAGTGTTGTTACTTACCTATGTTAAGTACACAGACTGGAATGAAACTAACATTAAAGAAGAATTTCTGAACTGCTTTAAAACTACAACTGGCAAATAGATATTTTCAGCATTGTTTTGAGATAGTTTTAAGTGCAAATTTTAAATTTACAGATTGTATTCCAGTCTGTTCTGATGTTCAGCCAATATACGAAAAAGTAGTAGCAAATCTAGAAAGCTGTGCTCATTGTATGATACATCGGGAAATGTTAGCAAGTAAAAGTATAAGATGCTAAGTTGAATAAAGTATTAGAAATAACTGTTAAGACAGTCCAGAGCTTTGCAATGCTTTGTGATGAAATGACACAGCAAAGAGCTTGAAGAAATCACCAAACACAACAGACACACGTGAAAAAGAATAAAGAATGGACTCCAACTCAAGAAGAATCCTCCACTTGAACCCAGGGCAACAGCAGCAACAACTCCCTGCAACACTGGACATCATCTGTAATGTACCATAAAACTGTAAAACTATTAAACTATCTGTGTCAAGATAAATTAGAACGCTAAATAGCCAGTAGACAGCCAGCCTCTTCTGTGTTACATGTGTGTCTGTCACATTTGTCATGTCACATTTGTCATGTGTCCTGTCTTCCAAGTCAATACAATATGTATGCAGTAAACATATTTCTTTAACTCTTGTGTTTAGCAATAAATTGTATTATTCTGTTTCTTAAAAAGAGAATGCTTCAGTTATGTTGATATAAGTCTAAAGACCTCAAAGCACCTTCTCCAGAGAAAGGTAAGGTAAATAAAGTAGAATCCTTACCACATTGTTTATTTAATCGCTAGTATTAATTAACCAAGTTAAATTCTCAGTTTTCCTACAGAACAAATTTAACTTCTCTCTTCAGGGAAGACATGCAGTAAACCAATATTTGACAATTGCTTTGATCACTAAAACACCCTAACTGGGCAAATGAATGAAGCTAAGAACATTAATAAAAAGTACCATTACACCTAGAAAAAATAAAAGTTACTGTGATTAATCATTTGAAAATGCTGTTGTTTAAATTTGAAGCAATGAGTTCTAGACTCATCTAATCTGAATGCACAAGTAAAGAATTCTCTGTTCACAGATGAAGAAAGTAGTATGATGGTTGATCCTTTCATCAGATATCCCATTGAAATTTATGTCTTGATACATTTTGGAAAAGAATTCATTGTGAATATGGAGCTTTAGGTGAAACAAGCATATAAGATCCTATTTTGTTTTGCTTCTACATGCCTATGCAAAAGTGGATTTTTGACTGTCACTACAACCAAACCAAAAAACTGAAATATGCTAAACAATGTACATTATGGCTACCTTTAAAAAACTTTACACCAAATATTGATTTGTGTCATATAACTCCAGCTCATCCTACTCATTAAGACTGCATTTACATTTATCTTGTTCAAAACCTGAAACATCTTTTTACATTATTTATAAACATTTTCTTGATTTTTTTTTCACACACTTGTTTATTTTATTTTTTTTACATTTCCATTGGAGTTACTTAAATGGAAATATGTTTTCTGTAGGGTTCCACAACTCCAAAACGTTTTAAGACATACTGGTCTAGCTGACTGATAGAGGGTACTGTGGCTTTTTGGCTGAAGATCTAACAGACCTGCACTCAACCTTGGAAGTAATTTATAGACTGCTGAAAATGACTTCAGCTGAGATGTTTAATGCTACCACATTGACAAATCCTCCATACCCAGCTAGGCTGAGGTTGGAAAACATAGAATGGCCAGAGGAAGTGGTTCACAGACAACCTGAAGACCTATCTTAGGGAAGGTGAGGTCAACACTACTGGCTTGGTGACTTCAGACCTGGACTGTCTCTTATACTGCTACATGGTTTATTAGACAACGCTCGACTTTGATACAGCAATGAAAAGAGAATAAGAACAGCCCAGGTATGCAGAAGCAAGTCTTAGACAAAATGTCCTGCCCTCACCATCAAAAATTCTGTGGATCTAGAATTGGACTTTTCAGCCATCTAAGAACTCACAGGTAACTTTGACAGCCTTTTTTGTTTTAGAGTGATGGCTAATAAACAAAGAGAAATAAAGAAAGGGTTGAGGAAAAAGGACAGGCCAGGAAAAGAGGAAAAGAAAAGAGTGCATTTTTTACTGAAGCAGTGGGTAAGTGAATAATGCACCCCACTTCATAGACATACCTGTGCAGGTAGGCCTAAAGAGGGTTCACTGTTTGGGTATTCTTTTGACTGTTTACTTTTGTACTTTGCATATTGTCTTTGTTCCCCTTTCCCTTACAAGCTATTTTGTAATAAAAAACATTCTCTAGATCCTCTGCACTCAATAATATGTGAAATCAGAAAGCAGTATGGACATGAGACTGAGCCAACAGAATTATTATAGAATGAAAATTGCAGAAGGATGAAATGTTAAGAATGCACAAGAATACCCTGGAGCCTTTAAAGCAAGACACCTTAATTTTGACCATTTAGCTTATAAATAGTCATTCTGTTATTAATATATTTTACAAAATTATGAGTACACTATAGTTTTTTTATTAAATCACATACAGAAGAAGAACAGCAAGTAACATAAGTAACACAACCTTAATGGCAGCGCAATTTATCTCATCCCAACTTAAGCCAAGCAGCAGATATTACAGAATAACAAACCCCCCAAAAGGAAAGGAAGGAAAATGAATCACAACCAAATTATGCTGCAAGAATGCAAAACAGCAGCAGTAAAGGAAAGTTACATCTTGGGTAACAGACAACAAAGATGTGAACAAAATGTGTTCGTGTAAGTTTGTTGGACACAAAAATGATCTGCAGTTCTGGTGGTTTGAGGTAAATTAAACTGTAGACAGAAGACCAGTTGTCCTTTGCAACAAGTTCAGGGGTATTACTGTAAAAAGTGAATGATTCAATGTATTACCAAAAAATGGTTTATTGTCCAAGTATTACCTAAATTTATGTCAGATTTGGTACGGATAAAGGGGATAAAGGCAACAATTCTTCCTGGATCTAAGTGTAAGTGGTCTGCTTGGCATGGCCCTTGATGCATAAAAACACATTATAGTACTGTGAATTAGAAAATACATGAACATAACTAAAAGATAAATTGAGCTCAGTTCCTCTTTTGTCACTTAGAATTTCACAATCTTTATTGACCATAAGGAGTCACTCCCAAATCTAATTATGGATGCTGCGGCTTCCTTGGACAGTTAAAAGTTAAGGAACAGGGGCATCATGTATAAATGGTGCATGCACACAAAAATGTTGCGCATGGCCATTTTCATGCTCATATTGCGATGTATAAAAACTAAACTTCTTGTAAAGCCACGCAGATTTTCATGGTAGCTCAATCCCTTGCGTAAGCAAGTTCTCCATGTGGTTTTGCAAACTGGCGGCACACAGCGTCAAAGCAATGCTACTGTTCCTGTGTGGTTTCCCTTTCTTTTTTATATCCACATCCTTGGCTTTATCAAATACACTGAAATTAACCGCATATTGTTTATAAGTTTAAGGAATCTAATTGTAATCAGTCCGTAACTATATAACAGAATGGCCAAACTATTCTAAATAGCATTGCTGCTTTAGTGTTGTCACACTCAGTGCACCATGTCAAATATTTAACCCACTGTATCTGAGTGTGGAATCACAGCTCCACAGCAGCTGACTGGATTATCGGGATACAGCATCTAGCCCATACTGCATCAGCCATGCACAGTCTATTTGAACTTTTACCATACAGTACAGCAAATGCTTCACAGCCTTTCCTGTAGGGACCTTGCAGTTCAGAAACAGTTTGATCCCAAGAGCTCTAAAAACTCTCAATCAGTCAATCAATTGTTCCTGGTAGAACTGTTTGTAGTTATAAGTACAACTGACTCACTGTAAACTTGCACAACCTGAGCCACTTTATGAAGTGTATATTTACATATGATGACAACTGGCCTCTAAGTCAATTTAGATTTCCAAGCACTATCTTCTTGGAACTCTTGATATCATTTTTAAGTTGAAATGCAGTAAACTATGTCTATTACATTATATAGATACATTTTTAACTTCATTTATTTAATGTATATTGTTAATAATTAAACATATGAGCACACGGTGGTGCAGCGGTAATGACGAGCTGGTGCCCCGTTAAGGGATTGTTCCTGCCTCGTGCTGTATGCTTGCTATGATTGGCATGACCCTGGATGGATAGATGGATGGAATAATTAAACATGTACTACGAAGACATTTCAATGTTCCATGAAAATTTTGAAGAATCAGCATTCTAAGCTTACAAATGGCTTGACATCTATTACAGAGCTGATTGTGTGCTAATTGGTTACTTGGTGAAAGAAAAGGAAGGACAGGAATTGGGAGTTAGTACGTCTGAGAGAGACAGTACTGCTGCAATAAATTATTTCATCAAAGGTCATGCACAGCATAGCAAGCATCTTACGGGAGGCAGGAACGATCTCTGGACGTGGTGTCAGCTTGTCGCTACCACTGCTCCATCGTGTCCCCATGTTTAATACATGCTTTAATTCCTATCATTATGAAAATGATATCAAGTGTACATCTTAGTATTTAAATTGTTCAGAGAGCTGTAATATTATGATTGTAATGTATTCTGTGTCCTGTCATCGGAAGAGAAAGTCCGTTTAAGAAGATTGTAGTGATTCATGCACATAGAGTACTTAAAAGAGCACATAGAATACAAAGCATTTAAGGTGCTACTGTAGTTACAATGGGATTTGAGAAACTAGTAAATTAGACAATTTTAAGATGAAGTTTATAATGTTCTACTTTAATGACAAAAGAAACTACGTGATTAAAGTGCAACTTTCGAGATTAAAGTTGACATTTGAACATTTTTTTCCACTGTGTCCCTATTTTCATTTTCTTTTTTCTGTACTCTAATATGCTTCCATATGACACTCAGACGGTGAGTTACGACTCGCCTTTTCACAGCGACTTTGATATCTCACCACTTCTTATTTATTTCGGGCACTGTGCGACTTTCTGGACTTGAACTTTCGAGTTTCTCCTCCATTCTGTCACTCGATCAACTTCATTTGGTTGTTTATATCACTGCTTAAACCAACAAATAGTACATTCTTCCTTGCCTCTACTTGGTATTCGCTGAAATTCTTCTTTTTCCCCCGTGCTTTTCCCATTGTCTTTTCACAGAACTCAAAACATAAGGGGTTATTTATATTGATTTACTTATTCAAAGAGGCGTAATTCTGGGAGAAGTCAGGGTGGCGTGGTAGGTGCATGCGTGAGTGCTACTTTTCACTCTGACCGGGATTTATGGAGCAGAAAAACGTGAAAGTTTGCGTACACACAGATTTTTGCATCTGGATTTTTTTGTGCGTACGCACATTTCTGCTTTTGTCCATACACCATGTTTTAGTGTGAATCCTACGGATGCCATTATACATGAGGCCCAAGGTTATCTGCTCCACCCAGACAAAGACCTCTCTTATGAGAAATGTACCTTTTCAGTAAATTGTTAAAATTAGAATTGAGTCAATGTGTTAAAAAGTTGAGTTTGCATGTAGTGGGAAAATGGAGACATAACTTTAGCCAGCCATCACCATGAACCATCACTTGACTCTCCCTACTGTATTATGATTTGAGTTTACTATAATAAAGCTGTGAGAGTTTTATTCTTCTTGCATTTTTTTACCTTATTTTAAGTATTGAATAGGCTCTTAATAAAAATGTCTGCAATCTGGAAATTAAAAATCAAGTTTGTTCTCCTCCCCTAACCAAGACTGGTTTTAAATTCATACTAAGGCTGGAGCACCATTCATTATGTTACCATTGTATTCAAATACATAATTATTTTATTTAGAGTACAATTAAAATACCCTAGGTTCTTGTCTATAAGCCGGACTCATGTATAAGCCGGAGACCAAAAATCATACGAATTTTTAAAATAAAATCGTATCATAGATAAGCCGGACTCATGGATAAGCCGAACGTACTATAACCTATAACTAATAGAAGGGAGGGAGGTCAGTGGTCTCACTCGCACCCATTTAATTTCTTTAAGGGGGGAGAGAGTGTGAGATATTGGCGTCTCTCTCACTCCCCGCATGGCGCGGTTGGAGCGGCCGGAGCGCGTTCTTTCTGCTCTGGGCGTCGCCGTGTCAACACGCGCGCGTAGCGGTCATTTAAATTGTGATTTTATATGTAAGCATATTTAAATATATATCGCGGATTTTTTGCTGGTTCGCGGATTTCTGCAGACAATGGGTCTTTTAATTTCTGGTACATGCTTCCTCAGTTGGTTTGCCCAGTTGATTTCATACAAGGGACGCTATTGGCAGATGGCTGAGAAGCTACCCAACTTACTTTTCTCTGTCTCTCTTGCGCTGACTATCTGTGATCCTGACGTATGGGGATTGAGCAGGGGGGCTGTTTGCACACCTAGACGATACGGACGCTCGTCTAAAAATGCTGAAAGATTATCTTCACGTTGCTATCTTTTGTAAAGCTGATTCCTGAAAAGACATGCTGCACAGTGCTTCGCATACTTAAAAGCTCGAAGGGCACGTATTGATTTTTGACTGAAAAACAAACTCTGTCTCTCTCTCTCTTCCTGCTCCTGACGGAGGGGGTGTGAGCTGCCGCCTTCAACAGCTTTGTGCCGCGGTGCTTCGCATGCTTAAAAGCCAAACAGACATATTGATTTGTTTGCTTCACTCCTTTGAAGAGGAAGATATGTTTGCATTCTTTTAATTGTGAGACGGAACTGTCATCTCTGTCTTGTCATGGAGCACAGTTTAAACTTTTGAAAAAGAGACAAATGTTTGTTTGCAGTGTTTGAATAACGTTCCTGTCTCTCTACAACCTCCTGTGTTTCTGCGCAAATCTGTGACCCAAGCATGACAATATAAAAATAACAATATAAACATATGGTTTCTACTTCGCGGATTTTCTTATTTCACGGGTGGCTCTGGAACGCAACCCCCGCGATGGATGTATAAGCCGGACTTATGTATAAGCCGATATTCTATTTTTTCATTTTCACAACTTTTTTCCTTAGATAAGCCGCGGCTTATAGACAAGAACTTAGGGTACATGTCATAAATGATGGGCAAAAATAAATAAAACATAAATTTATTAGATTTAACTGAAAACGCCTCCTTCAGCAAGCAACTTGTGCTGGTGTAGTGACTTCTTTGGGTGTCTGACTGATATGCTATGAATGGTGGAACAGACTTCGATAAACAGCTTCTTGTACGTTGCTCCATACCTGAGAATAAAACAAAAAACATCTATCTATCTGTGTAATTTGGACTTGCTTTTAAACGATTTTGCTTCACACCAATTTCGTTAGTTTGTCTGGTTTAACTATTTTATAAAGGGGATTTTCAAGCTTTATTTTCATACTGTATGTGTGTTTTATTGTTATGTGCTTGCCCAAAGAAGATCTTTGTTTTGTTTTTTTTTTCTTGCTAGGGTAAATTTCTGGGTGTCTCAAGACCCCTTCAATGACTAGGTAATAAATTAAAGTGGTGCAATAGGAACTCTTTCGTACGAGATTTCGGATTCTTCAGTGTTAGCTCTAAGGGGTGAATGTCTTCAGATTAAAGTGTTGTTTTGAGTCTGGATTTTTGTGGCAGCATGCCATCATATCAAAGAGTTTTTTTTTGGGGGGGGGGGGTTTGATTTTTGTGGTGATGAGTCGCCGCCTAGTTGCAATGCTTATTGGGTAGTGAAAAATCACATTCCAATCTTAGAGAAGTTTGGAATTTTGTAGCAACAGTTTACCTACTAGGTATAGTTTGTTTTGGAGTGGTAACAGCTCATATTCTAGTCTCACAATTTCTGAGTTTCGATTTTTTTTGTGGTGACAGCTTGACTACCCCAACTGCTCACCTTCTGGTCTCTTTAGAATTTCTATGTTTTGATTTTTGTTTGCCTTTCAGTTACAGTACCTTCTCAGGTGGTGCATGCTCATGTATAGCCACAATGAATTTCTGTGTTTTAATTTTTATTGGAACAGCTTGGCTTCTGATCACAGTATTTGAGTGGTAAAAGCTCATCAATCAGTCACAGAAGATTACTGAGTTTTAGTTTTTGTGAAGGCTGGTCGCATATTCATCAGAGTTCACACATGAATTGTTTTAATAGCAACCACTTATCTCATAACTGTAGTGCATTTTTGAGTTTTTTTTTGTCTTGTTGCAGTTTGCTTTCAGGTCCTAGTGCAGATTCAACTAATTACCAAGTGCTCATGGAAAGTCTTATTTTCGGCGTTGTGGTATTGGCTCTTGCTATCATGTTTTTGACTTGGTCTGTGGCACTTTGGCTCTGGTTATATTATAGAATTTTTGGTGAATGACAGTAATTATGGTTAAGTTGTTAGTGTTAGAACAATAGATTGTAGTGGTTAGAAAAGCTTACTTTTTGTTTCCAATTATGTTTCTAGTTTGTTTTTTTTGTTTTTTCAGATCTGAAACAAATATTCATCTCCTGCTTAACTGCTTTCTAACATTTGTGCTATGTTTTTTAACAAGGAATTATGTTTTTTTTTTCAGGATAATTTGTAATTTAAATTTTTTGAATAAAAAAAACTGTTCATGTTTCCCAGAACCTTCAGTTGACTGTAGGATTTTAAAATGAGTAAGTGTGTTCAAAATAAGAGGATATTGTCTGGGTGATAAGAAAGTAAGTATGAATGTCTTCTAAAATGACTACATTGGAAACGATTATCTCCATTTAAGCAAATACACCTCTTCAGTATTATTAGGGCTCATGATGAACACATTTGTAAAACAAGAATGAATATTCACCTGATATAGAATGGATTAGCTCATGCATGCATTTAGAATTAGCAATTGAATTAACTTTGGGAAGTGGATATTCATTTAAAATTAAATGATTCACAGCACGAATGGAAATTAAAGTACATAGTAAAAGGGCAATATTAGCACTGTTACAGAACTGGAAAGAATGGAAATAAGAAGCGCAAAACTAACAACTCATATAATATAAGAAGATATATTCCAGGGAAGAGGAAAGTGGCACAGTGGTAGTGCTGCTGCTTTGCAGTAAGGAGATTGTGGGTTCACTTCCCCGGTTCTCCCTGTGTGAAGAGTGCTTTCAGTAGTGAGAAAAGCGCTATATAAATGTAAAGAATTATTATTAAAGAAGGGTAAAAATTGATCAGTTCAACAATAAATGATATTAAATTTGTTGTGGATGATTATGAAAATGCTGAAAAGGTAAAGCATATGTAATTTTTCAGCACAATATGAAAATTTAACACTAGAATTACCAGAGCCTACAAAAAACTTGTAGATCCGGCCCACCTTAAATCGCTTCTTAAATCCGTTCACACCTCTCCGCCAGCGTCTTTTGTCCTCTAAATGTGCTAATAAAGACAAGCTGCCAGCAGACGGCTATTCCATACCCCCTTCGACTTAGAATGTGCACAAACTTTTCCCAGCTCATGCCTTGATTGATTATCTGGGAGTGAAGTGGAGTTTTACAGTGGAAATAATAGATCGTTGTTTGGAACACACGCATTTCATGTGTGTACCGTTTCTACAGTAATCTGTGTAAACACATTGTTAAAACAGAAACCTTTTCATATTTTAGTAATAAATGTTACAAAATGTAGGCATAAACTATAGAATGTGTAAAGCCCGAGTTCCAAAGATCAAATAAACACTTTCACAAAAGCTGCAAGAACTATTCAACAGTTTCTGTGGCGTAGCGCGCTAAGATTTGCCTCTCAGAGCTCAGTAGCTTTGCTGTGCCTCACATACATGAGTTCAATTCCCCGCTGGGGATAAAGTGTTTTTTCTTTCTAACCTCAAACGGACATAAAATTTATAAATTGATATGCACTGTCAGTTAATGAGATTGTTATATTTTCATGTGGGATGCTCCTTTTAAAATATTTTTTTAACAGTTGAGACTGCAATTAACATGAACAACTGTCCTTATAACTTATTTTTTCAAGATCCATAACACACAGACAGACAGAGCACTGCGTAATAGAGAGACAGACAGGCAGAAAAGTCACTAGATATATAAATAAACAGGGAAGGCACATGTACTGAAAGAAAAAAAGATCAACATGTGCGTTGTTCCTGCTGCACTGAATAAGCTCACGCGCTCTAACATCACCCCTCCCCCGATCTGACTCTCTAAGTAACAGCGCAAGTACAGACACAAACCAAGTGCATGTATGTACTGTATAATATTAACTAAAAGAGCAGCTTACTACTGAAAATGGCAAATATAGGAGTGAGTGGGGATCGAACAGGGACTCTTGATTACAGTTGGTTACACCATCCCCCACCGCCGCTGAACATGTACAAAGTTCTCCCAGCTCATGCCTTGATTGATTATCTGGGAGTGAAGTGCTGGAGTTTTAGAGTGGAAATAATAGATCTCTATTTGGAATACATGCATTTCATGTGTGTTCCATTTCTACAATAATCTGTGTAAACACATTGTTAAAACAGAAATGTTTGCCATATTTTAGTAGTAAATGACAAAATGATGGCATAAACTATATAATATGTGAAGCCTGAAGTCCACAGATCCCGTCTGCCTCCTGTATTTGCCATTTTCAGTAGTGAGCTGCTCTTATTGTTAATATTATACAGTACACACATACATTTGGTTTGCGTCTGTAACAGATGGTGTACATTTATAGGACTTGTGAAAGTTAACATTTTTTTTCACTTTTATTCTCTCAATCACGATCACGATACATACTAAGGGGAGCTGACGCTGCGAACCGGGGACTCTTGATTACAAGTCAGCAAATTTTACCGCTACGCCATGGAAGCTGTTGTATTGTCCTTGAACCTTTTGTGAAAGTGTTTATTTGATCTTTGGACTTCAGATTATTGTAGAAATGGAACACACATGAAATGCATGTATTCCAAATAACGATCTATTATTTCCACTCTAAAACTCCAGCATTTCACTCCCAGATAATCAATCAAGGCATGAGCTGGGAGAACATTGTGCATGTTCTGCAGTGGTAGGGGATGGAATAGCAGGCTGCTTGCTGCTTGTCTTATTCGGCACATTTACAGGACAAAAGACGCTGAGGGAGAGGTGCGAACGGATTTAAGGTGTGCCGGAAGTTTTTTCGTAGGCTCTGGTTATTCTAGTGTTAAAGAAAACTGTGATTCTGAACACATTATTTGCTGTAAGAATTGACAAATTTGCAAACATGAAAACTGACAACATGAACTTCTATATAAGCTTAGAGAAAGATGGTGATTACAAGGAATATACAGTAGCAGAGAATTGCTTTATATTATCCTATTTCCTGTAAATTGCTGAAAGAAATTACCGAAAATCTCTCAGAAAAAAATATAAATAAATAAATGCAACTCCAAACAAACAATTTTGAGCTCAACATCTTACAACAGAACCACATTGGTAATCTTAAAGCTCCTCTAGGGCAAGATAACTCCCAATAACATAAAAATGTTTGATATATTCATAAAGGATTTTCTATGCCATTCAGTTAACTTCATAAGTGAGTTTAAGTTCTTTTACTTAATGTCTCAAAAAAGTAAAAATAACTTTTAGCTTATACTTATACTAAAGGAAGCAAACTCTAAAATATATAACTAATTTCAATAACAGTATGACATAAAAGTCTTAACGTAGCCATTTATGCTATTTAGCATCACTTCATTATTGACTTTAATTTTATTGCCAGGTAGGATCCAGGAGAAGATCATAGAGTTTTTGAAATTTGGAAGCTGTATTCTCAGAGTCTGTCTAAGTTGGAGTACAAAGAAGTCAGCCACCTCTGTGAGTGCTAACTAAAATGTTTATCAGAACTGGGACTTTGCCTGTTGTAACTGACCAATTACCTCATAAAGGTTTATTCAGTCTTGTGACTTGCAAGCATCCTGAAAAAATAATACATGATTTATTAAACCAGCTGGCAAAGCAATACAAGAAGCCCTGCAGTCGTTATAAGCTGTTACTGACCAGCTTCTCTTCTTTTTCCAGCTCAGTTTATATAGTTGTCAATTTCAACACATTTTTATAATATTGTAGAATACGTGGAAGGAGGTGTAAATACCCAGCAGGAGGAGGAGGAGGATTGTGTCTATGCCAGTTATAATTGACTATGAGGCACAAAAGTTTTATTTTACCAAGAATGTTGTTAATAAGACCTATTGTTTTCCAATCCTATTTTAATCAGCTCACCTTATCTTGGTTGCCATGTTAATTGGACCTTACACTGCCATGACTTTGTTTCTGTTAATCACAAGTATTTTACTGCATTGTTCATGTATGTAAGTTTTATATTGCTACAAAATTTCAACTCTCAGTAAAGTGATGAAACAGATTTCTGGCTTTAGCCTAGAAGACTTTATCTATCTTCCACAATTACTGAAGCCATATATTGTCGATGCTATCAGATGCAACCTTGGTTTGACAGTTAGACTGATCCTCTTGGCTAGTGACATATTTATACACTCATCTGGCAATTTAAAAAAGTATAGGCAAAGCAGGATCATGGATGTCAGACTGAGGGCTTATGAGGTTTATTTAATGTTTGATTTCTGGTTGATGTCGGCTTTGTGATGTGTAACACTCAATCATTGCATTCTCTTTAATTTCGTTGCTGTAAATTCTGACTAGATGCAAAGAAATTTTCGAGCTTTACAAGAAGTCACTTAACATTTTTTCAATACATTTTACAGTATAATGTTATACACCTTTTGATTTATTATGCTCATGTTTCTTCTAACTTTGCAATTGATCTAATAGTATTTTGGTCGCTTTCTAATGCATTGTGTGATGTTACTTCCCATTGAAAGATTGACTGATTAATATGTTCATGTAAAAACTAATTCTTTTAAAGAGACCTTTTATGGAATTGTAAGTAATTCAATTGGTATTATGCAATATCTGACAATTGATGCATAGGAAATCCCATAATTTTCATTTATTAGCTACATCATTATGTGACTTCAAGAAATGGAGAAAGGCTGAACTGAATTATCTGCGAAACTTTCAGGTAATTGATAGTCAAGGAAATGAACCATTCTTTGTAAATATCATTTTGAAATGGTTAGGAAGTGATTCTAATCAAGGGAGAGACGAAAGAAATTTTACCCATATAACAGATTCAATGAAACATCTATAATAATTGTAAACAAGAGTGTGATCAAATAGTTGAAAATGAAAAGGGCTCCTAAGAAAAAAATGAAAAATCACTAGTGGATCAACTGTTTATGGAAGTGGTCACAGGCTCTGCAAAGTTCCTCATGGCAAAGACCTATCACATTTCTTAGGAGCATATTTTTAATTATAAAAGTAAGTTTAAAAAAAGAAGTGGAGTTTCATGAGACATATTTATGATTTTTAACAAAGCATGGTAAGGCAGACATTTTTCTGAGCAAACGTTTCTGATAAAAAAAAAAATTGGAAAAAGGCAATGAGAGAGAAGAACACAAGAAACAAACACTTAGCATCTAAGAGGGAACAAGACAATGGTATTAATGGAAGAGGTAGGTATACTAACTAGGTGTGGGAAACAAATGAGCAAGTATTAGGTAGTACAGTTTTTAGGGATTAGATTGCATGAACCCAAAAATGAGGTTCTATGTTAAGATAATAAACACACAAATTTGGGTACATTTTCACATTTCTTCTCATGAGAAGTCTGATGTGGCCAAACCAAAATTTTCCTTTATCTGTGCAGAATTCTCTAATGTTAACATTTATGCATCTAATATCTCTCCCTTTTCTGCTAATGAATAGCAAGACGTGCAAGTTCTAGAGCTGTTCTATCACGAATAAATCAATCAAATAATGGGATGCTGGTTCCTTGTCTGTGTTGATTAGCACAGGATCATTATGACAGCTGTGACATTGTCATCTTCTGACAAAATACCAAAACTGAGAGCCTCATGACTGCCCATTGCCCAGAAAAATATATTGGCTATGAACTTCCTAAATTGAAACAGCCTCAAGTTTAGAATTAGACAGCTTTGAAGTGAAAAAGACAAGCCATAATAACTTGGAAAGAACATGTAAACTGTACACAGTTTACTCAAGACTCTGTGGCTGCCTAGTAACAGACCTAACCACCATGCACCCAGGTGTTAACTGGAAAGTACAAGCCTGGCAAACAATTGAAAAAACAATTTATTTACGCTCAATGTGATGCATTTCTTATACTAATCTGTTTTTTTTTTTTTAATTACTGTGGCGACCTTTAAGGAAACAAATGGTGCTGAACATTTTGTATCTCTTGACTGGGAAAATCTTGAACTGGAAGTGCAAACACATGATTAAACATGCCTCCATTCATAAACTAGAAAGTTCAGATTGCACCTGTGCACACACAAACCTGTGGGTAAACCTAGAACACTGCAAGGCTAACTGGGCTAGCCCTTCAGCCAGAAACAGACTTGTAGCACCCAAAATGAAGAAAATCTCACATAAAAAGGAATAATAGCATAATGATGTAAAACTGGAAAAAATGCTTAAGAAGACAAAGTTGATGATAGTTGTAAACATATTAATAATAAGTTAAATTATTCAGGGAAGCTTACTATTTATTTTACATAACTTCTATTGGGGTTGTATCTCAGTAGCCTCAAATGCACAGCACCACTGCTCCAGATTTAGAGATGCCACAAATTTGCTTTACATTCAGTCTCTTGCTAAACAAGCAGCACAATACAAATCAAAATGTTTCCTTTTTTCAAAGAAATATCTGTCAAAAGTTGAATTCTGATTTAATGTAAATATTCACAATATAAAATTGAAAAAGCAGTGGAGTTGCAATAAAAGAATATATATATATATATATATATACAGTATATATATATATATATATATATATATACAGCATATATATATATATATATATATATATATATATATATATATATATATATATATATATATACAGCATATATATATATATATATATATATATATATATATATATATATATATATATATATATATGTAATTGTGTAGCTAAAATGATTTTTAACTTACACAGTTCTTGTGGTCTGCCAAGGGCAGTCCACAGTCTGTCAGGCAGAGTTTTTGATAAGATTTTATAATCTGCACAGAGGAGTGACACAGGGCACCAGTTCTTAATGTCACACAGGTCTGTCTTTATTGGTATTATTGCTCCTGTACAGGTCTGAAAGCACACACATCTATTCAAACACTGTCTCAGAAAACATCTAGCAAATCCTGACCAAGCACATGCCAGTTTGCCTTATAGAATTTGATGGAGAGACCATCTATTTCTGATACCCTTTCATTATTAAGTCCCTGTAGGGCATCAGAGAGTTCTGCAAGTGTCAGTTCTTTATCTAGTCCACCTGAATTATCTTCAGAGAGCTGGGGGAGGTTCTGTAGCAAAGGCTGCTGCTCATATTTATCACTGACACTATCTGCAGCAAAAAGAGTTTTATAAAACCCTATCCCAAGCCTCTGTATCTAACATGAGTCAACTTAGTCTGTGCTTTCAGTTGCCTTCAAGCAACAAATACTTTTACAGAAAAATAATGTGTTAGTGCATCCATCTCAGCTTGCATTCATTCTGCAGATATCATCCCTGTTTGTTCCATCTTGAAGCTCACAAATACTCATTTCACAAAGAACCCACATTGCAAATCCAGTGCATTCCATAGCGGACCAGTACAGATCTTGATTGCTGTTATTGTGGCAACACTTTTCAACACTTTATTTCAGATATCTGCAGAACACAGCAACTTTTCTTTATCCACCTAATGTTCAGTTAAATTTTACAAATAGCACAAGTATATTAAAAAGAAACAAATACTTATTATTTTATGCATGTAGTTGCATGATACTGCTGAAACAGTGCATCATCCATAATTGCCAAACACAGCATGGGGTTAGTACATGAAACAACAGAAGATAAATTTGTTTCACTTTTAGAATTCATAGGTAGCAGCTGACAAATCCTTCACAGCCTTTTCAAGGCCCTTCATGACATATGCTTATGATATTTTTTGCTATGCTTGAAATTTATTTTCTGATAGATTTTGCTGAATTGAATGAAAATATTAAAAATACCAATTATTATAGTTAACATTTAAATTCATGAACTGAGCACCTGTCAAACTGCACTTACCTTCGAGTTAAATGCAAATATATAATAGAATGTAGGATTCAAGGTCTGGCCCATGTTTGTATGCCAAGTGTATACTGTGTATTTTAAAGGAAATTCTAACATTGTTCATTTTAATCATTTCATTTAATTGAATTATGAAACAAAAAAATGTGAGTGGCTTATTTTTGCTGAATGACTGTGGGGACATTATTTGAGTTTTCCTGCAAGGGTTTTTATTTCAATGGTAGTATTTAAGCATAAAACCTGAATTTGGTGCCACTAAGCGAATTGTGTCCTGATTTCTGTGGCTTTTTCCTTTTATAAAGATTTTAATGTTTTTTTAATACACAGAGGAGCAAAATCTGAAAATGGAAGAGTAAGTATGTATATGCTGGTACTCTTGCAGCTGAGCAGTGTGTAATAATGTAAAGTAGATTGTAGTGTGTATGCTAGTTAAACTTTTCTTAAAAGAAGTAACAGCATACACAGATGAAGTCAAAAACAAAGAAGAAGGCAAATAAATATTTACTTAGTACATGTCCTGGGTAATTAATTAAGGTGGGTCTAGGTAAACCTTTGGTGCACAAAACTTGAGGCAACACAAGGGCCTACCAAATTTAGAATAATTCAAGTAGACGAACATGAAGCAAACAAAACCTGACATAGTGGTTAATAATGGCTATCAATAGTTCCATTGAATGAGATAGTATATCTATTAAATACTTTCTCATAAGTTTATTTTATTTTGCAATTTGAAAAATGATACTATAAAAAGTAAATAATGAGGCAATTTCCATGACAGATTTTTATTGGGTTTACAGAAAATTGGATTCTGGGAAACAATATTAATGCTAATTAGTAATGCTACATCATTCACCACCTTAAAATCAGGTTCTTTTAACTTGAAGAGGAGGAAACTGACCTCTGTGAAAATAGAACCATTCACACATATGATTTAGACAGATTGTGTGCATCCCAAGAGAGTTGTGGAAAGAACTTTTCAGAAATGTGGAGAACAGCAGATTGTTTGTTGGATATAAGCACATTTTAATATGTATGGTCTGTGAAGGTGCATCAACCCCAGAATTAGAGGTGTCCAACAATTTAAAATGCCTTGCAGAACTCTAATGGCTTTTTAAGGGTAAGCAAGTTTGAGAAAGGGTAACTTGAAGGTAACTTCTGGAATATGCATCAGAGATAGTTTAGAGTCAGCAGCTTTGATGTTTGTTACTACAGGCTGCAAAGTCTGCAAGATAAATGTACAGATTTTGGAGAAAAGCATGGACAGAAATAACAAAGTGAACCAGGTAAAACTGAGATTAAACTTTGTCTCAAATTATCATACTAGATATATGAGTTCATATGTATGAAACGTTATGTTGCCATCAGGGTCAAAGAGGTCTTTTGCATTTGTACTGGAGCGACAAAGATATACTGCACCATAATGACAAATTACTTGAGGATTGTGTATGGTAAGGAATGGAAATGTAGGAAAGAGTCAATTAAAGGTTCAGTTTAGTGTTTGATGGTAGAATAAAGTAATATAACAAAATAAAACTTTTGGGAATGTGATAATAACTAGTGTTTAAATCATTTACCTAGGATACACTATGAATTACATACATTACATGAATTACATTGTGAATTTTGTATGTTCTTTTCATGTCTGTATGAGTTTTCTTCTGTGTCTGTTTTTTCCTCACATTCCCAAAGAGGTGCAAATTAGGCTAACAGGGCACTCAAAACTGCTTGTTATTGGTGTGCAAGTAAATGGACTCAGAAACTGACTATCATACTGTCTCAGGTGGTTGTTCCTTTGTACCCCCAATGCTGATGAATTAGACTCCTGCACTCTGTGATCCTGTAATGGTTTCAATGGTTTTGAAAATGTTGTGTTATGTTATAATAATGTCTGGTACCGAACGTGGCAAGGCTAGGTTCTGACCTGCATAAAAGGGTTAGACATTATGTGGAAGTGCTAGCAATTGCTGGTTTAAATAACCCAAATATAAACTCTAAAAATCTAAATAATAACAGAAAATAAACACAGTACAGTGATACCTTGACTTACGAGTGTCCCAACTAACGAGTTTTTTGAGATACGAGCAGTCTCTTGGCTGATTTTTTGCTTTGAGTTGAGAGCTAAAATTTGGGTTACGAGCCAGCTTCAGATACCCCACCCCACCGCTAGTTTGTGCAGCTCACCACAGTGAATGCCACAACATCCCGTGTCTCACTCGTTCACTTTAAGCAGTTAGCTCGCAGTGGAAGCTTCAGTGTTGTGCTCGCAGTTATTTTGCAAAACTTCATTTTTCCAACTATGGGTCCAAAGAAAGTGAGTGCGAAAGACAGTGCAGAGAAGAAGAATTGGATGATGTGTATTGAATTAAAGGAAGAAATTATAGAAAAACATGAGCAAGGTGTGAGTGTAGTCGATTTGGCGAAGCAGTACAAGCGTAGCACTTCTACAATCTGCACCATACTGAAGCAGAAGGAGTCGATAAAGGCTATAACGCCAGCCAAGGGAGATAAAATCATTTTTAAACAGCGGACATCTATCCATGAAAATATGGAGAAGCTGCTGATTGTGCAGTTGATGGAGAAGCGGCTCGCAGGAGATACCGTGACGCAGGCTATGATCTGTGAGAAGGCACGGGCGATTTACGCTGATTTGCAGCAGCAGACCCCAGGCACTTTGACAGACTTGGCATCGGGCAAACCGTTTAAAGCCAGTCAGGGCTGGTTCGAGAATTTTAAAAAGAGGACCGGCATTCACTCCGTTGTCAGGCATGGTGAGGCAGCGAGCGAGGATATGAAGGCAGCTGAGGATTACCTCAAAACTTTTGCAGGAATAATAGCGGCCAAAGGATACATCCCCCAGCAAGCCTGGACATGGATGAAGGTGACATCAATGAGCTCATCGAGGAGCACTCTGAGGAACTGACAACGGAGGAGCTAAAGGAGCTACAGACGCAGCAGCACACGGAGGTTTTGCAGGAAATAAGTGACGTGGAGGAGGCGGAGGAAGTTATCTCTACAAGTGAGATAAAGGAAATGTTGGGGATGTGGGAGAAACTTTCAGACTTTATTCAAAAGAAACACCCAGAAAAAGTTTCAACTGGGCGTGCGACTGTGCTATTTAATGACACTTGCATGACGCATTTTAGAAACATTCTGAAAAGGAGGATGAAACAGACCTCATTGGACAGGTTTTTTTCGAAAACCCCTGCAGATGAAAGTGAGGAAGGTGTGGTGAAAAGGGCAAAAATCAGTGAATAACATTCAGTTATTCAGTTCAGCCTTTCTCCACCGCCTCCGTCAGCATCTTCAACTCGTCTGATCTCCAAGGTAAATGCTGTACATTATACTGTACTGTACTTAATAAAATCAGTTTATTGCAGTACATTCTATTGTATTGTGTTTTTATACAATATTCGTTATTTATAAGTACATTTTTCTTATTTAAAAACATGTAACAAAAAAATTGCAGTGTTTTTTGGGGGTCCGGAACGGATTAATGGCATTTCAATTCATTCAATGGGGAAAATTAATTTGAGATAACAGCATTTGGATTTACGAGCTCAGTCACGGAACGAATTAAACTTGTATCTCAAGGTATCACTGTAATTCATATATTTTACTAGAGAATGTTTTTTAACTCAGTTGTTCAACATGAAAATAAGAGGGGGAAGTCTGTCTCAAAATAATATACTGCAGTAATTACTTTAAATTCAAAATATAAGGGATATTTACCAGTTAGGATCTAGCGACTGCAATTTAATACATTTTAGAACATTAGAACAATCTAGACAAGAACAGGCCATTCAGCCCATCATTGTTCACCAGTCCTATCTACTTAATTCTTCCAAAATAACATTAAGTCAACTTTTGAAAGTCCCTAAAGTTCTACTGTCTACCATACTACTGTACTTTGTAACTTATTTCATGTGTCTGTGGTTCTCTGAGTGAAGAAAACTTCCTAATGTTTGTGTGAAATTTACCCTTAACAAGTTTCCAACTGTGTCCCTGTGATCGTGTTGAGGTCATTTTAAAGTCACAGTCTCGATCCACTGTACTAATTCTCTTCATTAAATGAAAAAGACTTCATTGTGTTATGGCCAAACAGATGCACCAAAATAAAACCAATACAATTTGTTTTACTAAGTACGAATTCAGATAGATATTAACTTAGAAGATCTCCAAGATGTGAATACTTTTAAGTAGCAAAGGAAAAGATTCTGAAGTATACTTGTAAGTGGCTGATTAAGAAGCAATTACAAAATAAAAGGCAACTCTATAGTGCTTATAACAAACACAATCATTGCATAAATTATAGCTATTACTGACACATGAAAAAAATGAAAATTGTTAATAACCAAAGTTAAGTTAAGAAGGATATTGTGAATAATGCAAAAATTAAACATTTCACTGTTTTGAAAATATAGAAAAAATATCAAGGAAGTGAAGTGTATTAACAACAAAAACAATTATAGATAAATCACTCTATTTTTCTTTCACATAAAAAAAGTATACCATCAAAAGGCATGTTATAAAAGTTAGAAAATACAAAAAAAATGCAACTGACAGATACCAGGAGAGGTTTTGAAGCATTCTTGACAAATTTAAAACAAAATAAAGGAAAAGGAAACAATCAAAAGAAACAATGACATACAAACATTTTACATTTCTATTTTTCAGAAATCTTTATCTATAAAGAGATCAATACCTTCCCAGCAAGTAAAAGGAATATTCATGAAACACTCTCTGATCTAAAAAGACAAATATATATATATATATATGTATATATCCCCAGGACTGCACAGTGTTTACACTCCAAGTCTTTATACTTGAATGCACAAGCCCTTAGTGTTTACTTTTCAAAAATCAATACTAACATTGTTCCATTACATACAGGAAGTGATTGGTCTAACTCTGCATTCGGTTGTCCTGCTAGATTAATTTATATCTCAGACAAATTAACAGAAATACAAAGCCATCTTATCCATTACAGGTATGCTACAAGATATTCAGCATGAATATACAGGGGAAGAGATTGTTTCACAAATACGTAATATTTTTATGTAAAAAAAAAAGTATTGTATTATAATAGTACAAATCATATTAGCTTGACTTTAAAGAAGAATTTGATTAAGTAATAAGCAAATTAGTTAAATTTCCAGATAACATTAGATATGATAGATTAGAAGATTCTCTTAGAGTCAGTAAAATCCCTAAAATAAAACTGCGATATTAGCATAAAAGGTAAGTAAAAATGAATGTAAACACATATATAGCTTATGCAAATGAATTAAAAATAGTAGATTTAATTACACACTTGGAATTCTAGACATAAAACAAAAATGTTATACTTCAGGGTTTTAGTGAATTTGTTATTGTCTAGTATCAGTGTTTAAAAAGATTAATAGGGTGAAGGATACAATTCTCAACATGATATGTTTAAAGATAATAATATATAAGAAAGCTCACGTCTAGAATATTTTGGGTAGTTTTGATCTTTTTATTAGATGAGCTACTGGTTCTGGAAATATATGGTAACAGTTTTACTGAAAAACCTAAGGAGTTGAACCTTTCAAATTCAAGAAAACAGAAAATATGAAGTAACATAATGGACATTTTTAAAATTATGAAACAAGTAAATAAGTTGGATTCCAGTTATTGCTTTAAATTTAGGTCTTCAAAAAGAAAGGCAGATAATATACGGAAATAGGTAAACTACAAATTAGACACAGATGACAGAAAGTACACAGAAGACAGGATAAATTAATTTGTGCAGTTGAAAATAGCAATGTAGGGAACCTCAAGTTTTAAATGGGCAAAAATCCTTAAAGCATAATAATACTAGGAAATAACAAGCTATACTAGCCAACAGTAAATTGCTTGTTATTGACATACAGTAGCTCTTCTAATGTTTTAACATTTGCTTATAGCAGTGGTTCTTAAACTTTTTTTCCCCTCATGACCTCATTCTGCCTGTTTTGTTTCTCTGAGACCCAGAATCGCCATGGCACTCATTGGGTAATGTGGGTGGTCTCCCTTGGAGAATTGCCGACACAGGTCGTAGCGGAGCAATGACATTTGCTCCAGCTGACCGCAGCAACTCATCACAAGATACTACGCAAGTCTGTACACGACTCTTTCCCACTGAGCCTATTGTGAATCACGACTCTGCATGACCCACAACACTTGACCCAAAATGGGTTATGACCCATAGTTTAACACCATATGGTTTAAAGAACTACATTCTTTCAAATTATTTAATTTTACTACATAGCTATTTTACAAAATATACATATTTTCATTTTTCATTCTCTTTTTTGTATTGTGTCATTATTCTGAACATTGCTTTACACACTTATGTACCTCAGCCTTTAACCAAAGTGGCCCTTTAGGGTTGAGTAAGCACCATACTTTAAACTTTGTACTGTACAGCACTGAACTCTACATGGTTACTTTAAAGAATTAAGGGTGCTCCTACTGTACTGTTTATTTCTTACTGTATGTGTCTTGTCCTCCTACCATTGTTGCCAAGTTGGGAACTTGTCGTCTCCTTTCCAAACATCTTTCTCCAAATAATCTAAACAGTTTACAAAACGTTGATCATAAAGAAAGATAGCATCATTATTCCAATAGCTACTGTGAAAGTTTGAAACTGATCAAAAAAGGCTGACCAATAGGCATACTAAAACATGACTTAAAGAATACGTAACGGTTTCTACGTGATCTAGTATTGTTGATTAATCTGTTACTGTATACCTACTGTGTCATGTTGAACAATGGCTGTTCTGTTCATGTTAAGCCACCTCATCAGGCAGAACACCAGTTGTCGTGTTTCACTTTAGCTCGAACATAGAAAGGTGATGGCTATCTTGTTTCTGCAGTTTTGCCCACCTATGAGCTATGATACTCTATGCACAGCCAAATACCAGTGAGGCAGTCAATCGTAGAAAGTTAATATTAAATTCATTTTATCATTTTATTAAATTAATTTTATTATTTAGCATAGTTTACGTAGCTATATAAAACTAACATTCTGTTCTATGTAGATAATGTAAGGTTTTGTTTTATCCCCTATAACCTAGTATGTTAACAGAACATTCTTAACACTCTAATATAATTCTGATGCAACAACAGATTAAGTTAACTTAAAAAATAGATTGTTTGCAAATGGAAAGATACAGAGGCATACATTTTTCTGACTGAAGATACTGAAACTTGAATCATCACAAGTGTGAAATTACTGCTGTGTGTGATAAGGGCTTTTTCCCTCATTTTTGTCTTCATTTCCATGAAGTGTTTTTTTTGCTGAATTTCGCTAAACATTAAAAACAAAGATACTTGAACGGTATAATTTTTTTGTGTGTACACAACAAAGTTCGAATTTAACCTTTTACAATAGCTACAGAAATTCAGAAACATCAAAAGAACACAGCCAAACCCAGACATCTGTAGTTTTCTCTGTTTTGTCTTTACAGATGCCGTATGGGCAATTGTGGCAGCTGCTGTCTTGTTTCTGCCTTATTTGTGTGTTCAGCTGAGCCCCAGCCTAGGCAGCAGTGTCCTTATTTTTATAGTCTCCAGGTGATTGTGTACTAGGAAACAACAGCTGTCTTGACTGTTCTATTTATCTTCTTTTAACAATTCCTAGTTGCAGTAGGTATTCAACCTCTGATACACTCAGAAATAACTTTTGGAATATAGCTGGAAAAATTATATATTTAAATGTTTTTAAATACTAGTATGATATATACAAACCTCCTATGATGGAAAACAATTTTTGGACGCCGTTTTCCCTTGCCCGGACGCGGGTCACCGGGGCCCCACTCTGGAGCCAGGCCTGGAGGTGGGGCTCGATGGCAAGCGCCTGGTGGCCGGGCCTGCACCCATGGGGCTCGGCTGGGCACAGCCCGAAGAGGCAACGTGGGTCCCCCTTCCCATGGGCTCACCACCTATGGGAGGAGCCAAGGAGGTCGGGTGCAGTGTGAGTTTAGTGGTGGCCGAAGGCGGGGACCTTGGCGGTCCGATCCTCGGCTACAGAAGCTGGCTCTTGGGACGTGGAATGTCACCTCTCTGAAGGGGAAGGAGCCTGAGCTAGTGCGCGAAGTTGAGAGGTTCCGGCTAGATATAGTCGGACTCACCTCGACGCACAGCTTGGACTCTGGAACCAATCTCCTTGAGAGGGGCTGGACTCTGTACCACTCTGGAGTTGCCCCCGGTGAGAGGCGCCGAGCGGGTGTGGGTATACTTATTGCCCCCCGACTTGGAGTCTGTACATTGGGGTTTACCCCGGTGGACGAGAGAGTAGCCTCCCTTCGCCTTCGGGTGGGGGGACGGGTCCTAACTGTTGTTTGTGCGTATGCACCGAACAGCAGTTCGGAGTACCCACCCTTTTTTGGAGTCCCTGGAGGGGGTGCTAAAGGGCATACCTTCTGGGGACTCCCTCGTTCTGCTGGGAGACTTCAATGCTCACGTGGGCAATGATAGTGAGACCTGGAAGGGCGTGATTGGGAGGAATGGCCCCCCCGATCTGAACCCGAGCGGTGTTTTGTTATTGGACTTCTGTGCTCGTCACGGATTGTCCATAACGAACACCATGTTCAAGCATAGGGGTGTTCATATGTGCACGTGGCACCAGGACACCCTAGGGCTCAATTCGATGATCGACTTTATGGTCGTGTCGTCGGACTTGCGGCCACATGTCTTGGACACTCGGGTGAAGAGAGGGGCGGAGCTGTCAATTGATCACCACCTGGTGGTGAGTTGGCTTCGATGGTGGGGGAGGATGCCGGTCAGGCGTGGTAGGCCCAAACGTGTTGTGAGGGTCTGCTGGGAACGTCTGGCAGAGCCCCCTGTCAGAAGTAGCTTCAACTCCCACCTCCGGCAGAACTTCGACCACATCCCAAGGGAGGTGGGGGACATTGAGTCCGAATGGGCCATGTTCCATGCCTCTATTGTTGAGGCAGCTGACCGGAGCTGTGGCCGTAAGGTGGTTGGTGCCTGTCGTGGCGGCAATCCCCGAACCCGTTGGTGGACACCGGCGGTGAAGGATACCGTCAAGCTGAAGAAGGAGTCCTACCGGTCCTTTTTGTCCTGTGGGACCCTGGAGGCAGCTGATAGGTACCGGCAGGCCAAGTGGAATGCGGCTTTGGTGGTTGCTGAGGCAAAAACTCGGGCGTGGGAGGAGTTTGGGGAGGCCATGGAGAACGACTTTTGGACGGCTTCGAGGAGATTCTGGTCCACCGTCCGGCGTCTCAGGATGGGGAAGCAGTGCAGTGTCAACACTGTATATGGTGGGGATGGTGCGCTGCTGACCTCGACTCGGGACGTTGTGGGTCGGTGGGGGAAGTACTTCGAAGACCTACTCAATCCCATTAACATGCCTTCCAATGAGGAAGCAGAGCCTGGGGACTCAGAGGTGGGCTCCCCCATCTCTGGGACTGAGGTTACCGAGGTGGTCAAAAAACTCCTTGGTGGCAGGGCCCCGGGGGTGGATGAGATACGCCCGGAGTTCCTCAAGGCTCTGGATGTTGTAGGACTGTCTTGGTTGACACGCCTCTGCAACATTGCATGGACATCAGGGACAGTGCCTCTGAATTGGCAGACTGGGGTGGTGGTCCCCCTCTTTAAGAAGGGGGATCGGATGGTGTGTTCCAACTACAGAGGGATCACACTCCTCAGCCTCCCTGGAAAAGTCTATTCAGGGGTCCTGGAGAGGAGGGTTCGTCGGATAGTCGAGCCTCGGATTCAGGAGGAACAGTGTGGTTTTCGTCCTGGTCGCGGAACAGTGGACAAGCTCTATACCCTTAGCAGGGTCCTGGAGGGTGCATGGGAGTTTGCCCAACCAGTCTACATGTGTTTTGTGGACTTGGAAAAGGCATTCGACCATGTCCCTCGGGGAATCCTGTGGGGGGTACTCCGGGAGTATGGGGTACCGGACCCCCTGATAAGGGCTGTTCGGTCCCTGTACGATCGTTGCCAGAGCCTGGTCCGCATTGCCGGCAGTAAGTCGAACCCGTTTCCAGTGAGAGTTGGACTCCGCCAGGGCTGCCCTTTGTCACCGATTCTGTTCATAACTTTTATGGACAGAATTTCTAGGCGCAGCCAGGGCGTTGAGGGGGTCCGGTTTGGTGGGCTCAGGATTGGGTCACTGCTTTTTGCAGATGATGTTGTCCTGTTTGCTTCATCAGGCCGTGACCTTCAGCTTTCTCTGGATCGGTTCGCAGCCGAGTGTGAAGCGGCTGGGATGAGAATCAGCACCTCCAAATCCGAGACCATGGTCCTCAGCCGGAAAAGGGTGGAGTGCCCTCTCACGGTTGGTAGCAAGATCCTGCCCCAAGTGGAGGAGTTCAAGTATCTCGGGGTCTTGTTCACGAGTGAGGGAAGAATGGAGCGTGAGATCGACAGGCGGATCGGTGCGGCATACGCAGTAATGCGGGCGCTGCATCGGTCTGTCTTGGTGAAAAAGGAGCTGAGCTGCAAGGCGAAGCTCTCAATTTACCAGTCGATCTATGTTTCTACCCTCACCTATGGTCATGAGCTATGGGTAGTGACAGAAAGAACGAGATCACGAATACAAGCGGCTGAAATGAGTTTCCTCCGCAGGGTGTCTGGGCTCTCCCTTAAAGATTGGGTGAGAAGCTCAGTCATCCAGGAGGGGCTCAGAGTAGAGCCGCTGCTCCTCCGCATCGAGAGGAGTCAGATGAGGTGGCTCGGGCATCTGATCAGGATGCCTCCCTGGTGAGGTGTTCCGGGCACGTCTAACTGGGAGGAGGCCCCGGGGAAGACCCAGGACACGCTGGAGGGACTATGTCTCTCGACTGGCCTGGGAACGCCTTGGGATTCTCCCGGAAGAGCTAGAAGAAGTGGCCAGGGAGAGGGAAGTCTGGGCATCTCTGCTCAAGCTGCTGCCCCCGCGACCCGACCTCAGATAAGCGGGAGACAATGGATGGATGGATGGATGATGAGACTGAAGTATACAGTCTGTGGTTGTCACTACTGCTTTTCAGTACTTCAGATCTTCCTTATTCTCAATTTTTTTTTTTTGAGGAGAGTAAAGATTTATGCTAAAATGTCAGTTGAAAGGAAATATATGTATCCAGGTAAAATCCTTCCTAATATTACAATTCTGTTGGGACTATCGTGGTAACTCATGACTTCTTTATGCCAGGTTACCATTTTACTTATGTCAAGTCACAAGTGATTAGAACTCTCAACCGATTCTGGTTAGAGCTTCTTAACAGTGACACTATATTTACCTGTAGTTTCCTTCAAAAGGCTTTGAATTTTTTCTGAATTATATCTTCACATTTTTTAATTCTTGCCCTTCAGACACAGAAGAAAATGTATGCGACGCTACTTTCTCTTGTTTTCTTCTTGTGCAAGCTGAGCTCTATGCAAGAATATAAATTCTCCATGGAGTGACAGGCTTCCACTAAGTGTACAATGTTGTTTGAAGTATGCCACTGTAATCTGTGAAGTTTATTTCAAACCCATTATTTTATAGCTCATACCACACAATCAATTGTCAAAGAAACGGACAGAGGTTAGTGAAGGATACACACTGGCTGGCCATTTTAAAAGTGCTGATGTCTGCTTGACCAATATGGTCAGAGCCACAGTCTGTAGAAGCCATAAATGATGAGAACAGGTGAAGATGTTATTTTGGCACAGTCTAGAAATAATATAGACAGCCCTATGGCAGTTGCCCATATCTGACAAGAATTCTATGCATATGTAAATATGTGAGTTTTTATAATGACAAGCATCCATCATGAAGTCAGAAGCCATCTTCATGCCACTGGACATTCCTGCCGGGTGGGCGTATGGTAGTCAACATTTCTCAACTTGAAGAACCAGATGTGATGTCTGTATTGTTCCCTGGCTTCTTTCCGGCCTGGATATTCATATATAAATGAATTATACATGATACAGTATTTTTTGAGAATGGAAGTTACCTTTTAAACCAAGTTAAATACATATATCTCTTTTTGTACCAGATTTCTCTTGTCTGATTATTTCCACCATGGTTACAAAAGAGATGGGTGTATTGCTCCAGTCTGTTTTGCATGAATGAAGAGTATAAACCCAGGGAGCAAGTGCCCCCTGCTGGATACAATAAGTTACTAGCAACTTTAGGATTGTTGCAGGAAACCTGCAATACTTTGGTGTCCTCTTCCTTTCCTGCACTCTCTTCTATTCCTATTCATCCATTCTTTTTACCTCTTTAACCACTTCAATGGATGCTTCCATTTATTCGGCATATTATTGTATCCCTGTTAAGGTTGGTTTACTCCATGTGATTTTATGAGTTCACAAAAGGTTGGAGGCCTTTGAAACAATCTCACCAAAACAGCATGGTTAGACCAATGAATGAGACTCATTGCAGACTTGCAATTTGACAATGGGAAAAAATATGCAGTATTTCACTATTAATATGTTTTCACAATAGGTTACATATAATTAAGCTTACTATTACGTATTTACTTCATTGACATCTGTGACTAGAGGATTACAGGTCATAAAATAGAGGCAAATGAAGGTCACACAGTATGGAACAGGCAGGCAGTGTGGTGTAGTTGTTAAGGCTTTGGACTTCAAACCCTGTGACTGTGGGTGCAAAAAATATAAACTCTACAACAGTAAAAAAATTGTGGCCCTCAGTTTTAAATCTGTGGCAGTTATTTTGGTAGACCTCAGTATTATTAAGCAAGCTTGCCACATACTGTAAGTGACAGTCCATGTTTTAATTTATGTTAGTTGTATCCTAAACAGATATAAAGCTCCTAACATATAAGATTCTGTGGAATTTTTTTTTTTGTTGGAAATATTCCATACACATACCCCTTTATTTTGGTGCTATGGTTTTATAATCATTTTTTATACCATATGATAGATTATAGAACTGTAGTCAAAAAACAATGATATTGGGTCTTCTCTTAACATGTAATGTTAGATGCCTTATAATTGCTTAGACAGCCATTCATTACTGAAACTATACATTAAAAGCAAAGAATATCATAAGGATAAAGAAAACAAATGTTGCTTATATCAATTAATATAATTGACGGCTAGACTATTTAATCCACATGCACAATCTATAAGCATTGTAACATCAAAATCATGAGGAAATGTTTATTTTTTTAAATGCTATATGTACTATTAAAACAGAAGTTTTCTCTGACCTCAGTTAAATTGCAATGGAAGTAGCCTCAAAGTTTCCATGATAGTAACAAGTGTGAGATAACAGTGCTTCACTTCTTCACGTAAAGCCCATATCCTTGAAACATTTATTTGCTGTTTACCCCCTTACAAAATGTAATAACATTTTAATAACATGTTCCTCACTTAAGCTTTTTTAATAAATGCTTGTGAGTGCTGCACTTCTGTTTTTAGCTTTTACAAAGCCATTAAAATGGCCTCTGTACCCATAACAAGTAGATTGTGAGTAAATGGTCCCTCTTTGTTTGCTAGTTCAATTGTAAGAGTGCTGTTTATTAGCAGTACTGGATCTTCCATCTTTCTTGACCCCTATTATTATTACTGATGTGTAAAAATAAAAAATAAAAGATTAAATACATATTAACATTGATAATAGCTTTTTATAAACAGTATCTTGTGTGCAAAAAGGGATTATTTTCTCTTTCCAAAATTATGTGTATTTTATCATAAGTTCTGTTTGTACTTTCCAAGCTTAGACATGCTGTAAGTGAGGGGATGAACAGATGAGAAATAGATCATTCTGGTGGAAGATTAAAATTACACACATTATTTTAAATACCAAGTGTAGGTCAGATGCTAGGTTGGAGTTGAGGGAACTGGTCAAATGGCAGTCCAGTTAACAACATTATGATTAAAAATATATATATGGTGTCTATTAGGTATTGTACCTGAAAGAACCAGAAGAATACTGCAGGAACATCTGTAGAGGAGCGATTATTTTATTATATTATTATTTTTATTGAATTATTACTTTATTATAAGTATTTTATTAATTATTTATTTTATTATTTTATACTAATCTACTCAGGTGGTGAACCAGCTGAGGGGAGGAAAGGCTGCAGGGATCTGTGGTATCCGGGGTGAACTTCTCCAGGCTGATAGTAAGGCTGTCCTCCTGGCATTGCAAGCAATCTTTGCTCCCATTAGGTAGACTGTCATCATCCCAACTGACCGGAAAACAGGACTTGTTGTCCCTATCTGGAAAGGGAAGGGTGATCGCCTGGATTGCAGCAACTACAGGGGGATAACACTGCTCTCGGTGTCAGGTAAGATCCTTGCTAGGGTTGTCCTCAATAGGATCCGTGATCACTTGGTCACCCACCAGCGACCGGAACTGTCTGGTTTTACGCCTAAGAAGTCTACCATCAACCACATCCTGGCACTGAGGGTTCTCATGGAGTGTAAACGCGAATATCAGCAGAGTTTCTTTGCAGTCTTTGTCGATTTTCATAAAGCGTTTGAGCTGCCCTGTGGGACATCCTGAGGGTTCACGGGATCCCCTCGAGGTTGCTGGATATCATTCCCGGCCTATACACTGGTACTGTGGAGGCAGAACCTCTGTGTTTTTCCCAGTTGATTCTGGGGTTCATCAGGGGTGTGTTCTTGCTTCTACTCTGTTCAATGCTTGTATGGACTGGGTGTTGGGCAAGGTTGTGGGGTCCTGCAACTGTGGGGCATCTGTTGGTGAAGAAAGATTCACTGATCTTGACTTGGCTGACAATGCTGTGATCTTCACAGAGTCAATAGAGGCTCTGATCGGGGTGCTCGAGTGACTGAGCGAGGAGTCTGTGTCTGGGCTTGCGAGTGTCCTGGATAAAAACCAAGATCCTGTCCTTTAATGACCTCTTGGGTACAGCCATCAGCAGTGTGTCTGTCTGCGGAGAGAGTGTCGATCTTGTCGAGAGGTTTACTTACCTTGGCAGTGACATTCATGTCTCTGGTGACTCTTTCTATGAAAGGGGTGTGTGGAGCTCCCGATATCTATGCAAAAGGACAAAGGTCCAAGTCTTAAGAGTCCTGGTGCTTCCTGTCTTGCTATATGGTTGCGAGACATGGACGCTATCCAGTGACCTGAGACGAAGACTGGACTCTTTTGGTACTGTGTCTCTCCAGAAAATCCTTGGGTACCATTGGTTTAACTTTGTGTTGAATGAGCGGTTGCTCATGGAGTCCCGAATGAGGCACATTGCCTGCATTGTGAGGAAGCATCAGTTACGGCACTACGGCCATGTGGCACATTTCCCAGCGAGTGTAAGATCGTCATTGTTGGGGACCCAAGTGGCTCTACCAGGCCAAGGGGTCGCCCACGTAACACCTGGCTGCGGCAGATAGAGGGTCATTTCTGGAGGGTGGGACTGGACTGCATGTCTGCCTAGGGGTTGCCAACTGGGATCCCGAGTTGTTTCGTCGTGTAGTGGGTGCGGCAACACACTGTACCAGTGCATGCTCCCCGACTTGACTTGACTTTGCTGTACATTCAGTAGTAACAATAATCCTGTCTTTAACTGACTCAGTGTTTGCATCACACCCCACATTGTTTTACTGCCCCTTTCTGTTTTATGGCAAAACAACACCCATATATACCCAGCAGTTTTTGCATCTAACCATAGCAAGTTAAAATGCTAGTGTTATCCAAAACAGTGTCAGTGCTAGATACAATCAAGTGGTATGAATTCCATTTATTCAAAGTCTTTACTTTTTATTTTTGCCTATAAGGAAAATGGGACTTTTCTTTGGTTATATATATAGTATGTCATGAAAAATGTACTACATGAAATCATACATTAAGTCATTCTAAATAGTATAAACTAAAGTCTTTTCAAGATCCCTACTATGTACTCCTGTGGTGGGCTTAATGGCCTGTTCTCAAAATTTGTGTCATCTTCTGAGGTGGATTAATGGAGGGATAGTGGAGCCCTTTGACATGACCTAACAGAACCAATGTGTGTTTGTTACCTGGAAAGAATTCATGTTCTGATCATATCGGAGACACCAAAGGTTTGCCAATTTCTTGTAATTATTTACCTCCAGCATGAAAAAGAAAAAAGAATATACACTGACCTCGACACAATTGGGTGTGACATACAGTTTTAATTTCACATTTTTCTAATGCATTTATTATTCAATTGGAAGCAAGCAGGGTTGTGGAGTCATTGAAAAAACCTGACTGACCCTTACTCCAAAATTGTTAAAAAAGTTCAACTCCAACTGTACCTTCAGTAAATGCTAAGTTTCTAACTATATAACATTTATAGGAAACACTATGACTCCGATTGGTTAATAAATTATTAATTTGTGGTATTGTAAAATATGATTTACACACGTGTTTGGTAAATTAGGGAACTACTATATGTAAATATACATTACAGGTTTTCAACCACACTGGGATCAACATTATACAGTTTAGAATATCCTGACTAGAGCTGCTGATTAACTGTACAGACTGCATCTCTGTTGTTAGTCATTAGCACTAAAACATAAGTAACATGATAGAATTGAATACTAACCCTCACCTATTCTGTTTCTCTTCTCGGTACTGAAATGTGGCACTTGGTGCCACGGCCCACCTGCCAAGTTGTTTTGCCTGCCTAAGGTAAAGTCATCCCTGATGGAGGATCTCAGGAATCGTGAGAAAGAGGGGTCCTTTCATTGGATTGGCTGGTCCAACACTGTTTCAGCTGTGGAATGGCCAAATGGGGGACGCAGCTTGATGGATGAGGTCTCCAGGAGTCTAAAATGATCCAAATCTTATTATGTGATATCATCTACTGTTAAATTCTGCTCCGTACTTCTAAAAAATTTTTAATTTTTTATTGAGGATTTGTTCTGTTCTGTGTATTGTATTGTATTGACCCCCTTCTTTTGACACCCACTGCACGCCCAACCTACCTGGAAAGGGGTCTCTCTTTGAACGGCCTTTCCCAAGGTTTCTTCCATTTTTCCCTACTAGGTTTTTTTTGGGAGTTTTTCCTTGTCTTCTTAGAGAGTCACGGCTGGGGGGCTGTCAAGAGGCAGGGCCTGTTAAAGCCCATTGTGACATTCACAGAGTTGTCCTGAAGCCACTGCTTTGATATCTTGGCTGTGTCCTTAGGGTCGTTGTCCTGCTGAAAGATGAACCGTTGCCCCAGTCTGAGGTAAAGAGCGCTCTGGAGCAGGTTTTCATCCAGGATGTCTTTGTACATTGCTGCAGTCATCTTTCCCTTTATCCTGACTAGTCTCCCAGTCCCTGCCGCTGAAAAACATCCCCACAGCATGATGCTGCCACCACCATGCTTCACTGTAGGGATGGTATTGGCCTGGTGATGAGCGGTGTCTAGTTTCCTCCAAACGTGATGCCTGGCATTCACACCAAAGAGTTCAATCTTTGTCTCATCAGACCAGAGAATTTTCTTTCTCATGGTCTGAGAGTCCTTCAGGTGCCTTTTGGCAAACTCCAGGCGGGCTGCCATGTGCCTTTTACTAAGGAGTGGCTTCCATCTGGCCACTCTACCATACAGGCCTGATTGGTGGATTGCTGCAGAGACGGTTGTCCTTCTGGAAGGTTCTCCTCTCTCCACAGAGGACCTCTGGAGCTCTGACAGAGTGACCATCAGGTTCTTGGTCAACCTCCCTGACTAAGGCCCTTCTCCCCCGATCGCTCAGTTTAAATGGAAGAGTGCTGGTCGTTTCGAACTTCTTCCACTTACGGATGATGGAGGCCACTGTGCTCATTGGGACCTTCAAAGCAGCAGAAATTTTTCTGTAACCTTCCCCAGATTTGTGCCTCAAGACAATCCTGTCTCGGAAGTCTACAGACAATTCCTTTGACTTCATGCTTGGTTTGTGCTCTGACATGAACTGTCAACTGCGGGACCTTATATAGACAGGTGTGTGCCTTTCCAAATCATGTCCAATCAACTGAATTTACCACAGGTGGACTCCAATTAAGCTGTAGAAACATCTGAAGGATGATCAGGGGAAACAGGATGCACCTGAGCTCAATTCTGAGCTTCATGGCAAAGGCTGTGAATACTTATGTACTGTACATGTGCTTTCTCAATTTTTTTATATTTAATAAATTTGCAAAAATCTCAAGTAGTTTTTTCACGTTGTCATTATGGGGTGTTGTGTGTAGAATTCTGAGGAAAAAAATGAATTTAATCCATTTTGGAATAAGGCTGTAACATAACAAAATGTGGAAAAAGTGATGCGCTGTGAATACTTTCCGGATGCACTGTAGCTGTGAGTACCTTTTACCTCACAAGTTGCCAATAATTAGAGGTCAAAATTGAGAAATGTGACATAACAAATTGCCTGTAATGTGCCGTAATTGTCCAGTGAAAAAATGTTATTACTTTAAATAGTATCAAAAACAATTACATTAGTAAAAGTTGTATCTATATATTAAAAATCCAGTTATCATCATAAAACCTTTTTATTATTTTATTTCAAAGAACAATATTGAGAAAGTGAAGAAAAAGGAGGCAAATGTGCAAAGGTCATTCAACCTTGCCAGATTAGTAGAGTAAATAAGATGGTGAAGTTAGACAAATGTAGTAGGTTTTCATTGGTTTTATATTAACCCTTTAACCGCCAACTCCCTAAATATTCCCCAAGCCAGGCGAAATCTGAACAATTTTTGTTTTTTTACTTTTTTACATTTTTTTTACATTTTTTACATTTATTCAAGCAGTATTGACCACTAAATGTTGTGCAAGTTGCCAGTGTATACACGAAATCTATAAATGTAACCTGAATTCTCAGCTAAGCAAAACATCTTGATACCAAACTGTGCCCTTTTCAATGGTAGATACTGTCGAAACTGTAAGCGGCCCTTCCACGACAATAAACTTTCATCAACTGCAACTGACGGTCCTGGCATGTAGGGCAACTGAAATGCTTCAAATAAATGATCAATCAAAGGACGTAGCTTGAACAAGCGGTCGCGGTTTGGATCTTTCTTATCTGGCTCGTTTCTGTTGTCATTCAAATGAAAGAATTTCAGCAGCAAAGAGAATCAGTTACGTGTCATGACAGCTGCAAAAATATGTGTTGCATACATAGGATCTGTAGACCAGTACATCTCAATATCTGGTTTTCTGATTATTCCCATCAACATCAAAATCCCAATGAATTTTTTCATTTCGTTTTCATCAGTGTCAAACCAAGCACGAACACGGGAATGTGGAGGTAAATTGGGATTTTTCTCAATAAACTGTGCTGCATACAGATTTGTCTGATGAACAAAATGTCTAATCAAATCAGGTGACACAAACAGCTCATAAAACTGCTCAGCAGTGTAATTGTTTACATCAACAATAAAGCCACACGTTCCCTCAAACGAATGCAGAAAAGGTAGTTCACCTCGGGCAGCAGCCCAGCTGAGATGCTGGGGATACACCCACTCAGCGCCGTCATCCGATGCGTCTTCATTCACAATATCATGCAGCGCACGTTGCTGCTCATCACTGTCACTAAAATCTTCTTCAGAACTGCTACAATCATGATCAGAACTGTCCAAAATCGCCTGCAAAGCCTCACTTGAAGTCAGTTTACGTTTCGCCATATTCACAGCTGTTACATGCGAATCACGTCACATGACCGGCCAAAACAAACACAGACTTGTCGAAATACAACGTAGTAATAATACCCACGCCAAACCGTCAGTTATACTACTTGCCAGGCATTCATATAACCACAGGCAAATGTGCCGGATAATTCCGGCAGTATGGCGTTAGCATTAAAACAGCGGTGCCGGATATATCCGGCAGAGGGCGGTGAAGGGGTTAAACTGGAAAGAATTTGAATTATCCAAAATAGAATTAATGCTCCCTACACAAACAAAATTGTGTTTCAGGTTGACGCAAGATGAGCTCCCCAGTAGCATTAAGTAAGAAAAAAAAAGAAATTGTGTTAAACTTGCATCAAGACACGTGTCCCTATATCACCTTGCTGGCAAAAGCTTTGTGTAACTTGCTCAACATGTTTTAGGTAGAGCTATAAATGCAGCTGATTTGTTCTGAGCAGAGGTTAGGAAAACAAACTGGAATTCTGGCTCTGCCAAAAAATAGCTCTCGCCAGGGTTTCTGACCCCTATTCCATATGTCTGGAATCAAGCAGTTGAAAGCCAACAAAACTATGAGCAGAGAAATTTAAAAAAGAAAATTACTTTGTTTTGGGTACCAGCATGAAGTATTTAAGTTAAGGTGGACTGTGTTATACAAAGGCATAATTCAACAGTAAAGTAAGGAGACCTTAACCTGAAGGTTTGCAGAATTTTGGAGACCACCTTGCCAAGCAAAATTGTAAAGAGATCAGAAACATCCAACAAAAAAATAATAGTAGCCACAACCAAGCTGCATATCATGAAGTTTGTGAAATGTCAAGTCTATATATATATATATATATATATATATATATATATATATATATATATATATATATATACATACATTGTGGCACGCAGCTGGGGGTGGTACCCAGCCGGGACGCCCAAGAGTCACACCTCCTCCAGACCACGAGGGGGCGTCCGCCCTGGTTGTGTTGGGGACCACGGGTACAGGGCTGTGAAGCCCAACCCTGTAGGGGCCCGTGGTCACCGCCAGGGGGTGATCCAATGCCTGGAGAACCCTGGACCTCAGTACTTTCGCCACACCAGGAAGTGCTGGGGGGAAGAGGAACAGGGACACCCGGAGTGCTTCCGGGGATACATCCAGCACTTCCACCACACTGGGGCGTGTTGGTGGAAGATTGCCGGAGCACACCTGGAGTACATCCAGGGGATAATAAAAGGGACTGCCTCCCTTCATTCAGGGCTGGAGTCGGGTGGAAGAGGACGAGGTCTGGGAGAGGAAAGAGGCAGCCTGAAGAAAGGAAAGGCAGACTGTGGTGTTGGCCTGGACTGTTGGTGTGATTGGTGTTGTGGCACTGGGTTTGTGCACTTTATTATAATAATTAAACGTGTGTTGGACTTTAAAATGGTGTCCGCCTGTCCGTGTCCGGGCTGCTTCCCACAACATATAAAAAATCTACATAAAACATCTGTATGTCTGTCTGTCCACTTTTCACAAGAGAACTACCTAATGGATTTAGATCGGGTTTTTTTCTATAATTTGTTTGAACATTCCGGTTGATTTTGCAACTTCTCTCATTACGCTAAGAATTATAGTTTGCTTGCAGGAGTGATATATTCGCGCTAATCCAAGACAGATGCTGTGGGCTGAAGGACGGGGGAAGCATGACGTCAGGAGTATGGTGTCGGGCAGGGCCCTCTTCGCTGTCTTGTTTCACTACTACGCGTGTGTAGCCGTGGGAGATGGTGAGTTTGATATATGTACAAATTTCATGTTTGTGAATTGGGATTTATAGAATAAAACTTTAACATATTAAAAACATTACGAGAGGCACAGACTTGACTCAGCCAATGAAACATCAAAATTTCTGATGCTCATTGAAGAGAAAGATTTTTAGATTTGCATAATAAAGTATATGGAGATGTGACAGACTTAATCATGGGAGAGACACAGTTTTGAAAGTCTAGGATCTTCCCCCACCTTCCCAGGTGTGGCGGAAGTGCAGAGCTCCCGGGCTTTAGGAGACTTGCGGCGTCCCCTGGCGGCAGCCACAGGCCCCAACGGGTTTGTGACTCCTTGCTCCATCCCCGTGGTCCCCTGCTTATCCAGGGTGGTTGTCCTCTCGCGGCCCGGGGGACGTATTGACTGCCTCCCCGTCCTTCCAGGCATCCTGGCAGGGTCTGGCCCCCAGCCTCCTGTGACAACGGTGAAGAGGATGTAAACCAGAAGACCACTAATTATTAATGAATAATTAAAAATGTGAATTTTTCACCAATTTAATTGCAATACTTTTTTATACACGTTACTCATCCCACATAGCAATATATGGAATGGGGTAAGAAACATATAAAAAGCTTTTCATTGTATTTCAATCATGCATTATATCTCAGAGACATAGCACTGGTATGATGCGTGCACTTCAAGCATGTATTTTTCTTTAGATACATTTTTTCTTTGTGTTTATGAAAGTGTTTCTGAAGGTTTTGTGGAGAATTGATATATATTCATCTGTGATATAAAAGTTTTTAGGTTTAATATTTTAAGTTTTTTTTATTATGTTCTGCTGGTTGCACCAACACCATTTTTTCATAATGGAGCTCCATTTTTTTCATAATGGGTTCATTGCCTAGATGTGATGGTCGGTTTCTAGGGTCGTGTTCTCAGAAGTTGCACATCGATTCATCATTCATGTATCTATATAAAGAGTGACATCAAACTGAGTGCAATTTCCAAGACTATTCTAAAAGAAACAGCCTCTCAAAATACTTTGCACTGAAATCTCGATTTTTGATCTCCTGCATAGTTTTTGACATCGATTCCTGCTCTTTATTTTGGTTTAATTGTAAGTATATTGTGACTTTTCTGGTATTAACCCTTGTTTTCCTTTTAAACAGTATTTATTTCCTATTCTGTTCTAAAATCTTAGCACCATTATGGCCTGCTGTTTACTTCTAAATGTGGCAGAACAAGCACATAATCCGTCCAAAGCATAATTTACTATTTCTGACAGAAATGTTGGTAAAGAAAGTGTCACCTTAATTATTCAGAGTATCCAGGAATTTGAACAGAAAAGAAATGTCCTGTGGTAAAAGCAACAGATGACCAAAGTCCGCCTCAGGCTTTATCACCATGTCAAATGAGAACACTGTCTTAGTGTTGACCTCCTGTCATTCTAATTGTTGATTAGTGACTTCTCAAAGAACTTATTAAAATTAAAGCAAGGAATCATTTTCATTTTGAAATAGAGAAGAGGATAGGAGGTCCCAAAATAAGTAAGAGGAAATAGTATCAAATTCTAGTATATTTTTCTACTTTCTTATAAGAAACAGCATCTTTATGTTCTGCTGTGGTTATAGGGGCATTAAATACTAACCTCCTGTTAGAGTGGTGCAAGGCAACAAGGTTATATGGTGAAACGTATGGGAGAACAATTGAGAATAAACATTAGAAAAATATATTTGTTACTGTATACAACAATACGCCATGTTAGTCTTTATAGGCCTATAAGGTCATTATTATCACATATACAGACTACAATGAAATGTGCTCTGAGTGTGCTAATCAACATGCAACCTGTTGCCAACTTCTGGTGCCCTGATAAGTAAGCAAAACTACCTTACCTTGAAACCTGAAAACAATTCACTTCCTTACCTGAAACATGTCATAACATGCTTGTTATAACAGATACAATAACAGAGAAACAATTATGTGAGATTTTTTAAAATTTTTATAAAGCCTCAAAACCAACGGCTTTCTTAATTCTTTTTTAATTCTTTTGCATTTATATAGCGCTTTTCTCATTACTCAAAGCGCTCAGCAATTGCAGGTTAAGGGCCTTGCTGAAGGGCCCAACAGAGCAGAGTACCTTTTTGGCATTTACGGGATTCGAACCGGCAACCTTCTGATTGCCAGGGCATATCCCTAGCCTCAGAGCCACCACTCCGTCCTTTCTTAACTTAGTGCCAGATAAATAATAATGGACTTGCACACTGACAATTTCAAACTCAGCTTATTAGCTTATTGGTGTCAGAATACATTATTCTCAATTTTCTCAAATGCTGCTACATGCATTTTCTCTTCATAACACAAATCTATCACAGTTCACTAACTTGAAATTAACAAAATTATACCTAAGCAAATTGAAAACCTTTCCCAAAGTATGGCACAGTCAAAAAAGTACCCATTAAAGAGGTCATCTAGTTACGATATCAAAAAGTACCTGTCAGAGACTCAACTGATGGAGATCTGTGTGGCCACTGACTGATAATGTGGAGAATTTCTAATCCTTTTTTGCTTTTTCTGTTTGCCATTTTAATTGCTGGCCCAGTGTTTCAGTTGCCACTGTCTTTCACTTCTATATTCCAATGTTTTCTTTACTTCCTTATACGCCTGGAGTGTACAGAGGCCACTTGTGTTGTGTGGTGATTTATATATTCATCTTAAAATACATGGAATCCAATCACTTCTTGCATTTGTTAGATTCAGTAAACACTTGATTATAGAAAAGAAGGGTTTAGGATGTAAAAACTGTAAATTAGACTTCAGGTAAATTGATTTTTTCTTACTAAACACTATTGTGTTTAAGAGCTCACAATAATATACCATAATTCTAAACATGGTATATTATTAATATAGTACAATATAGGATATAAAGTATGGTATAGTGTAATTTTATTTTTTAAATAATTTTATTATACTGTGATACATGATGCAAGGCAGAAAATCTCTTAGAATCCCTTCATCTCAGCTTTGAATGATGATTTTTCCCCAAAGGTGCCTAAAAAAAGCCAACTAGTAAAATGTAAAAATGGTATCCCAATGTAAAGAAAAAGGAAGGACAACTGAAACAAAAACACTGACTCCCACCTTTCATGCACCTCCTTCATCATTTACGCCACTGTACTCTGCTTGTGTTATGATTGATGTATTGTATCTTTTGTTATTTTAGATTGCATGTTCCACTTAGCCATATCATAAGCTGTTTGTTTTGTGATAGCTGCCTATGAATAATTTCACAGAGTAGCATTGTTAAATTTGCCAGCTAATCTACTATGTCATCTGCTAGTTTAAATTAGATAATGCAGTGACAGTAGAAGCTATACATATTCACAGTTTACATACAAACATATCTCAGCAATAACACTTATATGGGGAGCTTAATGTGCTGATTATCAGAGGAAGAATTTATTGAAGTTAAATTAAAGTGTCAGTTATTAGACGGAAAGCACTTAGAAATGTTTAATTAAAAAATACTGTTCTTAATTGTTTCACTATTAGAAAATATGGATAATGAAAAAATCATGATAAGTCTGTTTGTAATATAAATTAGGAAAATAATTGGTGATCCAATAGGAGATCTTTAAAAAATCCATTGGTAATCTCTACCTAGTTTGAGCATAGCAACACTATCTGTAATCTTTGTTTCTTATACATATGCATATTCAAAAGGTAAGTCATTTATGGGAAAGCCAAGAATGTATAGAGTTAAGGATATATACTGTTAATTAATAAGTTAAAAACATTCAAATCCTAGAAGAAATTATTAATATCCATCCATCCATCCATTTTCCAACCCGCTGAATCCGAATACAGGGTCACGGGGGTCTGCTGGAGCCAATCCCAGCCAACACAGGGCACCAGGCAGGAACCAATCCCGGGCAGGGTGCCAACCCACCGCAGAATTATTAATATATTACCACTAAAAATATATATATACTGTAAAACTCAAGAATGGATTTTTTTGTAATAGAAGGAAAAAAAATGGTCAGATAAGTGGTTCCAATCTGATTTTGTCGAAGAGACTGAAGAATAACATTATAGGTCTTGACAGCTATTACGACAGGCCATCAAAGGTTGTTGAGCAAATAAGAAAAAAATACTACTGCAATGGCAAATTATCCATACCAAAGAATTCTTGTACATGAAATAGAAATTTCAATGCAACATAATAATCTGTCTTAGAGAGAGCTATGACTCAATAGTTAGCTCAAGAACACAGAATTCTGATGGGCGAAAAAGCATCTGGTTTCGTGAGGGTAACCAAAATTGGATGCACCATCAACATGAACACATTTTACCTGAAGCAAAAAATAATACATAAATTAGAGCACTGAAAGGAAACACTGAAAGAAGCAGTTGTGACAATCTAAAATGAAATGCTAATAACAGCTAAGGAGGCACACAGGCTTCCTAGGAGAGGGAGAGTAGGTCAATAATTTAAAAAAACAGCTGTTATGCAAAGATTTTGTCATAAACATTACTTAAGATTTTTTTGGATTATTATGTTTTGTTGATTTTGTCTGTTGTTCACTGGATTTAATGATATGTTAACTGGAATATATTACAAATGTAATATATTTTTACTTGAAATCAATTGATTTCTTCATAACCATGACACGTTGGTTATCGCTCAGCCTATAGCATCCAGGCCTCAAATCCCTGCCCAAGTCCTGAATATGTGAAGTTTTTGTCTGGGCCTTTTCCTCCCACATACTAAAGATGTTTATATTAGGTTAACTGGAATCCCTAAATTGGTTTCATTTAGGTGAGGAGTCCTCTGATGAACTGGCACTCGATCCAGAAATGGCTTATTTTGCGCAATGCTGAGAGGGTAGGCACTACCTCCCTGTGACTCTGATCTACATAAGCAGGTTGCAAAATAAATTGATGGATGGATGTGTTTGTAACCTTGATATTTGTGCTAAGGTATGAAAATGTTATAAGATTTGCACTTTATTGTTTTCATGTTAGTGTTGGAAATATGAGTAAGTACTCTGAGCCTGTACTCAGCAAAGAATGCCATATAAGAGTAAAGTGAATTTTGTTTTGTTAGCTAAACCTAAATGGAGTATAGCAGCAATATTTTGTTTCTTTTTCTAATATCTACTCTTCGACTTTTTTTTATCACCATTTTCTTGTCTGTTTTTCTGAATAAACAAAGATATGCTTGAATTTCTGTTCTCCACTCTATTCTGGGATGGAAGGAATCTGTGCAAATCAAAAAATAAATAGAATTTGAATCTATTGTAAAACTAACTACTTATACCATAATGCTCTCCAAGGGGATCATGTGTACAACAATGGTAGGTATGTCTACAGATGCCTTCTCAGAGAAATGCACTCAAACTTTACCTGACAATAAAACAATTCATATGATACCTCCATTTCCAAGCAACAAATTCTGCAAACAATGACATGTGTTAAGACATTAATGGTTAGAAGAGGAAAAAATATTACACACACAATTTAGCAAATGATTCAGCAGGCATCAATCCACCATATTTATTTTATACAGTGCAGTGAGCAGCAAGCACTGTAATAAAACACTTCACCAGGCTAACAATATTACAATGCACTCTTAAAATTGAACAAATCGTTTTGCTTTTTTATCTTATTGTCTGATATAAATTTGTTGATTAAAAAAAAAAGTAACAAATCGAAAAGTGTAGTAAAGTATTGTCAATAACTTGTAATTTGCCATTCATGTACTGTACCTTCAGCACCTTTCCTCTTCATCCTCTTGTGTCTGAACATCTTTTGACATGCGCTACCCCTCTCCAGCGTGTTCCGATAAAGCCTGCTTCTCAGACTGCTATTATTTTTGAGACAGCTTTTTCACCTCCTGCTCACTTTTATTCTTCCCTCTTTGAAGGCAAACCTCTCTAACCCTAACCTCTTTCAATTGCATCACCAAAGCCAGACTGACCAATCAGACCAAAGCCAAACCGGTTGCTCTGTGGAACCGGACACACAAACAGACCATAGCAAGGACATAATAAATTAAATTAATCATGCACTTCTATAACTAACAAGTGTATTTAAGAAGTATTACCACCATCTGTAAGTCAGTCATATCTTTCCAAGTACAAAGTAACTCCACAAGTAACTCTATGTTAATAAAATATAAATATACTTCTCATCTTGGACTGGCTTCATGATTTAACTTTGACACATCCTTGGCAAGTTTCTTTTTACTACTCTCTCATTATCATCAACATTTACTTCTGGCATACCACTGTGAAGATAGACACTACCAATGCAACCCGAATCTTCATCTTAAATATTCTGTCACCACCTGTATTGTTCTTTTTTTATACCTGTCTTCTGCCTTTTAGCATCTTAGTAACAAACCATTGTCAGTATGGCAAACGTGCAGCAGAACATGGAAAAGAAATATTACTTCAAATTGTCATAAGTCAGAGAGATTGTGATCTTTCATGAAATGTGAGATTATTAAAGCCATTTTGAATAATGTGGTGGCAGCAATTGTTAAAACAGTGTAAAACATGGTCTAACACATAATCAAAACCTTCTGCCATTATGAGCTTATGATAGCTCATATTAGGAATTGCCACAAGTTCTTTTTGTTATAAATTTTTTATCATCCGAATTTGGTGCATTTGCAGTATGTTGACCAAATATATTATGTATATATATATATTTTAATTTCTCTATCACTGTAATATAGTGCCCATCAGGCTCATTAGCTGCAAAAGGGATTGCCATGCCATTACCACTTAGGGGATCTTTTTGTTATAGGTGGGGGATCTTTTTGTTACAGGTGGAGTAAAACACTTCTCCAGTCAAGTCTCTTTTCAACCATACTGGTATCTGGTAGGTAAATACATCTTTTCCAGAAACAATAAATCTAGTGCCAAGGAACTACGACATGACAGCACATTTTTCTTTTGAGCTCATGCTTGTGACCTTTAACATTCCAACTTAATAACTTTAATAAACAGCCAATAATATGTGGTCTTTGTTTTCCACAGTTCATCCTCACATCTGTGAACATAAACATATTTCAATAAATATTCTACTTTACAAAAATTTACATTTACAATTTTCTAACCACATCAGTGATTGTAATATTCTGCCATCCACATTAACGCTAGAATTACCAGAGCCTATGAAAAATGTTCTATTTTGACCATTCTGGGTTTTTCAATTCGGGCTTTGTATTTTGGATTTTTGTGACTTTTAATAATAAGTCTATTATTTCCAGTTTTCAATTTGATTCTGATTTTAGAAGTTTGCATTTTAAGTTAGGCAGTGAGTGGGGTGTGTGAGGAGACAAAGCAACGTGAACACATTCATTTCAGTTTCCATACTGCAAGTGTATTAACACTAGAATTACTGGAGCCTACGAAAAAACTTGTAGTTCTGTCCCACCTTAAATCGCTTCGCACCTCTCCATCAGCATCTTTTGTCCTGTAAATGTGTTGATAAGCAGCAAGCAGCCTACTATCACATCCCCCACCGCCGCACAGTTTTCTCAGCTCAAGTCTGTTTACCTGCGTGTCAGTTGCTTAGCGTTGTATAGAGTGAGAAGTCAAGCAAAATGACACCTTTTATAAATACTATATTGTTATTTGGAACACATGCATTTCATGTGTGTTCCATGTCTACAACAATCTATGTACAGTGAACACATCGTTAAAACAGAAACGTTTTTCATGTTTTAGTAATAATTGACAAAATGTAGACATGTAGTGTTTAATTTAAGCCTAAATTCCAAATATAAAATAAACACTTTCACAAAAGATACAAATATAACAGAACAAGTGCGCTTCTATTCAAGAATATCACTGCAGAAAAAGAACCCGCGTTAGGGTGCAACATTGACACGCATTTGCTATGACAGCTTCGGTGGCGCAACGGTATCAACTGTTAACTGGTAATCAAAACTTAATGGGTTCAACCCCGGACGAGTCCCTTGTTGAGAAGTGAGCTGCTCTTATTCTTACTATTTTAGAATAACAACATACATTTGATTTCCATCTGTAACAGCTGGTGTAAATTTATGATACTTGTAAAGGTTAGCTTTGTTTTTTTTTTTTTTATTCAGTTTTATTCTCTCAGTCGTGTTCACAATCCCACCCCCCACAAACCCCCCCCTCCCCTTTCTGACACTGCTGTTTTCACATACAGTAAAGATGTGCTATAACAGAGGTGAGCTCAGATCATGATGACGGTTCTACATCGGAGCAAGAATGCACGTCGCACTTTTGCCATTGCTGTAGTTTGTATATGTACATGGGAAGCTCTGCAGTCTACTTGTGACTTTAAGCTGTAGGAAGTAAGTAAGTAAATAAATAAAGGTAAATAAGTAAATAACATTCAATCTGGCTCTTATATACAAAGTACAGCGACGGCAGCTTCCACCTTCAGCTATAGACTCTCCACTCTAGTGTTTAGATCTGGATGGTGCATGTGCCCAAAACATTAACATTTATATGTTACTTACATCTTGCCTGAAGAAGGGGCCTGAGTTGCCTATTGTAATCTTTTTAGTTAGCCACTAAAAGGTGTCATTTTGCTTGACTTTTCACTATGTTACTTACATAAAAGCCAGATCGAATGTTATTTACCTTAATTTATTTATTTTGTTACAGCCTATCAAAGACTTGCTGATCATATTTTCAAGACTCAATATATATGGTCTTTTCAGTCAGCGCAGGCGCGCGCATTCATCTCGGATGATTAGATCCAGCTAAATTAATCAACTACACGGCTGCATTTGAAAAACCGACTTATCCCGGATGAGTTTCACTGGCATTAACTCATCCAAGATGAGGCATCTGATGATTTAAGCGACGTATGGAAAATACCTCCCATGTCTGCATTTTGTCAATTATTACTAAAACATGAAAAACGTTTGTTTTAACGATGTGTTTACTGTACATAGATTGTTGTAGACACGAAACACACATGAAATGCATGTGTTCCAAATAACGATATAGTATTTATAAAAGGTGTCATTTTGCTTGACTTCTCGCTCTATACAACTCTAAGCAACTGACACGCAGGTAAACAGACTTGAGCTGAGAAAACTGTGCGGCGGTGGGGGATGAGATAGCAGGCTGCTTGCTGCTTATCGACTCATTTACAGGACAAAAGACGCTGATGGAGAGGTGCAAAGCGATTTAAGGTGGGACGGATCTACGAGTTTTTACGTAGGCTCTGGTAATTTTAGTGTTAATACACTTGCAGTATGGAAAGTGAAATGAATGTGTTCACGTTGCTTTGTCTCCTCACACACCCCACTCACTGCCTAACTTAAAATGGAAACTTCTAAAATCAGAATCAAATTGAAAACTGGAAATAATAGACTTATTATTAAAAGTCACAAAAATCCAAAATACAAAGCCCAAATTGAAAAACCCAGAATGGTCAAAATAGCACATAACTTACGAAGCAAAAAATAAACAAAAATTAGCAAAAGACGTGTACAGAAACAAATGCCACTGAAAAAAAACAATTGCCAGATGTTTATTTTTTTTGTATTGATTTTAATTAAAAAGGAATAACAATCCATACAATCAAACCAAACTTAAACCAAAATTCAACCACCAAAAGAAAGAGAGGAGAGCTTAACAAAAAAGCAAATCTTTAAAAGAAGCAAGGAAGGAAGAGTATCCTTTTCCTTGATGTAGAAGCTTACTCTAAAATGTTATTGATTAGATCCTGCCATATTTTTAAAAAGAATTCGTTTTTTTTTTTCCAATTTCAAACAGTATAGAACACCAGTAACCTATTGACTTGAAAGAGGTATGTATTCTTTGAGTTGAACAAAACATGTCTATGTGCTAGTAGTGTTGTATAAGTAATTAAAATTATTTTGTCCTTCTCCAATTTAAGCCCATCTGGGAGTACACCAAACACAGCTGTTAATGGGTTAGGAGTGATTGTGACACCAAGGCTGTGTGATAGCCATGCAAAGATTTTTGTCCATAATGTTGTTAATTGGGTGCAGACATGTGGCCCAATGAGGCTGGAGCCAGATTGCAACGTTCACAGGTTGAATCTTGCCCTGGAAACATTTTAGATAGTTTTAAATGAGATAAATGCACTTCATAGAAGATTTTAAGTTGAATGATTGAGTGCTTTAAGCATATGGAGCTAGAGTGTATTCTGTGCATGCCTTCCTTCCACTCCTTTTCTGAAATATTAAGTGAAAAATCCTTTCCCCATTGTACCCTGGGATCTTTGAAAGGAAGGTACTTTAAAATGTTTTTATAAATTGTAGACATGCTGAGTCTTCAAGACTGATCGATATTTCTTCTGGAATAGAATAGGTGGAAGGTGAGGAAAATTGGTCAAGTTCTATTTAGCAACGCTTCTAGTTTGAAAGTAGTGAAAAAATGGTGTTGATGAGAGGTTAAATTTGAAACTTAATTACTTGTAGGATGCAAAAACATTATCTATGTACAAGTCTCTAAATGTTTTAATACAGACATTTTCCAAACATTATATACTGTGTTTGTTTGAGAGGGTGGAAGAAAGAGGTTGTCATGTAGAGGTGCAACAGATAAGAGCATGTTTAAATAACCCTTACCATACTGGTCTCGTCCCTCTGCCATGAATAAATTTGATAACATAAATTAACATAGTGCATTCAGGAATTAATTTTAAAACAAACAAAAATAAAATTAAGTAACAAATATAAAGTTAGGTTAGGGAACTCCTCAAAAGAACACAAAGGAATGATGTAGAGACATGATTTTTGGCATAATGTGGGGCATTACTTTAAACAAAGTGCACAAGACAACCAGTTTACTATTATATTTAGAAAAGGAAGGAGAAAGTATATAATACAATTCTGTGTATTTTGTTCCATTGGTCTGGTTTCACTTACTTTCGTAAATGTTGTATATAGTCATAAGATATCATGGATAAATGCAGAAAATTGTCTTTGGCTTGTTCCACTATGTTGAATAAGACTGAATCTTCCCTAACTCAGGATCCTGGTACAGTTTATTTTCTGGCTCTAGTGTGGAACTGCATATACATTTAGAGGGTTTTGATACCAAGGAATCCAATAGGATTGTTTGTTTTTCAAACCAATGTTTTGTTCTAAAGTTCATTTTCGATTTGGGTTATTGTGTTCAGCTGCCTGGGTTGCCAGGATTTGGCCAGTAGAGGTGTGGCTTTATAGGTCGTGAGCCTATCAGTCATCACTCAAAAGGATAAAAGGATCATTCTAAGTTCACTTTGTTAACCAACTATTTGGATTCTAAAAGCCCTCTTGCACATTTATTTCAACAATTTGTGTTTTTTTATGGTTTTGAACTTTGAAAAATACTTTTGGACTTTCTTCTTGTCTGGCTGTTTTTGGTCTTGGTAATTGGCGGGTTTTTGTTCTTCTGTTTCAGCTCCCTACTTCATCTATTTTTTTTGTTCCCATGTCTTTTCTACCAGTCATCCTCTTTTTCTCTTGCTCTCTGGGCAGAACACCATAGTCACCACAGAAGCAGTTTGTTTGAGTTCAGTGCTTTTAAAAGAGTGAAGGATAGTTTTTTCCTTTAGTTAAGGGCTCTGTCTTCATTAAGTTTTTTAATGTTTCCTTTTGTAAAAAAAATAGTGCCTGAAAAAATTGCCATAAAGAATGAGTAATTACGTAATGTATATTGACTTTGCCATTATACTAATTGTAACATTAGTATAGTGAGTCACACAAGAAAACATTCCAAGTGATAAGAAGAATATCTGGTAAACCTTCTAAATAACAGAATAAATGATATTGTTAAAATAAAAAAAAAATCACTCGCTCTTATAATCCCACTGGATAATTTAAAAAATATAAATACTTAATACAATCACAGCAACCATTTCTACAAGTCTCATGTTCTAATACCACTGATCACCAAAATTATACAAGAGTCTTATGTGCACTTTCATTCACTATCCAGAGACAAATCCCACATGCCGACATTCTGTTGCAAAAGGTTTTTTTGCATCACACAGGAATATGTCTCCAAATAATGCAACCATAGCTAGACCCTCGGGATGACTTCCTATCACAAGGTTTCCATCTTGTCTTTCAAAAAAACACTTAGATTTTTATTCTTAGTTAAGTTGCCCTTCAGTTAAGGTGGGCCAGATCTATGAGTTTTTTTGTAGGCTCTGGTAATTCTAGTGTTAAAAAAGAAAGCATAGGAAGATGAGTAGATTGTATAGGGCATCTGTCACAACTGCAAACAACAAGGATCTTTCCAAGCCAATGGAAGCACATTTTGCTTTTCTTGAACATCGTCTCAAGAAGTTGTCTTATGTCCTGTTCTAAAAATCAGGAAACAGGCATTGAAGGGAAAGAGTAGAAATTAACTTATTTTAAATTGTAGTTAACTCTTCCCCACCACTAAACAAATGATTAACCTTTAATTTGTTTTTTTTATAAAGTTCACCTTTCCTGTTACCTTCCACTGTAAAAAATTTCACAGTGTTCCAGTGTGGTGCTGAGGTGTCTCATTCCAGGTGGTTTGTTTTGTGGTTGGTGCAGTAACACGCCATCAGCGCATGCTTCCAACCTGTCACCTCCCATCCTTTTTATGGTTTGTGTTAGTTCATCTTTAGACACACACCATATAAAGGATCAGCAGCCAAAACATTGTGTCTGTAACTTAGTTTTTATTTTGCAACATTGAAACTATTTTTTCCATTTTTTTATTTGAAATAAGTGCATATTTACATTCTCTTGACTCCTATGATCCAGCACCATGTCACAAGGAGCTAGAACCTATTCTGGCAGCATTGGGTACAAAGTGGGAATTAAACCTGAATGTAATAGCAGTCTTTTTCCAAGCACTATCATGTACCCGTCTACACTCACTCGCTCATAATGGTCAAATCAACCTAATCCACCCATCTGTATTATTCTGAATTTTATTTGAAGAATTCAGGAAGAATAAAGAAAAAGCAGGAAGAATAGGACAAAATATACATAGTCTGTGATTTGACCCAAGGAAGTGGTAGCTGTAAGTTATCAACATTAACAACTGTGCCACTGCACTGACAATATTGAAATATTCTGAAACTGTCTGTTTTTTCATTAATAAAATATTAAAGAGATATAATACTATAATGTTGCGCAAAGAAAGAATCTCTGCAGTATTTAATTTTTTTAAGTTTAAGTTCAGTAAGATGAGGTGCAGTATAATAATTTATTTTTACTCATCTACCTATGCATTTATCAGTCTTTAACATATATAATGTAATTTTTTTCATAGTCCCGAGATTTCATCTTTGATATAGAGCACAAGAATAGAGATAATCACCGAAAAGGTTTTTAGAGTTTGTACAAGATGAATAACCTGCTATATAGAATATAATGGAAAATTATATGGGGCACAAACATGCACAGATGTTGCAGTGGTTTCCAGAAAGACATTGTATCTAAAAGCTTCCTACTATATGCATAGTAACGTTGCTTTTGTCTAAAATATTGTGCTATTGCTAGACAAAGGCAATGCTGAGCAGACTGCTATGAAAACACATAAGAAAATCAACTTTCAGGCACATAGAATGGTGAGTCATATTTCAGCCTTGCCAAGTCAAAAATACTTTCTGACACGACACAGCCCCACACATGATTAAAAGTCTTTTTGGTTATTTCTGTCAGTGCCTGTCGCAGCTGCAGTAAAATGTGAATGCAGAATGCGTAGTTATTTTGTTGACCACAAAAATATTTTATTTATGCTGGTGTGCACTGTATGTTTGCAGATGACAAAAAGCAATTTATTGCAACACATTTTCTAAAATGAAATTTAGAGTATTGGGATTGTAAGAGTAGTAATTGTATGTATTTGATTAATATTGGTTGTTTAATGAGGATTTCCCTTCAAGAGTTGAGTCCTGCTTTGTGCACCATGTCAAGACATTTACAGTACCATGTCATATATTAGACTATTAGTGTTATTTAGCATACAAGTTTACCTATTGCCACATACAAGATCAAGATAAAAACATGAACAACCAGTCAAAATACAACCATTTTTCCAGTTTGTATGTTGGCTAACTAAAAAGATTACAATATGCAAGCTTTCGAGGCAACTCGGCTTGCATATTGTAATCTTTTTAGTTAGCCAATAAAAGGTGTCATTTTGCTTGGCTTTTCTCTACATTCATAATGGCTAACATGGTACAACACCCTAGTACTCCATCCATCCATCCATCCATCCATTTTCCAACCCGCTGAATCCAAACACAGGGTCACGGGGGTCTGCTGGAGCCAATCCCAGCCAACACAGGGCACAAGGCAGGAACCAATCCCGGGCAGGGTGCCAACCCACCACAGGACACACACAAACACACCCACACACCAAGCACACACTAGGGCCAATTTAGAATCACCAATCCACCTAACCTGCATGTCTTTGGACTGTGGGAAGATACCGGAGTTTGTATTAAACTTAAAGCAGTTAAATCCCAATGAATACCCTGAAATGATACAAAGGTGAACTGTCAGAGGTTAAAAAAAGTTTAGGTTACTAAAATGTGAAAAATAGTTATTAAAGTTATACAAAAAGGCCTGTTTTGGTAACAAGTAATAGGTTAATAGGCTATGGGTGACTCCTTACAATTAAAAAAGACTGATAAAAGAAAGATGTTAGACACTTTTCTATAGCAATGAAAGTTAACTGAGCCTCGAAAGCTAATGCAAACAATTCCTACAGGTGTCCCAACTTTTGTTGAATATTTACAAACCCTCTAATTGTATAAACGTAATACTTGAACAAACTCTCTGTTGTTTCACTCTCATGCATCATTTGGTAAATATTGTCCTGTATTTTGCTATCATAATGACAAAAAAGGCAGTTAACAAAGGAAGACGGACAGATCATCCACCCATTATCCAACCTGCTATATCCTAATACAGGGTCAGGGGAGTCTGCTGGAGCCAATCCCAGCCAACACAGGACGCAAGGCAGGAACAAATCCCGGGCAGGGCGCCAGCCCACCACAGGACACACACACACACACACCCACACCAAGCACACACTAGGGACAATTTAGGATTGCAAGAAATTTAGGATTTCAAGAAACTGAAAAGAAAGCAAAACTGTGCTTGGAGCTGTTGTTGTCCTGTGAGGCACTTATATATATTGTATACTGTATATATATTGTCACACATGTGCACATAGGGGACATCTTCAGGGCTCTTCAATGGTTAACAATACCACCCTGGTAGGACAGGTGGCACTAATGCTTTCTCCCCTTTTGGCCTCAGCTCTGAGGTGCACCTGTCAGAAAACACCTAGTCCACCCCAACTCTTGATATAAACCCTGTCTCTTACAGGAGCATATGTATATAGTCGGGAAGATAACCGGAAGAAGATTGTCAATTGGGAACTATATGCGCTACAAGATAGGGCTCCATAGGCAAACCTTGGCTCAAGAAGAGCAGGGTTTATGTTGGCAGCCATTCCTTTTGGTATGATCGCACCTTTTCTTTTTTAAAGTTTTTGTGTTATGTTTCTACTATGATTCTGTGGCCGTTCTCAACTGGCATAGTCAGCAGGATCTTCCCAGGTGGACCCTGTAACAGTGGTACAGCAACTGGCCAAACAGGTTAAGCAAGTGCAGCTGCAGGTTGCAGCCCAGCAGACAGACTTTCCGAAAGCAGAGGTCAAACAGGATAAAGTCAAAGCTCTCTGTGAAAATAGGGCTCAAGGACCATCCCAAGTACTGATGTCCCTCTGGCCTTGAGACATACCTCTTGATTTTTGAGACGACCACCAATAGACACAAATGGCATCAAAATTGGCACTGCTTAGGTGCCACATGCGTTTTCAGATCCAGAAAAGTATGCTGCAGACAATTATGACACTTTAAAAAAGGAGATCCTCATCCACACTGTCTCACCTTGGAATGTCAGGCCTGGTGCTTCCATGAGTAGTCATTCTACTCTGACAGGCCATAGCATATCTACTTCAAACAGGAACATCATGGTTATTTATTGTACTGGGATGTACCACTCTCCAATACATAGACACAGCAAACGGGCAGGGTCGGACCAGGTCAGTGGCCAAGTTATACTGTTCCCTGCATTTCTAATGTTCCTTCCATCACCCATTGGTGGCAGGCACTTATAGCAACTTATAGCTGCTGCTCTGCAAACCTGCAGTTGCCTTGGTGAAGGACAAGCACCCCTCCACATATGCGGCAGTTGTGCTTTAGAGTGTCATCCCATTTGGTCCCAAAAGAGTTCAAAAAACCTCACAATCTGATGGAGGTCTCTGATCTAAAGCAATAGTTGCCCAAAAACACAGAATTCATTGTAAAAGCATTTCCAGTTACACTCCAAAGAATGAAATGATGTGGGAAGAAAATGACCCACAGTACCCTGCAGTACAAAATCCAAATTTTTCCCTTCACTCCATGCATGGAAGATATGACAAAAAAACAACTGTGGTTGCTATAATTGGTAAATTTCTTTTTTCTTTAGTATGTATCTAGATGTCTATTTATTGATATCAATACTGCAAAAATAAATAGCCTGAAGTCTTCTAGGTCATGACACATGGCTGTAAATATCTAATATAATAAGTGAGCAAATTACATTTCACAAAAAGCAAGTGTCTTGATAGAGATCTTAACCGATGGCAATGACAGAGATCTGTTGCCTAAATGTAATAGAAGAACATAAACTCTGAGCAGTAAATTTTTGGTTAATTTGCATGGATCAAAGTTGTTTAAGTGATTAACAAAGAGTTATGTTTCATTTTTTGCTATTACCTGAAGAGATAAACTAACTGTACCTTGATCTCAGTAAGGCTACTGTAGCAAAATAAAATACAGAGATATTCTTAAATGAGGAATGCAGTCTTTTACAAGAAGAAAGAAACACTATAGACATGCCACAGCTAACATTGCTCCCTACCAGCAGTTGGGACTCCAATTTCACTTCTGACAAGTTTACACATCCTTGTAATGGTCATTTAAATTTCCAGTTTGTAAAAATTTGCTATGTTAATGGCAACTCTAAATTCATTTAAAATCCTAAGAATAGATGCAGATACCAGAATGGAAAAGATTGCTATTGTTGATGAAGAAACCAAAGTTTATAGATAGACCTAAGTAACTTTTCTGTTTTATGATGCTGTAAAGGATATTTTACTGACTTTCCATGAAAAACAGTCTTATAATATAAAATATTATAATTGTAACAGTCTTATAATGTAGTTATACAGTATCAAATAAGAGTACTGTAGTCTGTGTTACAGAGGAGGCAGTAATTATCATGTAGACTGCATAAGGCAGACTTGTCATTCGTAGGGTAGGATATAAAACTTCTCAGCCATGCAAAAGTTTTAAGTCATAATTCAGGTCCCCTCTCTTCCTTTTTAATGTACTGTAGTTTATGCTGTCACACTGGGAGCCAAAAGGAATGCTGGAAAATATTCCAAACTTATCACATAGAAATAGTTTTTTACACAGTTTATAGGTTATACAAGATATTTTAAAGACATTAATATTCTTTCAGCCATTTTCTAAAAAATCTCCTCAGGTCAGGATGACAATGAGATTAATATTTAATATAACAAATTTCGACTCTTCTTTCATTCATTTTTCTCTCTCTGTATTTCTTTCTGCTTAATAATGAGTGTGTTATTAGTTACATATAGTTCAGGCGCCTGCAGCATCCAGCTCTAAATCAAAAGTGATGTTTCAAATCTATAGTACAGAATCAGTTACGACAGATTTTTACTCATTATTTCCATTGTTTTAATTTTGTGACTGCTGTAGACCATCACTGTTAAAGCTATTTATCGTTTGCACTGACAGACTTTCAAAAGTATCTCACCTGCATATATTACTGGAGCAATAAGCAGGTTTTCTCATTTCTTACAGCTACTTATGTTCAAATCACCAAAGCCTTTTTAATATTACAAATGAAGGTTGAATTAAAATAAATAAATTTAAATCTTGAAAAACTTCCATCAACCCGCTTATGGTGAAAGTTTTATGTTATTCAGCATAGAGAAGAAAACTTATTAATACTTGTAATTTAAAAGTACTCTATAAATTGTAAGTTATTAATTCTGTGCCAAGAAAAAGAAAACCAGACATAAGGATATCATTCAAGGCAAAACAATTGCTCACTGTCAATATATTTTTTCTTAATTAAATAATCATTTTTTTAGCACAAATAAGGATAGGGCAAACATGACAGAGGAAGGGTAAGTACTTTAAAAGAGCGCACAATAAGTATAGTCACTTACAACTTGAGATATTTTCTTGTTAATTTCAAGTAGCTACTCCAGTAAAATCTCTCCAGAAACATGTCTGTTATGTTTATTACTAAACTCCTCTAACAACTAAAAGACAGAGTGACAAAATAATGGAAACAACAAATAAAAATGTATTGCTGAGCAGCTTCAAAAATGGCCTCAGAATTGAATTAGCACCTCTGTGACCCAGTCTCAAAAAACTAGGTTGTGAGATTCTCAAAGGTGAAATTTAAGGCAAGGCTGCCATTTGGCAACCATTTGTATTTAAGGCCAACACACAAGGAGTATTAATATGGTATGAAGAGTAATTTTTCTACTTATTTCATCCATGTGGAATGGGTTTACATTTGTAGAAATCTAAAGGAAACATTCAGTTCACAATGTCTGCTACCATATGTTAAACATGGTGGAGGATCCATAAAGTTGTGATCAGCGTAAGTCGTTATGTTTAATGTATGCTTTGAATGGCTGCATAATGGCCAGGGATACAAGGTGATTTTATAGGACTGGGTGCATCATATGGCACAAACATTGTTTTCTCATGCTGTTCCCCTATTCTGGGAGGAAAATGCCACCATACATGCTGCTGAACTAATTCAAGAGTGGTTTCATAGACACCAGGATGAATTCAAATGCCATGGACGAACTTCCTAATAACCAAATCTAAAGTTTATCCTAAACCTTTACTGAAAGTTCTTGAGTACAAGGTGTGAAATAGATTTACACCTCTTTCATCCCTGAAAAGACTGGAGGCTTCTTAAAGAAGGGTGTGATATCTAACTACACACATTTCAGGGCTTATATCAATTCAAGTAGGACTGAAGTTGTTCTGTAAGCACAAGGCAGCTCTACTGCTTATTACGTCCTTGATATCATATTATATTGTTAGACTTTCTTATTCTTTGTACCCTTGGATGTCAATTACCTGGTATATATCTGACAAGGTATTTTCTTTTGTACAGTTTCAGAAGAAGCTCTGTGGAAAGAAACTGAAAAAAAAATACTGTGGACAGATGTGTAATAGTTATAGATGATCCATAGGCTTGATGAAAGTTATGATCCATCCAGTTTCCGGCATGATGATGGAGCAAAAATATGAAGAGGAGGCAAAATTATCTCTGGTGGGTCAGCAAGTGATTTATATGCTACATTTTTTTTCCCCTGGAACTAAATGCTTATGGTGTCTCTAGTTCTTTATAATGTAATAAGACTGTTTAGCATGACTGTCCCATACGCAAATGAAACAAAAGTACTTGATATCCAACCTGCTTCCCTAGTAGCAGTGCCACTACTTTTAGATCAATTCTGATGTTTGAGTTGTAGTTGTTGTACTGTATATATATATATATATATATATATATATATATACTTTGTGATTCAAAGCAGGGAGTCAGTGAGTCCCAAACCCCCAACACGAACACACACAGAGTCCCGGGTTCAAATAAAGGTATGTTTATTACACCAAAATACATAATACCTCCACAAGTTATCAAAAGCACAGTTTTCTCTTTCCACAAACCAATATTTCTGCCCAGTTCCTCTCACTACTGCACTGCCCTCCTCCAGTTGTGTGTTGCTCCATGTCGTCCCTGCTCCAACTCTGCTTGGTAAGGGAGTACTGTCCCTTTTATTCAGGACTGAGGAGTACTTCCAGTGCCAGGGCCACTGCCGAATGGAAGCATTTCCGGGTCATGTGAAAGTCCATTGTAGTAGGGAGCTTGTCTTTCTGCAGTGCCCTCTTGCGGCACCCATTGGCTGCTCTGCCAGACTACTTCTCCCAGTATGCCCTGCTGGCTTCCTACTGGGCACTGATATCCGGGGCTGCTGCCATCTAGCATGCTGGGGGAGTAAAAAGCCCCCAGTAACATCTTCCCTTTTCAGTGGGCTGTCCATCCATCCCTTCTGGTCTTTCCTTCAGGCTCTGATCCCCTTCTCCTCCCTGACTGGGATGCCTATCTGCCTGTTAGGAGCCTCCTGTCTGGGTAATATATGAGAAGAAGAATATGAGAAGAAATCACAAAAAATAGTGATTACAGTAAGAAGGTAAGTGAAAGAAAAATGTAAAGATGATTCTTGTGCTCATCATGCCAAAATCAGTAAGATAAACCCAAAAGCATGGAAGCAAATTCTTCGTTGTCCAGTGTAAGTGGTTTTTAAAATGCATTGTCATTCACATCCTCTGAAAGATTCTATTTACAACATAATTGGTTAATTTATTTCAATTGCATTTTCACCTGATAAGATTTACCTATGTGTCAATCTGAAATATGAAAAGTGAAAAAAAAAACTGTTGCCTGTCTTCTAGGTATGCAAATCTTTTATGGCTTCATTTAATTATTACCAAATTAGCTTGAAACACATCAGTCAAGGAGTTTTTCTCATATTATTATTTTTTTTTTTTACTTAGCAGATGCCTTTATCCAAGGGCACCTACAAATATAAATCACTGTACACATAAAATGAATGAACAGACAAAGTTAACAAAAAACAGAGAACACAGTTTAAAGTAAAGCACAGCAAGGTTTGTGCTGCAGTCAGTCCCAAGGCAAGATAACACTACAAGTAGAATTCACACAGCACTGGTGTTGCTTGACAGTTGATTGATTCAGTACATCTGCAGATATCAAGGAGGGGAGCAGAAGTAAAGAGAGCTTAAGTAGTGCCAAGATCCTTTGTTAAAGGGAAATGACTTCAAAAGGTGCCTTAACATGAGTTAAATGAGAACAGCTTGGATGGTAATGAGCACTAGCAAACCAGGTTGATTTCCAGGTGTAATGCATTTCTGTGTTCTCAATTCCACTCCCTGGCACAGTCAAAGATATCTTTTAATGGTGAATTTTAAAATGTCCCAGTGTGTGTGTATACTCATTGATGTAGTGGTATCTTTTTCAAGATTTGGATACATACTTGTTCCACTTTGCCAAAACAGGCACTTGTTCCTTATGATTCTGACCTTGTAAACAAGTAATATAGAATAAAGAATGAATAAATGCTGTGGTGGGTTGGCACCCTGCCCGGGATTGGTTCCTGCCTTGTGCCCTGTGTTGGCTGGGATTGGCTCCAGCAGACCCCCTTGACCCTGTGTTCGGATTCAGCGGGTTGGATAATGGATGGATGGATGGATGAATAAATGATCATCAGTTTATGAACTGCTTGTTTCTGTAAAGAATACAAATAAATGTAGTGCAGCATAGTATGACATTCTCAAACCCATGCATATTAGTAGCATTGTGTGCAAGTTTAGAAACAGCTCTGGACAGAACTTACTCACCCACGTTCACACTCACATAGAAGCCCATTTGGAATTGCCAGCTAACTAGACCAGGGGCCTCATGTATAAATGGTGTGTTTACACAAAAATGTTGAGTACGCCCGTTTCCATGCTCACTTCGATATGTATATAAACTAACCTTGGCGTAAAGCCATGCACATTCTCACGCCAGCCTTACCCTGAGCATACGCAAGTTTCCACTCGGTTTTGCAATCTGGCGGCACCCAGCATCAAAGCAGTGCTACAGCTCCTGTGTGGTTTCCTTTTCTTTTTTTAGATTCACGTCCCTGATACATCTTTATCAAATACACTGAAATTAACCGCATATCGTTTATAAATTTAAGGCATCTGATTGTAATCAACCTGTAACAATATATTGGTTCACGGAATGGCCAAACTATTCCAAATACTATAGCTGCTTTAGCGTTGTTACTTGCAGTGGACCACTCAGAGTATTTTAACCCACTGCATCTGAATGTGGAATCACAGCTGTACAGCAACTAATCAGAAAGCTCTATGGCGGGCTGTGTTGAGAAAGCAGAGGATTATCAGGATACTGCAACTAGCCCTGGGTTAACAATTATAGCACACGATGCCTCAGCCATGAGCACAGTCTATTTGAACTTCTCTCATTCGGCAAACTCTTCAGAGCCTTTCCTCCATGAACCTCGAGGTTCATAAACAGTTTCATCCCAAGAGCTACAAACACACACAGTCAATCCATTAAGTGCTCCTGGTGGAACTGTTTTGTACTTAGAATTACAATTATCTTACTGTAAACCTGCACTACAGTTGTAATACTGCACAACCTGAGTCACTTTATGAACCATTTGCACTATCTGCATTATATGTACATGTATATTGTACTTATGCTTTCAAATTGTATATTTTTCATTGTTTTTATCATATTATTACCATTATTGTTATTTTATTGTTTTAAATGAAAATACGTTTATGGAGGACCTGAATATTGAATCTCATTGTATAATACAATAACAATAAAGGAATTCAATTCAAATCAATAGAAGAGAGTGTGTATTTACAGATGATGATGACTGGCTTCTAAGTCAATTTAGATTTCCAAGAGCTATCTTTTAGGAGCTCTTGATATAATTTTTAAGATGAAATGCATTACAGTATGTATATTACATTATATAGATACATTTTTAACTTAATTTAAATAATGTATACTGTTAATAATTAAATGTGTGGGCACAGTGGCGCAGTGGTAGAGATGAGCTGGCTCTATATCCAGGGATTGGTCCTGCCTCGTGCTGTATGCTTGCTGGGACTGGATGGATAGATGGATGGAATAATTAAACATGTACTGTGCTATGAAGATATTTCAATGTTCCTTAAAGGTTTTGAAGAATCAACGTTCTAAGCTTACAGATGGTCTGACATTTATAAAAGAGCTTATTGTGTGGTGATTGATTACATGGACAGTAATTGGGGATAGTATGTTTGAAAGAGACAGTACTACTGCATTAAATTATTTCATCAAAGGTCGCGCACGTTCCAGCAAGCATCTTGCGGGAGGCAGGAACAACCTCTGGGCGGGGCCTCAACTCATCGCTACCACTGCGCCACCGTGCCCCCATGTTTTATACAGTACATGCTGTAATTCATTTCATCATGAAAATGAAATCAAGTATACATCTTAGTATTTTAAATTGTTCAGAGAGCTGTAATATCATGAATGTTTTGTATTCTGTGTCCTGTCGGCGTAAGAGAAAGCCCTTTTAAGAAGCACGTTTCACACACATAGAGCACATAGAAGAACACATACAATACGGAGCATTTAACATGCTACTTTAGTTACGATGGGATCTGAGAAACTCTAGTAAATTTAACATTGATTTTAAGATTAAGTTTACAATGTTCTACTTTAATTACAAAATAAACTACGAGATTAAAGTGGACATTTCAAGCTTTTTTTCACTATGTCCCCATTTTTTTTCTTTTCTCCGTATCCTAATATGCTTCCATAAGACACTGAGATGGTGGGCTACGACTTGCCTTTTCAAGTTGACTTTGATATCTGACCACTTCTTTTTTATTTCGGGCAATGTGTGACTTTCTGAACTTGAACTTTCGAGTGTCTCCGCCACTGCGTATCACTCGATCAAGTTCCTTTTAATAATAATAATAATTCATTACATTTATATACCACTGCATTTGCTCAAATTCTTTTTTTCATGTGCTTTTGCTATTGTCTTTTAACCAAACACTGATCAGAGAAGGTGATATTTATAATGATTTACATATTAAAATATGCAAAATTTGGGGAGGAGTCGGAGTGGGGCGGCAGGCGTGTGCACGTGTGTTGCTTTTCATGCTGACTAGGATTTATTGAGCCTAAGTGTGTGGAAGTTTGCTTTTTCATGGTTTTGTGCATCTGAATTTTTTTGTGCATATGCACATTTCCAATTTTGTCTGTACCCCATGTTTTAATGTGTGTTCTATGCATGGTATTATGCATGAGGCCCCAGCACATGTCATGTGTGGAGTTTTACATTTTCTTCCAATTTTTTTCCTCCAGGTACGCTGATTTTCTCCCATATCCCCAGTGATTTGCACGCTAGGCTAACTAGTGGATCTAAATTGGAGCTATGTAAGTGTATACATTTGTGTTCCCTGTGATGAATTTGTGTTTCATCCAGGGCAGGATATTGCCTTGCATCAAGTGCTGCCAATATAGAGGTGTGAGAATGTTACATTGTGTTGTTAGCCTTATGTGCCTTGGAGCCTATGCCTTATTTTGATCTTTCTCTTGTCATGCATAACCCCTGAATGGATGAGGTCACAAGCTAGAATTACAATGGTTACATTTCATGACTAGTGTACCATCAATTAAGTTCAATGCGTTTTTAATGATTGTTTTCATAAAATAGATTGCAGGTCAAAAACTGTTCAGGGATTGAAGGCACAAGCAGACCCTGATCAACAAAGTGTAAAGGTTAATGATTATTTAAAACAAAAAATAAATGCTTTGGTAAGAAATATATGATTAATTTGACAGTCTTCATGTAGAGGTAGCGTACTTACAGTCACACACTGATTCAATCATTGAACTTCAGACAAATGCAGACATATGGTATCCACATGCATTTTCACAGGCAGTGAACCATGCTGAATACAAATCAATAAATGCCTTGCTTTGTTGTTTTCAGTGATTTTTGTCTGAACACTCAACTGAATTTCTTGATTAAAATAACACATTTGCAAATTTGGCTACATTTGACCCTGAGCAAGAAGGAAGGAGAAAGACATCACATCGATGACTATTAGTTTGGGACAAAACAGTGACTGCCACTGTAAATCGAGACCGTCATCTTCACTTCTAAAGGAATTGACTCATACCTAATTACCAGATACAAAATAAGGCCACTGGCCTACAAACAAAAGAGCTGAAGACAGAAATGTTGAGATTAATGGCATGAAAAAATCCTCCTCTCTTTGTATGTAAGCTTCTGCTAAATACCAAGCAATATTTGTTGGGTGTGTCATACAATGAAATTAAAGATAAAGTGGTGTTGTTATGGTGGGAGGCAAAAGCAGTCTGGTTATAGATTCATACAAAATGGAGAACAGTAGGAGTAACCTACACTGTAAAATAACCCATTGCTCATTCTGCCAATAATCTGCTGATTTAGGACATAATCTGACACAGCCATATAAGCAGCAATTATTAAAAAATTGTAAATAGAACAGGCCATTTAGCCCAACAAGCTCATCCACCTTTTTCACCTATATTATCCAAAAAAACATCAAGTCCAGATTTGAAGGTCCCTAAAGCCCTATATTTCCTCTGCACTACTTAGGAATTTATTCCATGTATCTATGATTCTTTGCATGAACAAAAACTTTCTAACATGTATGCGAAATCTGCCATTAACACATTTTGAACCATCTCCCTGTATTCTTGTTGAAGAATTATATTTAAAGCAACAGTTAAGCTCCTCTGTACTAATTCTTTTCATTATTTTAAAAAATAATTATGTCACCTCTTAATTTCAATTTGCTTAAACTGAAAAGGTTCAGCTGTTTCAAGATAGATAGATAGATAGTTACTTTATTAATCCCAAGGGGAAATTCACATACTCCAGCAGCAGCATACTGATACAAAAAAAAAAAACAACATTAAAGAGTAATAAAAATGCAGGTAAAAACAGACAATAACTTTGAATAATGTTAACGTTTACCCCTCCGGGTGAAATTGAAGAGTCGCATAGTTTGGGGGAGGAACGATCTCCTTAGTCTGTCAGTGGAGCAGGACAGTGACAGCAGTCTGTCGCTGAAGCTGCTCCTCTGTTTGGAGATGACACTGTTTAATGGATGCAGTGGATTCTCCATAATTATGTGAATTTCCCCTTGGGATTAATAAAGTATCTATCTATCGATCTATCTATCTATCTATCTAATTAATAGGAGCCTGCTGAGCGCCCGTCGCTCTGCCACAGATGTCAAACTGTCCAGCTCCATGCCTACAATAGAGCCTGCTTTCCTCACCAGTTTGTCCAGGCATGAGGCTCCCTTCTTCTTAATGCTGCCTCCCCTCTGACGATCACGGGGTCCATGAGGGGCTTGGGCCTCCTAAAATCCACCACCAGCTCCTTGGTTTTGCTGGTGTTCAGGTGTAGGTGGTTTGAGTCGCACCATTTAACAAAGTCCTTGATGAGGTTCCTATACTCCTCCTCCTGCCTGCTCCTGATGCAGCCCACGATAGCAGTGTCGTCAGCGAACTTTTGCACGTGGCAGGACTCCGAGTTGTATTGGAAGTCCAATGTATATAGGCTGAACAGGACCAGAGAAAGTACAGTCCCCTGCGGCGCTCCTGTGTTGCTGACCACAATGTCAGACCTGCAATTCCCAAGACGCACATACTGAGGTCTGTAAGATAGTCCACGATCCATGCCACTAGGTATCAATCTAGTCCCTTAGGAGCAGAGGTTGGATGGTGTTGAAGGCGCTAGAGAATTCTAGATACATAATTCTTACAGCACCACTGCCTCTGTCCAAGTGGGAGAGTGATCGGTGTAGCATATAGATGATTTCATGTTTCAGTTTCCTGTTATACTGTAGACTCATACCTATTAGTCCCAGAATCGTCCTAGTCGCTCTTTTCTGGACATTTTCTAGCACTACTATGTCTTTTTGTAGGCCAGAGACCAAAACTGAACACAGTACTTCAGAAGAGGCCTCACTAGTGCATTAATAATAATAATAATAATAACTTAAGAATAACCTTCCTTAACTTGTACTCCACATATCATGCTACATACTGTATATCTTAACATGTTATTTAGCCTTCTTCATTGCTTCTGCACACTGTCTGAATCCTTCTCACAAGGTGTACTTTAAAGTTTCAGACAGCTCATTGTGCATTTAATCTAACATTTCTATTTCCTATGTGTAACAACTTACATTTACTTACATTAAATTTTACTTACTACAAATCAGCCCAACCTGTATACTATCCAAATCCATCAGAAACAATTTACCTGATTCTATATTATTGTCCATTCTATCCAGCCATGCTTGCAGTGTGGCAGCCATTCAGTAACTGCTTAGTCGTCTGGAGGATGTGCCTAGCCCATTTGTCTTCAACTAGGACCTCAATACTATGGAGAGGTACAACAGCACTATACTCTGTTATTGATGGTGTATTGCGTTTTGATTTACACATTTTGGTTAATATTTATATACAACTTAAGTGCTCATTAAATCACAATCCCTTTTCCCTCCATCCATGGTCTAGCCTACTTAATCCTGTTTAAAGTTATGGGGGGCTGACCCTATCCTGTGTGCAAGGCCGGATTCAACTGGAGTGCTAGTACACTGCAGGACACTCTCAAAAACATTCCTGCACTTGGAATGGAGGGTAACTGGGACCAATGCAGAGTCTTAATGTTGTGGAAAGAAAAGAGAAATATCCAAAAGTGAGAATAATCAAACTCCACTAAAACAGTGTCTAGGATGTATTTGAGTTTAGGACTCTGGAGATGTGAGACAGCTGTGCTAACACTGTATCACTCTGCTCTAATGTATTTGTTATTTATTCATTCTTTATCTTCAGTAGTGGCAGGTTAAATGACTTTATCATAGTCTTAAAATGAGTGAGTGGTGTAAATATGATGAATAGTCAAATTGATTAAAGTCTCTGACTTTTAGCAACTACATTAGGTCCAGCCACTTTGTTGCCAGGTCCCACTGCCCGACACTTTCTGCCCAAAGATGATTTCTCAATAATTGTGCTTGTAAACCATGTTCATGCTGTGAACTGCAGTAGACAACTAAGATGTCCATCCCCTGCTCAGGTTGTTGCAATCCTTCCATTCACTGATTATACTCAACTCTCACCCAATGGCCATTGGCTGCCAGACATATTGAATATCACTGTTTTGTACCAAAATCTTCCCACGCAAGAAAATCAGTGTACAGGTAGACCTTCACTAATCTGGTACAATTGGAACCTGATGAGTGCTGGATTAGTGAAAATGCCGGATCACACAAGAATCACCTTTAAACAGTAGCTAAAAACCTCATCATACCTTTAAAATGTTATGTAAATCAGTACAAGTTGAATAATAAAAGAAAGTAATGTTCATGTACTGGAAAAGTACCAAAAAACCCCAAATGAAATACATATATATATATATATATATTTTTGTAGGGACAGTGTGTTCAGTGGCTGCTAAGCCTACACTTGTAACAGTAATTTCTAACCCAAGGGGTCAATTGCTTACAGAGACAGACAGTGACATACCAGGGCTCATGTCTAATGTAATTACTATTTTCCTCTACTATTATCTTTCAAAATATGTTATTGAGGAAGCTGCATCCCTAATCATTGTTTTTCTACAGGCTCCTACAGTAAGAATGATTCTCCTTTCACCTGAACGGCAATACGTCCTCTGGGTTCATCACATTATATAGGACTATCCATGTGCTTTGACCATATACTCTAGAGCAAGGGTTCCCAAAGTGGTCGATATTGACCCCCTGGGGTCGATAGTTTCAATGAAAAAATTTGGGGGTCAATGACAGCAAAAATAGACCCCCTTACTACTGCTATTTGTTTGTTACTTCAAAATATCTATGCTTCCAATAGGTACCTAATTAAGAAGTAAAATCATTTAAAAAAAAACACATTACATACCAAATTTGCGAACGAAAAGGTAAAATGTATCATTAAAAGAGTCACACGTAAGAATGCATGAAAATACATGTAGCACAAACATGTCTGTTCATTGTCTTATCGAACATATCAAAGCAAGTGCGGATATGAAAAACCATTGCATGTAATTAGGGGGTCGACTGTTTTAAAAGTTTTTGGTAAAGGGGTCTGCGGCTGAAAAAAGTTTGGGAACCCTTGCTCTAGAGGGAAAACAGTTAAGCCCAGGTTCTTTTAACATACTATTCTAATAAGTTATTATAGCTATCTGCGGTGGGTTGGCACCCTGCCTGGGATTGGTTCCTGCCTTGTGCCCTGTGTTGGCTAGGATTGGCTCCAGCAGACCCCCGTGACCCTGTGTTCGGATTCAGTGGTTTGGATAATGGATGGATGGATTATAGCTATCTAGTTTTTTGTGCTTATGCTGTGTTATCTGTACCATACAGTTGCTTTCACCTGCATCATGTGGTATAACTGCCTATAAAATTTTTTTTATAAAATGTAGAATGGTTATGCTTAGAAAATAGATGTTTTGGATATACAGTATAACTGGATGGAAGGATGATTGATTAAGGACAAATGGTATCAAAATTAAAGAAGTTGTTGAAATAGTCAAGTTATTAAGACAATAGAAAAAAAGATTTCCATCCTGCGCATTTTGTATTATCTCTGCTACATAACCAGTCTTTAAGATTTATACTGACTTGCATTAATTATTACTTAATTCATGATATGTATGCATCCATTTTTAAACATGTTGTTTCCTGAATAATTTCTACCCCTAAACAATAAATTCAGGGAAGCAAATCATACTGATGTACCGTTGGGCAGCAGGCAGTACAATCTGCAGCATGTCTTTGTTGCCACACTTGTATAAAAAAATTCTCATTTCTTCCAGGTCAGTTTGTCTTTTCTGAAAAACATCCCAAACAATTTGGACACTTGACAAATACTTACAAAATCTAGACTCACTCACTCTTACAGTTGCCAATCAACAACTATTCTTTGGTTTGTGAAAAGAAGCTTGCACATAAAATATACACAACACGCAAAATAAACATGGCAAGAAATCAAGTTAGGGTCTAAATCTTGCATGTCACATTGAATCAGATTTAGAAAATGAAGTGAGTTCATAGGGTAACATTTATAACTGTATGTTATCTTCATGTTCATGGATATGTTTTTGCAATTGAGCGCAAATATGCACACATACAATGTAAAATTAATGTTCTATTTTAGAATTAGAATAAAATACATTTTGTACAGTTACTACTTTTTCCTGAGATAAAGTATTTATTCACACATAGTGCATTCTTTGTTTATAGATGTTATTAGTTGAGTATTTATTCACACATAGTACATTCTTTGTTTATAGATGTTATTAGTTACTTCTGGAGATACAGTGTACAGTTTCTGCAATCTTCTGCTTAAGAAATTGCCAAAATATTCTATAACGCAAAATAAACATTGTTTTAAGAAAGGTGCCAGGAATTTAGTGTCTACACACTTTGCAGTACCATGGTTTAGTCTGGGTTCTTTTCTGAGGCTTTCCTTCCTGCTGTGTGTTATTTTGTGCTTGCAGCGAAGCATTTGCTTGCTGACGGGAGAGACTGTCTTAGTAAACAGTTTGGCACCCTGCTGCTGACACTTTTCTTCGGTACTGACAAGCCCAAAAAGGATTCAGTGTTTGTCAGGCAGCAAATTATGTTCTTTTTTAAAAGTCATTCTCTTGAATATTGTGACAGGGTATCCCCAGGCAGCCAAAGCCCACCTCCACAAAATAGTCCAGACAGCAGTGAACAGTCCGACAATTTTTATTTTTACCTTGAATGCCTCTATGTCTCACGCATAGCCAGAAATATCACTGGAAGAAACACTACATAAGAAAATTAGAATATAGCCTTGTAGTAGAACACAAAAAAATAATTTTATTAGGTTGACTATGTGAAATATTAAAGGATTAAAATGCAGAGGAAGAACAAACAATTTACAGACGTTCTTTAATATGTGAGAAATAGCAATTGCACAAGAACTCATTCTTTAAATACGTTAATTGACAAAAAAACAAAAATAAAACTATCACAACTGCAACACACACTAAAACATTAACTGTCAGTCTGTTGCCTGCAGTCATGTTTTTCTTTCTTTACTATCCTTATGGCTGACTTTTCTCTGGGAGAACAACTTTCTGTGAGAGCACAGAGTTCCATAGTAGTTGAAGGGTGTGTTATATATGTGTACTGTGAAATTAATTGTAGGGTTCGATTATGCAGCCATGTGCGGTAGGTCTGCTTTTCAGGAGATGAGTTTGATTGTTTTGGTCTGAGAGAATGAAACGGATAGGAAGTGATAATAAAGGTTTTTCTACAGAGTGTTGCACTTAACAGCTGTCAGCGTCTTTCTTAGACATAACAGGGTGAGCTTCAATTAATAGTTCTTTCTGCTGCAACATCAATAATTATGGTTAGATGTAAAGTATTACCAATAGTATCTATTAAATACCATCGTTCATATTATATTCTAGTAGTATTTTGCTCAAGCTATGGTTTAAAATGTGGTTGGGTCTACGAGAAAAACTAAACAGGTTTATTGTGCCAGACGCTGTTCTTGCTACCTTCCAATTTTTCCTGTTACGCACACCACAATTTCAAGCTTATAATGGACGCTTATTTGGTGTTAGTGACTCAACTTGGCTAACCCTTGGTAAGGAACTTTGATGTGTATAGCTACTGTCGAACACGAAAGTGTGCTGAATGTTACAATCAATGGAAACTCATGAAGAGATCAAAAAAAAAGTTTGTAATATCTACAAGTCTGGAAAGGGCTACACATCCATTTGTAAAAAGACAACACGGAACAATACTGAGAGCCTTAATGGAAAAAACAGCAGCCACTACTGTAGCAGACGTATGGCGCATCCTAGCAATCTTGACATGGTCCTGGTTTTCTGTCCAGAAACTCTGTATTACCATAGGGCTTGTGGAAAAAAGAATTTACAATATACTAGCCACAGCACTGCCCATGTTGAAGGCAGGTAATAGAATACATTTAAAAACACTTGATATCTCTTGCCCTGCAAGTACCTTTAGTGCCTTTCCTCAGTATCATTGTGACTCTGAACCTGTCTTGCCTGGTGCTTCCTCTATTGAGCGCATTCCTATAAAACCAGACCTCAGTCTTTTCGAGGTGCCTTTCTCACTTCCTGTCCACTTTCAATATGTCACATCTTTGAAGGCAACTGCCAGCATGCCTCATGCACAATTTCTCCTCCTTGCTTGTCTCAAACTCTATCCCTTCTTCTTTCGATCGCATCACCAAAGTAAGACTGACCAAGCAAGTTGCTCTGGGGGACCGGACACAAAAACAGACCAGAGTACTTTATTAGATTCTTGGTCGTCTGCCATGTAACATGCTTGCCGGGTTTCTTCTTATTACTGTTTCACTCTTGTGTGCCACTGAAGAATTTACTTCTGGTGCACTACTTGTGAAGATACACACTGCCTTACCAAAGCAGCACGAATCTTCCCCTAAATTGTTCTGTCGTTGCCAGTATTGTTGCCAGTTGCCAGTATTGTTCTTTTTCAAATCTGTCTGCTGCCTTTTTGCATCTTAGTAACAAGCCAGTTTGGTAAGCATATGCAACATACTAATAAATACAGTAAAACCTTGAGTAAATTTTAACTTGATAAATGAGCGAGGTCTTGCAATACGAGTCATACATATACGTTTTGTCTGCCAAGCATCACATGATCACAACTGACCCGATGGTTCTTCTGTTTCTCTCGCTGTGGGATTGTGGGTAATCGTCTCCCATGCTTGGTTTCAGTCCGTGTGCCTCACTTGTATTGTTAACATCCATACAAGTGTATACTGCTTACTATAGCATTGTGACCACGTGTGTGTGTGTGTAAAGCATTTTTTTATTTTGTATCCAAGTGTAGTGACTGTTCTTTAGTAACGGTACTAGATTAGGGAGATGTGTAAAATGTGGGAAAGAGTGCAAAATTTTCTAGAAAAGCACTGCCTGAATAAAGCTATAGCAGTGCGAGCGATGAATCTGTTTAATGACAATATGCAACATTTCTGCGAAATCCACAAAAGGATGCAAAACCAACTGTCATTGGATAGGTTCCTTGTTAATGTTGCAAAAAAAGAAAAAGATAGCAGTCATTCCGTTAGTTATAATGAAAGTCCTTTTACACAATAACCCTCCTCCTCCTCTCCTCTCTCTCATCTCCCTCACACTAGCCATGATTCTTTTCAAAGGTAAAGTGCAGGTTAATATGTTTGATGTATTTGTACTTTATATTTTGCATTAATCATTTTTATATGAATATGTTTGGGTTGTGGAACGAATCATCTGAGTTTCCATTGTTTTGTATGGGGAAATTCGCGTTGATTTGCGAGTGCTTTGGATTACAAGCTCATTTCCAGAACGAATTATGCTCACAATCCAAGGCACCACTGTACAATATATTATCATAAAAGTATGTTTGTAGAAATGAATATGTTTTGAAGGTATGTCATTCTGGTTCAAACCACTGGCTAGGTAAAGGCAATTTTCAGTGAAACGAAAGAAACCGTTAATGTCTTAGAGATCCTGGGAAAACAGCACCTCTTGGTGCTAAGAACTTTTTGGAAAAAATCGAAGTTTAGTTCACCTATTGCAAATGGGATTTTTGAAAACACTACAGTTCCATGTTTGTGGATTATTAACTTGATGGTCTAATGCTGAAATATGCCATTGCTGAATGTTTTACTTCCAATCTGAAATCCTAATCTAAAGCCCAAAGTAGCATTGATACTAAGTCTCACAGTAGAACACAGAGAGCAGAAAGAAAATGTCAATGATTTAGTAACAAGAGGTTACAATGATTATGTGGTTGTATTTATTGTTTAACCAAAAAAGCTGATCCAAAAAATAATAATGCTAATTGAACAGCTGTATTAGTAGTTCAAATAAAATTCTATTGAGCAAAAGTAATGGGTTTTCAGTCTTTATGTAAATGCAGAGATTGGTATTATTTACACAGAAAGGCAAAGAGTTTGGGGCCCTTGTCTCAAAATGACTTATTACCAATGGGTGTTTTATTTATCCCAGAAAGTGAAAGGTTGCATTGTATGCTTTGGAGTTATGGAATGATTGCATTCTGTGATTAAGGTGGGGCGGAAAAAACTTTCATTACTTTATTTATCCAGATTTTCATTTAAATGTTTGAGCTATATGGACATAATTCTTACTTCTAAGTTTGATCATTTGTATAGAACTATAAAGGTTTGAGCAGTCTCAAATTTAAGCATCACAATTGTCAGTTATGTTTAATACAAACAAAGCCGCTTTTCTATATCTTGTGTAATGAAACACTAGTTTAATTAGGGTATATTTCACCAAATCTTTAATGCCATTAAAGCATAGATAACTCCCTAAGATTAATACATGAATTATATGTGACATTACCAAAATAAACATTGACAGTAGCTGTGCAAGCTTTGAGCTAGTAGTATTATAATTGATATTTGCATCAATTTATACTTGGTAATTTTTACAATGTAAATGTAATTTTCACTCATCCGTTGTTTCACCAAATTAAAGGTGTTAATTAACAGCACAGTCAGATAATCATCAACACAGGACTGAAAATGTTTGTTATGTTTTCCAGAGTAACATCTCCTAATAGTAAAATTTACTAAGAAAAAATTGCACGAGTCCCTTAGGGCCAATGTATGTAACCTCTGACAAGAATGAGTTAGAACTTTCATAAGAGTTTATGCAGATATTAAATATAATGTATTACCTGCCTAAATACATTATTTGATCTGACACTCAATCCTAACATCCAGCCCTGTATAATAGCATCTTGTTGCTTTTTTTTTAAAGGTGTACCTAAATTCAGAAAAATAAGAGTTTCTGCCTTTCCAGCAGTTGAGGACAGTGGAGCACCTATAACAACATCAACCAATGCTGTTTCTGTGCTGTGCCTCAGACAAAGACAAACTGACATTTTTCAAGTAGGGAATGGTGTCATTTTTTAAGTTAAGGATGGTTTTGCAAAGCTTCTTTTTTCCTTAAGGCTTCATGGGTAAATGTAAATTTTAAAACAGGCCTATACATTTTAAAATTCTTAACTCTTAAGTGTTGTTTCTTAATATAGATCTGACAGCAGTCACTTTGAAGGAATTAGGAGCAATGTCCACCAATAAGTATGTTTTGATTATATTAAATATAAATTCTGCGGTCATTGAACACTAAGTAAACTTTTTAACAGTTCAGTTTGAGTCTAAAAGAAACGGTGTTGATTACAACATTAGAACAATCTAGACGAGAACAAGCCATTCAGCCCAACAGAGCTCGTCGGTCCTATCCACTTATTTCTTCCAAAAAAACATCAAGTCGAGTTTTGAAAGTCCCTAAAGTCTTACTGTTTACCACACTACTTGGTAGCTTATTCCAAGTGTCTATCGTTCTTTGTGTAAAGAAAAACTTCCTAATGTTTGTGCGAAATTTACCCTTAACAAGTTTCCAATTGTGACCCCGTGTTCTTGATGAACTCATTTTAAAATAACAGTCTCGAGCCACTGTACTGATTCCCTTCATAATTTTAAACACTTCAATCATGTCATCTCTTAATCTTCTTTTGCTTAAACTGTATAGGCTCAGCTCTTTTAATCTTTCCTCATAATTTAACCCCTGTAGCCCTGGAATCAGCCCTATAAAACATTTTTAAACCTGTTCCACTGCTTCTGAACTGTCTCCACACTTAAAAGCTTATCCCAGCCTGTACTACTTAGACTTTGTCACATCTGTTCAAAATTTGCCCTACCAAAGTTCAGCTTAACAATTTTAGTCTTTCTATCTGCACTCTTACAAAATACTGAGAATTGTATTATATTATGGTCACTTGACTGTAGTGGTTCAATCACCTCATGCACTCTTATTTTTGACACTTCTAGCATTAAGGCAAGCTATTTTTAATGTGTTACTCCTTCTACATTTAAATGTTTGCATTACTGTGCATTTTTATTTCTACACCATTTTTTGTTGATCCATGCATAGATCTAAACCTGGCTTGTCCTAAACTTCCTGCCCCCTCCCTCCCCCCCCCATCCCCTAGTTTAAACAATCCTTGACTAGCCTACTCATCCGCCTCCCCAATACATTGATGCCCCTCCAGTTCAGATGTAACCCATTATGGCGGAACAGGTCCCATCTATTCCAAAAGGAGTCCCAGTGCCCCATAAACCTATACCCTTCTACTCTACTTCAAGATTTGAGCCACACATTAAGCCTTCTGATCTCCTCAGTCTTACCTGGACTGGCACGTGGCACAGGCAAAATTTAAGAGAAGTCTACCTTGTCAGTTCTGCTCCTCAACTTGGCACCTTACTCTTACAATTTGGATCGCAGAACTGACAGACTACCCTCATGTATGTCATTTGTTCCAACATTGTTCCATTGTTCCATGGACAATGAAAACTGGATTCACCCCCGATCTGGCCAAGAGCCTATCCACCCTTTCACCCGGCAGGCAACACGCTGTGCGAGACTCTCTGTCTCTGCAGCACACCTGTGCTTCAATCCCCCTAATGATTGAGTCCCCAACTATCACTACCTGTCTCTTTCTGGGAACTGATTTTGGGGTGGCCTGGTGGGGCTCCTCATCCCTGCCTACCACCTCAGAATCATCAGAGACACCATCCAGCTCCGCAAAGACATGATGATGGTTTGACTCTACGAATTCTGGGGTTGATGACCCAGGACAGTGTGCACCCTTTACCTTACGCCTTGTGACCATGACCCACCTATTTCTACCTGTCTGGTCTGGAGTCTCCTCCTGTGCCACCTTAGGGGTGCACATTATCTCTCTAAAGGACACTTGAGCCAGGTCCACCAATTCTCTACTACAACGCAGGCCAGCCAACTCCTCCTCCAGTTCAGCGACCCTGCGCTCAAGGTGCTGGATTGTTTGAAATAATGGTAGAATTTACTCTTTCCACATTGACTTTAAATTATTAACAATGTTTATAGTATGAGATAGGACTGACCTGTTGTGACCAATTATTAATACCAGATGTAAACACTAACTGCTTTATAAGTATTCTTATTTGTGATTTTATCTAATGTTGTAAATAAAGTTCTTTTTTGGTTTGGTCTTGGTCATTGGAGACTGTTCAATCTTTAATGATATTGATCTCTCTCTCTCTCTCTATATATATATATATATATATATATATATATACTACTATGATAATCTTTGCCAATTCCAATCTTCTTTTAACTTCAGTAATGACTGTTTGGGGAAACTGCTTCATCTGAAGTATGTTTTATTTATAGGTTTGTTTTCACTGGTTTCACAGCAAAGGTTGAAGTTTCAAAGAATATGAGTATTGCACTGTTTAAGATGGCTATTTCTCTGTCTTACCTGAACATTTGCTATAAGGAACAGATCAGAAGTAATTCATTGAAGAGTTGAATTGTTAATTAATAAGTTATCAACATCATTATCATGAACCATAATTTTATTTTGCCTATATAAGAGATACTGCCCAGATTGTAAAAATAATGGTTTGTTCTGAAAAGGACAGTATAAATTACCAGTGTGGTAATGTGCCTACCGAAGCATTACCAACGGAAGACAACACTTTTGCTAGCAATCTCAGCACTGCTTCAGCAATGCAGTGATACACGTTGTTGGTAGTCCTGGCTGCATGATCCCACAGAGACCTACAATGCTCTATGCGCAGCTTGATTCCTTGGCGGTGGCTCGTCACCTCCTGCAGCTGAAGTAAAATATAAAGAGATCTCAGAGGTTAATTTTAATAGTAGTATTAGAAGGAGAGGTATTAACTTACCTTAGATATGGAATTAAAGTGCTCAAGCTTAATTTTTGTGCATGGGTATGTACACACCTGCCCATGGGACAGCCTTTATTTTAATATAGACCTTGCAGGGGCGGATGCTACGTGACGTAAGAATGTGCTTGTGTCACCCACAATTGGTTTGAGGGTGACGCAGTGCTTGATGATTGGTTGGCAAAATGGTGCTGAGTATAAAATCTTTCTCTCTGCAGAGGTCATATTTTGACTGAGTTGTGGTGGTGAGTGAGCGTTTTGTGTATCTCAATTATAAAAGTAGATCAAGCATAGCAACTTGTGCCTTATTTTGTATATATTTTCTTTTTATACATATAGAAATGAATATCTCCTAGTAATAGTATAGTTTTGGTGAAGGAATTTATACGAATTGGGTATGTGATGTACTTTTTGTCTTTTTGTTTATACCCTGATTTTTCTCTTTATAAATATTTTTTGTGGTTTATAGTATTGATAGGACTTCATGTTCATGTAGTATCTTCCTGACTGCATTTTTGTTTATAAAGAGTGCCAAATTTTTGTGCATATACAGTGATTGTTATTGTTTCTTTTTCATTTGGGCCCTTGCAATACTCACTATAAATATTGTACAGTTTCAGTTTTTTGGGACATTGCTTCTTTGTGTTTTGTGTGTCAGTGGTGATAAAAACTGTAAGAAAGTCCACAAGATGCTCACCCTTGACCAGCTTACTCCCAACAACTACCAACTGTCTTAGGCCTTACCAGGCCCAAAATGGGGAAACTGGCTTTCAAAGTTCAAAATTCTCTTTAAAATCCAAATTTATCAGAAATGCCTCACAAAAGGGAGAAACCATGAACATTCCAGCTTGAAGAGACAATTGTAAATGAAGAATCTTTATCAATTAATATTTATTCATGAAACATAAAGAATAACAAAAAGCCTCAAAAGGTGTATAAAGAGGTAACCAAATCCTAATACATAATCCAACACAATAATCCAAAGACCAGAGAAGAAAACAGTTGAAAAATAATAATTCCACAAGAAACAATAAATCTCAAAAACGACTCCTGAGATCCTCTTCACTGGGACTTAAATAGTCAAGGGGAGTTCTCACGTGTAGTGATATCAGGGTGGCCCTGCTTCTTGGGGTACCAAACAAAGAACACATGGAATATAACTACTTTTATAGTGATAGTGAACAATTAAAGAAAATAAGAAGTAAAATCAACAAAATAATATATAGACATGAAAAATAGCAATTCAGATGTAACAGTAATAGAAAAACAGTCAGCAACTACAAGCTACATTTATAGGATTGAACAGCCATATCTTCTGCCCTACTGTAAAATCACGGGATTACAGACCTTTTGGCATAGGCTTCCACCATTCACAGATTCTCCATATTTTTATTTAAATACCTTAGATACTCTGATACAAATGGAAAAGAAGAAACTACTGAGTCCATTTCAAAAAGTTGACACTTAAAGTCATAAAAGTTTCCAAATGCAGATGATGCTGTAGCAGTGGTCATAAATTTGTTCACAGGGATTAAGATTTTTGGAGAAGAAACCACAAGGGTAGCTCCCAACCTAACATTTGCGGCATCAATTGTACTTCCAGTTTAAATTGTAGACTAATATCTGGTTATCTTGAGAGTAGGGCTTTTATTTATTTATTTATTGGTCTATACTAATCCTTTGTCTAGAAATGTGTTAACCTAAAAACTTTACTCTAAACTCTGTGAAACTTTTTATGTTTGGCAAAATACCTACTGTCCCTAATTCAAATGGGGCTTTGAAAATCCTATCTACTAAAAATCATGGATCCAGTAAAATGATTGATTGAAAATATGACTAGAAAGAATGGGTAATTGCATGAGGCAAGAAATCAGTATCACATATGTAAGCAAGGTATGGCTCCATTAACTATTAAAACCATATTGAAAATACTAATATTCCACAATATTTTCTGTATTATTATATTTTAGTATAGGCTTGAGAATCTTCTTTAAATAATGGTACCATGAATTATGTCTCTTTGACTTTAATTCTTTAGATAACAAGTCAATAATTGAATTGGGAAGTTTTAATCATGTGAACCTAAGAACTACCTGGATGGAAGAACATTATAAAAGAAAGAATGACATTTGTTCATGGTGGAGAACATCAGTTTGCAGAATAATGGACTCAGTAATAAACTCATGGTCTCCATCACCAGAGTAAGTATTATTCTTGAACATCAAAGAAGTTTAACTATAAATGATCCATTAACCCTGAACTGATTAAATGTTTGGCAGACCCTGAATCCATTAAGGCTGATACTAAATATGAATTCTTAATTTTCAGCAGACGACAAATTTATTTGTATTCTGGTATTATCTACAACAGCTCATCGCCAATAACTCTAAATAGTCATGGGCAATTTAGTTTACCTGATATACTGTAACTTATAACAGTTATCTATAAAAAGTGATCAGTTGTGCCACACCAAAAACAGGGATTAATCATTGTTCTTTTTATGTGTAGTATATATATATATATATATATATATATATATATATATATATATATATATATATATATATATATATATACCCCTCCTCGAACCGCCACCTTATCGTGGTGGAGGGGTTTGCGTGTCTCTATGATCCTAAGAGCTCTGTTGTCCGGGGCTTTATGCCCCTGGTAGGGTCACCCAAGGCAAACTGGTCCTAGGTGAGCGATGAGACAAAGTGCGGTTCAAAAAGACCTTCTATGATGAACAAAAAATTTGGACGGCGTTTTCCCTCGCCCGGATGCGGGTCACCGGGGCCCCCCTCTGGAGCCAGGCCTGGAGGTGGGGCTCGATGGCGAGCGCCTGGTGGCCGGCTTGCACCCATGGGGCTCGGCCGGGCACAGCCCGAAGAGGCAATGTGGGTCCCCCTTCCCATGGCCTCACCACCTATGGGAGGGGCCAAGGAGGTGAGTTGGGTGGTGGCCGAAGGCGGGGACCTTGGCGGTCCGATCCTCGGCTACAGAAGCTGGCTCTTGGGACGTGGAATGTCACCTCTCTGAAGGGGAAGGAACCTGTGCTAGTGCACGAGGTTGAGAGGTTCCGGCTAGATATAGTCGGGCTCACCTCGACTCACAGCTTAGACTCTGGAACCAATCTCCTTGAGAGGGGCTGGACTCTCTATCACTCTGGAGTTGCCCCCGGTGAGAGGCTCTGAGCAGGTGTGGGCATACTTATTGCTCCCCGACTTGGAGACTGTACATTGGGGTTTACCCCGGTGGACGAGAGGGTAGCCTCCCTCCGCCTTCGGGTGGGGGGACGGGTCCTAACTGTTGTTTGTGCATATGCACTGAACAGCAGTTCGGAGTACCCACCCTTTTTGGAGTCCCTGGAGGGGGTGCTAGAGGGCATACCTTCTGGGGACTCCCTCGTACTGCTGGGGGACTTCAGTGCTCACGTGGGCAATGACAGTGAGACCTGGAAGGGTGTGATTGGGAGGAATGGCCCCCCCGATCTGAACCCGAGTGATGTTTTGTTATTGGACTTCTGTGCTCGTCACGGACTGTCCAATAACGAACACCATGTTCAAGCATAAGGGTGTTCATATGTGCACTTGGCACCAGGACACCCTAGGCCTCAGTTCGATGATCGACTTTGTAGTCGTGTCGTCGGACTTGCGGCCACATGTCTTGGACACTCGGGTGAAGAGAGGGGCGGAGCTGTCAACTGATCACCACCTGGTGGTGAGTTGGCTTCGATGGTGGGGGAGGATGCCGGTCAGGCCTGGTAGGCCCAAATGTGTTGTGAGGGTCTGCTGGGAACGTCTGGCAGAGCCCCCTGTCAGAAGTAGCTTCAACTCCCACCTCCGGCAGAACTTCGACCACGTCCCAAGGGAGGTGGGGGACATTGAGTCCGAATGGGCCATGTTCTGTGCCTCTATTTTTGAGGCGGCTGACCGGAGCTGTGGCCGTAAGGTGGTCAGTGCCTGTCGTGGCGGCAATCCCCAAACCCGTTGGTGGACACCGGCAGTGAGGGATGCTGTCAAGCTGAAGAAGGAGTCCTACCGGTCCCATTTGTCCTGTGGGACTCTGGAGGCAGCTAATAGGTACCGGCAGGCCAAGCGGAATGCGGCTTCGGTGGTTGTTGAGGCAAAAACTCGGGCATGGGAGGAGTTTGGGGAGGGCATGGAGAACGACTTTCGGACGGCTTCGAGGAGATTCTGGTCTACCGTCCGGCGTCTCAGGAGGGGAAGGCAGTGCAGTGTCAACACTGTATATGGTGTTGATGGTGCGCTGCTGACCTCGACTCGGGATGTTGTGGGTCGGTGGGGGGAGTACTTCGAAGACCTCCTCAATCCCACTAACATGCCTTCCAATGAGGAAGCAGAGCCTGGGGACTCAGAGGTGGCCTCCCCCATCTCTGGGACTGAGGTCACCGAGGTGGTCAAAAAACCTCCTTGGTGGCAGGGCCCAGGGGGTGGATGAGATACGCCTGCAGTTCCTCAAGGCTCTGGATGTTGTAGGGCTGTCTTGGTTGACACATCTCTGCAACATTGCATGGACATCAGGGACAGTGCCTCTAGATTGGCAGACTGGGGTGGTGGTCCCCCTCTTTAAGAAAGGGGACCGGAGGGTGTGTTCCAACTACAGAGGGATCACACACCTCAGCCTCCCTGGAAAAGTCTATTCGGGGGTCCTGGAGAGGAGGATCCATTGGATAGTCAAACCTCGGATTCAGGAGGAACAGTGTGGTTTTCGTCCTGGTCGCGGAACAGTGGACCAGCTCTACACCCTTAGCAGAGTCCTGGAGGGTGCATGGGAGTTCGCCCAACCAGTCTACATGTGTTTTGTGGACTTGGAAAAGGCGTTCGACCGTGTCCCTCAGGGAATCCTGTGGGGGGGTGCTCCGGGAGTATGGGGTACCAGACCCCCTGATAAGGGCTGTTCGGTCCCTGTACAACCGGTGTCAGAGCTTGGTCCGCATTACCGGCAGTAAGTCGAACCCGTTTTCAGTGAGAGCTGGACTCCGCCAGGGCTGCCCTTTGTCACCGATTCTGTTCATAACTTTTATGGACAGAATTTCTAGGCGCAGCCAGAGCGTTGAGGGGGTCCGGTTTGGTGGACTCAGGATTGGGTCACTGCTTTTTGCAGATGATGTTGTCCTGTTTGCTTCATCAGGCCGTGATCTTCAGCTCCCTCTGGATCGGTTCGCAGCTGAGTGTGAAGCGGCTGGGATGGGAATCAGCACCTCCAAATCCGAGACCATGGTCCTCAGCCGGAAAAGGGTGGAATGCCCTCTCAGGGTTGGGAACAAGATCCTGCCTCAAGTGGAGGAGTTCAAGTATCTCGGGGTCTTGTTCACGAGTGAGGGAAAAATGGAGCGTGAGATCGACAGGCGGATCGGTGCGGCGTTCGCAGTGATGCGGGCTCTGCATCGGTCTGTCGTGGTGAAAAAGGAGCTGAGCCGTAAGGCAAAGCTCTCAATTTACCAGTCGATCTATGTTCCTACCCTCACCTATGGTCATGAGCTATGGGTAGTGACCGAAAGAACGAGATCGCGAATACAAGTGGCTGAAATGAGTTTCCTCCGCAGGGTGTCTGGGCTCTCCCTTAAAGATAGGGTGAGAAGCTCAGTCATCCGGGAGGGGCTCAGAGTAGAGCCGCTACTCCTCCGCATCGAGGAGTGAGGTGTTCCGGGCACGCTACTCCTCCGCATCGAGGAGTGAGGTGTTCCGGGCACGTCCAACCGGGAGGAGGCCCCGGGGAAGACCCAGGACACGCTGGAGGGACTATGTCTCCCGGCTGTCCTGGGAACGCCTTGGGATTCTCCCAGAAGAGCTAGAAGTGGCCGGAGAGAGGGAAGTCTGGGCATCTCTGCTCAAGCTGCTGCCCCCGCGACCCGACCTCGGATAAGCGGAAGAAAATGGATGGATGGATATATATATATATATATATATATATAATATATATATTTATTTATTATGAGGGGCTGTTCAGGAAAAAAAGATTGGTTCGTAAATATATAAATTGGTTCAGATATATATATTGGTTCAGATACATTGGTTGAGATATATATAAAATGGTTTGCATAGATCCGTTCTGATATATATACATTGGTTGAGATACATTGGTTTGGATATATACATTCAGATATATATATTGGTTGATATACATTGGTTAGGATATATATATATATATATATATATATATATATATATATATATTGGTTTAAATACATCGGTTTAGATATATACATCGATTCAGATGCATCCATTCATATATATATATTGGTTGAGATAGATCCGTTTGGATATATAGGTTGGTTCAGATATATACATTGGTTTGAATAGATCGGTTGGAATTTATTGGCAGGCACAGCATGGCCACCTAAGTTTAGCATCTCCCCCTTGCTTCATCATTGCTTCAATATTGTTGTCATTATTGTATGTATTTTATACAAGTAGAATATGCCTGTCTGCCACGTTTTGTTTCGTACGCCGTCTTGGTTGGGGGTCCTCGATTTCAAAGCACTTTTTTTTTCCTTTCATTATTTAAAACATTCACACATATACCCACCCCAGCTCAATGCACCCGCCTCACTCGCTCCCTCTTGTCCCTCCCATGACAGACTCTTCTCAAAAGCTGAGTTACCAGGAAGCATTGATAGCAACCACAGTACCTCCGAATTTTTCACCTCAAGAGACGCTGGTTTATCATTGACCGAAAGCCGCCCGGTGATTTCTGTTATTCCGTATTGCCAGCATTTCATTAAAGGGCGATCTGTTTCAGCAAAGACATTAGTCCTGTTTGCTGAAAGGATGTTATGGAGGAAAACACTGGAATAGCGTTGTTTCTTCTGAATGTTTATCAGTGATCAGGGATCATATATATATATATATATATATATATATGTATACATACATATATTGCTCACTTCCATCAGAGTTGTTTTAAATTAGCTTAATTTAAATTAATTTTTTTCTATTTTATGCTCTCCCAATTGGGTTCCAAATTTTACTGTGAGAATAGTGATTTCATGTAAGGTATAACCTAGGTTAAGGCAAGCAATCAAGTCTTTAAATGTATCAGCAAGATTTGTGTTATTAATGATTGATGTCCATTCCAAAGTCTTTTTTTATAAACAAGATTTTAGCCTTTTCACAAAAATGTGTGGTAGACTATTGGCTAGAAATAAGCCTACATTGATTCACAGATCCCCAACATCTAGCAGGATTTCCATCAACTCACTCACGATATTAAGAAGACTGTTAACAGTTCACTGACATGTTTGAACATTTGACACATAAAGCTTTTATCACAAGTTGTGATGCAAAAGGTAACAGTAAGGTCAGAGGGCACACCTGTGAATCATTCTCAGTCAATAACTTTCAAAATATTTTTTTTTATATAGCACCTTCCATGATGATGACCATCTTCTATCTATTTAACAGTACAGTAGGCCAAAGTGCAGTTATATCTGTTTATCAAACCATGTAATTCATGGTAACACAATGTTTTATGTTTGATAATCTAACCTAAGAAATTAGATTTTATAACAAATACATTGTAGTTACCAAACTAATTAACTAATCAATGCAAAAAGGTTCTTCTATACAAAATCGTTTCCTAATTCTTGTGACAAGGGGAACTGATAATGTATGGGAGAAAGGCAGGTTTCCCAGAGAAGTCATCAGAAATTTGTGCCGTGTTGCATGAAAAAGAGAACAACCTCTTATTATCATTAACCTTGCAGTAAAGTTTTATTTTTTTATAGAAGGCCTTTTACAAATTAGTGCAAAGACTAAAACGAAAATGTAATGGTAGTTAACTGCTTTCACTGTTACAATTTTCCTAAATTAAGCTGAAAATGTCATATGGAATTATTTTGCAGTACTCAGTGAAAACTGACAAGAATTATTTTGCAGTGTTCAATCAAAAATGACAAGAAGGACTATTGATAGTTTCTGGAAATAATACCGTAACATTAGCATAATATATATATGGACTGAATTTTATATTACAGCTGTACTAGAGCATGCAAATATTTAAAATATAACCTCTTTGTCATTATGGAAAAACTGAATGAAAACAAATCTACACTGCAGCATATCTCAAAGGCTACAAACCCTCAGGAAACTGCAATTATAATTGAATTACCTTGTTGGCAGACTGTAACTAATATATCATAAATGTCACTGTGTATTGTTAAGCAAATATACACAGCACAACTTCATCTAGACAGTATGACAGTATTCATCTCAAATCTGTCAGAAGCAGGTAATGTATGGAAAAGCAATAATTTGCTTATTTTATCATAAAGTCACCTCTGGTCATAAGCAGGAAAGTAAAACAGTACCGTATTCTTGGCAAAACAAAACTACTGAAGAAATAAAAAGTTGGAAGAAACATGACATGTATCTAGTACATAAAGATGTATAGTAAAATATGATTTTCCTTATATATGTATATATTTGGTGTATAAATACCCATTTGGTACTCTTTGTAGTTTCTCATAATTAAAACTTTTATCAGGCTTTTTTATCAACAATCTAAAAAGTGCTAGTCCATAATGCGCCTTCTGACTGTTGGGACTTTTTAATATTTTTCTAAGAAGTGGTATACAATAGAGCACTTCTATTTTATCCCTAATAGTATTATCACATTTTACAAGTGATCAGCTAATAGATATGTTTGGTTTCAAATGTTTTATTCTTGTGTTCATGTCATACATAATGTACTATAATATAAAGAAACTGCAGTATATAATAGATCATAGTTTACCCAGGAAGACCAGAACAGATAGTAAACAAACTAGGGGGCTTCGCCCCCTGCTCGCTTTGCTCGCCAACCCCCGTTTTTGTTTTTCCAGATACACACGTTTAAGAGTTTTGTTTCTTTGAATTGTTGCTATTTCATTAGTTTCACTTTTATTTCTGAACCTCTGTAAAAACAATATTTGGAATCTTTCGAGTCCCAATGTGCTGAATCTATTAAATGAGGTCCGTGAGATGTGTTTAATGACTTTGTACCAATCATTCAGGATAGGTTTCTCTGTTTAGAATTTCAGCACAGACAAAACAATCCACATCATCAGCAGTTAATAATGTTTTTTGCAAAGTAACCAATAAATGCATGTGAGGTAAACTCCGTTTTTGAAATTCTCTTGACTTAAACTTCAAAGCCTTACAATATTTACATACTTCTAACATATCACCTGTGTCCATATATTCGATCTCTATTCGACATTTCGTTATTTCTCCGAGTAATAATTTCTCTTTCTTTGCGCTAATGCAATGTTTACTTTCTTTGTTTTGACACTGTCGTCGTTTTCTGCTTTCATATTCTGTATCTTGCTCTGCATGTGTTTCGTGCCTACGTTTTTTTTGAAGCTTTTGAATTCCAGTTTTCATTATCTCTAACCTGGTCTCCATGTGTTTGGCCCCCTTTTTTAACCTCTGTATGACGTTTTACTTTGTTTTCTACTCAGTCTTTTATTTCTGACCTCGCTTTATCCTGGTTTTGTTTCAATGACACCTGGTCCGTGGTGATTATATTTCCCTTTTTCGAGTAATAATTTCCATTTGTTTGCGATCTTGTGATCTTTACTGTACTGTCAATAATGCATCACTGTAATGTGATTCACCTATGCTGTATAGTTTGGACGTGTGCGGATGACGTACGTTTAATACGGAGCGTTCGCCCGTGTCACTCTGGGGCCCCCCACTGTTAATACGGAGCTCCTTCCGTACTATTATGCGGTGCATTGTGGACCACTGCGGACTCCGTAGTGTTTCCCGTTTCACTTTGTATCTCGGTCAGTCAAGCTCATTCTTTTTGGAGCCGTGCCTCCCTGGTTTGCGGCATTTCAGACGCGCGTTGTAGGCGCCTGCGTTCATTAATTATATCCAGGCGGGCTCGTTTTTGTATCTCGGTCACTCGAGCTCTTTCGTTTTGAACCTGTGCCTGCTTTGCCTCCGCAGTTTGAGACGCGCGTTGTAGGCGTCTACGTTCATTATATCTGTCCATGCGGGCTCGTTGTTGTAACTGTGTTAGTTGTTGAGCTGCTTGGTTTTGGAGCCGAGACAGTTTTGCTTCCGCGGTTTCAGACGCGTGTCCACACCATCTTGGGTTTGATGTGTGAGCCTTTGTGGACTCCGTAGTGTGTCCCGTTTTACTCTGGGACGGGGCGTTGACTCCTCTTGTTTTACTATGTCTCCTGCGTCCATGGGCATGTACCTGCTTCCATATTACTTCTCTCCCATTTCACTCTGAGGCGGGGGGCTTTGTGTGGCGCCTGCGTGTTGTTCGTAGACTCTCCCGTTTCACTCTGGGGCGGGGGGGGGGGCTTTGTGTGGTGCCTGCGCACTATGTCTCCTGCGTCCACGGGCATGTACCTGCTTCCATATCTGGTTTACCATTCTCGGTTAGTAATATGGATATGTTTGGGATTACTTTATATCTCACCACTGAAACAGCTCCTTCTGCATCACTGGAGGTTCAAAGGTGAGGAACATGTTGTCTGAAGAAACCTTCTACAAGATACCTCAAATGATGACAGCTACAAGCAGACATTGGCAAAAGGAGGTTGGTGCCTGTTATGTAAGCAACCCTAGACTTTTTGATTAACCACACTGCTTTATCGAAGATGTTGAATTAAAAATGATGCCTAGTAGGATAAATTCCTATCCTTGATATTTGGACTAAAGTCTTCACACATTATACACTTCACGTCATTATTAGTATAGTATGGAAAAAGTTTCTGCTTTAGGTATGTGTTCAGCATTTCTTATCTCGCATTTCCTTTTATCCTACACTTACCCAGATCTTTGTAGACATGGAACACACATGAAATGCATGTGTTCAAGATAACAATATGCTGTATTATTTATACTATACAAATCCAGGCACCTCACACACAGATAAGGAGCCTTGAACTGGGAAACTTTTTTGCCTGAGTTGTGCTCAGTCGAGGTGGGGAATGGGACAGCAGGATAACTAAACCAATTCCAATAGGCAAAACAAAGTGTTCAAAAGTGCAGTGCTCTCTTCTTTAAATAAATAATCCATTAAAACCACGATGGTCCATGTGTTTAAAATCCAGATTAACACTAGAATTACCAGAGTCTACGAAAAAACTCGTAGATCCGGCCCACCTTAAATTGCTTCCTAAATCTATTCGCACCTCTCCGCCAGCGTCTTTTGTCATCTAAATGTACTGATAAACACAAGCTGCAAGCAGCTGGCTATTCCATCCACCCACCAACTTAAAATGTGCACAAACTTCTCCCTGCTCATGCCTTGATTGATTATCTGGGAGAGAAGTGGAGTTTTAGAGTGGAAATAATAGATCATTATTTGGAACACACACATTTCATGTGTGTTCTTTTTCTACAGTAATCTGTGTAAACACATTGTTAAAACAGAAACTTTTTCATATTTTAGTAATAAATGTTACAAAATGTAGGCATAAACTATAAAATGTTTGAAGCCTGAAGTCCAAAGATCAAATAAACACTTTCACAAAAGGTTCAAGAATGATACGGCAGCTTCTGTGGCGTAATGCTAAGATTTGCTGACACACAGTGCAACAGGCTTGCCATGCCTCAGAGACCCGAGTTCAATTCCCCACTGAGGAGAAAATGTTATTTTTTTTTTCTTTTTAACCTTCGCCGCTCTGCCTGCTTGCCTGAACTCCCTGTCTATCTATATAGTAATAGCAGAAATTGTATTATTATATAGCAGCTTTCCTGTCTGCCTATCATATAGTGCCTTTACCTTCCTATCTATCTATATATCATTCCTCTTAGCTGTTTTTTTAGATATCTATTATACAATGCCTATGGGGTACTGTAGAAATGGAACACACATGAAATGTGTGTGCTCCAAATAACGATCTATTACTTCCACTCTAAAACTCCACTTCACTTCATGATCAATCAAGGCATGAGCTGGGAGACGTTCGTGCACGTTCTAAGTCGGTGGGGGGATGGAATAGCCGGCTGCTTGCAGCTTGTGTTTATCAGCATATTTAGATGACAAAAGATGCTGGCGGAGAGGTGCAAATGGATTTAAGAAGCGATTTAAGGTGGGCCGGATCTACGAGTTTTTTCGTAGACTCTGGTAATTCTAGTATTAAAATGAGATTAAAACCAATAGCCATCAGGTCCTTCATATTCTGTCAGAGAAGCCCAGTACCTCCCCAGTTCCATCTCCCCAGCTCACCCAATGCTTGCTCATCAGGCAGAAACACAAGCAGTCACAGTCCTCACCATCCTACCCCTGTCTAAGCTCCCTTCAAGTGGCACTGACCTGAGCACTCAGGGTCCGTTGTTCTCCCATCTTCATTCTCGCATCCCTGGTGTATCTCGGATCCCTGAGATAGGATGCAACCTCAATCGGTCCCACCCCTCAACAATTAATGAGTGGGGAGCGATCCGACCCTAGAGTATCAATCCTTCACTCCCTTGTTGGCCAACAAACACCCTGCCTTACATTCACACTGCCTGGCTCTTCCTGCCTCTCTCCATGATGCTGTTCTCGCGGCACTCTGTCTCTCTGTCTGTGTCTCATTTTTTCCCTCCTCTCTTTGCCATGCAGGCTCCTTTAAAACTGACACTTCTAATGGGGCGTAGGTGTGCATGCACCAGTTCCTCCAAGGAAGTAATGAGGCAACTGTCTGATGCATGTATTTGCATGTGTCTTCACAATCAGGCTGGCACCCTCCACATCCACTTCTGGAGCGAAGCACGTTCACGTACCCACCCAGGCCCAATTATAGCCTGCATTTTTTGGGCTGTCATTACTTATTTAAAATGAGTACAGTGCTATGGAACACTTATCATATCCTAATTAAATGATTAATTATATTTTACAGTTCTTTGTGAGTGCTTTTATTACAAAAGATGGTATGTGTATTAAATGATAGTTAATATTTGAAAAGTGAGTAAACAATGCTATTGTGCAATTCAAAACATTGTGTAAAATATCTAATTTGTATTCTCTTTTTCAGGTTCCACAGTATAATTGAACATTTCTTTGTTTTTCACTTTGTTTATTTAGAAATGTTATCTACTTGGATTAAGTGGGCTACGAAAATGAATCAGCAAACAGTTTTCTGTAACAAAAAAAAAAGTTTTTCAGAATGTGGTAAATCGCTTACCAGGCATTACCACTTTAAAGGAAAGAAAGTCCTAAGAATAGGGTAAAGTTGACTTTTGCGGAATAAAAGTTAAAGTACTTGCCTGTTTAATTTGTTGAAGTAAGGGGTGCGCTTTTGCAGTCATTTTTTTTTACTTTGGCTTTGGCAGGTTTGAGTGGGATGCCGGCGATGTGTTAACCGTGCCTCTAGGTAAGGCCTGACTGGAGGATGTGTGCGTACTCCATCATCATGTCAAGTGTTTCTTTTTAGCCACCTGCCATTTTGTGAATTTCCCATTGGGATTAATAAAGTATCTATCTATCTATCTATCTATCTATCTATCTATCTATCTATCTATCTATCTATCTATCCATTAGCAAAAGGAATGGTGCAACGCTTTTATTTAAGTTTATGCATGCCTTAGTGTGGGAAGAGGATCCCCAAGAAAAAGTAACTTGCTTTTGTACTGCGTATCTGCTCTTCCGAGGGGAGAGCGACAGTTTGCACTCAAGTTCGTGCTTGTGCTCGCTTTTGCGCACGCAAGGCTGCTAGCCCTATTTAATATATGCCTTGCAAGAATTGAGAGGAGCACCTGTGCAGAAGACACCTGTGTCAGTTGCGACTGGTGTAAGGGATTGTTGTAAGATTGTATTAAGGGATTGGTGTAAGAGCGTGTAACAGGATTGGCTGAAGATTTGTTCCCCAACTATAAGAGGCACTTACTGCCTCAAGGGGTTGTCTTTAGACTCAGTGGTGTGGTGGTATAGCTCATTCTTAAGTATACCAAACAACGGCTTGTGCTTTACTTGTATATATTTTCTCGTTGTATAGAAGTATAGATACAGTATCTCCTGGTTGAAGTATTGTTTTGGTGGAGGTATTTATACAGATTTTCGGTTTGTGGTGCACTTTTTGTTTTTCTTGTATATAAACCTATTTTTTTCCTTGTAAAAATGTTTTGTGAACTCTTTGGTTTTGGTTTGTGTGTAGTTTCTTCCTGCTTGTTTTTTCCTTAAGGAAGACTACCATTTTGTGTATATACATTTGTGTCTTTAATTTTCATTTTTGGGACTGACAGCTTCACTGTAAATATAATTCACTGTTTTGGATTGGGACACTATTTTTGTGTTTTTTGTGCACCTATAAATAAAACCCACTTTTGTTTTGGAAATAACACCTTTTTGTGTCAGTGTCTCCATGTCTGACTCCTCTCAAGATGCCCACTGTGTAGTCAGGTGCCAACCTTGCCACTACATGGGGTGTCATACAGAAAATATTGCAAAAGATTAAATTGTAATCCAATACTGTGGTTAGCACTGCTGCCTCAATGCTCCAGACATCAGGGTTTGATTACTGGCCTGGTTGCTGTCTGTACAGAGTTTTCATGTTTTCTATGTCCAAAAATGTGATAATCACTGGAGCAAAGGACAAGTAAGCCTGATATGTCTCTGTATGCTTCCTTTTATTTATTTTTATGGCCTGCTGCAGTCCTTAACAATTGTGTGTGCTGATTGGGGCCATGAGAGATCTAAAACAAAAAAAATGTGACACCTTTGTTAGATACTAACCATTTTCTTACACCTTTGTCTTTCTCCCTTATCTGTTTTCGTCTTGGCACATGCTATTTCTTTCCATATCCTTTACTGCTTTCTCACTCAAGTCCAAGGATTTAGCATCAACCCTGCCTTTGAATAGCACCTTGTCACTATCAAAAGCAGAATATATGGAAAGCAAAGTTATGCTCTCAGGTCATGTTTTTCTGGCAAGCTGAAATCCTTTCTCAGCTCCCCCTTGCCAAATGGAACACTTTCAGAAGTGCCAGCAGCTTGCATTCTTTGTCATGTGAAACACAACCAATTGCAGGAAATCCATCTCCTGATACCTCTTACTGCTTTGCCAACTCTTAAACACAGCCTGGGGCTCTTCTTTACAGTTCTAATCCAGTCGGCTTCTGTCCATAGATCTGTTTTTTCACTTCCTTTATGTACTCTTTCATCTCTTTCCCAAAATCATTAGCATCTCAGCCCACATTTTCTTGCTTCAACTTTCCAGTTACCTTTTGACTCTTTTTCTCCCTTATGCTGCTCTGTATCATAATAATTATTGCAACCAAATTAATTGTTCATCCTTTAGCCTGTTCTTGAAGTATTTTAGTTCCAAAGAATAAACTGCTTTTTGTGGTCTCTTTCTTGAGATACTGTGTCTAGTTTGTAGTGTGCTGATCATAATAGCACAAAGTACTTCAGATGAGATGTCACTAATGCATTATGTAGATTAAGCCTATCGTGGAAATCTGCCAAGTTGAAAGGGAAGACCAGAAGAAGAAACATAAGACAAGCATCGAATCAAAATCAAAAGCAGTTCTATCTTTCAGCTATGCCAAATCGCTAAACAAATTAGTACAGAAAATCAAAACAAAAGTGTAGAACCAGAAGATCTAAATTGCAAAATAAATCCACACAATAACATTGACCTTATTAGAGCATCTGCAAATCTGGATAGTGGCGTACAGCATTTAAAAAGCTAATTTTTATAGTGTCACACTAATCAGGTTAATCCTGTAACTTCCAGGACTGTGTTCCAGAGTGTCATTTCATGGCAATGTCATCACAAAATGACATTGTCAAAGAAAAAGGGGAACAAAACAATTGAAAGTGTTTCTAAATAATTCAAAATAATTTTGACTATGAAAAAATAGCAAATTTCACAATTGAGACGTAATTAAAACCCATATTGGGATAGGCTTCATTCAATGTATAAAACTAACCAACAGACAAAATCATAGCACTCCAATGATTAAGAAGTTCTCTATTGCAAAGCTGTTAGAGTGAATTATATCAGGCCTAAAATGGTGAAGGTGCTAAATATTGTTAGGCTTGTTATGGCTTTTGCCTTAGTGCACGGAAGGCTGCAACAGTACTTCTCGGTTCTCAGAATGACATAATGGTCCTTAGGTTGTGTTCTATCTTTACAATATTGTCAAAGAATAACTATAGTGAAAAGTTTTTATGCATTTTGCAGCTGAATATGTTTTTGTTTTCTTTGCATATGTCTATTGTTGTTTTTTCAATTAGTATTACTTTTTAGTATGATGTTAATTACTGTATATATGCATTGGTCTTTTCTTCTGTGCATCTTGCTCTCTGTATATTGAACCCAGGGGGTGGGGCCCACTGATGCTGCAGCTGGGTAACCACCTTCAGTGATATTTAAAAGCCAACAGTCTGTGTAATGATTGCTTTGGCATTGGAATTCCTTGTTGATTGTGATTAATTGTCAGTATCTCTGAGATTTTGTTTTTGTATTTTACACCCATTTTTCTTCTGTTCAAGTATTGGATTATGGACTGGCTTTGTTTGCTCTTTGTGAATTGTACTTCTTTGCATTCCTTTTTACTGTATTTTTTAAAGTGTATTTGTAAGTAAATCTTAAAAAGATAGTAAAGGACATTGTTTTACTGTGTCATTTTCTCTCTTCCCATTTTGAGTTATTTTTGTGGTTAAAGCTTTTAGCCTTGTTTATTGGGGCAGTGCAGGCCAAGATGCCTGCTACTAGATTTTGGTGTCAGGCTGTTTGTGTTATTGGGCTGTACATACGCAGTTTTGACAAGCCTGTATTTTGTGGAGCCCTGCAGTTCATAAGAGATACAGAGTGATCATTATGAATGCTCTCTTTAATGATGAATAGTTAAAAGTGTGACAAAATAAACATATGCTATACATTAAAAAATTGTACATATGAAATACTTTAAGGGTAAAAACACATCCTTATACTGTAAAATTTAGAAATAAGCAATTTAAAAAATTAAATCTAAATTATATACATTTTTTATTTTTAATACTGAAGTATCAGAAGTATAAACACCTCAGTTCCTGTTAAAATATCATAAGGTATTACTATTGCTGCATTAAAATAGCATTTTGACTCAGCCTTCAGCAAATAACCCTTAAGCTTAGATCATGTCAAAGCTAGATTCAAATATATCCACAAACATTAAAAGCAATTAACCTACACTCGTGATGCATTACTAGTAGTTTTTACTACAAGAGGATCAATGTAAGATTAATTGTTCCAATTAAACTTTTTTTTATTAACACTTATGGTGATTTAAACATTTGTAGTTTTGGTAATACAGGCAGATATACTGTAGATATATATTGAAAGAGGAAAAATATGTCTGCATGGATTTAGTTGGCAGGGGGCAGGGAGCATTTCCAAACAAGACTTCTGTGAGACAGACAGACAGACCAACACACAGCAACACACACAAACTGGTCAGGAGTACCTCTGCATGTAGTTAGGAAAAAGTAAAGGTAGTCTTCAGGACTGATGGCTGGGAAGTAGAACAACACAAGGCATTGGGTTAAGAGTGTTTGTAAGAGAAAAAATGTCGCAATATGGACTCTCTCAAATAAAAGTGATAAAAAGACCTTTTTGAAAGCACATTCCATTCCAAACTTGTGGGGACAATTTTGAAGTCATTAAACAGACCTTAAAAAAGCACACAAGAAAACTTCACAAATAAATGTTCAGCAATATGTTAACTGCGTCTTGTCAGATTCAATAAAACTGACAGACATCTTCAGAGCTGCTCTCCTGCAGAGGGCAGGTTTGTTATCTTCCACTGAGATCAGAAAGACAGAAGCACCCCAGCTGGGGAAAAACTTAATGTATACGAGAAAAAAAGCACATATAAAGACTTTTACTACAGTATGATATGAGATTTGAATGTTAAGTCACTTATTCTTGTATGCTTGTGACAACAACGGATGTTTCCTTTCAACTAAAACATCCCTTAAAAGAAAAACTATGTCACAAGAGCCAGTGAGAGAATGGTGCTATTTAAGAAGAGTATATAGAACACTAGAAAGTAGCAATTGGCCTAAATTAGCCTGACAGTACTAGGTAAATACCCTAATGTATGTTCAGAGTGCTTGATTCTCTCACTATGGAGTCACAATGGAAGATTTAGAATATGGTGTCCTGGCAAAAGATTTCCCCGTTACTATGTGGCAGCATGTGGTTTCCTAGTCAGGAAAACCTGGAGTATCATACCCACTTAAGGCTAAGAAAATGAAGAATTCATAGGAGGACAGTATTTTCTTCTTTTATTGTGAAAGGGTTATGGAAAGAAGATAACATACACCTAGTACTCTAGTCTGACTTCACCCAGAGCTGACAGCTACTGCAGCTCCACTTCCCCCATTCCCCTAATGTCTAAACACCCTGGTGGCTAGAATATAGGAACAAGGTAAGCAATAGTCAAGTTCAGATACTTTATTCAGTCATTATAATTTTTGTGTTTAAAGTGCTTAAATGTGCCATAAGCAGAAGCAAAACGTAAATGGATGTGACAAATCACCATACATCCTGGTAAACCTGATATGGGGTTTGCTATTGATAACAATTATTGTTTTTCAGAAGATTGGCTTTTATATAATAAAAAACCCATACGCCTGTTTCCCTAAGTCACAATAATTGCTTAATAGGACATTTTCTTTGTCAATAAGTGCATTTCAGATTGTGCTTGTTGTTTTTCAAATCAAAGTGATGATCACATTTCAGCATGTAACAGCTTCTGATAGAACCCTCACATGTTATTCTGGAGTGAAATGCACACAAGCGATTCAAATGAAAATGTATACCAATGTCCCTGGCTGTTTGGGACTACATATTTTGTTGTCAAAAGGCATTTCTTTCTGTAATTCAAAGGACTCTTCAGACATTCTGCACTGTTACAAATCAAAGACACTATACTTTATATACACTTTAATTAAAAAATTATCTTTTATACTTTTTAAGTTAGAAGCTTATGTCTCTGGGCAATCCAAAAAACATGTATCTTCCTGGTCTCTTCCTGTTGCTGTATAAGTCTAAGCTGAAATCCCAGCTAAATGATTCATCTGGCTGCATTTCTTGACGTAACGAAAGTTCAAACAGCAAGACAGCCGCAAAGATAAACTTGTATACTTTCCCCATGTTCCTTTGAAATATACTTTTCTGCATGGTTTTATTGTATTAATCTTTTTTTTTGTTAAGGCATCGCAAAAACATAAAATGTATTTACACAAATTTGTATACACTTTGTAATTCTCTAAAGAAATGCATATATTTTGAAAGCCATATAGAACATTTATCTTGAATAACAAATGATGATGTTATGGTTACTCAAAGTGCTTTACAATGTATCAAATAGTTACAAAAAAGAAAAACTGCCTAAATTAGGCAAGATAATAATGGATAAATAATAACAAATCAATATGAGCTTACATGATATAGATATGTAATACGTAGAAAAGTAGAGTTTTTATATATAATATTGCATTCTAAGTACCTAAAGATAAGTATGATGATAAGCTCAAATAGACAGGAGGACAGAAAAAAAAAACTCCAGATAAGATAAAAAATAAAATCTGCTGGGATTCCAAGACCAAATGCTGCCCATCCCCGACAGGACATTGTACGTGTAGGCTGACTGACATACTAAGATCAAAATAGTGCAGTAACATTATGGATTCTCTGGCTTTAGTTATATGAAATTTGAAATTGCCTACAATTTGGAACCTGCCATAGTTAGTTATTATTATAAATATTAAGTCTGAAAATTCCTTGATAAAAAAATGCATTATATTTTTAAGGTTTATAAATGGTCGATGCAAGAGACTGCAACACTCCTTATATAATCAGATCTAGTTTTCCACCACTCTGCTATGATGAACATAACTCCCCACGCTGTTCTGTGTTTTTAAATGAATTTGTACCTGTCTGTCTTCCAGCTTTGTCCCAGTTGGTCAGGCATCTAAAGTCCACAGCCTATCCCTCTGATCCTCTGATATAATTCCTACATAGTTGTTAAAGGAAGTCTTTGAAACTCTTGGGCCTTTCATTATGAGTATTATTAACCCTGAAAACTGGTTCATCCTATTTTAAACATGCTGTGTTGTGCCTCTTAAAAAAAAAAAAAACCTTGATCCAACTGTACTGTCAAATTTTAGAACAATATATAATCTACACTTTTATGTCAAAGGTCCTGGAAATTATTGTACCTGATCAATTGCAAACATTTTTAGAGGATAATCACATACATTAAAGTTTTCAGTCTGATTTTAAACAACATCACAGCACTGGAACAACTCTTTTAAAAGTTCTTAATGATGATTTATTGTCTGTTGAGTCTGGGTTACTGTTGTACTTCTACTCTTGGATTTGACTGCAGCTTTTGTCTAAAGAATGTTATTGGCATTCAAGGTACTGCTCTACATTGATTTTATTATCATTTTTGTGAAAGTGTTTTTTTCAGTTAATTTGGGTGAATTGTCATCTTTCCACACTCAACTAAAATAAGGGATCCAACAAGGTTCTATCCTTGGCCCAATTCTGTTTTTGTTATACATGCTTCCTCTCGGCTCTTTTTTCCTAAACATAATGTACCTTTCTGTTTTGCGGATGGCACCCAAATTTATCTCCTGCTTAATAACAACTCCCTGGGGTCTCTTTTGGCTTGCATGAATGATGTAAAGAGCTGGATGTTGTCAAATTTTCTTGACTTAAATAAAAGTAAAACTGAAATTGTGCAGTTTATTCTAGTGCATCTGGTGCACCTATTATTAACTTAAGCCCATTAGCGTAATATTACAAGATACCTGCAAAACGTTTGAATGTTATTCTCGACAATAGTCTTAAATTGGATAAGCAGATAAACTACAAAGCTGCTTTTTCTAGTTAAGAATTGTTTAAAAAAATAAAGCCTTTTCTTTGTTTTGTTGATTTGGAAAACGTTCTTCATGCACTTTTTTCATCCCATCTTCACTATTGTAACTCATTGTACAGTGGTGTGAGTTCCTGCAGTTGGTCCAAAACTTTGCTATGAGGCTCTTAACTGGCTCACGTAAGTGTGAGCACATCACTTCTATTTTGCCTTAAGTCTTAGAATTGATTTTAAAATTTTATTCCATACTTTAAATGTTAATAGACTGGCCCCAGCTTATCTGTTTGACCTCCTTGTCTCCTACGCCCCTTCTCGATCCCTGAGATAGTCTAGTTGCTACTAGCCTCTTACCATGATCAAGACAAAAGAAATGGGGTGATCGTGCTTTTGCAGTGACTGCTTCTCAGCTCTGGAACAGCCTACTGCTTCAGATATGAGCAGCTTCAACCCTGTCAATTTTTAAATCTTTGCTGAAAACACATTTTTTTCTCCCTGGCTTTTAGTTGCTTATGATGTGTTTTTATGTGGTGCTAACTGTTATTTGGCAATTGCACAAATGTCTCAGTCCATGGAGTGAGTAATCAGTTTAACAGTTCATCTCCCTTTATACTTTTTTCTCATCTAAAAAATCACATCATCCCACTCTTAATATGCAGAACTTTATTACCTCCTCCAATCAACTAACACCACTAGTAATTTCTGACTCATTCTGCTTCATTCAAGAAGGGTGTTTAGCTGATTGTCCTATTGATCTTAGCACCGCTTCATAGGAGAGGGGTGTATGTGCTTTCCCATCTGTTTATCCCAGCTTTCTGGAGGGATGTTCATTTATAATTTACCTCATCCTAACCTTGGAAAATTATGCTGGTAGCTTCTCTAAGATGCTGTTAAATTTTAAGTTACATTTAGTTAACCCTTGAGTTACATTCAGTCCTTTTCCTTATGTTTAACAATTCATTGTGTTATGGCTTCATATATTTATACTTGTAATAGATTATACAATATTTTTATATGTTAACTACAAATTCTGTAAGAGCAACTGACAAGAGATGACACTGGACTTCATCTGGACTGCTTATTTGTGTCCAGTCGGAGACAGCGAGAGGGATAAACGAATAGGTAACCAAAGCAATAAATAAAGATAATCATAAAAATATTCTGACAAAGAGCTATGAAAGGTGAAAGAATGGTTAGGCTGGTAATTAATATAATAAATTCTTAAGTGGCAAACAAGGCACAGCTAAGTTAATGGCTTCAGAACTAGTGCCAATGAAAATGTAATGATCCATTGTGCTCCTAAACTTTAATGTGCATTTATACAGCTGGCTTCATATACCAATAGAAAGACACCACTTGTTTTTACTCCACTTATTTGGTGACATCTATGTGGAAACGTGAATGTTTTTTGCCTTGACAATCTTTCTTTCACTTAAGTGTTACCAGGGGAGTTCACTTGTCAGACAACCTAGTGGCATATGTTTTTCTATCTGTGGCTGTCCAACTGCATGCATGGGTTTTTCTTTTGCCTCATGACAACTCTATATAAGATACTGTATATGTACATTGTCATTTCAATTAAGGCACTTTGAATCTATAGCTGAAGTGACAGCTCAGTTGGTGGCACAAAGATAATTATAAAAGTAAGGCACAGAGAGGGAGAAATAAATTAAAATTTTGTAGAAAGATGAGTGGCTATCAAACCTCAACAGGCACTTAAGGGTTCAAGACCCTTAAAGTCAGGCAGAGACTGGCAGTAGGGTTTTCCTAGTCTTTCAGTTATACTTTGCACTTTATTTATTTACATGTTCATCCCTGTTTTGTGTTGCTTTTTTGGAAGTTTCTTGCACACTTTTCCTGCTTGGACATCCTCAGTGTGTGGAGGATTGACACAATGGCTCCTTTTATCAAAATCAGGGAATTAAGAAAACAGCACTGAGTTAAAAAGCATGGCCAAATAATGCTTCAGTACTATGACAAAGGTTTTTGAAAATAACTACTAAGCAAATTAACCTTTTTAATGCCAGGAAGGCATTAATGCTGAGCAAACAAGTATTAATTTAATCTTGAATACACTGTTTTTGAAGCAGAATGTTCACTATAGAAAGCATAAATTTAAAGAAAAACTGGAGCTATCACTGCTTGATGACACATTATAATATGTGTATCATTCAGTAGGCCACGTGACATCTGCAATCTGCAGAGCCTTCCAATTATCTGACACCTTGCTCCAAGGCATTAGCATGGAAAATCAAGCTCTAATGTGAATATGGAGAGAGAACATAACATTCTTGTTCTTTTTATCAGCTATTCTGTAGAAATCAGTAACTATATTAACCTAATTGTCAAATATAATAACCTCAATCAATGCCTTTTTGAGGAAATTCACACATTTTTAATAAAGTGTGTTAATACATATCAGTTGTTATGTTCACAAGATCATTACGGTTTTTTCTTTTATGTTGTACAGAAAAATCAGAAAGAAAATGACATATGACTTGACAGATGATTTCCCTTGCTATATTCCTCAGATCATTGCAGAGCTAATTGTAGTCATGTCTACTTTGTGTATCACAAATGGGCAGAGGAGCATTGACACAAATTGTAGTAATCAACATGGTCTAGTTCAGGTGGATTATTGCATGCTTAAAACATTGCCTTAAACCATTGCCTGCTTTAGCAAATGCTTGGTCTTGAAGCATTTTTAGAAAGGTTTTGATAATAATTTCTTTTGTCAGCATTTAATAATATTCATGAAATTGACATAGCATTTTCCTTACAGCATTCCACCACTAATCCTATTCCCAAATAAGAAGCCTAATGTGGAGAATTTGCATGTTCTCTCCAAGCTTACATAATTTTTTTTGTGGACCCTGTTTGTACGGCACATGTTTTTCTTTGGTGCATATTTTATCTTTTTATTTCTTTGTTATGTTTGACACTGTATTGCTGATCCACTAATATTTTCTGGCATTAAAAACAGCCAGGACATTGTGTTATCACGCAGTGAGTTATGAAGAGTGATAGCTGATGTACCCATGTGTGTCAACATATGACATAACTGAAGCCATTTTCCCCTATAAAATTAATTCTGGATATGTGGTAAGACTGTCAGCTCTTCTAATCTAAATTAGAAAGCAAGACTTCATTATGTTCAACTTAATAGTTATTTTGTCATTACTTACACTACATATTTCCTTTTATTTGTACATTTGGCATTTTTAAACACACTTTTCTGTACATTTATTTTACATAAATTTTGCTCATTAGGAGGTACTTGGCTTAGGCAGAATCTCATGTCTCACTGTATAGATGTCATACATCTAGGTTTTGGAATCTCTTTATTGCATTTTTTGATATTCAATCCTGTTAATTAATTCTGTTTCTGGTTTTGGTTTGGCTGCCAAAATTTGGTGTTGATTACTGCATGGTTGTTGCCATATTGTTTATGGTGCTATGCTTGTTGCAAGCCATATGGCATATTAGATCTTATCATCCTGCCTATATACTCTAATGTAGCAGTGCACTGCTGCTGCCATTCCCAGTTTTAATTCATATTTTTATGACTTTTGCTTTAGTGTTAGTTAGGGGGATAGGAAAACGAATTAGTATGAACATACAATACTTGGTTCTGTTCTTTGGCTATGATTTTGGTTTGTGATTTGGATTTCATGCTTTGGTTTTCCTTGTTTTCCCAGTTTACTCAGTCCTTCCTGTTCTCAAGTTAAGAACAGGGAGTGACCTTTTCGTCTCTTGGTCATTTTCCCTTCCCTTCCCTTTCCTTTCCTTCTTCTCAACACTTATTCCTGGTATTTCAGATTAGTTAAAGCTGCACATCCATACTCATTCATAAGCCCTTTGAACTTTAGCTATAATCCCAGGTTGTTATTGTGACCTGTTATGTATTTTAACAGAATTACCTTATGTTAACAGAACTACCTATTTCATTACTATAGTCACTAGGACCCTAATGCATAAAACTTGCTTATGTTCGGAAAAGTTCGTAAGTCATTTCTTACACAAAAGTCTGGATTTATAAAACACAAACTTGATGTGAAAATTGGGTAAAAGTTACGCCAAGTTCTTGCCATCCATAGTTCCTATGCAGACATTTTTGTTGTAGTTTTAGCTACTCCAGATAGTATGACAATGAAGTAAATAGAAAATCTCATTTCATTGCACATTTCAATGAATCAGTCAGATTCTGATGGTCTAGAACTAATCATATCACAGGTAACTGACATGTTCTCTCAGTGCAACAGTCTTCAATGTTGGTAATAACACCTAATCCATCCATCCATCCATCCATTTTCCAACCCGCTGAATCCGAACACAGGGTCACGGGGGTCTGCTGGAGCCAATCCCAGCCAACACAGGGCACAAGGCAGGGAACCAATCCTGGGCAGGGTGCCAACCCACCGCAGGACACACACAAACACACCCACACACCAAGCACACACTAGGGACAATTTAGAATCGCCAATCCACCTAACCTGCATGTCTTTGGACTGTGGGAGGAAACCGGAGCGCCCGGAGGAAACCCACGCAGACACGGGGAGAACATGCAAACTCCACGCATGGAGGACCCGGGAAGCGAACATAACACCTAATACATATGCTTAATGCTAACTGCCTTATTGTTTAGTTTGTCTATTTTGCCTACAAAATTAGTGTGCTGTGTGGTGTACAACAGAACTGTCAATGGCAGCATTAGCTTTTTTGAAGGATACCACCAACGTCAGTCTAAAGGACGTTTTCAGGGATCACAATGATTTTTTGGCTTATGAGGATGACTGGCTTTTAAGCCAATTTAGATTTCCTAGAGCTGTCCTCCTGGAGTTGTGTGCAAAATTGAAGCCTGCGTTACAGAGATTATCACACAGATATCCTGTGATATGTGCTCCATTACTGGTTTTAAGTCTGTGAGGTTTTTGGCAAGGGGTGCTTTTCAACATGAACTGGCTTGCTGGTCAGGGTTATCACAATCATTCCTGAGCCACTTCATTCCATCTGTATGGGATGGTATGATTGATATAACCCTTGCTGTCAGGAAAACGAAGTCGTGATTATAAAGCAATTTGCAGCGATTGATGATTTACCTAATATAAGGTCATATCAGGTCAGGCCAGGTTGAGTAGCATGCACTGGTACAGCGCATTGCCACACCCACCACACAATGAAACAGCTTAGGATCCTTGGTGGCAACCCCCTAGGCAGGCACATGGTCCAGTCCCACCCTCTGGAAATGACCATCTATCTGCCGAAACCAAGGGTTAACGTGGACATCCCCTTTGACTGATCCAGCCGCTCGGGTCCACAACACCCTCGAGGAATCATCTAATCTAATGTAACCGGTTCTATAATTGACTGCACATATACAGCAATAAAGGCACCATCAAATAATGAACTTTCACTTTCATTCAATGAATATACAACTAATATGTGATGCTCAAATTTTTTTTTTTATCTGAGTTGTTGAGTGGCTTAACCCACAGTTCCTTTACTTTATCATATACAATAGTAGTGTGGGAAGCTGATATCAGTTTCACACTGTGTGTGATGGATCACTTCTTGGCAAATAAGCCTAATTAATAAGATTACAATTAAGTCTGGTATATTACAAACAACTTGTATAATATTTCTTTCAGGTGATGGTGAGTACACATCAAGAGAGGAGATATATTGAAAGACACTCCTGCACACAATTAGTGATAGAACGGACCATTAGTTCATTAAAAGGTAGATGGTGGTGTTTGGACTCATTGAGTGGAATACTGCTGTCCAGTACAACAAAGGTTTGCCATTGTAATGGCTTGTGCAGTACTACACAGCATAACACAGAGAAATGGACTGCATCAGGAAATCAACACAATGGCAATTCAAAGATGTTTGGATGTTGTAGTCCAACATTGACATTTACTAGGCAAAATGATTTTATTTTTTAACAAGTTCAATCAGATCACACTTCTACATATACAGCCTGTGTCAATTCATGCAGTATACTTGGCTACTGCTCTCTCCACTGAGTTGCTCTCACTCTTATTTGTTTCTTTCATCTGTGACTCCAGCAGGGAGACCAGCAACAAGAATGTTTTTCCAATTCTCTACTTTAGCCAGTAACACCTCAAATTCATATTCATTTAATTTTAATTTTCTTCCTTTTTTACCTCTGTACTTCAATGGTTTGTAGTAAAAAGGTTGCACAAGACACATTTATATAGTGATTAGATCATGAATATTCAAATAAGGCAATTTTTTGTTATATATGGTTACTGAGAGGCGGTAGGGGGTGTAGCTAGGTGTGTGGGCATATTTTTAAAATGACTTCTGATTTATAAAGGAACTGTGGCGAATGTACAGTTACTGTATGTACACTTAAATGAATTACTGGTTTAAAATCTGTGAGTTTTTTTGGCAAGGGGTGCTGTTCAGCATAAACTTGCTTGCTGGTCAGGGATATCACAATCTATTTGTGAGCCGCTTCATTTCATCTGTATGGGATGATATAATTGGTGTAACAATTGCTGTCAGTAAAACCAAGTCACGATTAAAAAGCAATTTGCAGCGATTGATGATTTACCAAATATAAGGTCAGGTTAGGTCAGCTTGGGGAGCATGCACTGGTATGGTGTGTTGCCACACCCACCACACAATGAAACAGCTCAGAATCCTGGTTGGCAAACCCTTGGCAGACATGTGGTCCATTCCCACCCTCTGGAAAAAAACATCTATCTGCCGCAACCAGGTGTGGCGTGGGCATCCCCTTGGCTTGATCCAGCTGCTTGGGTCCACAACACCCTCGAGGAATCATCTAATCTAATCTAATCAAAATAGAAAAAAGGAAAAGGCTGATGTATTGTACATTTTGCCACTGTGCCTCCGCTTCTTGGATGTTTTACTATTACAGAAGACAAAACTAAACAATGAATTCTAGAGGTAAAGTAGTGTTGTGTGACATGAATTAAATCCAATACTGTAGTCAAACTGAGATGAAGTTACTTCCTTCACTCTCTGAAAAATATCTTGGGATAGATTAGATTATATTAGGTTAGATTAGATTAGATTAACTTTATTAATCCCAAGAAGAAATGTAGATGCATACAGAAGCAGAAACATAAATAAAAACCTAAGAAACAGACTTACACAACAAATAATATAATCAAACAATAGATAGATAAATAATTAATAAATGTATATTGTGTAGAAATTGCTAAATTAATTTAAAGTTATTAAGCATTTAGTTTGGGACATCAGCAGGAAGGATTGAATTCCCTGATAGCAGCATGCAGAAAACATCCCCAGGGATGCTTCTTAGCACAGGAAAGCAGAATGTATCTGTGGCTAAAAGAAAGCACCTCCTGGGGTGGATGGTGGCAGTTTTTCATGGCATGGGATGGCATGCAATATTACACCCATTCTGTATTCCACAACAGCTTCCAGTGTGTCCAGGATTAGACCTGTGATAGAGCAGGCTTGCCTAACAAGTTTGTTCAGGCATTATGCATTTTTTGAACTCAAGTTGCTTCCCGAGGAGACCGAAACAAATAACAACACACTGGGATCTCAGAAAGTACATTCTGCTCTGGCCCTTCTTGTACAGTGCTACTGTGTTGGCACACCAGTCCAGTTTTCAGTTTACGTGAGCCCCCAGGTATCTGTGGCTCTGTACCACTTCCTCCTGAATGGTGACTGGTCTCAGAAACTAATTGAGTCTCCAGAAGTCCATCACAACTCTTTTGTTTTGCTAATGTTGAGCCTTCTGTGCACTGAATCTTCTTCATTATTAATGCAGCCTGTGATGGAGGAGTCGTCTATGAATTTCTGTAGATAGCAATCACTGGTATTGTACTGGAAATCCATTGTGTAGATGGTAAACAGGATGGGAGACAAGACAGTTCCCTGATGTGCTCCACTTATACACACCACCATTTCTAACACACAGTCCCTCAGCATCACAAACTGCAGTCTATTATTTCGTTAATCCATGATCTAGGAGATTGTGAGTGTATCAAGATGCATAGCTTTGACCTTTTTTCACATTTGATGAAGCAGAATGGTGTTAAAGGCATTAGAAAAATCAAAGAACATTATCCTTACTATGGTGCTGGCTTTGTTCAGGTGGGAGCAAGCTCTGTGGAGAATGCAGATCAGAGCATCTCATACACCTATATGTGCCTGATAGGCAGACGGCAGAGGAGCAAGATGTTCTTTAAGCAGAGGGACCAGCTTTTCAAAGGTCTTCATGATGTCTGAAGTATGCCTTTGGGTGCAAGATGGGAAAGACACCTCAGATAAGGTTCTAGTCTGTTGAATACATTTTATGTATACTGTACAGGGTCATTTATCTGTTTACATTTTTATTATTCTGTAGAAGGTATTTTCATAATCAGTTATTTTCTATGAAATGACACACAAAATATAAAATTTACTATTTATTGCATCCATCAGTTAATTTGTAGAATTGTAGGAATAAGAGTTGTGAAGTTACAAGTGCATTTATATTACTTAATGCCTAATCAGGTCATTGGTAGCAAACAAATTTGCACTTGCAACAAACCTGCAGAACAAAACCTGCCACTGTAAGATTCATTTTATCTATTTAATATTATTGTTGAGAGGCAGTGAGTGTATGTATTTGTGTATTTGTACCCTGATGTGTGTGTGTGTGTGTGTGTTCACCCTTTGATGGGCTGGCACTCTGTCTAGGGATTGTTCCTGCCTTGTGGTTGACAGTTTCTGGGATCGGCTCCAGCTTCCATGTGTCCTTATTCTGGAAAAGTGGGTTTGGAAAATGGATGGGTGGATGGATGTTATTGGTTTTGTTTTGATTATTTCTTCAAACCCTTCTTCCACTCATCTTATTAATACATGTTTTTTATTTCTTGAATCAAAAAACATTGGGTATATTATTAGCTGAGAGCAAATACACTTATAAAGAGGTTTAGCTATATTCATCGAGAAGAAAACAGACTAGGGCTGATAAAAGTTGAGCTATGGCCCTGGGGACAGAGAATCATTCGAAGAGGTTTGGCTTTGATTTTAGCAGAATTCTGTAGCAGTCACTATGGGAAGTAAATTTAACACTTTTGCTTTATGCTTCATATACAGTACTGTAGCTTTAAAAGTAAAATAGTTAAAACGAAACCGTACAAAATAAATTTATATGAAAAATAGAGGGCTAAAAATAAAAGTATAATATGTAGAGCTAAACAATGATAGAATTATACCTTTAATGACTGACAAAATCAACTAGAAATAATTGGGTAGCAAGAAAAAAAGACAATTAATGGCTGCATGTGGAGGTGCAACAGGCTGTTTGAGTTGATTATTATTAAAATGTGAGCCCATTACAAGCATGTCTGTTGAGTGTTAGACACACTGGATGATAGTTAATTAGAATTAAGTACAACGTTCTTTCTGATTGTCTTCATTTAATTTTACAGAATGACATATCATCTATATCTAATTGTTTGCCTATTAAAATCAAAACAATTTTTTAATCCATCTCCTTATTTATACAATTTCAGTATATCTCTTTCTCTTTAGACATATTTTTAAAAATATATATAAATTACATACATGTACCCTTATAGTCCATAGTGTTCATCTATCACAGGAATTACTATTATTGTTGCAGGCTGTACAATTACCCTTAGATAGATAGATAGATAGATAGATAGATAGATAGATAGATAGATAGATAGATAGATAGATAGATAGATAGATAGATAGATAGATAGATAGATAGATGAAAAAAATAAATACATAAATAGGAGGATAAGTAAGTAAATAAATAAATGCAGACACACTTTGGTCTAAACACACACCAGAATGACTATAAAGCAAGAAAATTTGAAAGAAAGTTCTGACTTGGCGGTCTCAGTCATAGTGAGGCATTATGCAGACATATTTCTATTGGCATAAAGAAGCCCCAGTAGCATTTCTTGCTGAATTATTTGTGGGCTGAAAGTCCTCAGTGTTAGTCTGTCAGAGGGAGGATGTGCAGCATTCTCCGTAATGGCATTCAGTTTTGTTTTAATTCTCTCCTTTCCTACTACCTTCAGGGGGTCCATAATGTGTCTAATAACTGAGCATACCCTTAATTATCTTGTTGATTCAGTGGGCCCCTGTTGAAATGATGTTACCAGCAAGGCATGCCACAGCGTAGAAAATCTCGCTCTCACAAACTGCAATCTTCCCAACAGATAGTCCAGTATCCAGGCACCATAGGCTCATCCACCTGCATATCTCTGGGTTTACTCTGGATGGTATTGAAGGTGCTGGAGAAATCAAAAAACATAATCCTGACAGTGCCGCTAGCATTGTCCAGGTGGGAATACACCTTGTGGAGCAGAGAGATAATTGTATCCTCCATCCCAATCTTTGTCCAATAGGCAAACTTCAGAGGATCTAGGTGGTCTACCACAGGAGGTCTCACATAGTCTAGGATCAGTCTCCTAAAGGTCTTCATGATGTGAGATGTGCCACTGGTCTGTAGTCATTAGGTGAAGAGGAAGCTGCCTTCTTCAAAAGAGGAACAATGCAGGATGTTTTCCACAGCAGTGGTGCTTCTTGAAACCTCAGGGCCAGACTGAACAGGTGACAGAGGACATCCCTTAAGAACTCAAGGACTGACTCCATCTGGCCTCGTAGCTTCTCCTGTGTGTTGCTTCCTTAGTTGTGTTTTTACTTGGTCTTCAGTTATGGATAGTCCACACTGATGTTCAGAAGTCGACTTGTCACAGGCAATTCCATTTGATGTGGTAGGAGTTGTTGATGTAGTAGGAATGATATGGGGAGTCTGGCCATTGGAAGAAATTGGCAGTGGAAGTGGGAGGGAAAATCTATTAAAAATTGGTGTAAGGGTATTAGCTTTGTCCAAATCCCCTTCTACCACCTGAGCCCTAGTTTGCTTAACACTAGAATTACCAGAGCCTACGAAAAAACACGTATATCCGGCCCACCTTAAATCGCTTCTTAAAACCTTTCTCACCTCTCTGCCAGCGTCTTTTGTCATCTAAATGTACTGATAAAGACAAGCTGCCAGCAGCCGGCTATTCCATCCCCCCAACGACTTAGAACGTAAACAGGCTTTTCCCAGCTCTTGCCTTGATTGATTACCTGGGAGTGAAGTGGAGTTTTAGAGTAGAAATAATAAGATTGTTATTTGAAACACACGCATTTCATATGTGTTGCATTTCTACAGTAATCTGTGTAAACACATTGTTAAAACAGAAACGTGTTATATATTCTAGTAGCAATTGACAAAATGTAGGCATAAACTATATAATGTATGAAGCCTGAAGTCCAAATATCAAAGAAACACTTTCACAAAAGGTACAAAAAAAAGCCACCGCCAAAAAAACCCGCCTTAGTGTGAGCCATTGATATGAATTAACTATCACTGCTTCCGTGGCGCAACAGTATCAGTTGCTGACTGGGAATCACAAGGTCATGAGTTCGATCATGCACAACTCCCTTTTGAAAAGTGTTCTTATTTTCACTATTTTAGAATAAAAAGATACATTTGATTTCAGTCTGTAACAGCTGGTGTAATTTATGATATTTGTAAAGGTTAGCTTTAGTTTTTTAAAATTCACTTTTCATTGTCTCAGTCGCGTTCAGGATCCATCCCTACCGCCCCCCACCTGACACTGCTGTTTTTACATAAAGACGCGCTATAGTTCTGCAGTGTATCATGATACATACGACCGCGTGTTTTTTTCCCCCAGTATTGCCAGTCCCCACGTGTTGCCGTATGCTGTTTCTTTTGTACTCCATGACATGCAGAGGAAAGCATAGTAAAGAGCAGTAACTTCAGCGCTATATGTTGATGTAAAAGTATAACAAAACAAGTGCACTTTTATTCAAGACTATAACCGAAGAAAAAAGAAAGCAAGTTACAGTAGGTGGAATGCTAAGAACTGCTGATTTCCATTCTGTGCTATATAACTGTTAACATTTGAATCTGATGATTGCATATAGCGCTGTCTGATTTAGTGTGCGCAAGAACATGCAGGTGGCCAGTTGCTGAGTGCTACAACGCACATTTTAAAAAAAAGAAAGAGACAAATATATGTGATGTTTTGAAGAAATCATTTTATGACGCGAATAGTACCAATCAGAAAACATCGTCGAAGTAATGCAATATTATTTGAAAACGAACAGCGTCAGGTTGGGTGTGAAGTTATACTGGCGCTGTTTGAGTCAGATCAGAAGCTGAATAAGCTGAACAAGCTCATGTTCTGACTCTAAGTAAAAAAGCATGAATTAATCAACAGAAATAACCGCGATTGACATTTTAAAGTTAACGATTTAGAGTGCATACCAATTTATAAATTCAATGTCCGTTTGAGGAAAAAAAAAACACTTTCTTCAAAGCTGGGAATCGAACTCGCGTCTCTGTGGCACAGTAAGGCAGTGGTGCTCCAAGTCAGCAAACCGTCCTTATAACTTATTTTTTTTCAAGATCCATAACACACAGACAGACAGAGCACTGCGTAATACAGAGACAGACAGGCAGAGATATACAAACAAACAGGGAAGGCACATGTACTGAAAGAAAAAGCACTGAATAAGCTCACCCGCTCTAACATCACCCCTCCCCCCGATCTGACTCTCTAAGTAACAGCGCAAGTACAGACACAAATCAAGTGCATGTGTGTACTGTATAATATTAACAAAAGAGCAGCTTACTACTGAAAACGGCAAATATAGGAGTGAGTGGGGATCGAACCAGTACTCTTGATCACACTTGGTGATATCGATCGCGGTTATTTCTGTTGATTAATTCATGCTTTTTTACTTAGAGTCAGAACATGAGCTCGTTCAGCTTATTCAGCTTCTGATCTGACTCAAACAGCGCCAGTATAACTTCACACCCAACCTGACGCTGTTCGTTTTCAAATAATATTGCATTACTTCGACGATGTTTTCTGATTGGTACTATTCGCGTCATAAAATGATTTCTTCAAAACGTCACATATATTTGTCTCTTTCTTTTTTTAAAATGTGCGTTGTAGCACTCAGCAACTGGCCACCTGCATGTTCTTGCGCACACTAAATCAGACAGCGCTATATGCAATCATCAGATTCAAATGTTAACAGTTATATAGCACAGAATGGAAATCAGCAGTTCTTAGCATTCCACCTACTGTAACTTGCTTTCTTTTTTCTTCGGTTATAGTCTTGAATAAAAGTGCACTTGTTTTGTTATACTTTTACATCAACATATAGCGCTGAAGTTACTGCTCTTTACTATGCTTTCCTCTGCATGTCCTGGAGTACAAAAGAAACAGCATACGGCAACACGTGGGGACTGGCAATACTGGGGGAAAAAAACACGCGGTCGTATGTATCGTGATACACTGCAGAACTATAGCGCGTCTTTATGTAAAAACAGCAGTGTCAGGTGGGGGGGCGGTAGGGATGGATCCTGAACGCGACTGAGACAATGAAAAGTGAATTTTAAAAAACTAAAGCTAACCTTTACAAATATCATAAATTACACCAGCTGTTACAGACTGAAATCAAATGTATCTTTTTATTCTAAAATAGTGAAAATAAGAACACTTTTCAAAAGGGAGTTGTGCAGGATCGAACTCATGACCTTGTGATTCTCAGTCAGCGACTGATACTGTTGCACCATGGAAGCAGTGATAGTTAAGTCATGTCAATGTCTCACACTAAGGCGGGTTTTTTGGCGGTGGCTTTTTTTTGTACCTTTTGTGAAAGTGTTTCTTTGATATTTGGACTTCAGGCTTCATACATTATATAGTTTATGCCTACATTTTGTCAATTGCTACTAGAATATATAACACGTTTCTGTTTTAACAATGTGTTTACACAGATTACTGTAGAAATGCAACACATATGAAATGCGTGTGTTTCAAATAACAATCTTATTATTTCTACTCTAAAACTCCACTTCACTCCCAGGTAATCAATCAAGGCAAGAGCTGGGAAAAGCCTGTTTACGTTCTAAGTCGTTGGGGGGATGGAATAGCCGGCTGCTGGCAGCTTGTCTTTATCAGTACATTTAGATGACCAAAGACGCTGGCGGAGAGGTGAGAAAGGTTTTAAGAAGCGATTTAAGGTGGGCCGGATATACGAGTTTTTTCGTAGGCTCTGGTAATTCTAGTGTGAAATCCTGTAATTATACCCAGTCCATTCCAGACATCTTTCATGTAATTCTGAGTGAGTTTGTTTTCTATATTAACTTTGTAAGCATCCTTTCCTTCACTCAGCTTTTTCTTCACATGCTGTACGAACATCTTTGCCACTGGATTTGAATGCTCACTTTTTCTCATTCAGGTGACCTTTTACTGTGACTCCTTAGTAATCCAGGGCTTGCTGTTTGAAAAACAACACACTGTCTTTGTGGGTACCACTGTGTCGACACAGAGGTTAATACAGTCATGCATTGAATCCCTCACTATTGTCACTATGTGATTTGCACATCATTTCCCAGTCCATCATTTAGAAGCAGCCATTCCATTTCTGCCTCCAGGCCCTGCCATTTCTTCACTATTCTGTTGGTAACAGGTTGCCATCTAATAACAGGCTTCTAGCTGGGAATAAAATGAGTCACTGGGTTTATGTCTTCTCGAATAAGATGAAATCTGTCCAGCATTAGAACAGTGTCAGATATATCAAGTTTAAACAACCTCTCTGTAAAGCCACAAAATGCCACTGCACTTGTACAGTGTGTGTCATGACCTGCTGTAAGCGCAGTTTGTGCATCTTATTTGACAGCAGTCAAACAGTTCCCATTACAATAAATGGTAGACCATTTCTAAAACCTTTTTAACTTACTTTTACTCTCACAGTGGCAAATCGTCCTCTCCGCCTGTGGACAAACATCTCCTGTGGTAAAGTGAAACTGAGCTGCTTAGGCGCTTGCGATTGCAGTGCAAGTAGCTGATTACAGGAGTTCTTAATACACCCCGCTTTCATTGTCTCACTGTCTCTTACTGTTTCAGGTGTTGCAGACATAAGGTAGCCTTCGGGTCCTCTTCACGACTCCATCCAAGTTCGTAGCTTGTCTGAAGTGCAGTTATGACAAGCTAGTGCCTGGGTTTGCTTGTAAATTTAAACTTCATCTGATTTCTAGTGTCTACTATCAGTGACAAGCCAGAACCCAGATCAGGTCTAATTTTAAATAGGACTAGTAACTAGTAATTAAGTTCAGAAAAAAAAAGAAAAACAGTGAGAAATACGGAGCTTTTGTAATAAGGCTGCTGCTAGTACAGCACCCGGAATTAAAATGTAAAAGTAGAGTAAGTCTTTAAATATGAAATACACTGTAGTTGATAAATAGCCTTGGATTTGTAAACACTGATGTGGATTGATGGTAATTTTTGCTATCCTGACATCTGGGTGAGAAATTGGGGCAACATACCTATTAGTAAACTAGAAAAAAGTAAAGACTGATGATTCAAAAGGAATGAAGAGCTCATTAGTAGTGCAAAAGAATATTTTAAAATTGATAAAGGACAAAAGAAGAGTAAAAGTTTGATTATATGATGGCATATAACTGCACAGATGTAGAAGATAAAAATATATTTGTTGCACTCTGTATATTGAGCAGTGACTGTATGCATCAACATCTCGTTCCCACAAATATTCCATTCACTGCAGTGCTCCAGTTATGACCTAGCTCATTCAGTCAGACTTGTTAATTTTTAATGAAGAATGCTGTATCAAAACTACTCTAACATACTGTCTCAATCTAACCAACTAGAAAAAATAAATAATTCTACTTTCTGGTTGCTAAATTGCTTCTTTTTCTCTTCAGTAACTTTGGTTACGTAATCTGCCTGCTAGAAAAATGTCAGTAAACAAAACTGGGTCATTAACCAAAATTCCAAATTTAAACCTAAGGCATCTAAACCAAAGGAGAACCAGTCAGAAACTCAACAAGGTCAAATGCCAAGCATACAGATCTTGAACCTGAAATACAAAATGAAGTGCCCACTTTGATCAATAAAGGTCACTGATCAATCGCCCAACAATTACGTACCCTCCCTTAAAAACATGTTTGTTTTTTTAAACTTTGCCAAAATGTAACAGAATCTCCAGAGGTTCATGCACACATATTTCCTCTTTAAACACAAACACATTTTTCCTTCCATAGTTTAGTTTCCTTAAACACTCAAGTTTTCCTCAGCTTTTTAACACTTAAGCTACTGTTCTCCTTTGCTCTTACCCCCTAATATTTCCTTTTACTCTTCTTCTATTAAACAATACTGTTTTCCGTTACTTTTTACTACTAAGAACTAAAATATTCTTGTCTATCCTTTGTCACACACATGCACATGGGAGGCAGCTAAAGGGCTTGCATAGTGATATGTCTCACCAGGCGGTGGTGAGGTGCACTGACTTTTTCTCTCAATCCTCTGCAAACCATTCACAGGAAATTTCAAGGGTTCTGGCACCCATGATGATGTCATTTCCTATCCAAATTATGTCACTTCCGGTTCTGGTGTCTGTGATGATGTCACTTCCTGCCCAGACCTTTAAAGCTGCCATCTTTGCCACATGTCAGTTCTGTTTTGGATATTGAACCAGACACAACTCCTCAATAATTAACCCTTTTACAGACGGCGCATAATACACGGGTGGCTGCCCCAAACCTTTTTATGTCTCCTTTCCATTCTTGTGACACCTTCTAAAGACTAAAATGTAAAGAGTTCTCGGCTGATGTGCTTTCCTTGTACACCTACCATGGCATACTGCCCAGAGTAATGCTAGGAACAAGCCTAAGCCAGTTCAACCATCTCAGCTGGCTTATTTCATTCTGAGGTCCTCTTGCACTTCTTAGGATCTCCCTTTATCATGGAGAGTACAAGAGCATAGGTTAGAATGGGGATATAGACTGTCTAAGGTCATATCTCCTGCTTAATCCCCAAAGTCTGCTACAAAACCTGCAGAAATGTTACTTATCACCTTTACCTTCATTCTTTAAGAAGAACTTGAACTGCTCCTTTGAGTAAAGCTGCTCACCCCTTATCTGGAGAGTACAAGCCACTCTTTTTTGGGAAAGGACCATGACCTCCTATTTGGAAGTGCTAATTCAAATCCTGTCAGCATCACAGTCAGCTGGGGACTGTTCCAATGCACACTGATCATCATGGTTTAAAGAAATTGAGAAGAGTACATCTTTGCAAATAGCAGAGATACAAGCCTTAAGATCTTAAGCAACCTTAATAGCTAGCCCATGAAAATCACTAACACAAGAGGGACCTAGACACATCCTTAGCTGAATTCAAAGCCAACAAAAAATTAATTTGACTTAATGCTAAGGTTGCAAACTTTTATTCCACAACCGCATACACCAAAAGGCACCCAGCAACATCTCCAGAACCCCATGTTTGTGACATAATTTTCACAAGATACCATGGGGAATATGGCCAAATCCCTCAAATATCTGTGCTGTATCAAATAAGTGGACTGCTGTTCCATGGCCAGGACAAAATTCACATTATATCTCCAGGAAAGCTGAAAAATATGATACCACAGTGACTAAACAACACACTTTTGTCCTGTTTTTAAAAATGGAACCAACAGTGCAGTTTTACAGCTCTGGAACAATACACCCCCAACCCTCCAAAATTTGCTGATATAATTTTTTTTAATAAATATCAAAGCTTAAATCTCTAATCATAACAGATGCCTCTGACACTGCCAACCCCTCAAGAGGAGGGTGTATATGCTGGATTTAGGAGTTTCTCAAAGTACTCCATCTACTTTTCAATGGTTTCCTCAGTTGAGGTCAACATTACCCAAACCTTGCTGAGAACAGCCTGAGTACATCTCATTTACCTTTCTTGAGTCATTGAATTGTTGGTCAGACTTTTTTCTGAAAGACCTTTCAATCTCCATGGCCTCACCACTTACATATGAGCCTGTAATTAGACACTGCCTACTCTGTTGATGTATTGACACTATACTCTACATCCCAGACTTCCTCCAAAATGCAAAGTTAAATTCACAACTAAATGAATTATAATTGTAGAATGGCATGCAGCATAAAATAATATATTCAAAATGTGAGAGAAAAGGTTCAGGCTATACACAGAATTGGGTATAGAGTAGCACAGATCAAGACTTGTAAAGAAGCGCTCTGGTATAGTGGGAGATTGGTAGCAGTTTTTGCAACATTATATTCTTTCACATACCTTCATGCAGTTGTAGTCAGTGACCATCAGTATAGGAAGGACGGTCTTTGGGTGTGGGGGAACTGTTAACATTTGTATTTGATGATTGTATATAGCGAGGAACTGACCTCTCTGTACCATTCTGTCCTCTGCATCTCCTGGAGTACAAAAGAAACACTGCCCATGCACCAAAATGTGGAGACTGGGCAAGATCGGGAAAAAAAAAACTGTGGTCACTGGCTACAACCGCATGAAGGTATGCGAATGAATATAATGTTGCATTAGTGCAGTGTTTCTCAATTATTTTCTGTCATGCCCCCCCTAGGAAGAAGAAAACATCTTGCGCCCCCCGCGCAACTATAAATAGTATCATTTGTCTATAAAATTGCTATAAGTACACCTCTGCATAACACTGTATCCTTATTAATGTATAAGAGAATAAAAAAAGAAAGAAATATGGACCAATTTACAACAAAGAATAGCTTTATTAAATGTACCAGAAAAGATTTAAAGTGCATTCTAAATTAAAAAAAAATTAAATCCTTAATTAAACTATAAACATTTTTTGATTGACCATGTCAAACCATATGATACTGAAAAAAAATACATAAAATCAATAAATAATAATGCATTCAAACTGATCACCAACATTTACTCAGGAGCACAATATTAAAAAAACTTTAACCTGCAAAACAAAAATATATAAAATAATTTGAGCTGATTTTTTAATCAGAGATGATGTCTGGATTAATGGCTACAATGAGCACGTTTTGCAATGCACAGCTTTTCGAAGCAGGGTTTGAAGCAGGACACAGCAACTCTCAGCTCCTTCTCAATGTGTAGCCGGGACCTGTATTTGCTTTTCAGAGCAGCAACAGCAGAGAAGCCAGTCTCACACAAGTAAGAAGTTGCAAATGGAAGAAGAATGTGCACAGCTCTTTGTCCTAAGAGTGGATATTGCTTCTCCACATTCAGCCAGAATTCACTCAGTGTCTGGGATGTGAAACTTAGTCTCAATATGGAGTCAGATGTGATTTCTATGAACTGCTCCTTCTCTGCAAGGCTAAAACCAGTTGGAGCTGGTGCATTAAAAGGATCTCTCACCCAGTCATACTGGGAACTGTTTTTAGGGAAGTACTTTGTAAAGAATCCCATCAGTGATGAAATATGCTGCTTAAAATATGGAATCACTGAGGTGACATCATAGTCAGTAGTGTCAACAATTTCCTGCAAGTTCTCAAATGACACAGTATTTCCTTCATCAAGTCGCCTGCCCCACATTGCAAGCTTTCGAGTGAAAGAGTTGATCTTGTCTGTGACCTGAGGGAGGTGTTGATTTTTCCCTTGAAGCTGTAGATTTAGTTCATTGAGCTTTCCAAATATGTCACTCAGGTAAGCAAGTTTCATCAGAAAGTTCTCATCACTAAACTTTCTTGCAACTTCATACTTGTGCTCCTGCTCCAAAAACATTCTTATCTCTTCTCTGAGCTCAAAAACTCGGGATAACATTTTTCCTTGTGACAGCCACCTTGCTTCACTGTGAAACAGCACAGCTTGATGTTCAGCTCCCATCTCCTCACAGATAGCAGAGAAAACTCTTGTTTTTAGTGGTCTGGTCTTTATTAAATTGACTACTCCTACAATGTCAGTCATAACCTCACTTAATTCAGAGGAAAGGTGCCTTCATGCCAGTGCCTCTCTATGTAAAATCCAGTGTGTCCACTCAGCATTAGGTGAAGCCTTCTTTATGAGAGTCCGAAGTCCTTTTCTCATCCCTGCCATGGTCTGTGCACCATCACTGCAAACACCAATGCAGTTCTCCCACTTTAGCCCATTCTCAGTCAGGAAGCAGTCTAGCATTTTGAATAGCTCTTCGGCTGTGGCTCTGTCTCTGACATATTTACAAAAAAGTAGATCCTCACACAGGGAATTTGTCATTTCAAAACGTACATAAGCAATAAACAAACAGTCTTTGTTGCTGTCAATTGCTTCATCAAATTGTAAGGCAAAACGTTTATCTTTGAGTTTTTCTACCAGCTGTTCTTTAAGATCGTCAGCAATGTCATTTATATGTCTAGCAACAGTGTCATTTGACAGAGGGATAGTTTTTATTTTTGCAGCACTTGCGTCATCCAGCATGACAGAGACCATGTCTAATACTGCAGGCAGTATCAGCTCTTCTGCCATGGTGTGGGGTTTTTTGCACTGAGCAATTTGGTACGCCACCTTATATGATGCCAACAACGCTCGCTGGTTTACTGAAGTAGCAGTCAGAAAGCGGGATGATTGCTGGCAATATTCAACACGTTTTCGCTGAAAAAACTCAAGCGGCTTATCAGCGTGATTAGGGTGTAATGTCTTTAAGTGACGCCTTAATTTATTTGGCTTCATGCTGTCCACTGCCAACATTTTTAGACACAGTAAGCACACCGGTCTTTCCTCGTCTCCCACCGTAGTCACAGTGAAGCCAAGCGCTACATACGCTTCATCATATTTCCTTGTCTTAGCTTTCGGGAGACTTTTGTTTGTCTCTTTATCTTCTTCTTTCTCCGCCTGTCTTCTCATCCCTGTTAAAAATTTTTTCATGATGTCACTTGAGGGTCTGCTACACTTCGTGTCTACACTTCATACTCATACTTTGTACTGTGTGCAAAGCGCGCATGCTCAATGCAAACAAAACCCCTACACCACCGAGCGAATGCTCCCTGCGCACACTCTGCCAATGAGAGCGCCACTGCCCCTTAATGTAGTGGAGTGGTATTGCACTTTATTCTAGAACAGTAAAAAAAAATCAAAATAGAAAAATAAAAAAGCATGTTCCCCGAGGTCAAACGCGCCCCCCTTGACGGAGCCACTATTTGAGAAGCACTGCATTAGTGCAACAATGTTTTCCAAAATGTACTATACAGGTCATAAAATGAATTATTCCAAATGTCATATATACCTATGTCTTTCTTTTTTGTCAGTGTGGCTTTGACATCATGGGCCAGAAGGTACATACTAATTCAGCATGAGCAGGAACACTCAAGAATAAAACTGAATAAAAAAAAAATTTACTTCCACATTCATTCTCAGTCACGCACACCACTCATGCCCACGTCCACAGTTTTCCCAGTCCTAGTCTCATTCACACACAAGATCTGACACTGTTTTCAAATAAAGAGGTGGTATAACAAAACAAGTTTGTTTGTTATACCACGTCTTTATCTGAAAACTGCTTCAGATTGTGGGGGATTGGGGTTTGTGGGAGTGTGAATGTGAGTGAGAGAATAAAACTGAAAAAAAAACACTAACTTTGACAAGTACTATAAATTTACACCGACTGTTACAGACAGAAATCAGTATGTTTTTATTGTATAAAAATTAACAATAAGAGCAGCTCACTTCTCAAAATGGTAAATTTGGAAAGCAGCCAGTATAGTACCCATGACTTCTTGATTGGGAGTCAGCAGTTCTTACCATTGCACCATGCAAGCTGTCGTATCAACAGCCTACCGTAACCTGGTTTCTTTTACTTCAGTTATATTCTTGAATAAAAGTGCACTTGTTTTGTTACACTTGTACCTTTTGTGAAGGTGTTTATTTGATATTTGGACTTTAGGTTTCACACATTATACACTTCATGTCTACATTTTGTCAATTATTACTAAAACATGAAAATTTTTTTCTGTTTTAACGATGTGTTTACATAGATTGTTGTAGACACAGAACATACACGAAATGGATGTATTCCAAATGATATATTATTTACCCTCTACAACTCCAGGCACTTCACTCCAAGATAAACACTGCACACTAAGAACCTTCTTTGCGAATTGTACTGCGGCAGTGGGTGGGAGATGGGATAGCAGGCTACTACTTATTTACAACGCAAAAGACGCTGACAGAGAGGTGCAAGCAGGTTTAAGGTGGGCTGGGATTACAAGTTTTTTCGTAGGCTTTGGTAATTCTAATGTTAAGAGACAGGTAAAGGATAATAAAAATACGGTAATGTACTTATTAGTCTTAAGAAATAACAATGTGTTGTTTGAAGTGGTGCCTATGGTTCAAGAGGTTGTTAGAGGCAAGGGTACCAACAGGACAAAGCAAGGCAGAGGACAGTTGCAGAAAATATTCTGGTGGAGAGAGATATAAAAAAGCCTGGTTTAAAGAAAACTGACATACAGTGGAACCTCGGTTTGCGAATAACTTGTTTTACGAGTAGTATGTATACGCTTTGTCTGCTGAGCGTCATGTGATCACAACTGAGCTGATGGTTCTTCTCTCACTCTCTCGCTGCGGGATTGTGGGCAATAGTCTCCTATTCTCCATCTGAGTCTCACTCATATAGTCAACATCCATACGAGCATATACTGTTTACTACAGCATTGTGACTGTGTGTGTGTGTGCTGTGAGGTGCGACTCTCCCCGTCTTGCACCCCAAAATATGAAGCTGAGTCTCAGTACTTTAGTAACACCAGCTTTATTCAGCTTGAAACAGCAACAGTGTGGTTATTTATTGTAGCAGATTCTGCCACTCTCCTATACACAGACACAGCAGTCAGGCAGGGTCGTGGCCAAGTAATACTGTGCCCTGCACATTTATAATGTTCCTTGTATCACCCATCAATGGCAGGAGCTTATAGCATGTCCGCGATCTTTTCGAATTCGCTTTTACGGTGAACTGCTACAGTGCTGAGAGACTGCGATTGCTTTGGGACGCTCTTCCGCGTGTCGTCCCATTGGATGGAATCCCACAAGAGTTTAGAAACTCACTCACACCAGCCATGATTCTTTTCAAAAGTAAAGTGCAGGTTAATTTGTTTTATGTATTTTTACTTTATATTTTGTATTAATCATTTTTATATGAATAGTTGTGGGTTGTGGAATGAATCATCTGAGTTTCCATTATTTCTTATGGGGAAATTCACTTTGATATACGAGTGCTTTGGACTGCGAGCATGTTTCCGGAACGAATTATGCTCGCAAACTGTATTTGAAAATACAGAGTTACTCACAGGGGGAGAGCTCTGTACAGAATGTGTGCTGAAAATCCCCTAGAAGGGCAACAGGCTTGTGGACCAGTTCAGGACACTATGGTAAGCAACCAGTCAGATCCAGGGATGTCTTTCTAGAGAAAGTAAGGCCAAGTGCAGATAGTACAGTAAGAAGCCACAAAAACCTCCTGGCTGACAGGTGGCATCACAAAGCCATGGCTTGGAAAGGAGAAGCAAGGATGTCCATTTATGGATTAACCTAAGGAAGGCTGGCACTACTCTTCTGCCCATTTTCCTGGTGCAGCATACAATTGGTCCTTTAAGAGAGTAAGCATGGAAGCTACCTGAAAGATCCAGTCCTTTAAGAGTTACTCATGGCTAAGTTGTACTGGAATAGCAGGAGTCACTAAGTGGAGTTCTACCCTCGTGGTTCTATAACAAAACTATAGTTGTCTCTAACCCCAGAATTAGTTACAGTGGTTGACCTGAAGTAGTTATTGAGCCTAGACTTAGAATGAAAGGTGGCTTTAAGGTTCACTGGCATGAGGAAGAAAGCAAAGTTGTGAGAAACAGACAAAGACAGAAAAAGAGAGAGAGGAGTGCAGATGAGAAAACCAAACATCAACTGAAACTAAGAAAAGGCCAAACATTGGCAATGTTAAGAAATTTCCAGAATTAATTGTGTTCATAACCCGTTCAACACAGTGCTCCATGTTATAATAACTAATGTATAAGCAGTGCAAAATATGTAATACTGCATATCATGCAAATTCTTTGTGTAGGAAAGACACAACACTTTGTAGAAAACTCAAAAGGAGAAGGAGTGATTCAGCTTAATTGAAAACTGAAAAAATGTCAAAGTGATTTGATAGTAATGGGATATACTGTATGCATAAATTGTAGAACAAAATTGTCATTTCCAGAATAATTACTAATGCCAAAACCATGTTAAATCATGTTATGCTTTAAAGCTATACATAATATTTCTAAAAATATAAAACTATGAGCTTTCAGCCAAATTCCATCAAAGAAGGTTATTTTACAAATGATCTTTATGAATATTATTACTTTTTCCTATCCAAAACTGCATTTTATGGTAGAATGACAAAGACACTGAGGTGCTCATGTTTTCTATAAGCTGTTGTAATCCTTCACTGTCTCACCTATGGACCTCAATTACAAGTTCAATAAAGCACATCTTGCTTTATTAGTTTTACACCTGCTGTCCATTTGCCCTCTCTTCAGAGGGAGACCATATAATGTGATGTGTGACTTTTAGTATCAGCTGTGAAGTAATGATCATCAATAATTGTGTAACATACAGGCACATATCTTTTTTCTCAAAATTAAAATACAAAACAATACTTTATCCAAGAACATGTCACAGAAAAAAACGTTTTTCAGATTCATCCTGCCTGGTTTATTTTCTACACTTCAAATTCTTGAACTTTCTAGCTACTTTGTGTTAAAAAGTGACAATGTTTAAACAATGACAGTATGGTTTGTCTTTTGGTCAGGAGATCAATTGTTGTCCACTTTGTACATGATTTCTAATTGTGGCCAGTGTTGCTAAGAAAATTTTTGTGGATCTCTATGACACTGATGAGGTAATATGTAATGCTGGAAATGTAGGGATGAATATTAAACTTATAAGACAATGTCAAATGGTGCTGAGATGGGAGTGAAATTGGTGGAGCAGGGTTCTGGGAGCAACTAGCAGAAATAAAAACCAGGCTGGGAAAATAAACATTTTCATATGGACTTAACCACCTAAAAATAATAATACCAGGGGAGAACCAAAATTCCCTGAATTCTTCACTGGCATAGCAGAAGTGTGTACTTAATGACCATGCTGCTAGGTATTATAAGCCTACAGTCTTGTTAATCAGTCCTCAAAGTGGTATCATGCTGATCTAATCAAGTGCATGTTTTTGACATTTATTCTACAATAGAGTGTGTGACTTTGGTGATTTTTTTTTCTTCATGCCGAAAAAAGCACATCATGTCGTTACTGAACATCAAGACAATGGTGGTTGCATTTTTTGACATATTTATTCTTTGTATATTTATATATATATTAAATATATTATACTGAAATGCTGAGGCATCTACAGCGAGCATCAGCAAAAAAAAAGTGTGGAGCAGTGATACAAGCAAAACTTAATTTTGCAACCTGACAGCACACTTGTACACTACCGCTGAATCGTGATAGTATACTGGATCACACAGTGTTGTCAGTGAAAGAGTTTTTTACAACACAATGTGGTTGTCACGATGCACTCTCAGAATTTTCTAGATCACACTCCCTGTGGCTTCTTTTTGGTCCTGGAATTAAAATTGAGACGAAAAGGAAAACAATTTGCTACCATGTAAGAAATCTAGGGAAAAAAATTGCAGGAGGCTCTAGACATAGTAACAAAAGAAGAATATGTCTTTCCAATAATGGAAGAAGCCCTGGGACAAGTGTTCTGCATCTCAAAGGAGGTATTTTTGTGGTGACTAAAATTAAATTCTTGTAAGTTGTATAATAGTTTTTGTTAATAATTCTGTGAAATTTTGTGACTCCGTCCACCACCTTGTATTTAACCTGCACAATGAGTTGAAATGCTGATTGAACACTATGTCTTCTGGGTCTTTTTTGACCTGATGATGGCCCTAGATGTCAAAGGTTTCACCCCAAATGTATTTTATATTGATTAAACATCAAAGCACTTTGTACCTTTTTGCACCATCCCCTTGCTTCCTGATGTCTTCACTGTCCAGCTCATCTGGTAACATTACCAACAGTCTTGAGTTCAGGCACTCTCAAAATGGTGATGGGAGCACAGAGTAGAACCCACATCATCACAAGAAGAGTGAAGCAGCAGAAAGAACTGAATGAAAAAGTGGTCAGACATGTGTAGTGGAGTGATAGTTCCATTTTAAGGGGTGCAGTTGTGTGAGAGAACAAAGTCAAGCAGATTGCCAGCCTTGTGAGTGTGTGGGATGTGGAGCTGTGTGATGTTAAAGGAGGTAAGAAGAGTGAGAATGTCAGCAGCAGAAAGGCTGTTCAGGTGGATGTTCACGTCCAGAATTAGAAACGGGCTACCGTCATCTTGGAGGGAAAAGAGTAGTCCATCCAGCTCATCAAGGAATATTCTGAGCAAACCTGGAGGGCAATAAATAACAACAGTGATCATATTAATTGGAGAGGAGACAGTAATAGCGTAGAATTCAAAAGCAGTAAAATTGCATACATTGCCCAGAGGGTGTGATTTTCCAGCTCTTAGATGTAAGAATATCTGTCCCCCCACCCATACCAGTGGAGTGGCAGGATTGGAAGAAGTTGAATGCAGAGGAAAGTACTTTTGGCATTGCAGTAATCCCTCCTCCATCGCGGGGGTTGCGTTCCAGAGCCACCCGCGAAATAAGAAAATCCGCGAAGTAGAAACCATATGTTTATATGGTTATTTTTATATTGTCATGCTTGGGTCACAGATTTGCGCAGAAACACAGGAGGTTGTAGAGAGACAGGAACGTTATTCAAACACTGCAAACAAACATTTGTCTCTTTTTCAAAAGTTTAAACTGTGCTCCATGACAAGACAGAGATGACAGTTCTGTCTCACAATTAAAAGAATGCAAACATATCTTCCTCTTCAAAGGAGTGCCTGTCAGGAGCACAGGCTGTCACAGAGATAGAGAGAAAAGCAAACAAATCAATAGGGCTGCTTTTAAGTATGCGAAGCACCGCGGCACAAAGCTGTTGAAGGCGGCAGCTTACACCCCCTCCGTCAGGAGCAGACAGAGAGAGAGAGAGAGAGAGACAGAGTTTGTTTTTTTTAATCAAAAATCAATACGTGCCCATCGAGCTTTTAAGTATGCGAAGCACCGTGCAGCATGTCGTTTCAGGAAGCAGCTGCACAAAAGATGGCAACGTGAAGATAATCTTTCAGCATTTTTAGACGAGCGTCCGTATCGTCTAGGTGTGCGAACAGCCCCCCTGCTCACACCCCCTACGTCAGGATCAGAGAAAGTCAGTGCAAGAGAGACAGAGAAAAGTAAGCTGGGTAGCTTCTCAGCCATCTGCCAATAGCGTCCCTTCTATGAAATCAACTGGGCAAACCAACTGAGGAAGCATGTACCAGAAATTAAAAGACCCATTGTTCGCAGAAACCCGCGAAGCAGCGAAAAATCCGCGATATATATTTAAATATGCTTACATATAAAATCCGCGATGGAGTGAAGCCGCGAAAGGCGAAGCGCGATATAGCGAGGGATTACTGTACCATGTTTCTGGTCGAATCTATGCCTCTTCTAGAATCACCACTTGGAGACCCCTTTGCATGGTGAAAGTTGGAATAAAGCCTGCTTTGTTGACTGCAGACTGGCAGAGCCACAAGCCAAAGTAAAATAGAGAATCAGAGGGGAGGTCTTGACAGAGCAGACAAAGGCTGCCTGGGCTTCTCTATCTCCTGCATAAGGGGCAGCATTAAGAACATGAATGAATTGTTAAGATATGCTGAAGATGATATTGAAAGGAAAGTAAAAAGTTACCTTAGCCAAGTAGCAGTGTCCATTGCCTTGTCCGGTATCCTTGCTTGGTGAACACATAGTCTTTACACAAGTACAGTAGGTCTTCACACGAGGGTTGACACTGGCGCTGATCCTTGCACAACAGCACACTAAGTCTCCTTAAGTAGGGAGCAGCAGTGTGCCCAGCTCACTGGCAATTACCAATCAGCAATTAGCAACACAAAGCAAAGGGCAAGACTTGTTAAAAAGAATAAAACTATGCCGTATCATGCAATGTTTTGAATGAGAATCAGTAAAATCAACTTTATAACAAAAATAATTATGCGCACAGAACAATATGTAAAGCACAAGTACAATCAGTGAAAGAAACCCAAACTAGAAGACACTTACCTCACACCCAATAGACACCTAGAAACCCAGTAGTTACTCACCTTATGGTTTTAAAATATGCAGAATTTCATGCTTTGGTATCTTCTCTCCTATATATTTTCTGGACTTTATGTATTCCTTTTCAAAAACAAACTCTTTGGCCTCCATAATTCTTCATTCCTTCCCCAGTGCTCTCAGAATCAGCTGTGACAATGTGTGTATATATACTATACATGTACACTGAATATAAACATTGTTAAAGGTGCTGACATTTAATAGAAGATCATTTATCTTTCTTGGAAAATTAACGGATATAACAGGATTACATGCCACAACATTTATCATTTTCAACTGCTCAAATATAATAGCTTTAAAGTGAGATTGATCTGCTCAGTAGATATAATGAACTATTCACAGTTATCTAAAACAACAGGTCTCCCTTCACAAATCCGTCTTAGGACTCAAAAAAGATTAATCAAAGTTGCTGTACTGCTATAGTTGGGATATAAAACCTGTAGCTAGCTGGTTTTGCACAATCGTGGACATTTGGCTATAAGATTAGACATGAAGCAGCACCAAAATCAAAATTAATTAAACTTATTTTTCTGTCTATAAAGAAAGGCTTCTGAAGTTGTAGGTTTAATTAAGTCAGGGAAGATGGTATGGCTTTACAGACTGCTGTGCTCTCCAAGGCATGTTATTTTCATCAAAAGTATATCATGTTAAGCTGGAAAAACTAATTAAATCACATTAATTGTGTGGGATGCAGATCAGAGAATGATATTTTCTTGGAAATCACTCAGATGGCGTATGTAAACTACAATTTATAAAAAGTATTAAAAAGTCTACTTTTTTATTTTATAGCAGAATTAAATAATTAAAATATTATGTTTCACTTTCATAACAATCATTTAGTCACTGATTTTGATATTAAAATAGATGTGTTATAAAAAGAAACTGTGACAGTCTGCACATCTTATTACTATATGCAAATGAACAAATGTTGTGATATTTTTTTTAGTCTTTAGCAATCTGGGGCTGAAGCGCAGACACACTCAGTGTACACTGCTGCAAGATGTTAATATCTTTGTTCATATCAATTACACATATACTCACCAATATCCACATGAAACATGAGAATAGAATGATTCAAGAAATTTACCCATTTGTTTAGGGGATTTGCAGTGATATATGAACTTGTTAACAACAAAGTATTTTACTGTAACTTGCAATTTACTTTCAAAAAACATCAAGACTTCTTGAATCTGCTAAAGTTTTATCCTGAATATATAAACAGATATAGTCTTTGTGTTTTTTTTTTTTTTTTTTTTTGCACTTTTCTATACCAAGTTATTTTCTGAAAGGAATTAGAATAGTAAATCTCAGCTGTTACATTAAAATAAATTTTGCAAAAAGAACATAGGAATATGGTTCGAAACTTGTTAAGGACTGCTTCAATATAAATGCTAGAATGTTTTTCTTTACATAAAGAATCATAGACACATGGAATAAATACCAAGTAGTGTGGTCAGGAGCAGGACTTTCAGGAACCTTCAAATTTCGACTAGATATTATTTTGGTCAGTCTAGGTCAGTGTTTCTGAACCATTTTTTCTGTGGTGGCACACTTTTGTAACCAAAAACATCCCAAGGCACACCACTATTTTACTAACCACAAACACAATATATCTCATACATGTACATAACTGTCTGAAGGGGCACGGTTACCGGAGAACCTGGTAAAAATGCAGCTTCGAGATCAGCATTCGCAGATACGGCACTTAGTGAGCACTTTGACGGCCTCTCCCAGTTGCTTCATCCCTTTGTCTGCCCCTCTCTGCCTTAAGAGACAACTCATATTCCCACTATCCACCAGCCCTGTAAGGATTGCTGGTCACCCATACACCCAGGCAGATGGAGTCTAGCAGTGTCAAGTGCTCCAAGTGCCCTGTCTGCAATATAGAGATTGTAGCGCTGCTTTTATGCCATCTTCTCCAGGTACTACTGTCCTCCTCAAACAGGTCTCGCCGACCTGCTGAACTTGTCCCTCTCAGGTTCAGACCCAGGTATGCTACACTATTATTGCTGCCTGGGTAGCTCTCAAGGTGGTTAAAAAACACTGGTCTAGGTGAATATGGTGGACAATCATGTAGGGGTGAATTGCCTGTTCTTCTCGCATTTGTTCTAATATTCTAATGAGCTTATTTATTTTATTTCAAGGTTGCTGGCAAATGGAGCCTGTCCTCACAACACTGGACACTATAAAGTAATCAACTTTGGCTGTGACCCCACTGCATCAAAGCACAAACACACACAGAAGCATCTAAAGTCACTCATATGGGGTCAGTTTGGAGTCAAAAATCAACCTAACATGCAGATCTTTGGACTATTGGAAAAAACTGTAGAATTTTAACTAAGTTAAGCTTCAGCCAAAAATAATTTTGTTCTTCCCAACCCTACACTGCATGAAAGTAACAAAAGAAAAAAATGAGATTGAAAATAATATTTGTGTCTTATCATACTGTAAAGACACATGTGTTAACACTAGAATTACCAGAGTCTACGAAAAAACTCGTAGATCCGGCCCACCTTAAAACCGTTCTCACCTCTCTTTTGTCTTCTAAATGTGCCGATTAAGAGGAGCAGCGAGCAGCCGGCTATTCCATCCCCCACCGTCGCAGAACGTTCACTAAGTTTTCCCAGCTCATGCCTTGTTTGATTATCTGGGAGTGACTGAACTGCTGGAGTTTTAGAATAGAAATAATAGATCGCTATTTGGAATACATGCATTTCATGCGTGTTCCGTTTCTACAGTAATCTGTGTAAACACATTGCTAAAACAGAAACTTTTTCATATTTTAGTAATAAATGTTACAAAATGTAGTCATAAACTATAGAATGTGTAAAGCCCGAGTTCCTAAGATCAAATAAACACATCCACAAAAGCTTCACACACCATATAACAGCTTCCGTGGCGTAGCATGCTAAGATTTGCCTCTCAGACCGAGTAGCTTTTCTCTGCCTCACAAACATGAGTTCAATTCCCCGCTGGGGATAAAGTGTTAATTCTTTTTTTTCTTTTTAACCTCAAACGGACATAAAATTTGTAAATTGGTATGCACTGTCAGTTAATGAGATCGTTATATTTTCATGTGGGATGCTCCTTTTAAAATATTTTTTTAACAATTGAGACTGCAATTAACATGAACAACTGTCCTTATAACTTATTTTTTTCAAGATCCATAACACACAGACAGACAGAGCACTGCGTAATACAGAGACAGACAGGCAGAGATATACAAACAAACAGGGAAGGCACATGTAGTGAAAGAAAAAAAAAATCAACATGCGCGTTGTTTCTGCAGCACTGAATAAGCTCACCCGCTCTAACGTCACCCCTCCCCCGATCTGGCTCTCTAAGTAACAGCGCAAGTACAGACGCAAACCAAGTGTGATCAAGAGTACTGGTTCGATCCCCACTCACTCCTATATTTGCCGTTTTCAGTAGTAAGCTGCTCTTTTTGTTAATATTATACAGTACACACATGCACTTGATTTGTGTCTGTACTTGCGCTGTTACTTAGAGAGTCAGATCGGGGGAGGGGTGATGTTAGAGCGGGTGAGCTTATTCAGTGCTGCAGAAACAACGCGCATGTTGATTTTTTTTTTCTTTCAGTACATGTGCCTTCCCTGTTTATTTGTATATCTCTGCCTGTTTGTCTCTGTATTACGCAGTGCTCTGTCTGTGTGTTATGGATCTTGAAAAAATAAGTTATAAGGACTGTTTGCTGACTTGGAGCACCACTGCCTTACTGTGCCACAGAGACGCGAGTTCGATTCCCAGCTTTGAAGAAAGTGGTTTTTTTTTTTCCTCAAACGGACATTGAATTTATAAATTGGTATGCACTGTAAATCGTTAACTTTAAAATGTCAATCGCGGTTATTTCTGTTGATTAATTCATGCTTTTTTACTTAGAGTCAGAACAGGAGCTTTTTCAGCTTATTCAGCTTCTGATCTGACTCGAACAGCGCCAGTATAACTTCACACCCGATCTGACGCTGTTCGTTTTCAAATAATATTGCATTACTTCGATGATGTTTTCTGATTGGTACTATTCGCGTCATAAAATGATTTCTTCAAAACATCACATATATTTGTCTCTTTCTTTTTTTAAAATGTGCGTTGTAGCACTCAGCAACTGGCCACCTGCATGTTCTTGCGCACACTAAATAAGACAGCGCTATATGCAATCATCAGATTCAAATGTTAACAGTTATATAGCACAGAATGGAAATCAGCAGTTCTTAGCATTCCACCTACTGTAACTTGCTTTCTTTTTTCTTCGGTTATAGTCTTGAATAAAAGTGCACTTGTTTTGTTATACTTTTACATCAACATATGTTCCTGTGTTTGAGCTACATGGGCATTCTCAAAAAATACACGTATAATGCCACGAAAAGTGCATGCAGACACTTCAGTTCGCAAGCATTGGTACGACAATGCGGTCACAAGTACACTGCAGAGCTTTAGCGCGTCTTTATGTGAAAACAGCATCAGATGGGGAGTGTCTGATGATTGCATATAGCGCTGAAGTTACTGCTCTTTACTATGCTTTCCTCTGCATGTCCTGGAGTACAAAAAAAACAGCATACAGCAACACGTGGGGACTGGCAATACTGGGGGAAAAAAACACGCGGTGGGGGGCGATAGGGATGGATCCTGAACGCGACTGAGACAATGAAAAGTGAATTTTAAAAAAATAAAGTTAACCTTTACAAATATCATAAATTACACCAGCTGTTACAGACTGAAATCAAATGTATCTTTTTATTCTAAAATAGTGAAAATAAGAACACTTCTCAAATGGGAGTTGTGCAGGATCGAACTCATGACCTTCTGATTCCCAGTCAGCGACTGATACTGTTACACCACGGAAGCAGTGATAGTTAATTCATGTCAATGTCTCACACTAAGGCGGGTTTTTTTGGCGGTGGCTTTTTTTTGTACCTTTTGTGAAAGTGTTTCTTTGATATTTGAACTTCAGGCTTCATACATTATATAGTTTATGCCTACATTTTGTCAATTGCTACTAGAATATATAACACGTTTCTGTTTTAACAATGTGTTTACACAGATTACTGTAGAAATGCAACACATATGAAATGCGTGTGTTTCAAATAACAATCTATTATTTCTACTCTAAAACTCCACTTCACTCCCAGATAATCAATCAAGGCATGAGCTGGGAAAAGCCTGTTTACGTTCTAAGTTGTTGGGGGGATGGAATAGCCGGCTGCTGGCAGCTTGTCTTTATCAGTACATTTAGATGACAAAAGACGCTGGCAGAGAGGTGAGAAAGGTTTTAAGAAGCGATTTAAGGTGATCTACAAGTTTTTTCGTAGGCTCTGGTAATTCTAGTGTTAACTGTTGACCTTGAATTGTGAGTGTACACTGTGCTGGACTGGCATTCCATCAAAACGTTGATTTCTGCCTTGGGTTTGATGCTGTTGGGATGGGGTTAGCCTTAAAATTAAGTGAAGTGTATAATTAGAGCATAATGTATCTAATGTAGATAAGTAACTTTCTTACATGCACACATAATTTTAAACTTGCTTAATCCAGTTCAGGCATCACTGGGCCCAAGGCAAGAATCAGCCTTGGTTGAAAGACAAATCGATTGTTGTGCACACTTACCGCTCCTACCCACGTTCACACAGGGTTACCTGTGTTACAGTTACCAGTAAAAATATCATGTATGTAAACCTTTTTGAGGGTTTTGAAGGAAAACAATAGCTGTGTCATATTAAAGTGGGAGAACACTTATCTGATCAATTATTTTGTGTTTTATATTTGTAACTAATTTAAACCACTTTGCAGAGATCTGTCTTCACTTTGACATTACAGAGTCTGTTAATGAGAGTCAAAAAAGCCAAATGAAACCAACTGTGATTCAATGTTGCATAATGATAAAATATGAAAACTCTAATGAGTGAATGAATTTTTTAGGCACAGTATGTATGTTGAAATTGTTGGAAGTATTTATCAAAATATTTCAGCTGTATCCTTTTGTCTCAGTGCTCTTTGTTCATCTATTATTGTTTGGATGTAATCTGAAATGGCAAATTTCATATTTCCCCATGTAAACATGACTAAATGAAAACCTTAACCTGGAGTAATTATACATGGGGAGAATGTGCATACTTCATGTGGGATTTTTTTTTTCAGTTCTTCTATTTCTTTAGACTTTGTTGTCCACATATTGATTTGGTGAAGGTCTACAGGACAGTAGTGAGACCAGCTATGTTATATGGGTTGGAGATGGTGGCACTGACCAGAAAGCTGGAGACAAAGTTGGAGGTAGGAGAGTTAAAGATGCTAAGATTTGCACTGGGTGTGACGAGGATGGATAGTATTAGAAATGAGTACATTAGAGGGTCAGCTCAGGTTAGAGAGTTGGGAGACAAAGTCAGAGAGGATAGATTACGTTGGTTTGGACATGTGCAGAGGAGAGATGCTGGGTATATTGGGAGAAGGATGCTAAGGATAGAGCTGCCAGGGAAGAGAAAAAGAGGAAGGCCTAAGAGAAGGTTTACGGATGTGGTGAGAGAGGACATTTAGGTGATGGGTGTGACAGAACAAAATAGATAGATAGATAGATAGATAGATAGATAGATAGATAGATAGATAGATAGATAGATAGATAGATAGATAGATACTTTTGCAGATGACAGAAAGATATGGAAGAAGATGATCCACTGTGGCGACCCCTAACGGGAGCAGCCGAAAGAAGAAGAAGAAGTATTTCTTTAGACTGTGTTATATCTCAGCCAGGGTTCTTTCCCTGGCTGGGGTTCAAGTTCATATGTTGTTTTTGCTCATTTTTGATTCTTTTGTATGTAATTATTTTATTTATGTTTATTTCCTATTGGTTGTTCTTATGTTTTGATGCCTTGGTGATGTTCCATGTATGTTGTTAGTGGTTCCCCAAGAGGTGGGGCCCTCTTGCCAATCACTGCCAGGAACTTCCCTCCACCTATAAGTCCAGAGGGACTCCCACCGTTTCTGGCAGTTAAGTGTGAATGTGCTAAGGAGTCAGTGAGTTTACTTATGTTTATTGTTAAACTTAGATTTTTTTGGATGTCTGAACTCCTGTGTTCTGTTTTTGCTAACATTTCTTTGAATTCTGTTTTGGGACTTTGTTTGCTTTGAATTGTCCTGTTAACATCTTCTTTGTGCCTTTCTGCTCTTTGAAGCTTCACAGTGTAACAGATCATTTTGTGAGAATAAACCTTTTATAGCATAATGATCCTGTGTTCGCCTGTTATATGTCCAGGGTTTAATGGGAAATCCCTTTCTAGTGGCCTTTTTTGGAAGTGGTTTTGGGACTCCTAGTTCATGACAGACTTGCTTGAATATGAGATAGACGATTTTCACAATTATTAGTGACAAAAATCAGATGAAGTTTCTTGCCACAAACAACAGATCATTAATGGCAACCCCAAATCCACAAGTCCCACTGAGCTTAAGCTATTAAATCATATGTTTTTATTGTATTTATATTTAAAAACTAACACAAAGGGTATAATGGAACTGTAGATGACCTTTGTATATCCTTATCTAGAAAACAATTAACATTGCTTGTATAAAAATTCTCTATAGCTGATACTGTGAATGAATCAACTTTTTGAAATTACTAACACCAAGATCAAATAACTTGTGAAAGGACACCTCTTGTTTGTTTAAAAATTATTGCACTTTTCATTGAATGCGATAGTAATAACATTTAACAGTAGCAATAGTGGTTGGAAATAAATAAACACAGACTAGTTAAAAAGTACTCCATACTTGGTGGTCACAGCCTGTTCTAACCACAACAGGCTCAAAACAAAGATTGGAATGAGTTGGAGCACTAATGTTGAACAATAAACACATTTTAAAAGTTCACAAAAATGAATATTTTCTTAATATGGCATTGAATAGCAAAAATCCTGAAAACAAATGGTTACATTCTGCTTTTTCACTATTTATTGTTTCCATTTGATTTTTTTTCCATTACACTATAATTTTCAGATATTCTTTCCAAATAAAGGTGAGAAAGCACAGTGTAATTCATAATCTGTTGGTTGCTTTGTAACTGAACAGGAACAAGATTTCATTGTAATAAAAAGCTATATTATATGATTAATGTGATTAGCAACATCAAATTTCCTTTCAAAACTTAACTTCAGGAATTATGAATTACTGTACATTGTACTCTATAGGGTTTAAATTTTAATATCCAGATGGAGAAATATATTTTAGTGTAAGAAACTAAATTAATTTAGAACAGAAAATATGGCATTCAGAGGTTTCCTCAACAAATGAATGAATAAGTAAAAACCTGAAAATGCAATTTATTTATTTACTGCTCATACAGTAATCAAAACATTAATTTGTAAACCATGTGAATAATTTAAAATACTACAGCTCTAACACTGGTTCCCTCCAGAGTATAACTTCTGACATACTGTCATAATCCGTTATTGTTGCATATGACAAGAACATGATTACTTTTCTTTACCAAGGAGAAATCCATTAAATATAATTTAAACATTGTAATATGCTGTATTATTCACACTGAATGCAGGAAGGAATATTGGAGATGACATCTCTTAAGAGATGATGGAATCTTTAATCGGTTCATTTACCCCATACTAGTTGTAACATGTGATTGGAAGTTTTGATCTTAAATTCTTCAAAAATTTCTCTCTGACTCAGTTTTCTGTTTTGTATTGAGAACAGTCTCATTAATATATGTCTGAGAAATATGTAAATAAATAATTATAAATTGAAGTCTTTTTCTTCAACCAACAAATAGAGCCATCTCTCATTGTTTGTGAAGGACTGCACACTCTGCAGGTTTTCATTACAAAAAATTACTTATATGGTTTTGAAATTATGTGGTGATTATTGTACATCTTATTCATATAGATTACTATATGTGTCTCACTGTTGCCACACTCACACTCAGCATTCAGAATTATCCATTTTAAGAATGAAAAGTACAGACATATTTTATGTTTGGTGGCCATTCAATGCATCATGATGTGTAAACAGGTGCAGTTGTGTGTGGAATGCCTGAAACATTTTTCTGCCTTCTCTCCATGTTGACTAAGCTGAAATGTTCTTGGTTATTGTTGATGCACATTCAATATGAATATATATTAATATTACAACGGAGAACTCAAGGCAAAGTTTCAGTTTGTTTAGACTTCCTAATTTAATCATTTTGGATAATGGAGTAGTGTTAGTGCTAAATTGTCATTGTCAAAATGTTTATTCTGGTATCATACCATTCCAAAGAGGACAAAAAAATTGTCAGCAGCAGCTGTTTACAGGAGTAACATACCGTTTGGATTAGATAGTGCTAGATTTGAAAGAAGTTCAGATATAATATTCAATTAACTTTAAAAATTCAATTAAAACAGAAACAAAGGTATATAAAATGCATGTTGGGATGGGGAAGTTCAGGAAAACATTCAATTAATTTTAACCATTCAATTAAAACAGAACCAATGGCATATAAAAATGCAAGTTGGGAAGTTGTCCTAATGAGGTGTTGTCACTATGGTTATGTTTATGTGAAATATATAGTAAGTACACAGACTTTGAAATGTCTTACTGATTTGATGAGAGCCAAAGGTAAGTGTGATGTGATCTAAGACTTGTGACTAGAAAATGCTTTAGAGGAGCTGAAAGATGAAGTTCAGGCTTAGGGGTGACAGTCATTGCAGAACCCCAAAAATCCTTTCTTACAGAGATAGTTGGTCAAGAGCCTGTCACTGAAACAGAAATGGATGTACAGTAAATGTTGTGCCAGAAGTACCTTCACTGTGATGGTGTACATGAAGAAGACATTTTTGGGCCACAGTTACCTTGGACTACATAGAGTGCACAATAGTGGAATGAGTCATGTATTGGCTCACTAGCTCTGCATCGTGATACCACCCAGCCAAGCATATAAAATAACAAAGTAGAAAACACTGTTTTTGTAGAAATAGTTTAAAATTTACAACAATACGTATTTTGTGGATATGCAAACACTTAAACAGCAGGAGGAATGTAGGCTTACTATAAAGCAATCCACAGCAACAGTCTGCACAAGTTTTCGGCGTTATTAGTATGACTCTTTACAGTTTTATTTTCTTTTATTATGTGCATCTTTCCACTTGGCCCTGTGTCAATGTACTGTGAATGAGGGGGACCCTAAGGGATGCTGTTGGCATAAAACCTCTTTAGTATTTCATCATAAAACTCAAAATAACATTTTTTAATTAGCTTGAAACATAAAATAATATGTGCAATACAAAGTAATATTTTTCTATATAAATAGTTTATAAAAATTACAGCCATACCTACATATTTCACAGAATATTTATGTAAGCGGAAAGCGACATAATAGACTAACATCTGTCTACACCAGCAGCCCATACTTCTTTTTGGAGCTTGTGAGTGGCTCCCACTCACAAAATGGTTGCATTGCTTCATTAACTTTTGCTTTGTTGAATGTGCATAGTTTCACCTGGCATTGTATATTGACTGTAGAGGTGTCTATTTTCTTGTCCAACTGTTGGGTTCTCTTTCATATAGGGGTGGCAGATACCATCTTGTTTTGTTTACAGTTTGGTATGGAGGAGACTTGCCGTTTAGGCAAATAGCTTATTTGACATGGAAAGTGATGTGAAACTATTGTCAGCAGTAACAGTTCTCCCATTGCCTGTGTCACCACTGTCACAGACCGCAGGCTGCCTTTCCCAGGTAATCAAATGGGCTTTTCCTCCAAATAGAATATTGTTTTTGGTATATATTTATTATTTACATCAGCGGCTATTCAAAATTTGAATCCGGACAAATTTGTTTGATCTGCACGAAGTGTTAGGGCAACAACATTTCATTCAAAATAACTGTACATCAATGCTTTGCTCTTATTTATAACACAAAGTGTGCAAGGTGTCTGAAACAATGGCAAAGCTGGCACTATGCAAAGTATACAGTCAGCATCTATTTGACATGGGGAATGGAGAACATGTGAGACGGCACACTGTGGGTGGAGCAAGCCACAAGTGAAGAGTGCAGTGCTGGAAGAGACTCTTAACTGTTTTCATTGATATGGCAGACCCAACCATTTTTGCCAATGTGACAATAAAGAGCTGTTTTTTTATTCCTTGATCTACATGAAACTGTTGCTAAGATTGTAAAGTACCTGAAAGTGAGAAAATTGATGAAATATGTCACTAATCCATTAATGAGGCACCATTTAGGAAATAAAAAATATGTGAGTACAGATCTGCTGTCAAAACATTGTGTATATGATTCAATACATGCGCCAGCCTTTAAACATACTGTAGCGCTACACATTTTGGGTTTTAATTATCCCAAAGTCAGGCTCAACACACTGCTCCGATATTGTGCTACTCTTGTGGCTTGCATTGGTTGCCACTGCTAGAAAACTCATGGCAATTCCTGTAAAACAATATGTAACAGATAACAAAATAACAACAGTAGTTGTAAGATTAATGCAGAAAAAATAATGAACATAACCAACACAAGTACTAATGAACTCTTAACATAGAGCAGTTGCAAGAAGCACTTTGCCATGAAGGATATGTTTTTTGTGAGAAGTTCCATTAGTGAATCAAAACTTAACAGGAGCAAGTCTGCTGCAGACAAAATGTACCCATGTAGTCAGAAACCCAATTAATTACTTCAAACAGCATATTCTTCCTTTGGATTAACTAACTGTGATGTCTGCTTTCTGCCTTCTGTCAAGACCTGAGTTTGCATCCTGGATGTCCAGTGAGGATTATTTGCAACAGTGCCAAAATAAATAGCCATCATCAGATTGGTGTAGAGTCAGTGTGTCCATTGAAACTCCCTGTTTAAACATTTCTGATAGTCAGAGGTGTGTGAAAATATGAAGTCATTCAGAACAGCAGCTGGTTTACTGTCTGCTATTTCTCTATAAACAAAAATGCAAATTTTGAAGCAAATTCATGAGGGACTGATTGCTCAAAAGTGTAGTGATTAATTCACAATAACATCATTTTTACTGCAGAGGGGATTTTAGTAGTATGAATTTACTAAAATTTTAGTTGTTTCATACCTGTCAAGGTATAATTGCTTAAGCAATGACAAGGATGAGATGTCAATAACATCCTTTGATCATATTTTGATAAACAACGAACAGATGATAAAGGCATGCGTAATTAAACTAGGTTCTGATTTTTTTTCTATATTTAATTATGCAGCTACTATCAAAAACAAAATTTGTTCTTCTTATCATCCATCATGAGTTGTTTATTCTTCCAACAGTGTGGTTATCTGTTATTTCTGATGCAGGCAGAAAATTCCCTACTTTCTGCAATTACTAAAGTATTTGATTTCTAGACTGTGCTGGGGTGTCGAGGCACCTAACTTATAAAATCTCTCGGCATACCAAGACAAAAGGACTGAATGTATAGTTTTAAATGTTCCATACCTTTCGCCTCCTTAAAAATATTTATTGTTTATTTCACAATTTAGAGTTCTGCAACAAGGTCTAATGGCCTTGGCAAAAAAAAATATGACTGTACATGATTACTAAACAGTTTGTGATGCTAAAGATTAAAAACTGACAACTTATAAAATTAAATAAACACAGTATGGGGTTATAGCTAAAATTAGAAGAATGACATATATGTTTGTTTCCTCCACAGTCCAGAAGTTGGCGATTGACTCCATCCATTGGCTTACCCTGGGTAAAGTACCCTCAAGACATGAGATAAATGGAGTGTTCACATTTTGAACCCCGGCTTTCCAATTGACTTTTTTTTTTAACTGTATACTTTATATTGTGGAGTTTATGGTGCATTGGTGAGCCGTCCCCATTCACAAGTGATAACCTGAAAAAAACAGACTAAAGGTTTATTTTTAAACAAAACAGGGTTATTTTAAACAAAACAAGTGAACAATAAGAGCAAGGAAAGAAAAATACATGAAATAGCAAAGACTATGCCTTCTGGCTGTTATGATTATCTATGGTGTTTATTTTATTGTCCTTTATTTTATTACACATATTTTTGGTCCATTTCATGTTTTTGTTGTATGGGAGACTTGATTCTGTATTTTTTACTTTTGACTTCATTTGAAACCTTATTGCTCTGTTTATGAAGCAAGGGTAAATAAGTAGTTAGTGTTATCTGGATATAATAAAAATCCAGCCTTGGCAATGTCACCCCAAGTTTCATTCCCCATGCCAAAGATGTGTAGATTGGATTGACTGACAGTTGTTAATTGGCCCTGTATGAGTGAATGCTGCTAAAATAGGCTCTGGCTTCCCAGAATACTAAATTGAAATAAGAAAAATGTAAAATTGGTTGGGTAGATATTTATCTTAAATATTTTTTTACAGATACAATGGATTTATCATTCCAAATACTGAATTTTTATGTTAAAAAATAACATTTTACTCTGTGATGACATGTGTTGTTTGCCGTCAGGCCTATTTCACAAATATATTTTTCAAGAAGAATGCAATCCAGAGCACACTGCCAAATCCACAAACAGATTGAAAAATGAGCATGAAAAATCAATGATCAAAATTGGCAGTGCTCATTTACAGCCTGCCTCCAAATGAGCATTTGTGACTTGAAACAAACACTACAGATGCTGAACTTATGAAAGCAGAGATGCTACATAAAATAGAATAAGTCAGGAAAGTTGTCTAAAACAAGTTTTCACAAGTAAAGGATATTTCATTAAGGAACTATTAGACAGTGATAAAGCACAACCATATTACAGCCTTTCATCAACATATGCATTTGATGTAGGCTATATATTGCCATAACAACAGTCTATCTTTTGCATTGAGGATTTCATAGGGGCACAGAACAAGAGGAATAAACTTAGGAATATGTGATTTGTACTAAAACTGTCATTCTGGACTTTGGAGTGTTTGCCAATCCCACTAGCTTATTGTAATTGATACATCCTTGTTTATCAATTAAGGAGAAAGATAAGTGAACATTGAACTATCATTATGTAGACTCGGAGCAGAGAGACCCAAATCTACTAAAGGCACAGAAAAAAAGAAGAATTTGGTTATTCAAAAATGCCCAAATTCACTCATTTTCATCTTTATATTACAAACCTTTTCAAATGTCTTTTTCTACTTTAGGCATACTTCTAGTGATCGATTATTTAGATTTTTTCATTTGTTTGATTTCCTTTTTGACCCTGTAATTTTGACCTTGCCTGGACTCAATAATGATTTCTGTGTTGTGTTTTGTATTTTCTGGGGCCTCATGTATAAACAGTGTGTCCGCACAAAAATGTTGCGTATGTCCGTTTCCACGCTCACATTGCGATGTATAAAAACTACACTTAGCGTAAAGCCACGCATGTTTTCACGCTACTGTTCCTGTGTGGTTTTCCTTTATTTTTCAGATTCACATCCCTGATGCGGACTTTATCAAATACACTGAAATTAACCGCATATTGTTTATTAGTTTAAGGCATCTGATTGTAATCAACACGTAGCTATCTAATAGTGCACAGAATGACCAAACTATTCCAAATACTATAACTGCTTTATCGTTGTCACTGTCACTGCACCATTCAGAGTATTTAACCCACTGTATCTGAGTGTGGAATCACAGCTCTACAGCAGATGATTGGAAAGCTGTACCACAGATTGTGTCAACAGCAGGGAGAAATATTGGGATGCAGCATCTAGCACATGCTGTCTCAGCCATGGGCACAGTCTATTTGAAATTTTCCCATTTGGCAAACGCTTCAGAGCCTTTCCTGTAAGGACCTCACAGTTCAGAAGCAGCTTAATTCAAAGAGCTATAAATGCACTCAATGAGTCCAGCAAGTGCTCCCGGTACAACTGTTTGTACTTATAAGTACAAGTGCCTCACTGTAAACTTGCATTACAGTTATATTGCACACTTATTATTATATTGAGTCACTTATGCTTTCATATTGTATATTTTTTACTGTTTTATCCTATTATTATTGTTGTTATTTTACTATTTTATAGGAAAATAAGTTTATGGAGGATTTGCATATTGAATCTAATTGTACAATACAATAACAATAAAGGAATTCAATTCAATTGAGAGCGCGTATTTACAGATGGTGATGACTGGCTTCTAAGTCGACTTAGATTTCCATGCGCTATCTTTGTGGAGCTCTTGATATCATTTTAAAGATGAAATGCATTAAAGTATATAAATATATATTATATTATATAGATACATTTTAAACTTCATTTAAATAATGTATATTGTTATTGATTAAATATGCAAGGACTCGGTGGCGCAGCGTCACCAATGAGCTGGCGCCTCGTTCAGGGATCGCTCTTTCCTTGTTTTCTGGGGCTGGCACAACCCTGGATGGATAGATGGATGGAATAATTAAACATGTACTACAAAGATATTTCAATGTTCCTTACAAGTTTTGAAGAATCGGCATTCTACGCTTACAGATGGCTTGACATTTATTAAAGAGCTGTTTGTTTGGCGATTGGTTATTTGGAGAAAGAAAAGGATGGACAGGAATCAGGGGTTAGTACGTTTGATAGAGACAGTACTGCATTAATAAATTATTTTATCGAGGTTCGTGCACAGGGCAGCAAGCATCTTGCTCAAGGCAGGAAATATCTCTGGAAGGGGCACCAGCTCATCTCTACCACTGTGCCAACATGCCCCAATGTTTTATACATGCTTTTATTTCTGTCATCATGAAAATGATATCAAGTATACATCTTAGTATTTAAATTGTTCAGAGAGCTGTAACATCATGAATGTAATTCTGCGTCCTGTCAGCGTGAGAGAAAGCCTGTTTAAGATGCACATACTGATTCACACACATGTAAGAGTTCAAAGAATACTAAGCATTTAACGTGCTACTTTAGTTAACGATGGCATTTGAGAAACTATTAAATTAAATGATTTTAAGATGAAGTTTATCATGTTCTACTTTAATGACAAAATAAAATATGTTATTAAAGAGGAAATTTCAACCTTTTTTTCACACTGTGTCCCATTTTTTTTCTTTTCACTGTACCCTAATACGCTTCCATATGACACTTAGACGGTGGGCTACAACTTGCCTTTTCACAGCGACTCTGATATCTGACCACTTCATATTTATTTCGGGCACTGTGCTACTTTCTGAACTTGAACTTTCAAGTTTCTCCGCCACTCTGTCACTCAATCAACTTCCTTTTGTTGTTTATATCACTGCTTAAAACAACAAATAGTGTGTTTTTTCCTTGCCTCTACTTGGTATTCGCTGAAAATCTTCTTTTACCCCGTGCTTTTGCCATTGTCTTTTCACAGAACACATAACATAAGGGGCTATTTATATTGATTTGCATATTCAAAGAGGCATAATTCTGGGTGGAGAGACAGGCGCATGCATGAGCGTTACCTTTCATGCTGACCGGGATTTATGGAGCGAAAGAACATGGAAGTTGATGTATGCACAGATTTATGCATCTGGATTTTTTTATGCGTACGCACATTTCCGCTTTTGTCCATATGCCAAGTTTTAGTGTGAATTCTACGCACGACGTTATGCATGAGGCCCCTGGTCTTTTAATTCACTCACAATAATCCCTGGCGACTGATGTCGGCACATTCTTTCCCGCACACGCTGAGAACTACTAATTTCTTTCAACTCTGATTGTTTGCTGCTTTGTTGTGTTTTTGCACTTCTCTTACTTTATGGCCTGCATAACCCTTGACAATAGAAATAGCTGTCACAATTAATGTGTTTTTTTTTTCTTTTAGCATGCATATTTAGTGGGTCTTGTGGATGTGTAGTTTGTGTTGTGAGATTTTTCATTTTACCTATCTAAGCACATTATTAATTTATTATTTTTACTTGTTTTTGTAATTGTTTGCAATTCTTAGTTTTCTAATTCTAGGGTTCTAGTGCCCATAATTCACTAGGTGGCTTAGCCAAGACTTTTATACCTAGAGACATAGCTAACCCCACAGTTGATGGTTGTCACGTAACAGTAACAAATGTGGTATCATTTGATATTTGTTTGAGTTTATTTGGCCTTGTTATTTACAGAAAGAACTTCATAATTGATTCTGTTTGCCTTGTCTAAGTCATGAGATTTTCTTTGTTGTTTTCTTGTACTATTGACCTTTTTTGTAAGTCAGCTCTTATCTTTTCTCAGTCAGCTCACCACCTCCACATGTACATTTTAAAACTGACAATAATGATGATTATTTTTTTGCTCTGACCCAAGACTTCTATGTCCATGAACTGAACTACAGATGCTTACAAGGGGGTGGAGAACTGCCATGAGATGGTGATGAACTCTGTCTGTACATATAGCTGAAAATGAAACAGTTTGGAAAAAAAAAACAAAATTACACTGATTTGTCACCGCCCCTGTCAACTGATACTTTAGCACTTTCCACTTCTGTAAGAGACAGACACAGAAATTGTCTAGCAGAGTGACAAACCAGAAGGCAGAATCTATGAACTCTGCTTAATGAAAAAGCTAAAAAACAATTTCAAAATGTCTCATCAATAGTTCTATTCCTATATTTAGAAGACAAGCCTTTATTCATCATTTGTCAGTTCCACTTGCTTCCAACCCTGTGTCTGCACTTAGTACATTTTTGAATAACTCTAACTACTTATTTTTTATGCTTCTTTCATAAACAGAGCAGACCTCTAGATTGTCATTACCAACTTCTGTGTAAGGCGGAAAATAAATACTAACCCAGTTTTGTTTTGCACTTTTTTCAATACAAATAAAATATGTTCAGACTGGCAATATACAAAAATCCAAGCCCTTGATGTTTGAAACAGGGAAACGTTTCTTGACAAAATAGTGAATATGGTCACTACAGAGAAATGTGCTCACTTGCCATAATACTGGAAGATGGTTCTCAAGCACTTCAATTCAGGATTCTGGGAATTCAAAACCTATTTGAGCTGCGCTCATTCATACAGGAACAATTAAGAATTACCCGTCACTGAGACAGTGGTTAGGCGGGATTATCACCAAGTCTTTTGGAGCTGCAACCATAACTACTGAACTGCACCACTGTGCCATTTAACTAAGATAATATCTAAAATAACTAAAACTACTTTAGAGCAGAAGTTCTTAACGCTTTTTCTTGGTGCACCCCTACGAAAAACTTAAATCTTCTTACATCCAAATTATATTATGTGATATCATCTACTGTTAAATTCTGCTCTGTACTTGTAAAATTTTTATTTTTGTACTGTATTGAGGATTTGTTCTGTTCTGTGTATTGTATTGTATTGACCCCCTTCTTTTTGGCACCCACTGCACGCCCAACCTACCTGGAAAGGGGTCTCTTTTTGAACTGCCTTTCCCAAGATTTTCCTTGTCTTCTTAGAGAGTCAAATCTGGGGGGCTGTCAAGAGGCAGGGCCTGTTAAAGCCCATTGCGGCACTTCTTATGTGAGTTACGACTATACAAAAATAACTTTTAATGTATTGTATTAAGTACCACCATTTATTGTTTGTCTTAAATTGTTAAGTGTAGTACTGAACTGTAATTAGGTAAACCTAAAGGCTACATTTTTTATCTGCCCAATAATATTGTAGTGAGGGGCTTTAACATGGTATAAGTACGTTTGTTTGTTTGTGTGTGTCTTTTAAAATTCTCTATTCTATACCATCCATCCATCCATAACCAACCCGCTATATCCTAACTACAGGGTCACGGGAGTCTGCTGGAGCCAATCCCAGCCAAACATAGGGCATAAGGCAGGGAACAAATCCCGGATAGGGCTCCAGCCCACCGCAGTATTCTATACATCTTTTTAAATAATTATTTTTTATGTACGTACAAGAATGCAGTTTGACATGAAGTAAAAAGCATTAAATTGTCATACTTTATAAATTTAAAAAAATAAAGAACTCAAAGTTTTTCAATAACAGAGAGGGGGATTTCCACCAAGGGTAACAAGAAATGGAAGCATTTTATTTGGCTTGTGGTAAAATGCATTTGGGGGCTGTGGCAATGTGTGGAGTTTACAATAAAAACAGTTCAATGCAGGTTCTGTGGGTGCAGGCATGGTAGAGAAGCTGGGCTGCTGTAAGGTGTTCAGTGTGGAGGCGGTCCGATTGCTTAATTAGGTCTGCTGCTCCACATCGGCACTCCACGGATTGTAATCAGAGCACTGTGCCCACAGGTGTGAATTAACAGACCTGAATAGGGTAAGGAGAAGTTGAAAAGAAAAAAAAATATATATATATATATATATAACTCAAGATAGAAGGCAAGCACAGAAAAAAAAATGAAAGTTGAAGTTCAGAGGTTTAGTGATAAAAATGAGAAGCAAAGAGAAGAAGGATCGTTGTAGAGCATGGTAGTGTGGATGCAATTGATCAGGAAGTGGCCCCTGAGAGAAGTGAGTGGACTCCCGCTGAGTGGCAAGAAACAGGGCTCACGGGATGACTCTATTTGCCCGTAGACATCTCTTGCTGAAGAGAAAGGGTGTGTAGAGGAGATATCAATTTGAAAAAGAAGCACTGAAGCTCATGTTATCTTTAACACTAGAATCCCTGAATCCTACGAAAAAACCCGGGCCATTTGTTTTGTAAATGTGCTGATCAGCACAAGCAGCAAGCAGCCTGCTATCCCAAACTGAATTAAAAAAAAAATCTAACTTTCACAAGTACCAGAAATTTACACCTGCTGCTACAAAAATCAAAAGTATGTTTTTATTCTATAATTGTAACAATAACAGTAGCTTGCTACTCAAAACGGTAATTCTGGGAAGTGCCCAGAATTGAACCCATGACCTCTTGATTATGAGTCAGCAGTTCTTACCAACTGCACCACCCAAGCAGTTGTGTCAGTGTTGCACCCTAACCTGATTTATTTTTCTTTGCTTATATTCTTAAATAAAAGCACACTTGTTTTGTAATATGTGTACCTATTGTGAAAGTATTTACTTGATATTTGGACTTCATACATTATACACTTCACGTCAAAATTTTGTCGTTAGTACTATAACATGAAGAGTTTCTGTTTTAGGTATGTGTTCAACATTTCTTGCATTTCTCGCCATCCTGCATTTACATAGATCATTGTAGACACGGAACACACATGAAATGCATGTGTTCCAAATAATGATATATTATTCGCCCTATACAATTCCAGGTACCTCAAACCCAGATAAACAAGACTTGAGCTGGAAGAACTTTTTGTCCAAGTAGAGCTGCGGCAGTGGGGGAATAGGATAGAAGGTTGCTTGCTGCTTGTGCTGACCAACACATTTACAAAACAAAAGATGCTGATGAAGAGGTGCAAAGGAATTTAAGGTGGACTGGGATTACAAGATTTTTCATAGGCTTCAGGGATTCGAGTGTTAATCAGCAGATCCTAGCAGTAATATTAGCCTCATATATGTATTTATTTGTTAAATGTTATTTTTAATCACCATGAAACTGTTTTTATTTGAGATAGCAAAATACCCGTGCTTCGCAGCAGAGAAGTAGTGTGTTAAAGAGGTTATGAAAAAGAAAATGAAACATTTTAAAAATAACGTAATATGATTGTCAATGTAATTGTGTTGTCATAGTTATGAGTGTTGCTGTCTTTTATATATATAATATACACACACACACACACACACACATAAACATATCTATACATATACATATATACATATATATACATATCTACATATATATATATATACGAGCTGTATATACCCGGCGTTGCCCGGGGCAGAAGTAACCTAATCGGTCAAACACTTACATATATACCAAAGTAAACCTAATCGGTCAAACAGTTACATATATAAAAAAAGCGAACCTAATCGGATAAACAGCTTCATATATACAGAAGCGAACCTAATCGGACAAACAGCTAATCTATATACAAAAGCAAACCTAATTGGTCAAACAGTTACATAAATACAAAAGCAAACCTAATCGATCAAACAGCTTCATATATACAGAAGCGAACCTAATTGGTCAAACAGTTATGCATGTGCAGAATGATTTTACAAACATTATGCGTGTTAACAATCATTAAAAAGAAAAGATTGAGGAACTGTTCTTCTATATGTGATGAAGCCACTAATAAGACAGATTTTTTTCAGGACCCAGCTGTTTCATAACTAAACTACTGCCACCCCAAAGTAATTCCTAATAGTGGTTTTTGGGGTAGCTGTGGAATAAAAAGGGTGTTTTTTAGTCAGTAAGAATCTGACACTACCCTTCAGTACGGGCTGAAGGGTGCCTATGTAAGGTTTTACATCCTTCCCGTATGGAAAAAAAAACATACTAAACTTTTTTTTCATCATTACAGATAATCTCAGTCAAATCGAAGTACGCATTCTCAATTTATTTTTATCTAATTTTTACTTTTTCACAAAGCCATCCCATGGCAATTTGTATGAATAAACTTTTGCTAGAGAGTTAGCAAAAGTTTATTCATGCACATATTTTAATACGGATAATCTATCTGTAATCAAGGTTCTCATTTTCATTCTAATTTAAAATAATAATAGATACTCATTTTTTTCTTCTGTTTTAGAAAAACCAATCTATGCCACCTACGTTTTCGTCAAGTCAGCTTCATCCAGCTTCATCACATATAGAAGAAGAGTTCCTCAATCTTTTCTTTTTAATGATTGTTAACACGCATAATCTTTGTAAAATTATTCTGCACATGCATAACTGTTTGACCAATTAGGTTCGCTTCTGTATATATGAAGCTGTTTCATCGATTAGTTTTGCTTTTGTATTTATGTAACTGTTTGACCAATTAGGTTTGCTTATGTATATAGATTAGCTGTTTGTCCGATTAGGTTCGCTTCTGTATATATGAAGCTGTTTATCCGATTAGGTTCGCTTTTTTTATATATGTAACTGTTTGACCGATTAGGTTTACTTTGGTATATATGTAAGTGTTTGATCGATTAGGTTACTTCTGCCCCGGGCAACGCCGGGTATATACAGCTCGTATAATATACACACACACATAAACATTTATATACATATACATATATATACATATCTACATATACACATGTACATATATATACACACACATACATAAACACACACATAAGACTTACTGAGTGAAACGGGCTTTCATTGACAATCATGTTACGTTATTTTTAAAATGTTTCCTTTTTTTTTTTCATAACCTCTTTAACACACTACTTCTCCGCTGCGAAGCGCGGGTATTTTGCTAGTATATATATATATATATATATATATATATATACATATACACACATACATGCAGTTTTAATAACACAGAAATCAATATAAACATTAACATCATTATCATATGAGAATATGAAGTAATATATAAGAAGCACATTTCATATAAATATAAATTATTAAACAGTAAAATCTTCTTCTGTAATTTGCTACCGTGGCAATTTGTGTGTCTGTCCAGGATTTTAAATGACCTGTAGCTCGCAAACCGTTGCACCTATACACTTGAAATGTGGTACACATATAGTACGTCACGTCTACTATCCGCTTTATGGGTGATGATTGTTTTAGTCTTTTTATATTTATTTTATTTTATTGTACAATCAAGTCCTATCTGCGCACAGCAGGGCAGCCGTGGGCGGATGCGTATGGTGTATTCACTCGATGTTATCGTGCATTGCGCTGTCAGTGGTATTTTGATAAAAGAATTTGAACAACATATAAGAAGCGTATAAATTATTAAACAGTAAAACATTAACATTTAAGAAGTAAAGTTACATTAAGTACTACTGCTGTGCCTTCGGGTATACCTCATTTTTTGTTTGCCCATTACATGCTTAAATGTATACATTTTTTGGTGCACCTACCCGAGAACACGCGACATATAACCGAGCGTGGGAGAAGCATGGATTTTAAACACGCGTTGAGTTGATGTGCTGGTCTCCCTCGTGAAATAACTGGTAATGTTTGACTAAAATCTACAGCGAGTAAAACGACATTAGCTCCTATTTTTTTTTTTACAATCTCTGAGATGTTGCTTTTTTCGGTTCAAGGCTTCATAAGCTCTTTTATGTTGTATGGTGTACTTATCCCAAACCATCATCTTTGAATGTTGCAAGACTTTCGCCTTGTATGTAGATCGGGGTAATTACATTCATTGCATTCCTAGTCTGAATCACAATGTGATTGTATGGGTGGTTACCTGGCACTGTAGGGTTGCCACCCGTCCTTTAAAATACGGAATCGTGCCGCGTTTGAGAATGAAATTGCGCGTCCCGTTTTGAATCAATACTGGACGGGATTTATCCCGTATTTTTTTTATCATTTTTTTTTTTAAAGCAGCGTCTCATGCAAATCATCCCACACGCATTTTATGAAGATGCCTCCTTTCCTACTTTTGATTGGGTAATACTTGATGTCATCGTTAGTTTGATTGGTGTTTTTAACTGTCCAGTGAGTAGGGCGTGTCTTTCAACCGTAAGCAGATTTTTTGCACTGGTATCACTGACCTCGACGACGGCGACGTTATACGTCAAAAATAAATTACGATAAATGACGATTTTAGCGATACTTTATTACGATGGCGGCTACATAGACACGATCAAATAAAAACAAAAAAATCAAATAATCATTCTACATTTTCAAAACGTCGAAAAAACGACGGAATGAAAAAAAGGCCCACCCGACGACCCACCCATTCCATTTTTATATATATAGATATATATATATACATATACACATCCACATATATATACATATATATATATATATATATATATATATATATATATATATATATATATATACACATATCAACATATATACACACATACATACACACACACACACACACATATATATATATATATATATATATATATATATATATATATATATATATATATACTCACAGACACATATGTATACATATATATTTACATATATACACATATGTACATATATATACAAATCTACATATATAGATACACATATATATACATATCTACATATATGTATATCTAGACATACATACATACATTGATACATATATATATATCTACATATATATATATATATGTAATTGTGTTGTCATTGTTATGAGTGTTGCTGTCATATATATATATATATATATATATATATATATATATATATATATATATATATATATATATATAATATACACACACACACATAAACATATATATACATATACATATATACATATCTACATATACACATATCTAAATATACACATATATACATATATATATATACATATACATATCCACATATATATACATATATACTCATATCAACATATGTGTATATACATATATACATACATATACACACATACATACACACACACATATACATATATACATATACACATACATATATATATATATACACATACATACATACACACACACATATATATATATATATATATATATTTACATATCTATATATATATATATATATACATATCTACATATATATAGACATATGTATACATATCTACATATATCTAGAGGGAAAATGAATCAATAATTATTTGTTAAGGATCTCTCTGTATACCACGTTGTCAGTTCGCCCCTCCAGTTGTAATATGAGCAAGCTGTGTGCTGAGATTACTCTTGAGTATGTAACGTACAGTTGGCCATGTGAAAAGCAGTGCTGCCTCAAATCAATGCCAACCTTTTGTAGGGTCTGTCCCTGAGACTTATTAATTGTCATTGCGAAGCAGAGCCTTAGTGGAAATTGGAGGCGTTTGACTTGAAATGGGAGATCAGAGGGTATAACGGGGATGCGAGGAATAAAAACTCTCTCCCCTGAGCCACCGCCAGTGAAAATAATTGCCTGAACGAGGTTCTTTTGCAGACACGTGACGTGAAGTCTCGTGCCGTCACAAAGTTTCAGTGGCTGTACGCAAATCCACAATCGGTTTCATATTGTTTTCATACCTTATCAATTGTGTAATGTGTTTTTTGAACAGGTTTGATTCATCGAAGTGATCACTCCTGCTGCGTTCAGTTACTTCACGTGAGCCGCTCTCTTGTGTGATGTTGCGATGTCCACGGGTTTATTTAATGTTAGCTAAGACCCGGCAGTTAAAAGTTTCTCGCTACAGCAATTTTAACTCTGTTACAGAGTGATCCAAACTGTCGTTTATACCTCGTGTCTTCTCATTAAACTTGTATCTGGCGAATATGGCATTGCAAACGGCAGCGGGTCAGTTCACATGCTTACGTGGGAGGCGTGATGACGCGATATATTTTGATCTGATTTTTATCTGTCTCTCTCTCTCTCTCTCTCTCTCCCTCTCTGCTCCTGACGGAGGGGGTGTGAGCTGCCACCTTCAACAGCTTTGTGCCACGGTGCTTCGCATACTTAAAAGCCAAACAGCCCTATTGATTTGTTTGCTCCTTTGAAGAGGAAGATATGTTTGCATTCTTTTAATTGTGAGACTGAACTGTCATCTCTGTCTTGTCATGGAGCACAGTTTAAACTTTTGAAAAAGAGACAAATGTGTGTTTGTGTTTGAATAACGTTCCTGTCTCTCTACAACCTCCTGTGTTTCTGCTCAAATCTGTGACCCAAGCATGACAATATAAAAATAACCATATAAACATATGGTTTTTACTTCGCAGATTTTCTTATTTCGCGGGTGGCTCTGGAACGCAACCCCCGCGATGGAGGAGGGATTACTGTATATCAAAATACCCGCGCTTCGCACCGGCGAAGTTCTGCTTTTAAATTTTTATTAAGAAGAAAAGAAAACCTTTTAAAATTGAGGTAAAATATACCAATAACAGTTTGTTAAGGATCAGTTTTTCTGTGAAGCTGCCTTCACTCGAGTGATCACTTCGAGCTGTAAGCCTGAGAAATCACCCCGTACATGCACACGTTTAATTGCACATCTGTTAATATGTATGCTTACACAGTATTAAAAGACACTCAACAATTACACAGTATTAAAAGACACTCAAAAATTAACGTCATTTACCTTCGTTCCCGCGTTTGACTCGTGCTGTAAATCTCTTCCTTGTCTTCACTTCACGTGATTACGTAGGAGGCGTAATACATGATGACGCGATACGTGACTCCGCCTCCTCCATTAGAGTATATGGACAAAAAACAGGTTCCAGTTATGACCATTACGCGTAGAATTTTGAAATGAAACCTGCCTAACTTTTGTAAGTAAGCTGTAAGGAATGAGCCTGCCAAATTTCAGCCTTCCACCTACACGGGAAGTTGGACAATTAGTGATGAGTGAGTGAGTGAGTGAGTGAGTCAGTCAGTCAGTCAGTCAGTCAGTCAGTCAGTCAGTCAGTCAGTCAGTCAGTCAGTCAGTCAGTGAGGGCTTTGCCTTTTATTAATTAGTATAGATTATTTAATTTATTTATTTGTTTGATTTATTTATAGAATAAGCTGTACTGCACTTTATTTTGAACACTGTTGTGAATAAAAAACAAAAGGCACTAATTTCCACCTACCTCTGCAGTTATGTCCCCTCATTACCCTGTTCATCCTCTGTTTCATGACTATTGATGTCTTGGGTTAAAGGGAAATGTACCCACTGCGGACATTCCAAGCATCACAGGGCTTTGCAGTATTTCAGTGTGGGTTTTATAAAGAATATTATGATCATCGTGGACTACCTGATTTCTCTTAGCATGTGCACATATTAAATTTACAGCTGCTGTCTATCAACTGAAAAAATGAATATTTTAAAGCTGCTTTTTATAAAAACATACTTTTTAAGACAGGTTTGTCAAAAAAAACACTGTCAGGTTTGCAGATTGCATAAGTGTATGGAAGAGACACAAATGTCAGTGAGTCACTTAAAGAGAGAATACAAGTAAAACCTTTACAATGGAGAGCTGTGTATTCATGTTTATTAATAATTTATTAAAGTCTAATAAATAACCAATATCAGTGACAAAAGCAGTATTAAATTAGTATAGTGAAGTTTGAAAAAGTGGGCTACTAAGTGTCCTAACATATTGTATATTCTTTGTAGAGGTTATAAACTACTTTAAAAAAAAATTGTACAGTTGTCAATGAAAAACATAATCATATTGATATCCCACTCAATTTCTTAAAAGAAAAGAAGGAATTTAATGTAGTTGGCACTCCTTGCTTTATGTTAGCTTAATATATAAAAGACTATTAATCCATTCATCCATCCATTTTGTACAGTCCTTGTCCTGGAGAAGGTCACAATAACATTATGTCAATTTTTAAACAAAAAATAAAATGTGCACTTTAGATTGATTGCTGGCAATGAATTTTGTTGCATTCTTACTTGCAAAAGAAGTAGTAATTCCCTAATTAAGAAAACCTACAGGCATACTGGAAATCAGTGCAGTTTGCCTGAAAAACATTATAAAGTTAGAAGTTCAATTTTCAGTTGTTACATGCAATGTAAATATTTATTTGTAAACATGTACATATCTTCTTTATAAACCTTGTTGATCATGCAGACACTCATTAATACCACTGGTTCTTTCGCAAACTAGTATATGCCAGATTACTGCAAGATGATTTTTTTCAGTCCTAAAACCTCACATAATTAATTACATGATGTCCTGCAGTTATTTGAAAAATGGATGTCTAAACTGGAAATTACATTGGAAAATTGACTCACCCATCCATTTATTCATCTTTTTTATCTGAGTTGTGTAGACGTTGTAATCCAAAATGCATAATTAATTATCTTACTTCATGGTAAATAATTTTATACTACCCTTCAATAAACTATTCAATTAAAATATCTGTAAACTATGAATACATCAATTGACCTTTGTGTGTAACACCTCTGAAATCCTGACACCCTCCACCTCTGAACTATACAAAACAGACTTGAAATAGACAGAAGGAAGAGTCTTTGAACAAAAATGTGGCCTTAATGTGCTATAGGAAGATAGAGTTATAACTGAAAGAAATTAACAATTGAGTCGGGCAATCCAGAAATGGGAAAACAGTTACACAAGAAGACAGGCATAGCCAGAAAATCAGAAACAGAATAACAAAGAATAGACAGGAATATGAGTTTAATTTGGATTGAAACAAATATCCATAAAAACACATAAATATAAACACACATACATTGACATAATGTAATAAAAAAGTTCAAGGAGTTGATGCCACACTGCTCTGATAACATTCACTAAGGCTGATAAATCGAAACTAAAGAAGAGTCAAAATGTCATCTTCAAATGATCACAGTTGTTAAACAGCCATTTCAAAGGCAAGCAAAGATGACAAGTACTCTGGAGTTTTCAGTGTAAGTACTGTGAAGGTGACTTAACATGAGTCAGACTTGTTTTACACCAAACATTTATCCATTTATAGAGTTGTTAACCCGAGAAATAAATATCAGAACATTTCATCTACAGCACGTCCCACATGTATTTTTTTATTAACAAGGAGCAAAAGACAGTGAACAAAAGACATGTACTCTTGCAATCATTCATTCATCATTAACACATAAATACTCAGGACTGTAATCTGTACTAATAATACACATATGTTAATTTTGTTTTACAACTGGTTTTTATTTTTAAATTCATTTTACATGAAAGCATTGTTGTTAAAATAAGTACTGTATATTTGAGGACACTTCTCTTTTAAAAGGATTATTATCTGATGAATCAAATCATGACAGCTTCTCCATTTATTTAAATGTTAATATCATTTTGGTTTAACTTTTGATTAAGTGTGGGTTATAATAACGTGCTAGTACAAGGCTGCTGCTTTCAACAATGAATTCCATTTTACTTGTTCACGTATGATTTCTGAAGAGCACTTCAGTAATTGCATTGAGGATTTGGAGTGGTGATAATTTTCTTGTTGAAAAAAAAATACGTATCTGATTTTGATTTCTGTTTTTTTTTATTGACAGAATATTTAAGAAACAAAATACCCCAGATGCTGCTTGACTTAGAAGGTGCTATTTGTCCTGTTAGAACATTTTTTTACAGTTGTTCTCGGTTGCATAGACAGCTTGATCAGGCCAGTGGTGCATGTGGTCATTCCTAAAGGCTATATTAGCAAAGCATCAACCACCTCAGCACAAGAACAAACATTTCATATTGTACGTGTACCAATCTTAATTCCTAATGAACTATTTGAAAAAAACTAGGTACAGCAATCATGACTAGACATAAAAATCAATTGAAAGTATGAGATCTGGCAAAACACAATAAAATGCCCCTAGCTAATAACAATCGATCCTAAATCATTGATACAAAGTGGCTCTGTTTTGCAAAGCATTAAGCAATGATTACAAACATGTTGATACATGAAAGTGATTGGTGGAGTTGTGCATAGAAAACAAAACATAGAGGACCAGGAAGAGGAACGGGAAGAGTTCACACAAAATCCGAAAGAACCAATAAAAGACAACTGTGAAGAACAGAGGTTTTAATGACATATACATAACTATTTTCAACCACAACATGAATCAGACCAGGACTAAGGGTACAGCCTTAATGTGCCATGAGCATGTGTGGTATTCATTATTCCGCCCTTCTTGAAACAGAATCACAGCAAAATAACATCATAAGATATGTAACTGAGCTTGACACCCATATTTAAAATAATATAGTTTTCCCTCTTCCAATAATGCACTACAATAAATGTGCTCAGTACTTGTGTTTTTTGTAATCTTTTTTTGAATTTTTTTAAAAACATAACATTCCATACAGTCAAGTCAAAACCTAACAAAACTAAATTCAAATCAAACCCCACCCATGAGAAAGAGAGGAAGGCCAACAGCCGGAGTAAAACAATTGATAGCAGTAAAGAGAGAAAGGAGTCTTTTCCCCCCGGTTTAAATGCTTATTTTAACATATTATTGACCAGTAACGGCACACTGCACGATAACGTGCAGTGAATACACTTGTCTTGAGCATCCATAGTTTTCATCCTCTTTCTCTGTACGTTTAGCATTCATTTGCTCAGAGGTTGATGCGCTTGCTGCTTCCTGAGCAGCTCTTCTTTTCTCCACCCTAGCGGCCCGCTTCTTCTCTTCTTTCATTAGCATCTTTTCGCATTAAAACTGATTTAGTCAGTGTTTGTGTTGCAATTACTTAGTACATTTTCTTTAATTTTTCACTTAAGCTGGCACTTAAGTCTTCAATCTGCCTCAAGAATGTTTTAAGATATGAAGAGGTAGGGGAAGGTGGTAGGAAATGAGAACGGTGCCCGTACACATGCTCCACATGGCCGCTGCCAAGAGTTGATTATACAACAGAATAAAATAAAAAGAGGAATAACCTTGGAAGAGGATAGTATACGTCACATAGTATATGTGTGCCAAATTTCAGTTCAATAGTTCACACGGTTTGAGAGCTACAGGTGATTTAAAATCCTGGACAGACAAACGAACAGCCATGGTAGTGTATCTATGTATATGTATAAAAGTCAATGTGTGTATGTATGTATGTATGTTCCAGCATCACTTCTGAATGGCTGGAGCGATTTTCATGAAAGTTGGTACACATGTTTCTCAATGGTCAACTAAAAATACTGTACAGTGAAATCAACCCTAACCCACCCCTTCTAGGTAGGGTGAGGGGTAATCTTATGGTCTTTATGCACTTTATCATCCAGTTGACTCTCTGAATGACCACCAGAGGGCGAACTGGAGGTGACTGCCAGAATTCTTTATGTTTGAGCAGCACCACGCACCTGTTGCTTTTGAAATTAAATAGAGTTGGCCAGTTCCGAGCATCATACATATAAGACCACAAGACAAGCACATTAGTGAGTCTTCATTGTTTGTTAATTTATTTTTATTTTTAAAGTTGTTGTTTTTTGTTATATTTTTCTCAAACAATTAAAAAATAAAACACTTTATTTCACTCCCGGGCAATGCTGGGTATTTCAGCTAGTTATATATAAAGATTAGGTCCTCACAGGTTTTAAAAAAGTTTTGAACAGATCCGTTATGTGAGAATTTGATTTTTTTCCAATTTCAAATAGTATATAACATCAGTTTCCCACTAACTTAAGAGAGGTGGGTTAGGATTCTTCCAGTTGAGCAAGATAAGTCTACATTCTAGTAGTGAAGTAAAGACAATTACAGTTTGTTTGTCCTTCTCCACCAGACACAGTTGTTAATGGGTTAGGAGTGATTTTGACATCCAGGCTGTCTGATAGGCATTTAAAAATTTTTGTTCAGAATGATGTTAATTTGGCACACACCCAAAACATGTGGCATAGTGAAGCTGGAGCTCAATTGCAACGTTCACAGGTTGGATCTTGCCTTGGAACCATTTTAGATAGGTGTGCTCGATAAAAGATTTTGAGTTGAATAATTGAATACTTTGCACATATGGAGCTAGAGTGACTTCTGTGCGAGGCTGCCTTCCACTCTGTTTCTGAAATGTTGAGTAAGAGAGCCTTTTCCCACTGTACTCTGGGATCTTTAAAAGGAAGGGTTTTTTACTTGAGGTTTTTAATACAACCACAAGAAAACCTCTGGCTGGTAGCAGGCCATGGTGTTCAGTAGTAGACAAAAGGCAGTAATTGTTCAAATTGTGCACGTGAACAGCTCCACTCATTTGCATGGAATACAGACAGCTGTAATTGCAGACTGAAACACCTTCTCAAATATCCATAGTGTTAGTATATATTGACAAATATTCAGGTGTTGAAGCACCCCACTTTGAAACAGATCTACAAAGTACTCTTTAATGGAAATAGTGACTGTGATAGTCTGGGTTGGTTCCATGCTCCCCGGTTTCTTTCTAGGAGCATTTTGATCTCAGAATCGTCGATAGTCATTAACTGAAATAAGCCGGGCAAATGAGGACACACACAATCAAGTTCGTAATGGAGGTTAAAATACAGTAAATAAATCAATAAAAAACAAGGTTAAAATCATGGCAGGAATCTGTCCATTCATTTAAAATAAACATAAGCCCAACTACATCTTCCTATAATCTCCCGACCACTTGCCTTCACTCTTTAACACATATGCTCCTCACCAGTCCTGCCCCTTTCTTCTTACTTAACCTCTGTTCTTTCTTCCTCTTTCTTTTCTTTGATTTCCTCCCTTTGCTGCTGTGCAGGTTCTCTATATACTGCCTGATTGGGTGCAGGTGTTGTCCTCCATTTGCTCTGAGGTGGGAATAAGGCACCTGACTAATCTGCTCGCATTTGCACGAGAATGTACAATCAGCTAAGCACCCCAATCAGCCCTGGAGCAGCACTAGCATTTACATATCTGTACTTGTTCAGAGCCTGCATGAGCCGGGACCCAATTATTTATTTAAAATTATACTTTGCCACGGACCACTTAACACAGTGACAGGATTAAATAACTAAGGTATTTGTATATATACAGGTAAGTTGCCCAAATCATATATGTACATTTTACAAACAGGTACTATATTCCTTTTTATATGCTCATCCATGAGTTTAACTTTGTCTTCTCTGTTGTGGTTATTGTAATTACAGAGGTTAATAAAGCTGAAGTTCAGTATGTACCACATAAAATTCATCTATGTTGATGAGCAGGCTTCAATATGTCTAAGACAAGGAACTGTGGAAGGAATATTGACAGTCCTGGTATAGTCAGAAGTGCAAACATTATTATGTGTGCTGCCATATCAGACATTGTGTTCTGGCATACACCCCAGCAATTTGGCCATGTAACCGAACACACCTTATCACATTTCTTGATGTGTTTTATAGACTACTCTTTGTGCCTGAATGGGAACAGGATGTCATGATCAATGGCCCCACAATATGTTTTCATATGGGTTTCACCATTTATCTGCAGTGTCAGACTGGTTTCAGTCTGAACCACAAATGTCAATGGAATTCCTTCTACCATACCCTTCATTGTTCAATCCTTTTACAGATGGCCACATCCTTACAACCAAATGGAACTGATGAATACTATGACTAATGCTTGTCAATTAACTGTGTCCGATTGCCAGAGCTAAATTAGATATTGCAGGAGGCACTAGCCTCACTTCATCACTAGGGAGCACATTATATGTGATGTTAATGAAACTATGTGGTCCAGTGTTATGGACAGAATAGATCAATGTTACTACTGTACTATAAAGGCATGAGCAGTTTTGTCGTTGACAGTGAAGACTGTGAATGTTTTTTCATTCTTATATGTCATATTTTGGTCCTTCAGTGTTACTATTCATGATTGGAGTTGTGATCATTATATTTACAATGATGGAGTAGATGTCCTGATCTCTGGCATTCAGTAAGCACACAAGCATCACACTTTACAGTTGATTACACCGTTCATGTTATGCCAAATTAGTGTTCTTAGAGTTTTACCAGTGATTATCCTGCAACCGCTTTGTATGTTTTTGTGATGTAATCCTGTGAGCTTCTGTTTTAATTAAATTATTTGAATTTCCTGAAAGTGTTTATTGCTTTGATTGACATATCTTTGCAGTTACAATGATGAGTTTGGCTAAACACATTAGTGTTTTGCATGCCATGTTGACTGTTTTGAGAATGTGGCTACTGTGTTGTCTAATGTGGTTGAATGACTGAGATAAAAATTGTAATTTTTCCATCTTTTAGCCTCCAAGTTTGAAATAAAGTCAAACCTGCAGAAATGCTTTGAAATCTCTAGCTTTTGAAAAGTTATGTCTTTTGGCATTGTCAGTATCAGAAAATCATCTTAGAAAAGAAGGTTAACCTTTGATAGTTTGAAGAGTGATATTTTTGAGTGTAGTTGTCAGATGAGAACATTTTGTTGGCCCTAGGGGATGTTTAGCAAAAATCCAAAAATATACAAGAGAAAGTTCTTTTATAAATCTCAAAAATAAATGGTGATTTTGCCCTTGGCCAGAATAAAGTGGTTGGGTTCTACTAAGCAAAAAAAAAACTCAAGTTTGATTAAAGTAGTATATAGATATATGGATAGATACTGTTCAGTGACCCTGAACTGGATTTTTATAAAACATAAATTGAGGTTCAGATAAAAATCATTATAATAAATACATTACATAAATAGATCAATTACAATATGTGCTTGCTTTCAGTATTGCCATTATTTTATTTTTTTATCTTTGGGATGCTTTTACTTACTTACTTACTTGGTCAGTTGATACAGTTTCCCTTTCATTTTTATACTGGTTGGTAAAAAATATAAATAATTAGGATCCTGTGTTCAATACTGATCAGCCATGACATTCATTCCAAAAAGCATGAAACATAAAGCAGATTTTCAGCACAAGTTCTGTCTAGCCTGACTAAAAGATTATTTTTGCTTTGTTTTTCTGAGATTCCAATTATACTTTTAGAAAGCCTTTTTCTTTTTTACAAACATGGCTTATTTGGCACTGCTTGAAGACTGTGCAAATGGCCATAAGTAAAGGGAATGAGTTTTTAAGGACCAGCAATATTTTTTCGCCAATGATGATGACTGGCTTATGAGCCAATATGGACTTTCTAGTGCCATTCTATTAGAACTTTGTGCTGAGTTGGACCCGGCCTTAGAAAAGCAAGACTGCCTGAAATCAGGCTCTACTTGTATATTATCCAGGTTTTAAAAATGGTCGACTTTCCTGCAACAGGCACTTACCAGCAATGACTGGCTGACAAGTCAGGAATATTTTAGCCAAGTTTCAGCACCATCATGGCCACTGTAATGGAAGACATAATCAAATGATGAGGCATTACATCCAGTTTCCATATGGTCTGGTTGTACGTGACAACATAAAAAGTTTGCAGTAGTGCCTGGTTTTCCTTGAGTAATCAGGGCAATTGACAGCACTCTTATTGCAATAAAGGCACCTAGCAACAATGATGCTGCTTTTGTTAACTGTTAAGCTGTTGGATTTTATTAACAAACAAATCATCTGTGATGTCAAAATGAGACTGACCCAACATGATGGCTTGGTGACCTGTGTTGACCCATGATTAATTTATTTTGAAGCAAAGTAGCTTTAGTAGGTGATTTGCTGATGGGACTCTGTACAATGGCTGTATTATTACAACTGACTGAACCTTCAGATTTTCATATAGCCTGTACTATTCCTTGTGACAGTAATCCTGTTTTTACATGTGCCAAATGATATTCGGTTCCCATTCAGATGCTGGCGCCTTACACCTTTCTGACCGCCAGAGCGCAGAGGAGAGGTGCTGCAATGTCATGCATATTCTTGGCACACTCTGTTGCAGAGCACAGCAAGATGTGTTAAGATGGAGGCTGCTCTGCCAGCCAATGAAGGTCTACTGCAAGGGTGGAAAAACTTATTTATTGATGGGGGCTACATTAGTAAAAAAATTCAGAGATATGGAGCAAGAGCAGTTCATCACAAAAATTCAACCAATTGTTACCTGTATATGATAAAACATTACAATCATTAATTCTATTCACCTTTATGGTATTGGATAAATATATAAACAAACAGAATTGTTTTGTTTGTGTCAATGCAATAAACATTTTTTATTTAGATTAGCCAGCTATGGCAGGAGCTATGGATACTTAGGCAGCAGTTTAGGGAGGCTAGTGAAGAATAGAGAGATGCACTAAGAGTGCAAGAGTGGGTGGATCAGATGGGTTGATCATGAAAGGTAAGGTAAACTTCTTGATTATAGGACAGAGTCTGTCCAAGATCTGAAAAAACTGCCGAAACTCAGTTTTCAGTGATGTTATTTTATTCTTGTATTGATCCATGTTGTCATTCACTCCTTCAGTACTCGATTCTTTCAAACAGGGTAAATGTACAGGATTGATAGCCACAAGCTGTGTCTCCAATGTACTCAGTTACAAGTTTTTTTTGACCTGGCAGATTTGTATTCAGAACATTTAAGTGCTCAGTTATATCCACCCTAAATGCCAGGTCATGAATCCATTGTTGGATCATCCAGTTCTCTCAACCCTTTCACCTTCAGATTCATAAACTGTCTGATTTTTGTGCCCAGTTCGTAAAAACACTCTAGCACACCTCTGCAGCTTCACTACCTCACTTCTATGTGGTATGTGACAATAGAGGCACTGTCGACCCCTTGAACCCTCAGACCAAACGTCAGACACCAGATAAAAGTCCAATTATTATTTATTTTATAATAATAATGTGCACCAAGCACCCTCCACTCCACTATACTCATATAAATCCACAATAACCAATAAACAATACTCAATCATCCACTCCCAGACACTTAGCCACCCTGCCTCCCAACTCAGCTCGTCGTCTGGGATTTCCCATGGTCCTTTTATAGTCCCTGACCTGGAAGTGTTTACAACCCCCCCAGTCCATGTGACTTTCCATCACTTCCGGGAGATAAAAAGTTCTCTTCTTCATTCCAGAAGCACGTCATTTCTCCTGTCGCTGTGACTAAGACATACTTCCAGGGCATAGGGCACGTAATAATCCTTGGGCCTCCCTGCAGCGTCCTCTAGCGGCCCCCATGGTATCTAGCAGGGCTGTGGATAAAAACCCCATTGTCCAGGATTCCCTGCTGGCCTTCGGGGCACCTCCATGCATTTCCCCTTGGGATTAATAAAGTATCTATCTATCTATCTATCTATCTATCTATCTATCTATCTATCTATCTATCTATCTATCTATCTATCTATCTATCTATCTATCTATGCTGCAGGGAGAGCTCCACCTGGCGGCTTGGGGGTATTGGCCGGGATGAACGGCCAGCCATATTCCACAGATATTGTACACCTTGTCTGACATTGTGTTTATTAAGCAAGGTATAGAACTGGTGGTGGCTGAGTTCTTTTGAGAAGGTTGAAGTTTACAGTTTTGATAACTACATTCATGATGTTATCCATTTTAAGCGATTTACTGCATAATGCTTCATAGTGAAGAGTGCAATGTATTCCTCAAAATTCTTTACCTCCAATTGATTTTACTTTTTCTTTGAAATTGGCGACAACCTCTGCTTCCTTTCCACACATCAACAGTGCACTATTGGAAGCTAGACTTACAGCAAGAAACCAGTTCACTTATCTAAGCATTTGACTAAACATGTGAAAATGTCACTGGAAGTTGTTGTATCTGTCATAGGAATAAGTTCAACAAGCTCCTCATAAATGCTCAAACATTCATCTAAACCTCTTGGTTTGTGGCAAGCTGGCCATATCAGTCACATCGGTGTTCTTTTCTGTTGCAATAGAAAAACAAATAAACGTCTTTACTTTCCCCTTCAATTGCCGGTGCAAGTCTTGTGCCATATCCACGACTCTGTCTGCAACCATTTGTCTCGATAAACTTATATTCGTAAAAGCCTGACGTCTGTTGGGGCGAACAACTTCAGCTGCTTACACCATGTACATTTTAATGAACTCTCTTTCAAAAAACATCTTTGATGCCAAATCAGTCTCACTGGCAATAATAAAATAGGCCTTCACAGCTGCATCATTTGTATAATTACTACGACTGAAGACAGACTGTTGCTTTTTAAGAGCAGTAATTAGACATTTGATCTTGACTTCTCGCAATTCTCCAGTATACCAGTCATATTTTTTTCAATAGTTGGTTTTGTAATGTCTTCAAATGTTAAATTATTTGGCTACCACCACTTGTTGAGAACAAACTAAGCAAGTCGGTTTGTGGTTCACACTCATAGAAAAAATATTTTGTTGTCCATTTCTCCTGGAATACTCAACATTCAGCATCCACCGTGCGTTTCTTAGATAAAGACATTTTGACTTATCTCGTTTAAACTGCAAATTAAAAAAAAGTTTAGTTCACATATCTAATAAATCAGTGTTAAATAAGTTTATAAGATGGTTTCCAATAGAAAGACCTGTCAAAACTAAAGTGAATTGCATCCTAAAACACTCTTAATCTGAATGGTTACCAGCAATTTTCCTATCAAATTTACCAAATTTGGACAAACAAAACAAATCAAACAAATAAAGAAAAAACAAGTCTGGCAAAAAGATAGAAAAGGTACAAGTGCAAACCAGAACTGTCATCTACTGGATAAATTAAAAACTGCAGTTTATGGGAGCCAGTCAGTTTCCACTGCTTCTATTGACGCCTATATGAGTACATATACATAAACAGCAGACAATATGTATTGTATTTCACTAATCAGATCACGTGCCGGACAAAACCATGTGGTGGGCCATATGCGTCACTTGGGCCATATGTTCTGTACCCCTGGTCTACAGCATTATGACTGCATATGTATGAGGTTAATTAGCATAGTGCATGTTGGGTTGGCAACCAGATGGAGTTAGAGGCATATTGACTATGCACATTTACACGATTATTGTGATTTATAAAAGTAAATTGCATAGAAAAGTGTGTACGCCAGGTTCTATAAATCAGATTTTTTTTTTTGCTGTATTAATTTTCTTTCCTTTTTTAAAGCATACTTTCATGCTTGTAGTGTTCCATGCACAGTTTTATAAATGAAGTACACCTAAAATCAGTCAGGCTCCACCTACCATTACTACTGGTAGACCCCAACAATGAAAAGCTAGCTTTTAGAAGTTTAAATTACAAACAAAGTCCCACGATATCTCAAATTGTCCCACAAGGGAGAGAGAAGTCACGAAAATCTGACTTGCAGACAAAGTCATTCAAATAATCTTTATATAATGAGGGATTTAACTCCAACTACAAACTCAGATACAAACACTACTTGTGCTTCCTCTTCTCTTGCCTTAAATATCCAGGAGGAAGGCTCAAGAGTACAGTAATCCCTCCTCCATCGCGGGGGTTGCGTTCCAGAGCCACCCGCGAAATAAGAAAATCCGCAAAGTAGAAACCATATGTTTATATGGTTATTTTTATATTGTCATGCTTGGGTCACAGATTTGCACAGAAACACAGGAGGTTGTAGAGAGACAGGAACGTTATTCAAACACTGCAAACAAACATTTGTCTCTTTTTCAAAAGTTTAAACTGTGCTCTATGACAAGACAGAGATGACAGTTCCGTCTCAAAATTAAAAGAATGCAAACATATCTTCCTCTTCAAAGGAGTGCACGTCAGGAGCACAGAATGTCAGAAAGACAGAGGAAAGCAAACAAATCAATAGGGCTGTTTGGCTTTTAAGTATGCGAAGCACTGCGGCACAAAGCTGTTGAAGGCGGCAGCTCACACCCCCTCCGTCAGGAGCAGGGAGAGAGAGAGAGAGAGAGAAAAACAAACAAGCAAAAATCAATACGTGCCCTTCGAGCTTTTAAGTATGTGAAGCACCGTGCAGCATGTTGCTTCAGGAAGCAGCTGCACAGAAGGTAGCAACGTGAAGATAATCTTTCAGCATTTTTAGACGAGCGTCCGTTTCATCTAGGTGTGCGAACAGCCCCCCTGCTCAATCCCCCTACGTCAGGATCAGAGAAAGTCAGTGCAAGAGAGAGAGAGAGAGAAAAGTAAGTTGGGTTTCTTCTCAGCCATCTGCCAATAGCGTCCCTTGTATGAAATCAACTGGGCAAACCAACTGAGGAAGCATGTACCAGAAATTAAAAGACCCATTGTCCGCATAAATCCGCGAACCAGCAAAAAATCCGTGATATATATTTAAATATGCTTACATATAAAATCCGCGATAGAGTGAAGCCGCGAAAGGCGAAGCACGATATAGCGAGGGATCACTGTAGTTATGTTGGGGTGGACACGCCTCCTGGGGGGTCACCCCTTAAAGTACATGGAATGAAGGCACACTTAAAGTTATAGTACATAATTACATCATTAAATAAAGATTTAAAAAGTAACAATTTAAAAATATCACCAAAACATAAAATACACATACATTCAGGCAGTAATATAAAATATCCAGCCTGACTCTTTGTCACCATAACATTCAACAAGGAAAGGATATATGAAAGTAAAGTCAATTGATTTGGAGAACTTCAGTAGCAGGTGGTAACTGTACATTTCTGAAGAAGTATTAATCAGAAATTGTAAAAAATATCAGCATGGAACTGTATATAGTCTGCTGCTAGTAAAGAGCGGTCATCAATAATGATATTATAATGAGATATTTGTTATTCCAGAAACATTTTAAGAATGAAAATGTTTCTTGGAAGTATTCCAGTTTTTTGTGTTTTATTGTGAAAGTCAAGCAAAATGACACCTTTTATTGAGGCAACTCAGGCCCCTCCTTCAGGCAAGATGTAAGTACTCTGAATCAGTGTGTACTTTCAATTGTCTTGAGTTCCACAGCAACTTAATATGCTTACTGTATTCAAACTCTCAATTCAATAGCTGGAATAATTATTTTGTTAATTGAGGAGATGTAACATTTTCATATTTATAAAAATATGCACCCTTTATCATAAACAAGGTCAGCTGATGCGACAAAACTGACGGGAAAGTTGTGAAATAACACCTTCTCTTCTTATCTACATACACAAAGTACATAGTCAACCTGGTCATTATTGATTTCATACAGAGGGAGGAAACGTCAATATTAGTAAATTAGGAAAAATTATCTTGGAATGCAACACCAGATTAATCTCAGAGATCAGGGATGTCTGGAAGCAAATTTTTCATACTATCATAAGAATCCAAGAATAATCAGTTCTATGCCTGGCCTTCTACTCCAGAAGGGCCACCGTTAAGTTTTCAATGTAACTTTTTTTTTAAATTTAGAAGATATTTTGAGCCTTTTATTTACTTACACATTTTAATGCTTTCTCATTTACTGTTTATTTAAATATGGATTACTTTTACAGAACCTCTTAATTATTTCTCTCTTTCTGTGGAAGATCAATATTATCACTCACAGCTGTGGTTGTTTCTTGCAAAACACTTGCTTTTTTAAAATCCATTTTGAAAAACGCATGCATACATATATACATAAATATCTAAGGCAAAAGAACAAGTCTACTTTTCAGAAATAAAAAGAATATTTAGATGGAAAGATTTCTTTTAAGTTAAATGTTTGAATTTTATAAGGAAGTAGAAGTAAATTGAGCAAAGCATCACATAGGATATTATTCACCTTAATGTTAAAAAAATTGTAATAAGGTTCTCCTTGAGACACTAGTGATCAAACTGCAAGAGGCAGAGATTGTAGATTAAGATTTCAGATGGACACAGAATTGGTTTATGTGCAATAAGTGATGGCTCAGGGGTGCAAAGAACGTGTTTCAAATTAGGTGGTTTTAAAAATGGGTTGCCTTAGACATTAATATTAATGCTACTATTTTTTTAATCTGAATAAATTATCAGGATGAAGATTTGCAGAAGACACTAAAACAGATGGACTGGTAGATAAACTAGTGGCAGAAATGTCAATGCAGATAGACCTGAGGACAATGCAGACTTGGAAAATTATGTGGCAGATAAAGTTTAATATAAATAAAAGTAAAGCTTTACACAAAAAATATTGCACTTAATTACAAACTGGAGATGTCTTAAACTTGTAAAAGGCTTGTCTCTTCTGTTGGACTTAACATAGTCCAGAAGAAGACAGTGAAGAGTAATAATTAAGGAGATAAATAAATCAAATGTTGAATGATATAACACTCTATATAAAGCTCAAATCAATGGAGGTTAATTTTACCTTGTGATACATGTAGAAGGTGATGTGAAGATTTGGTCCCATATTCGGAAAAAAGTTCTAAACGGGGCTCAAGAAAACCCAGAACTATCTAAAATAATGTCAGAACCACAAAGAACAAGTGTTATGAACACATTTTGAGCCTAGTGGTAGTGATTAGTGAAAAAGCTAAGTTTCATATTGCATACGATTTAATGAAATTGATGCTGAAATTTGTTTTGTATAATATTTCACAATCGCAAAACATGAAACTCACTTGAAAGAGTTCTGTGCAGTTTGTAAAGGTTTGAGTGAAACACAAGAAATTTGCTCCCTAAAACTTAATTTATACTGGAATTTACCTGTGTTTTACAACAGCTACATAATGCAGGTAAACCACAGCATTCAGCTAGTCAAATCAATTCTATTTTATCTTCACATTACTGCAGATGAGTGCATGGACCTTTTTTTTAAAATGTGATATGCTGAATAATTTCCACACAAAGGCACACCAAAATGAATGACCACACATTACTATGTTCTCTGCAGGTTAACTGAATATACGGAAAGTATCCCATTGCCATTTTTCTAGCAACCACCGTTTCCTGTTTCTTGATTCTTGTAGATAATGATTAATATATTCAGGCTGAAAGCGCTATGGAGCTTCAAGTATCATTTTTGCTAAGACTGTCATCATTATTGGCAAAGAGGGCAATTGCACTACCAGAGTAATCAAAACACGTGCCTCGTGTTCACATGTGACAGAAAATGAGTCCAGTGATTTTTTTTAAACAGTAAATGACAGGCAGACACAGGTGAAAACAACGCAAGAAAACACTTCTAGACAGGGAATAAACATTCATGTTTCAATAGTTTTGTAAGAGCCATTTTCCTTGTTCTATAAGACTCATGAATATTTCTTAGATGACAATGCATAAATAACGGGAAGTTCCTATAACCCCGTAAATAGATTCGCAGTGGTATATTCTTACCATTTCTAACAGCTTGGAGTAAACATTATTAGTCATTCAGCTAGTGATAGCCTTGCCTTGTATAAGGTGCAGAGGCATACGGTTTTTAACCGTGATCGCACGTCTCCGTGCCTGAGCACTTGCACTGTGCTAACCGGCCTACGGGCTCTTTGAATGTGAGAAATAGCAAGTAAAGAAAACTTATTTACTTAAGTATCGCACCGTACGCCAAGGCGTACAGAAGAAGAAATTAAGAATCTTTAAGTATAGAAATAACTAAAGTCTTTCAAGAAAGGCTAAGTTTAAAGAAGATACCTTTTTTCCTTTTTTTTGTCTTTTATTTTACGTGTTTAACTATTTTTTCTTTTATTCTTGTGTGGACTATTTGCTTTTATCTTTCACTAAATACTTCAAAAAACGAACTTCTGGACTCTGAGAATTCTTTTGACACGCGTCTTACCCGTGCCTGATGACACCTTATATATTTCAGCAGCTACACAAAAGTTAAAAACCTGCCTAAAACTGAAATCGAACTAAGAAAGAAAACTTGAAATTTCCTTGGATTTCAAAAGAAAGCAAGTTGTGTGTTCAAAGCTTTAGATCGGATTACGACGATTTAAAAAGGGTTTAAGCACAGTTCTTTGTGGAATAGCAATGGCATCTGAATCCGGGAGCCAGAAGAAATTCCAAACCCCCAACGAAAGTATCAGTGGCTTCAGCGAAAGCCGCTATGATTGTGACTCTATAACAGAGGATCATCTCCATGACGACAGAAAGCCGCTCGACTCAGCAACAATTAAACTACAATCAGGAAATGGATTACAAATATAGACAATTATCTGATTCCATGAAGAACATAACGGATTTACAAAAAAATGAATATAACTGTGAAAACATAGAATTAATTTTCAATAATCAGTTCGCCAAACTGAGAATGGAATACAAAAAGTTAAGTATCAAAATTTTATCCATCCAGAACACCGAAGATGCAAGGAAACTGATACAAACCAACGTTGACTCTAAAATGGAAACTATAAACAGGTTTTGTGGAAATACGACGGAATGGATATTTGATGCACAATAAAATAAAAGCCTCCATCAACAACCTAACTTTTCGGCTAACCAATTCAAGGATTACAGAACACCCACCGACATTCCTGACGTCTCACCGGAAGACAGTATCTCTCAGGTTTCCTTTCAAGGTAAAAGTCATGTAAGCTCAAGAGCTAATTCAGCTAAAAACTCCCACATTTCCATAAAATCTAAACAGAGTACAAGATCAACGACTACTTCGGTTAATGCCATCAGATCTCAAGAAGCAGCACACGCTGTGCTGTTAGTTAAAGCAGAAAACCAAAGAAAGCAACAGGCTCTAGATATGGAAGAAACGCAACTGAAAGCTAAAAGAGATCAATTGGCTTTAGAAGCAGCCATTAAAGAATCCGACGCAAAATTGAAAGCGCTTAAAGGGCGCAATCGCAGCCCAAAGAGACTAGATCCCTATAACATCCCCCCGAAATTAGATGTAAGAGATGTAAAACCACATGAAAGTACAGATTATCCCCAGCATTCGCTTTATCAGCAACAAAATAAAGTACCTTTTCAACAATGTTATGATCAACAGCAAAACAAAACACAAGCGCCTAATATGCCCCATATAAAGGTGCCAATATTTGATGGCGATCCACTGACTTATATGAACTTTAAAAGGGCATTTGATCGAATCATCGATCAGACAACGAGTAACCCTGACGATAAATTAGAATATTTGATACAATTTACTAAAGGTGAACCTAAAAGCATTGCACAGAACTGCGCATACTTACCACCAGAAGAGGGGTACAGACACGCCAGAGAAAGGATAGAGACTATTTATGGAAATCAAATACAAATAGGGGACGCCTACATGAAGAAAATCAGGATGTGGCCACAAATAAAAACGAACGATGGAGAAAGCCTAAGAGCATATACACTCTTTCTAGGCAATTGCAAAAGCGTTATGTCAGGTTTAAAGAACGGAAACGAATTTGATAACAATTTAAACATTCGTACTATGTCATCAAAGCTTCCTCAAGAGCTAAGAGAGCGCTGGCAGAATAAAGCAATAAAGATCGAAAAAAGGGAAGGAAGAACACCAGGACTCACTGAACTATATGGATTTTTGGAAGATCGGCTCGTATCCTCCTTATATCCAATGTATGGCGCTTCATATGACAGTAATACTTACAAAAGGGAAAAAGAAAAGGTCGATTATGAAAAATATCCAGCAAAAAGCGGAATCAGAAAGGGCAACTTTGTCTCAAATTTTGTCACTACAGTAGAAAGGGGAGATAAAACAGAGAAGATTGAACGCATACCCGGTAAGCACTGTCTTTTCTGTGACAAGGGGCACGAACTTAATGACTGTAATGCAATTCAGAAACTAACTTACGAAAGTAAAATTGACTTTTTAAAATCCAAAGGCTTATGCTTTAAATGCCTTAAACAAGGACATCTTAGTAAAAATTGCGAAGAAAAAATAAAATGCAGCAAATGTCCTCATCTTCACCCAGTTATTTTACATAAAAATAAAGAAGAGAACTCTGATGATAAAGTTGAACTTCTCAAAAAAGAAAACACTAAATCGGTACAAAAGGAAACTTCTCCTGTAAGTACGCCCGTAATGTCGAAAGAGTCGTGTATGGTTACCGGGGCCGGAAACGGTGTCTTAGCTGTGGTCCCAGTTAAAGTTAGATCTAAAGGCAACGAAAAATACATCGAAACATATGCTCTGATAGACCCGTGTAGCACAGCTACATTTTGCACAGAAAGTTTAAGTGAGCAATTAAATCTCACAGGAAGAAATTTGAACCTACATCTCGACACCCTAAACCACTTAGAAAGATCATTAAAATGTAAACTCATATCCGGTGTACAAGTCTGTGGGCTAGAAGACAACACATTTTACGACTTACCAGATGTGCATACCGCAACGGTTATACCTGGACATAAAAACAAAATCCCTATCCAAGAAGATATTTTGAAATGGCCCTACCTTAAAGACGTACATTTACCCCAAATAAACGCAGAAGTAGGCATGATAATAGGCACAGACTCTCGTAAAGTCATGGAGCCATTGGAACTTATACCAAGCAAAGGAGATGGACCTTTTGCAATAAGAACGGTCCTAGAATGGATTGTTATTTGTTATGAGAAGGAGTCAGACAACGAAGAAGTAAAAAGATGTTCAGTTAATTACGTGACGATAAAGAAGGTGGAGCAAATGTTGCTCCAGCAATACAATACAGACTTTCCAGAACGCGACTATAAGGAAAAAGAGGAAATGTCACAAGAGGACATTAAATTCATGCGCATAGCTTCAGATACTGTAAGCCTAGTGAACGGACATTACTGCATCAATCTGCCCTTTAAAGATGAAACTCTTGACGTGCCAAACAACCACTGTGTTGCAAAACAACGTGCTATTGGACTTAAAAGGAAACTCATGAAGCATCCAACATTCCATGAGGATTATAAAGCCTTCATGAAAGATATTTTAGACAAAGGATATGCTATCAAGGTACCTACTGAACAGCAAACCCTTGAAAAAGAGAGAGTGTGGTACATCCCTCATCATGGAGTATATCATCCAAAGAAAAACAAAATCAGAGTGGTTTTTGACTGTACGGCCACATACCAAGGTTTTTCTCTAAATGAACAGTTGCTGAAAGGACCTGATTTAACTAACACACTCATTGGAGTTCTTACAAGATTCAGAGAGGAATCAATCGCTCTCATGGCAGACATTAAATCAATGTTTTACCAAGTGAAAGTTCCAGAAAGGGACATGGATCTCCTTCGTTTTTTGTGGTGGCCTGAGGGTAATCTAAATAACGAACTTGAGGAATACAAAATGACAGTGCATCTTTTCGGTGCTACTTCGTCGCCCAGTTGTGCCTCCTATGCCTTAAGAAAAACAGCTGAGGATGCTAGAGACATAGCACCAGAGGAAGCAGTTAACACTGTGTTAAATAACTTCTATGTCGATGACTGTTTAAAGTCAGTTGCTACTGAAGAACAAGCCATAAAATTGGCCAAGGATCTACAAACCCTATGCTTAAAGGGAGGATTTCATCTTACAAAATGGATAAGCAACAGCAGAGCGGTCTTGCTGTCAATTTCTGAAGAAGACAGAGCAATAAATCAAAAAGATGTGGATTTAAGTTATGACTTATTACCAGTTGAAAGAGCTTTGGGCGTCCAATGGTGCACACAAACAGACAGTTTCAAGTAAATCTGCAAAATAAGCCTGCCACAAGACGTGGTATTCTGTCCGTGGTTAGTTCAATATATGATCCGCTTGGGTTATTAGCGCCAGCCATATTACCTGCTAAGTTTATTCTAAGAGAACTGTGTAAAGAAAAATACGCTTGGGATCAAGAAGTGGAAATTAAATACGTTCGGCAATGGAAAAAATGGATGGACGATTTGCAATTACTTGCGGATTATAATGTGGACAGGTGCATTAAACCTCCTGAATTCGGTCAAACAATGACCGCACAAATACATCATTTTGGAGATGCCTCAGAAAACGGATATGGCACCGTTTCCTACCTCCTCCTGACTAATAAGGAAAATAAGAGACATTGTTAATTTCTAATGGGGAAATCTAGAGTGGCACCACTAAAACCTGTAACTATACCAAGGTTAGAACTCACAGCAGCAGTGGTAGCAGTCAAAATGGACAAAATTTTTAAACAAGAATTAAAGATTCCTCTGAAAGAATCAATCTTTTGGACAGACAGCACCACAGTACTACGGTACATAGCAAATGAAAACGCACGCTACAAAACTTTTGTCGCTAACAGAATCGCTGTGATAAGAGAGCACACACAACCCTCGCAATGGAGGTATGTTGCATCTGCACAAAACCCAGCGGATCAGGCATCAAGAGGATTAACAATAGAAAACTTCGTCAAAAATAAAACTTGGATACAAGGCCCAAACTTCCTGATAAAACCAGAACACGAATGGCCTAAGAGACCAGATGAAATGGATCTGTCTACTTGTGACGATCCAGAAATCAAAAGGTGCGTAGCAAATTGTGTAATTGTTGAAGAAAAAATCGAACCAGTAAAAAGACTTGTAGAGCACTACTCTACATGGTTCAATTTAAAGAAAGCAGTAGCATGGTTCCTTAGGCTCAAAGAGATGCTAATGCGTCTGAAAGAAGAGAGAAAGGCAATTCAATATACAGTCAGCAAATCTGGACACAGCCCAGAGAAACAAAAAACACTGATCGCAAAACATATGAAAGAATACAAATCATCGATGAGGCTAAATCCACTGTCTGTAGACGACTTATCTAAAGCAGAAGACGAACTTATTCGCTTTAGTCAATTAAAGGCTTACCCAACAACAACAACAACAACATTTATTTATATAGCACATTTTCATACAAAAAGTAGCTCAAAGTGCTTTACATAATGAAAAGAAGAAAAATAAAAGACAAAATAAGAAATTAAAATAAGACAACATTAATTAACATAGAAAGGAGTAAGGTCCGATGGCCAGGGTGGACAGAAAAAACAAAAAAAAACTCCAGAAGGCTGGAGAAAAAAATAAAATCTGTAGGGGTTCCAGGCCACAAGACCGCCCAGTCCCCTTTGGGCATTCTACCTAACATAAATGAAATAGTCCTCTTTGTAGTTCGGGCTTTTCACGGAGTCACTTGATGCTGATGGTCATACAGACTTCTGGCTTTTAATCCATCCATCATTGTTGGAACATCATGGTGCTTTGGGTAGATGGTGGTGGCGCACGCCACCACCAACAGGACACCGGAAAAGGAAACAGAAGAGAGAGTAGGGGTTAGTACAGATTTTGAATGAATAGTTATTATAATGAATTAGATATACAGAGTATCAGGATTAAATTACAGTGAAGTTATGAGAAGGCCATGTTAAAGTAATGTGTTTTCAGTAGTTTTTTAAAGTGCTCCACTGTATTAGCCTGGCGAATTCCTACTGGCAGGCTATTCCAGATTTTAGGTGCATAACAGCAGAAGGCCGCCTCACCACTTCTTTTAAGTTTTGCTCTTGGAATTCTAAGGAGACACTCAGTTGAGGATCTGAGGGTACGATTTGGAATATAAGGTGTCAGACATTCCGATATATAAGCTGGGGCGAGATTATTTAAAGCTTTATAAACCATAAGCAGAATTTTAAAGTCAATTCTGAATGACACAGGTAACCAGTGTAGTGACATCAAAACTGGAGAAATGTGTTCGGATTTTCTTTTCCTGGTAAGGATTCTAGCAGCTGCATTCTGCACTAGTTGCAAACGATTGATGTCTTTTTTGGGTAGTCCTGAGAGGAGTGCGTTACAGTAATCTAGCCGACTGAAAACAAGAAGAATTACCCAGAAGAACTTAAAGCCCTATACAAAAATCAGCTTATAAAAAAAGGTAGTAAAATCATCAAACTGGATCCAGTTTTACAAGAGGGAATATTAAGAGTCGGAGGTAGACTTAGCAAATCTGCTATGCCAAAAGAAGCCAAGCACCCTGCGATAATTCATAAAAGCTTGCATATTGCTACCCTCCTAATCAGACACCTTCATCAAATGCACAAACATTGTGGACGTAATTATTTATTAGCAGAATTATGCCAAAAATACTGGATACCTCAAGCAAACGCAGCTATCAGAAAAATAATTTCAAAGTGCACTATATGTAGAAGATACAATGCGAAAGTAGGTGAGCAAAAAATGGCAGATTTGCCAGAAGATCGTCTAGTACCCAACAAACCACCTTTCACTAACGTTGGAGTGGATTATTTTGGTCCCTTCTTTGTCAAAAGAGGACGAAGTTCAGTTAAAAGGTATGGAGTAATCTTCACTTGTTTAACAACAAGAGCCGTGCATATAGAGATTGCGCATAATCTGGACACAGATTCTTGCATACAAGCCATACTCAGGTTCAAGAGCAGAAGAGGCCGAGTTAAAATCATACGCTCGGACAATGGAACAAATTTTATTGGAGCAGAAAGAGAGCTAAGGGAGGCTATAAAACATTTGGAGCACGAAAAAATCGGCAACGAAATGATGCAAAGAGAAATCGAATGGATTTTTAACCCACCATCAGCCTCCCATCAAGGAGGAGTTTGGGAGAGACAAATCAGAAGTATAAGAAAGATTTTAAATTCGACATTAAACCAACAAACCCTCGATGATCAAAATCTTCCTACGTTGATGTGCGAAGTAGAATCAATACTTAATAACAGACCCCTCACAGAGACATCAAATGACCCTAATGATCTGGAACCACTCACACCCAATCATATATTATTGATGGACACTCAACCTGAAATACCACCTGAACTCGTATCAGAAAAGGATCCATATCCAAAAAGATGCTGGAAACAAATGCAATACATGGCTGATTTATTTTGGAAAAGATGGACTAAAGAGTACTTACCAATACTCCAGCAACGTCAAAAATGGCTTACACCAAGAAGAAATTTTGAACCAGGGGACATTGTCTTAATTGTAGATAAATCTACGCCCCGCAATTCCTGGGTAATGGGTCGAGTCATCAAGACAATGCCAGATGCCAAAGGTGCAGTCAGAAGGGTTTGCGTGCAAACTAAAAACAACACATTGGACAGACCCGTGAACAAACTGTGCCTGATCCAGGAAGGATCAAGTAATTTAAATGATTGAATCTTAATTGCATGCTTATTTTTCATTGTGTATGTGAATTTACAGTAGAGTTTCTTAATTTAAGTAAGGAATAAGTTTAGTGAAGTAGTGAAGGCTCTTAGTAAGTAATGTTAAAGTAATTGATTTCTGCCCTAGCATAAACAATTAGGGGCCAGATGTGTAAGAGCCATTTTCCTTGTTCTATAAGACTCATGAATATTTCTTAGATGACAATGCATAAATAACGGGAAGTTCCTATAACCCCGTAAATAGATTCGCAGTGGTATATTCTTACCATTTCTAACAGCTTGGAGTAAACATTATTAGTCATTCAGCTAGTGATAGCCTTGCCTTGTATAAGGTGCAGAGGCATACGGTTTTTAACCGTGATCGCACGTCTCCGTGCCTGAGCACTTGCACTGTGCTAACCGGCCTACGGGCTCTTTGAATGTGAGAAATAGCAAGTAAAGAAAACTTATTTACTTAAGTATCGCACCGTACGCCAAGGCGTACAGAAGGAGAAATTAAGAATCTTTAAGTATAGAAATAACTAAAGTCTTTCAAGAAAGGCTAAGTTTAAAGAAGATACCTTTTTTCCTTTTTTTTGTCTTTTATTTTACGTGTTTAACTATTTTTTCTTTTATTCTTGTGTGGACTATTTGCTTTTATCTTTCACTAAATACTTCAAAAAACGAACTTCTGGACTTTGAGAATTCTTTTGACACGCGTCTTACCCGTGCCTGATGACACCTTATATATTTCAGCAGCTACAAGTTTAATCTTTTTTTTGCCAAAGCAAACCTCTTAGCATTTTTGCAAATTCATTTTTTATTAATTCATTTTCAAGTGAATCATTTTATTCATTACTAGTTAGAGAAAGTTTGTCTAGCTAGGACTTCTAGGTTATCTAGTATGTCTGCCTGTGAGCTTCAGTTTTTGTTTTGGTTATAGACACTGCAACTTCTTTAGGTGTTATGGCTTCTGGTCCCCAATTAATTTCCCTACTACACAAAAAGGGAAATAATGAGTTTTGAGAGAAAATATTGAAGGATTCCATTCTTTTATTTTATAGCAAACAGCATTTATGGTAGAAATATGCATTACCATGTATCATAGACAAAATGGGAAAAACAGCTTGTCTCACGCACTGTTAAAATATTGACAGGGGGGCAAAGAGCTGTAAAAAATTAGTTAAAGGGACCAATTAACTGACCAAAATTAGTTAAAGGCCAAAATACTCCAAATGACAACACCAAAATATGAAGTGGAAGACAAAGTGAAAAAACAAAGCTTGAGGTCCTAACTAATGAGTTTTTTGATATATGAATTGTAATGCTTGATTTATTGTTTGTTTTTTTTTAAATCCATACACTTGGTCGTTGTGATCTATGCATTGCCATTTTTTATACAATTTGTGTCTGTGATGGTGCGGGTCAGCTGTATGCCACTAGTACCTTCCTGAAGCCTCTTGAACCTGCCATCGGTGATAACGTAACCAAGGGATGAGCTGGGCAAATGAAGAGACACACAAAGCAAGGGGTAGGTGCATAAAGTGATTAGTGCTTTTATTAAAAACAAAAGTCAAAACAAAACTGTCCATATGAACACTGCGTCAGTGTCCAGTTCTCAAAAGTTCAATAAATAAATAAAGTCATAGTGCAAGGGGAGGTTTAAAAATCAGAATTAATAAATCCAAAAAAACAAGGTTAAAAGTCCCATGCAGGAAACTTGTTTGATAACCAGTCCCAGGTGCAATCTTTTAAAATTGATATCTCCTCTGCTAACCCCAAATGGGACCCTTGCTACAGAGGAGATGATCTACTGACAGGCACAGCCAATCTTCTTCCTCATGTCCAGGTCTATGCTGCCCCATGGCACCCAGGAGAGCTTCCAATTCAGACCTCACTTCAAAGCTTGAATCCTTGCGGCCATCTGTGGCTCCGGAAAGGATCCCCATGATGAGCTTCCCGGACTCCCACTGCCTTCTTGGACTTACCCGGAAGCAACATCTGGTGATTACTTCAGCTCCCTGATGACTCACCGGGAGTATCCTTCGCCAGCCCCTGAGAACTGACCACACACACCTCTCAAGGGGTTCTCCTCCTAGCTGCCAGCTTTCTTTCACTCTCTTGCTCACTCACGTACCAGGCTCTCATCATCTTCCTGCCTGCTTTTCACCCTTCTATTAACCTGTGTCATCTTTCGTTTTCTCTCTCTTCTTTTGTTTTTTTTTTCCTTTTTCCTCTGCCCCATACAGACTTTATAGTGCCTGTTTAACTGAGTTCATGTGTGAGGAGCTGTTCCCTCCGCAGCATCATTGAGGCAGCTGACTGATCTGCCCTCTTCTACACATGTATACGGTGTGGCCAGCCACATCCCTCATTAACTGTTGAGCAAAACGCACTCACGCACACCTGAACCCATTTGGCACTTACACCTTCTTGGGGCGTGATGATTGATTAAAAATTGGCAACCTATTACTAATCCACGGTCATGACATGGTGCTAGTCAAGGCTGGCAAGCTAGTGTGACAGCATAACGTATGGCAACACCAATATTAAAAATAATAGTGATCATTGTTAAAAACTAAATATTGGCATGTAAAATATATTCCAGGAATATGGAGAAAAACTATGACATTATGAACAGACTAAATAAAAAAGTTGCTAATGTTGTTCTAAAATCAGTTCTTTAACTAGAACATAGTTGGAATGGAAGCAGGAACTGAGTATGGTTACTTTGGTTAGTAATGATTTTGGGATTTCGGGTTTTCATCTAATGCTGTTAATAAGTTTTCTGTAGTTTTGTGGTTGGGATGCCACAGGACCCATTTGAGATAATCAGCTGTGGTGAGGCTTGTAGGCATCATGGAAGGGGTACTGTGGACAGAGTGCTGCATGTAACATTGATGTGTGTGGTGGAACACATATCAAATTTTCAGTGCTGAAAGGAGAGGAGTCGGAAAGGTGACTACAGGTAAGAAAGTGAGAATGGTATGAAGTATGTCAATTATTGATTGTGAGTGACCTCTGGTTGAGGGCAGAGCATTAGTTTAATGCGTGAGCGTGCCTGGGCAAGACTGGAAGTGATGGACAGCTGACTAGGACATTTGGATACTGGGGTGTATGCACAGGTTAGATTCTTACACTGAAAGAATGAAAGAGAGGAATGGATGAAGATCATAACAACTGTGGGGAGATGCAGACTTGGAAGTGCATAGACAAAGCAGGAAGGAAAGTCAAGTGCAATTCAGACAATGAGCGACTGAAATAGAGAGACAGATTAAGAGCACATGAATGGCGGGGAGAAGCAAATCTAGAAGGAACAGCGAGATCACTGGGAAGGCCAGTGCATGGAAGCAGTATGCTAACTTCTCTCTCATTCTTTCCTAGGGCACGAAGCGGAAGCAGAAGCAGACAATGTCCGACAGTGAGATGAATCGCGTCGTCGTCGTCATAGAAGAACTCCAGGCTCTCGACAACCAGATCCAGAAACTCCTGTCCAGATGGAGGTGCCTAAGGGATTTGAAGGCTCGGCTGCTGGGAAAACCATCCCCATCATCTGAAATCGACGTAACACATCGGGTTTCAGTAACATCGACTCCACGTTGTGCCTCTCACCTCCAAGGCCAAGTGAGTTTCACCCCCGTGCCTCGTCGTTGCTTGTTTCAGCTATGCAGGCGGGGTTTAAGGCTAGAACACCTCCATCGGCACAGGCGAGCATCTCGACCCAGAACCGGTTCGACCCTTTCCGCGCCCCCAGTTTGCCTTCAACGCCGAGTGATGTAATTGTGATGGGTCATTCAATCGTAAGAAATCTAAAAATCGCATGCCCTAATCAGAAATCTTTTGTTTCTTGTTTTCCCAGTTCCTGTGTCCGAGATGTTATGAGACGTGTGCCAACAGTCTACGAGAAGCACAAGAACAGGGCAGTGGAATCCATTGTGATACACGCTGGGGTAAACGACGTGAGACACCGACAGTCGTAGATTCTCAAGGCTGACTTCGCAGCACTAATCAAAGCCACAAAGGAGAGGACCCCTTTGGCAAGGATCTTCATCTCGGGTCCACTATCTCTTGTTATTAGATCAAACAAATACTACAGTCGTCTTCTGGGATTAAACAACTGGCTGAAAGGCTTCTGTGAGAATCAAAACGTCGTGCTGATAGACAACTTCGGACCTGTTCTGGGAGAGGCCGCGTTTCTTCAAACAGGATGGTCTGCATCCAAATAGATTTGACGCCCGGTCCTCTCCGAAAATATCGCTAAGTTAATTCTCTCTCTTGACTGTCTATTTCTACTCCTAACCCTTTCCGTAATGCTTTGCTAGGACATGATAATTCTTTAACAAAGCCTTCCGCAAAAGTGCACTGCATTACTACTCTAATAACTAATCTCAATGCATGTAAAAAATCTAGGCAGTGTGGCATAAACACAAATAATTTAATTACAATTGCACCTTTAGATGAACAATGTATTAAATCTATAAAAACAGATTATACAGTAGATTAATTAAAAAATACGCACAGAGCGGCGCTAATAAAAATACCCATAACGCACATAAAATTCAGCTCTGCTCCTCCGAAACATTAAATATGGCTTTATTAAATGTTAGAGCATTAACCAACAAGACGTTTTTCATCAACGATCTTATTAGTGATAGGAAAATTATGAAACGTGGCTTAGCTCAGATGGTGCAGCTGTTTTAATTGAATCTGTGCCTCCAAATTACAGCTTTTAGCAAACAGTTGGCAGTTTAGCAAACATTTACCCAAGCCGGTTAAAGTGTAAAGATGTCAGTTTTGGTAAATTCAAGTCCTTTGAGTATCTTGCCGTTGTTATTCATGGAGTTTTTCACTTTCTAGTATTATCCGTGTATAGACCTCCTAAATTTAATGCGTCTTTCTTTGAGGAATTCTCAGACTTGGTGTCAATTATAATTATGAACTATGACACACTCCTAATAGTTGCCGACTTTAACTTTCATATCGATAATCAGTGTGACCCAAAAGTAAAAGAATTCATGAACCTCCTGGACTCTTTTGATTTGAGACAGCTCGTTAGTCAGCCTACACATAAAGCCGGTCATACGTTAGACTTAGTAATTACCAAAGGACTAAAAGTTGATGTAAAGCAGATCATTGATACGGGTCTATCAGACCATTTTCTTTTACTTTTTAATATAGAAATATTGATAGAAAACATTCATGAGAAGCATATTGTTAAAAAACGCTTCTTTGATTCATCAGCAGCTGCAAAACTTACAAACATTCTAAGCAAACAGTCCATTTATAGTGCTAACTACAATAGCGAGGATATTGTAAATAGTAAGGTGGAAAAATTTAATACTAAGATCAGAGCTGCTTATGACATAGTTGCACCTGAAAAGACAGTTAAAAAATCTTCTAGCATTGTTATACCATGGAAGACCCAAAGAGTGTCTGATTTAAAGAGAACATGCCGAAAAGCTGAGCATAAATAGAGAAAAACTAAACTAACTATCCACTATGAGATATTGAAGGTTAAAATAACAGAATACAATAACACAGTCCGTCTTGAGAGGCGCTGCTATTTCTCTAGAATTATAAATAACAATGCTAGTAATCCCAGAGTCTTATTCTCTACGATTGATCGTCTGCTAAACCCAGGTAACTCAAAGGAATGCCTCCAAAATACTTCCAGTGAAACTTGTGAGGCTATTGCTATATTTTTCAATCAAAAAATTAATGATATTAGAAATAATATAGTATATCTCCCCAACACTGCGGATCCTCTTAAACCCCAGTACTCTGTTATAAACAAACTCTTTCACCAGGATAGATTTACCTGATTTACATAAAATAATTTCTCAACTGAGACCCTCCACCTGCGTCCTTGACCCAATACAACAAGTTTTTTCAAGTATCGGGCATGCTAATTAATAGTATTCTTGATATAGTAAACTCGTCATTAGATACGAGGGTCTTCCCAGACTGTCTTAAGACTGCTGTAGTTAAACCCCTAGTCAAGAAAACTAATCTTGACCCCTCTGCTTTTGAAAATTTTAGACCCATTTCTAACCTGCCTTTCTTAAGTAAAATTCTAAATTCATTATGCAGCTAAATGACCATCTCAATAAACATGCTTTTCTTGATAAGGTTCAGTCAGGTTTCAGAACAAATCACAGCACAGAAACTGCACTCGTTAAAGTAGTAAATGCAGACAGAGGCCATTTATCTGTTCTCATCTTCTTAGATCTGAGTGCCGCTTTTGACACCATTGATCACAATATTCTTAGAAATCGCCTTAGTCAATGGCCTCTCTGGCAGTGTCTTAAATTGGTTTGAATGCTACCTGGCAGGTAGAAAATTCTTTGTTAGTTGTGGTAATTATAACACAAAGACGCATGATATTCTATATGGTGTTCCACAAGGCTCTATCCTGGGTCCACTGCTCTTTTTGATCTACATGCTTCCGTTAGGTCAGATTATCTCGGGGCATAACGTGAGTTACCACAGCTATGCTGATGACGCGCAGCTGTATTTATCAATAGATAGATAGATAGATAGATACTTTATTAATCAATAGCACCTTATGATCCCGACTCTGTTGTTTCACTAACACAATGTCTTACTTGTGTTTCTAAGTGGATGAATAGTAATTTTCTCAAGCTAAGTAAAGAGAAAACAGAAATTTTAGTGATTGGCAATAATGGATATTATGAGGTTATTAGAAATAAACTTGATGCATTAGGATTAAAAGTCAAGACGGAGGTAAAGGATTTAGGGGTAACTGTTGACTGTGACCTGAATTTTAAATCGCATATTAATCAGATCACTAGGGCAGCATTTTTTCACTTAACAATATAGTCTATTAATTATCATAACTATTCATGGTGGCTCCAAAATCCGTACTAACCCCTATTCTCTCTTCTGTTTTTTTTCCCCGGTTTTCTGTGGTGGCAACCTGCGCCACCACCACCTAATCAAAGCACCATGATGTTCCTGCATTGATGGATTAAAAGCCAGAAGTCTACATGACTATCATCATCACGTCCTTCCATGAGAACCCTAAATACAAAGAGGACTGATCATTTATGTTAGGTAGAATGCCCAGAGGTGGCTGGGTGGTCTCATGGTCTGGAACCCCTGCAGATTTTATTTTTTTTCTCCAGCCGTCTGGAATTTTTTTGTTTTTTCTGTCCTCCCCGGCCATCGGACCTTACTCTTATTCTATGTTAATTATTATTGTCGTATTTTAATTCTTACTTTGTCTTTTTTTTCTTTTCTTCATCATGTAAAGCACTTTGAGCTACATTATTTGTATGAAAATGTGCTATATAAATAAATGTTGTTGTTGTTGTCCGATGATGTTTGAAGGGAAACAGGGATCCAATTTTAGCAAATGCAGGATGGCACATCTGGTTTTGATCCCATATACTTGAGAGACGAGTTTTGTTTTTTGTTTTTAACTAGTAAGGAGATCCATAGATTAGGATAATTTTAGAGCATTTTTTTCAATTGACACATTAATTTTTCATCCAATACTAAAGAGGACCATTTTTATTGTGATGAGAATTTTAAGATATTATTTCTTCAACTATTTGAGTTAAAGTATTAGAATTATTTATTGGATGACAAGGTATAATAAAACTGTCCATTCATTTGCATTTGGTTTCATGACTATCGATATCTCGGATAATAGAAAATGCCCGTGGCTATAGGCAATGGGGATTTCATAGTTTTCTACTCTGTCCTCCTTGTGTATAGCCTCAGTAGGCAGGGTGGTTCTGCCAAAAAAACCTGCGCAGAGAAAAATGGAGAATATGGACTGAAAGATGGAACATAGTCTAAATGCATGAAGGGATGGTAACCAGGTCAGAAAGTCAGAAACTAAATCAGAAAAGTGGTCTTCCAACCCAAAACACTAATCAAAAGTCATATTCAAAAGAAAGAAACCAGAAAAAAAAATCAAAGGAAAAAATGCACACAAAACTAATTTTTTCTCTCAGTTGACATTGACTCTAAGTCAACATCTTTCATACTGTTACACCTGTGAGGTGTCACTTCTTATCTTCTGGAACCCCACACCTAGCAACGGACTGTTGGCAGCATCTATCTGAAAACAAAATGGCGACACATTAAAACATTCAATAATACAAAAATTGAAAGTCTGAATTAGAATAACCTGCCCTAATTCAGGATGTTCATAAGAATTTGAATGATTTACATTATGAGACAGAAGTACATATAAACAAGAAAAGTTACAAATAAACAAGAAAAGTTGTATCAAATATTTGAAAGTTTAAAATATGTGCTTACATTTAAATGTTTGAAGTCTAAATATTGTCAATTTTAATAGAACAATTTTGACATTTGAACTCTCTGATAGAGGCCCATAGAGAGCTAGATCCCTAGTACAGTTCAGAAACCAAAAATTGCAACGTATTCATAACCATTGGCCACTAACCCCTGACTCTCCAAAAGTAAGGCTTATTATCATGATTTAATTCTCACTTATTAATACTTTTTAATTCTTATGTTTTGTGGGTCAGGTTGACAGTGCCAAGCATATATACTTAATAAAAAATCCAGAAAGTACAAAATAATAATTTATTTAATATTAAATCATAATGCTAAAAGACAAAAACTGGGTATCAATTAAGATACCAGTAGGAGTACATGTAGAAACTGTGGCCCATCACCACTCTTGATACAATTGCTTCTTTTTGACTCACTGGACAAAAATTTACCTTTTTTTTGGCAACAATAAACATTTTTTTTAATTCTTGTTACTAATTGTACCATATTTCTTGATGGTAGCTCTCCATTTTGTTTTCTGTATTTCTTTTCATCCTTTTTGTTTTACTTTTCATAGCAACAGTGCTTTTTCTGTACTTAGCTTTCTTTTCACATGATGTTTCCCAGATATTTTTATTTCAGCTTGACTGTAGATGATCCAAGTGCGTAATCAGGTTTGATCTCATGCAAAACTGATTTGTCTGCCTTGCAGTCTGTGACATGCACAGCAATCCTTCGGGGACCACAATCAAAAGCTGTAAAATAAATGTATTTTCATTCCTTAAAAATATTTAAATCAGGCATGTTTCATAAAATCCTTAAACCAAAATATAACGAGCTGTCATTTAAATGTTTCACTGTCACAAGAATTCAATTGTAGGCTGTGTTTTTTTGTATAAGTGTGATTATGCTGATGTAGCCAAACAGGAAAAAAATGAAAACATCAGAATCAGCACTGACATCAGCCTACATGAATTTATTACAAAAAAAAAAAAAAGATGAGCGTGTTAAATGTAATTTAAACAAACGGGCTTAATAAATGGTTCAATAAAATCCCTTTTTTACACAAGGAGAAAATGGCTTAAACCTATATTAGGAAAATGCAAATAAAACTAACTAAAATGAAGATAGTAAATATAACGTTTAATTAGACATCTGCAACTTTTTTTGTTATTTTTTTAAACAGTAAAGTGACCTAAATCTGCCACAACATTTTTTTTTTCATGTTCAAATGCTTGATAATGTTGCCTTCAGACACCAGTTCCTTGGCCCTTTGAGATGAGTTCTTCAAAGCTAAGGCTTAATCTATTCTTTATTAGGTTCCTTAAAGTAATTACTCCTCCAGGGCTGTATTGCAACACTAAAAAGGAAATGAGTATTCTGTTGGCAAACAGTTTTCACACTATGCTCTGTGAACGTCACCAAGGCTTTACTTACAAAGGGCACAAAAGTAAAATGGTGTGCCAAGTGGATGGTTTTGGAAATCTTCTTTGTACGGTATTTTGTGATTGATAAATTAAACATAAAAACTTTTTAGGGAAATTTTAAATTTCCATCCACATATAAATAAATGTATTCTTTCCATATTAGAAATAGTTATAGTTTTAACCTGTTATACACACAATGGCTTTACAGTTGCTTCTATCAGGGATCACAGTAAAATTAATAGGACAGTCCAAAACACACATAAAAATATAAAATGTCTGTAATATATCAGATGTCATGGTGTAGTGATTAGCCCAGCTACCACAGAGCTCCAAGGAAATTTATGGAATTCTAAGAGAGATCACTTATTTTTAATGTGTGGATGCAGAAGGTTGGTTTAAGTGTCCTTGTGGTTTTCTCCTGCCACTTCAATTTTCTGCACTTTACATCAACGGCCAAGTTTAGATTGGCATTCTACAATAAAGTGTGGTTGTCTCTTTCTCTGAACCTGTCATTTAAGAAAGTGAGTTTCATGAATGGATTAATGGAGAAATTTACTATTTATTGCTCCATTGCCTTCATAAGAAAATTATGCCTGAAATTGCGAATAGTAGATTTTATTCACTTTTTAAATTTAGCCTATCAAATACCATTTTGGTGACTCTACTGCCTAATGTTTTCTGGTAATAGTGTTAACAACATATTTTACTTCTTCTCTTTTTTAATCATACACTGTTCATTATATTCTGGACTATAAATAATAATATCTGGAAGTTACAATGACAATCCCTTCCAATAAGAGTAGCAGAGTTGCGCCATTGTAAAAATGTAAACCTAGATTTACCATGTAATGGATTTTTACTTTTTTTTTTTTAAATTTTCATTTCATTAAACACTATTTTTTGAATATTTTTTTAGAAAAACTTAGCAGTCAGTGAATATTTGTCCCAAATAATTTCATTGGGACACAAAAGAAAATAAACTTAGATAACATTTAAACCTTCCCCATGAAAAGACCTACAATTGTTCCCAAGGCAGCACTGACTCTTTCTTCATAGGTGAAAGGCAAGCAGTTAACCTTATCTTTAGGTTGTTCATTTGTGAAGCAGTAAACCCAAGTTATTTTAAGTACAAGAGAAAAAACAAGTGAGACTGCAACACCTGAAGTCAAGGAGTGCAGTGGAAAGGGTATCACTAAAAATTCATTTGTGCTCTGAAATTCTGAAAATATTTCAAATCACTGAGGACAAATCAGAACTGAAACTTTTTAAACTCTTATGCTTGGATTCAGGTAAAAGTCTGTGTGGTACTAATTTTTTGATCTCACTCCTGGCTGCTTCCAACAAGGTCCCATGTTATTCCTGCCCGTTCTCAATCACTTTCTACTGCTCCTACAAAACCTGTTATCTCTCTTTACACCACATTCCTATCTTTCCCCTTAAAAACACATGAATTGGGCACATAGCCTATAAGGATTTTTTATAACTCGATGCCTGTAATAATTAATTAAAAAAGAGACACTATCGTATCATAGAGTTCTTTTTCTTCTTTTCTGTCTGCATGCACTTTCACAGTTAAGCATTATTGAGTAGAATAATGCTGATCGTGGTTTACTCATTTAGTTTTAAAGAAGTCAATTTCTTAGAGGTATGAGTCTTGCCAGCTCCTCTTTGAGGCTTCTGGATTAATTGCAAGCCCCACACTGGCGTCTGTTTCAGTAGGTTTAGTAGCTGGTACCATTTTTGCCTGCCAGTCTCTCACATTACAGATGTAGAGAATCTCCTGTTAAAAATACCAGGAAGGATGTTTATCTTCATCTTCTGAAAACAGATCATTGCAGCTGAAGTCTGGAACAAGGCCCATTCAAACTCAACCCTAAATAACTCAGGCCCCTCCCAAAGTGACTGGAGAAGCTGTTTCATAGATGAAAGTTGAACTCATTCTAATCAGAAGTTCTGCTAGTTTATCCCAACCCAGTATTCTTTTGGATCTTCCAGGTTAGGAAAGTGGTCCCTCTATCTTTCTGAGCCAGATCATGACCAAATAATAAAAAGCTGAAAGTACAGCATCTCTTCATCCAAGTGTCCAGATTATATGGGCTCAAATCAGATAACACAATAACAAATTCAATCATTGAACTTAGGTACTTTGCACACTTATAAGCTTCTTTTTTGGTTTAAGGTGGTATTTGTTACACTAATCCATAACTATCACCATTATCCAGTAACAACTGACTGCTCACAATCAAATCAAGAAGGCCACTCCACCCAGTCATGCCCCCCCAAGTATTTTCATCATTCCCCATACAGTATGTCTTAGATTGGAATATAAACTCAGTATATGATACCCATTGAGCAGCAAATCTAATATCTCCATAAAAGAAAAACACTCTGAATAATTGTTTAGCAATTGTTTTGCTGCTGTAATGCTTTGTGGAAGGAGGATATAATCTTAGGCTTTAAAACATTAAGCGAGCAACACTGGATTTTAAATTTAGCATTTTCCAAATAAATACCTTTAGTAAAATAAATGTCGTAATTGTAACATGGAATTATGCTAACACGTGAATGTTGGCCACAGATGGTCCATAGTATCTTTGACTTTAGCATATTTGCTTACAGTCTGAAAAAAGTATAACTGATATATCTGAAACAAGTTTCCTTTTAATTACATCAATATATTTCTTATGTTTTGATCTGTTTTAAATTTTAATAAATCTATTATTGAGACCAAATTAGTCACTTTTACTTTTCTGAATAAAATTTATTTTCTTTATTTTGCAGAAATAACACTATTTGTTTATAAAATGCCTCTGGAATATATATTTGTTTAAATGCCCTGGAATTCAGTCAGTTACTCCTTTAAAAATTTCCTACACTATCATGAACTATAGTGAGGATCATTCATGGAATGCTTTTTGTCTGTCTCCTGCCCTTAGAACAACTTTCCATGGATAATACTGTAGTATCTAAGGCTCATATCTTCATACAACAAACTAGTAAGGAACATTGAGACGCACATTTTTATGGGAATGTTTCTTATCTTAGTTGTCAAAGTTCACATCACTTATGCACTTCATACAAAGTCAAGTTAAGGCTCAAGATTTTAAAGGGGTGAGTGATTGCTCTTCCTAATTATACCATTTCTCTATCTAAAGCAGATTTTTCATGATTCATGCAAATATGCATAAAAGTATATATGGTTTTGGATAGAATAGTTTGTCATCAAAATAATTCCAAGTATATTGTCATACAGTGTCTACTGATCTTGGGAATACATATCAAAATGTATTTTCATTCATTCATTCATTTGCTTTTTGGGGATTTGATATAAAACATAACAGGAGAATTCTTAAAATTCAGACTATTTATTTTTGTCCTAATAGTTTTTTTAACCAATAGAAAATTTGCAATGAACAAGGAAAGGTTTTTGAATGACAGGGAATCATTCCTGCATCAGATATTTTGTGATTTACTCCCGAGTCTATTCTGCATAGCTCTCCCATTTTAGTATTAAAATTAAAAAAACAGAGGTAGTTTTTACATTTTTAGGAAAGCAACATAGAAACCTCTGGAAGATATATACACCACTGAAGAGCACAGAAATTTGAAAGTGAGAAATTAATTAAGTCAGGACTTAATAAAAGATAAATTAGCTTATTATTAAGAGACTATTTATTAAGAGACTATTTGAAGTGAAATCTTTGAAACCCATGGGCTAAAAGCATCTAGCTAGAACAATAGACTGTCTAGTCCATGAGTACTGCATTCTGCGAATGACCCTAGCAAAATATCCATGCCTCTGTGACCATTCTTTCATGTTAGTGCTGGAGATTAACCATAAGTAGAAAAAAAGTGGAATTTGTTGTTTTGTTTTATCATTTTTCTTTTTAACTTAGAACTAGTTGAGAAAGTAATGGAAACATTTATGTAAATAATGTATACAAGTTATTTTGAGAAAGGGGTACAGCTACCCAAATTCTGGTCACTGAATTACTTAAACAATTAACATTACGTCATGTTTATGACAACATATAAAAATTCCCAGTTGTTCAAACCTTATTGATTTCCATGAAGGATGATTTTTGATGAATGTTTAGTAGGGGAATTTTACAGACAAGGACATCTTAAACTGCTGATATTTCACAGTGGTAGTGTTAGCATGGAAGCTGAAGGGAAAAAATGACATCTCACGAACAAATGTGGATTTCTTTTGCTGATTAAACCTACTGACAAAGATGTTGTATGTACTCATTCTTGGGAAAAAAGACAAGCCGAGCTGGATAACATGACATCTGTGTTTTGCACAGAATTAAATTAATATTTATTAAAGCATGTGTGAACATTGCAAACTACCCAGCTTTCACCAAGCAATTTTGAAAAATGCAAAGATAGTTTACACATATTGTACTGTAAATAATTTTTACTGTAAATGCCAATTGTGCATACTAATGTCTACTGTATGTCTTTCTTGAAATTTCTATTTTCACTAAGTACTTCAAATGAAAAACCCATGAACAAAGAAAATCTAGATTTAAGAAATTCAAGGACAATGAGATGACATCTTCAGGTAGATTTTTGAATGTTTTCAGTTTCTGGCAGCCTATATTCTCAGAGGTCCAGGTGCAGAGAGCAGCTCCACTCGCTCTGAGAAGTTTTGGTCAGAACCTATCAAGACAGTAATATCATTAATCCTTTAATAATTCTGTGTCATTTTAGTCTTCTGATGATAGCAGACATTAATCTAAGTCATGATCAAGAAGGTTTATTTATAATCACCAATCAAACTTCGCAGAGGGGAATAGCACACTTAAAAATTAACTGTTTTGGGTTAAGAACACAACAAGCAGCCTGCTGAGCAGTGAGAAACAGTCATATGGTTTGATGACCCATATTTTTATTTGTTCATAACCAAATAAAAGAGGTCTGCTGACCAAAGGCATGTTTCAGACATTCTGGTTGTTTTGTCTGACTGGGAACAGACAGAATGTAAGAAAACAAAAAGACCAGGGGCCTCATGTATAACGCCGTGCGTAGAACTCACACTATAACATGGCGTAAGCACAAAAGCGGGATTGTGCGTACGCACAGAAAAATCCAGATGCAGGAATCTGTGCGCACGCATACTTTCACGTTCTTCTACTACATAAATCCCGATCAGCGTGAAAAGTAACGCACGTGCATGCGCCTTCTGTCCCGCCCCAACTCCTCCCAGAATTACGCCTCTTTGAATATGCAAATCAATATAAATAGCCTTCTGTGAAAAGACAATGGGAAAAGCACAGGGGAAAATATAAGAATTTCAGCGAATACCAAGTGGAGGCAAAGGAAAAACGTACTATTTGTTGGTTTAAACAGTGGTATAATCAACAAAAGAAAGTTGATCGAGTGACAGAGTGTCGGAAAAACTTGAAAGATCAAATTCACAAAGTCGCACAGTGCCCGAAATAAAAAAGAAATCATATATCAAAGTCGCCGTGAAAAGGCAAGTCATAGCCCACCGTCTGAGTGTCATATGAAAGCGTATTAGGGTACAGAGAAAAAACATAGGCACACAGTGGGAAAAAAGCACGAAATGTCAACTTTAATCTCGAAATTTCCATTTTAATCACGTAGTTTATTTTGCCATTAAAGTAGAACATCATGAATCGTTTATTTTACTAGTTTCTCAAGTAGCATGTTAAATGCTTTGTTCTGTGTTTGATCTTCTATGTGCTCTATGTATGTGAATCACTACGTGCTTCCGTTCTTTCTCTTTCTCCGACAGGACACAGAATGCATTACATTCGAGATATTACAGCTCTCAGAATAATTAAAATACTGAGATGTATACGTGATATCATTTTCATGATGATAGGAATGAAAGCATGTTATTAAACATGGGAACACGGTGGCGCAGTGATTGTTCATATCTCACGCAAGAGGCTTGCTGCACCATGTGCGACCTTCGATGAAATAATTTATTACAGAAGTACTGTCTCTTTCAAACGTACTAACCTCCAATTCCTGTCCATACTTTTCTTTCTCCAATCGCCACACAATCAGCTCTGTAATAGACGTTAAGCCATTTGTAAGCTTAGAACGCCGATTCTTCAAAACATTTAAGGAACATTGAAATATCTTGGCGGCACGGTGGCGCAGTGGGTAGCGCTGCTGCCTCGCAGTTGGGAGATCTGGGGACCTGGGTTCGCTTCCCGGGTCCTCCCTGCGTGGAGTTTGCATGTTCTCCCCGTGTCTGCGTGGGTTTCCTTCGGGCGCTCCGGTTTCCTCCCACAGTCCAAAGACATGCAAGTTAGGTGGATTGGCGATTCTAAATTGGCCCTAGTGTGTGCTTGGTGTGTTTGTGTGTGTCCTGCGGTGGGTTGGCACCCTGCCCAGGATTGGTTCCCTGCCTTGTGCCCTGTGTTGGCTGGGATTGGCTCCAGCAGACCCCCGTGACCCTGTGTTCGGGTTCAGCGGGTTGGTAAATGGATGGATGGATGGATGAAATATCTTCGTAGTACATGTTTAATTATTTTATCCGTCTATCCTTCCAGTGTCACGTCAGCACCAGCAAGAATACAGCGCAAGGCAGGAGCTATCCGTGAACTAGCTAGCGCTGCGGCACCGTGTCCTCACATGTTTAATTATTAACAATACAGATTATTTAAATGAAGTTAAAGTTTTATCTGTATACTATAAGCAACATATTTTGCTGCATTTCATCTTAAAAATGATATTGTCATCATACGCGCTTTATAAAGTAGCGCAGGTTGTGCAATATTATAACTGTAGTGTAAGTTTACAGTGAGGTGATTGTACTTATAAGTACAAACAGTTCTACAAGGAGCACTTGATGGACTGATTGAGTGCGTTTAGAGTTCTTGGGATGAAACTGTTTCTGAAACGCGAGGTCCGTACAGGAAAGGCTTTGACGCTTTTTGCCGTGGTTGAGGTAGTGTGTGCTTGAAACTGTATACCGATAATTCTCTTTCCGATCATCTGCTGCTGTGATTCACACTCAGATACAGTGATATAAATACTCCGAGTGGTGCAGTGAGAGTAATATGGAAAAAGATGATCCCGCTTAACGGGAGCAGCAAAAAGAAGAACAAGATGCAGTGAGCGTAACAACGCTAAAGCAGTTATGGTATTTGGAATACTATGGCAATTCCCTGGCCCATTATATTGCTACAGGTTAATTACGATCAGATGCATTAAACTAATAAACAATATGCAGTTAATTTCAGTGTATTTATAAAGCCGCGTCAGGAATGTGGAGCTAAGAAAGAAAGGGTGATCACACAGGAACAGTAGCACTGCTTTGACACTGGGTGCCGCCAGTCTGCAAAACCGAGCGGAGAAATTGCGTATGCCAAGGTATGAGTTACCGTGGAAATGTGCGTGGCTTTACGCCAAGTTTAGGTTTTATGCATCGCGATTTGAGCGTGGAAAGGTTCGTACGCAACATTTCTGTGCGTACGCACCGTTTATACATGAGGCCCCAGGAGATGAGAGAAAAATTAGATGTAATAAAACAGGCAAAGGCCCAAACTGTCATAATCTGGAATTTTTAAAAATAATTTTCAGGTTTTTTTCTTGACCTGTAAAAAAAAATTGAGATATTGTTTTAAGGGTGTCAGAAGTCAAGAAATTCAATAGGTTGTTTTCTTGAATTTTAATGTGTTTAATGGTCTTATTTTTGAAATACACCCCCATGTTGCAATTTTGTTTTTATTACGGGCACTGCCGCTTTTTGCTGTTTATGATACAGGATTGCTGTTATAATGAGTACATTTTAATAATTTTTGTACCTTTTTCTTCCTTTGAAAATTAAATATCGTTATTGTTTTCTCACAACAGCATATTGGATTGCTCATGAGCCTTACTGTTTTGTGGAACACCCCCACGTTTTGTGTATTCTGATAGTTGGTCAGACAAAAATCTATACTTTATTTCTTCATGTATCAAGTTGATAATATTCTTTCGGACATTATAGTGTCATAGCAACTTCCAAAGTGGCTCTGTGTCTGTATTGTCAATCACATTCTCATAGTGTACAAAATGATGAAGTCCGCTTGATAAACTGTTCATACATTTGTTTACAGCCCTTCAGATCATAGAAGATCTGTACAGTCTGAAGCCTGCCTGTTGATCCTGAAATTTCTGGTCCCCTTGGCCCTTCAATCTGTCTAATAAGATTATACTGAATACCTTTCCAGGCACTGACAGAAGAATGATACCTCCACAGTTTGAACATTAGTCTTTATTTAAGGTTTTGAACAAATTTCCTTCTTTCCAGCCTGCTTGAATATTTTCTTCCTCCCATATCCTTTCAAACAGCTTTATCCGTGTCTGCATCTTCTTTAGTGCCTCTGCTGGACTCTCAGGTCAGGTCATTTTCCACTCCTTATTTGTACTGTTGCCCTTCTGATCTCTGTTGTCAAAAGCTTGTTGATTTTGATGGGTAAATCTCTCATTCCCCTTTAATATCAAGTGGATTTGCAGTGGCTGGTCTCTATAGCAATTCTTCAAAATATTCTGTCCATCTGTTATGCTGCTGCTCCACCACATTACTGTATTGACATCCTTGTCAGTTATTGGCTGTTCTGCTTGTGTATGCTTCCCTGTCAGCTTTCTGATTGTATTATACAATTGTTTCATTGTTTCTACTTGCAACTGCGCTACTGCTTTTGCTGTTCTTAACTGCCACTTTCTTTTATTTTCTTTATTCGATCTTTCTGTATATTTATGCTGTAATCCAATGTTTCAATTGTGGCTTCTTTCTTTCAAGTACTTTTTCACAAACTACATTAAATACCATCTTGATGTTTTTCCATTGAGTCTTGAAGTTCAAGTTCTCTTGATCACTATACAATTCCTGAAAGTCTTGAAATCTGTCCAAGTGTACTGTCTTATGTTCTTGTCATATACGTGCATCTTTCAGATAATTGATGCTGCATCATCATAATTTAAGAATATGATACTGAACATGCATTATAATTAGTTTTTCTATATTTATTGTGGATGTTTGGGCATTAGGCCCCTTCCAAAATTTAAGAAAACTGAAAGCATGCTTTAGCTGAAGGTAACGAATGCTTCATTTACCAATATAACTAATAATGAGTATGGTGGGTGGCACAGTGGTGCAGTGGGTAGCGCTGCTGCCATGCAGTAAGGAGATCTGGGTTTGCTTCCCGGGTCCTCCCTGCGTGGAGTTTGCATGTTCTCCCCGTGTCTGCGTGGGTTTCCTCTGGGTGCTCTGGTTTCCTCCCACAGTCCAGAGACATGCAGGTTAGGTGCATTGGCGATCCTAAATTGGCCCTAGTGTGTGCTTGGTGTGTGGGTGTGTGTGTGTGTGTCCTGTAGTGGGTTGGCGCCCTGCCTGGGATTGGTTCCTGCCTTGTGCCCTGTGTTGGCTGGGATTCGCTTCAGCAGACCCCCGTGACCCTGTGTTCGGATTTAGCGGGTTGGAAAATGGATGGATGGACAAGTATGGTATCACAACTTTCCTATAACACATACGTTGAAATACACAGAAATGCACAGTTATGATGATTTTTTAAGCAGCAGCATCTTGAAAAATTAGTTTATTCATGAAGAATTGACTCTGGTAATGGTTTTTGGCCAGATTGTTCAGAATTTTCACTTAAACTGTAAAACTGTACCATATATATATATATATATATATATATATATATATATATATATATATATATATATATATATATATATATATAACCCAAGTTTCTAACTCACTTCAATGCCTTCCTTTTAAGCTTAGTTCAGATTTTGACCTACTCCTATATAAACTTATAAAAAGTTATTTATACCCCTTGCCTTCAGGATCCTAGCCTCTGAAGATACAGGCCTCCTTAATATTCTGAGTGTACTGTAAGTCAAACTAGAGTAGGAGGCAGAGCCTTTTGCTATGTGGTACCTGAAGTCAAACAATCTGCCTACCAATGTTAGAGAAGCTTAATTTATAGCTGAAGACTCCTTATTTTAGGATAGCATAATCTTGGGTGTTTCACATTGCTTTTTAATTAATTGTATTGACTGTTGATTTTTATTATTTTACATTGCTGTCATTCCCATGTTCTTTATTTTCCAAGGGTCAGGGTGGGATTTAGTATGTTTTGATGTAGAAGCACTGTGCCTAGCTTATATGTGTAATTGCAAAAAAAAAAAACTTATTTTAATGCTGTATGGAAGCAGGCAAATGCTCTGTATGAACAAACTGCTTCTGCTGTTATCTGTCTTTCTCCGTTATTCTCAATGAATGTAGCTCTCTCCTGTACATGAATGAACAATGTATTACTGTATAATTACATGTTAGGGTTGAAGGATTATTTTGAAAAGCTGCAATAATAAATTATTTTTCATTTAGACCAAAGGCATAACCATCAAACAATAAGTTAATCAAACACAAATAAATTGAAAGTCTGCAATTGGATCTGTTCTGTTCTTTTCTTCCTTACACTGTACCTTTTGATGTTTTGAAGAACAATGAGCCTTTGTCTCTCACTTGGCAAAAGTTGAAAAGAGCATTTGCTCCTTGATTGCTCGTTTGCAGGTGTCTATGCACTTAACTTCTTAAAATGCCTCAATCCTGGTGAAGTAGAACTGTTTTTGAGTTAATAATGCAGTCTTTATGTGAGTCCCAAGTATTTCATAAAAGCACTTGTGACAGTATATTGCTAAGGGACCAGGACCTGAAAAGACGGTCTCAAGTGTCAGATTATTGCCAAGGTGCACCTGTCGTGTCTTTATTTTGCACTTTTCCTAGCAGACTCAGAAAATTGAAAGATTGGGGTAAAGAAAGAATAGTTTATAATTTTTTCTAGTTTGCACAGTTTGAGTAGGCAAGTTGTCTGATTTTAAATAATTATGTAGTACTGTACATGGTAAGGCATTGGCATTTACAGCATAATGTTTGAGAACGCATTGCAGTTAATTTTGATTGTCATAGATAGCTCACTGTTAATAATTATAGGTATTTGTTTCTCTGAGAAGCCCTCACCTTTTGTTCCCTTCCACTTGTAAGATACATAGTACTGATATGGGAAACACACTTTGTAATTATGTTTTATACAAAAAAATGAAAGGGCCTTTTACATTAAGGCATTGAGAATAAACAAAGCGTTGTCATTTCCTTTTTACTGGTAAATGAAAGCCACGCACTGTTTTACCTGGTAATTCGTCATGTTAGTTTCTTTTGTGAATTATTAATGTTCTGAGACATAAATGTGGCATTAGCCTAACTACAACCAATATAATTGTCAGTTTTAGAAATGTCAGAAGGCAACTCTGTTTCAAAGAGTCTGAAAAAAGGGTGCCAAAATGCAACATGTGCAATGCATATATTTTGCAGAGTGTGATTATTATCTAGAAAATCAGAATTGTCATTGATAATCTAATAATTTTCAGATGTGCATGTCTTTTATCATCTTTTAAAAGAATAAATGTTAATCCTAAGGAACAGCCATCTTTGATCAGAAAAATGAGTACGTAAGAAAGAAGAAAGAACATTTTTGGAAAAAACACATGCAACTATAATAATAATAATAATAATTCATTACATTTATATACCAAGACAAGCAGTCAATACTTTAACAGTGTGGGATATGGCCGGCCTGTCACCCTGGCCAACACCCCCAGGCCGTCAGATGGAGCTGTCCCTGCTGCATGGAAGTGCCCTGAATACCAGCAGGGAATCATGGACGATGGAGTTTTCCTTTACAGCCCTGCTGGATATCACAGGGGCCAACAGATGACGCTGCAAGGAGGCCCAGAGAGGAGTTTGTGCCCTATAACCCGGAAGTTCGTCGTAGGCAAGTTCCGGGTTGAAGAAAAGGACTTTTTATCTGACCCGGAAGTGATAAGAAATCACATGGACTGTAGGATGGGAAACACTTCCGGGTCAGGGAATATAAAAGGACTATGGGACATCCCAGACGTCGAGCTGAGCTGGGTGGAAGGGTGGCAACGAGTCTGGGAGTGTGGAGGATTATTTTTTATTGTTATTATTATTATTATTGAGTATTGTGAAGAGGAGGGTGCTTTGTGCACAATTATTATTATTAATAAAGCATTATTTGGACTTTTACCTGGTGTCTGACGTCTAGTCTGAGGGTTCAAGGGGTCACGGAGACCTCTGTCTATCACAACAGTAAAAAGTAGCACTGTATATTCCCTAAATTAAAATCTTTCATAAAGAGTTAGATATTCTTATTTGGTATGCAACTTCATTTAAAACTTATTTGTTTGCTCTGTTGTTACTGTTTTCTATAAAAAACTCAAAGCCATATTGTTAGGTTACAATGTGTAAAATTTACTGTATATTACAACTGTGTAATTTATCTGGATGTCATTTAACATTTATAGAACAGTGTTAATTTGCACTTCCAATGAATTGCAATAATTGAAGTAACCATTAATAAGAAAAAAATTAAAATAAAAATTAATTCTGAACACCAAGTCCCTTCAGGCTATCTACAGCATGGTGTACCTTTAGACAGCTAATTTTCTCACAACACTCCACTTTATCCAATATGAAAAATCATTTCATTATGCATATTTCAAGAAGGATTTCAGAGTTTTTTATATTGAATTTCTATGGGCTAGTAAAACATACTAATTTAATTCTGTAGAGTGCATATTGAATTCACATTCATGTCATGTCATTTTCTAACCCGCTTAATCCAGACCAAGGTCACTTTGGCTGGAGCTTATCACAACTAGCATAGGGTGCAAGACTGGAACAAACCCTGGACAGAGCACCAGTCCCTCAGAGGGCTAACACACACACCAAACACCCACTATGACCAAGTTAACATTGCCAGTTCACCTAACCTGCATGTCTTTGGATAGCGGGAGGAAACTGGAAAGCATGGTACCCTGCAGACACAGGGAGAACTCGCAAACCCCACACAAGTGGAACCTGGGACATGAACCCTGGTCTCCTTACTGCGAGAGAGCAGTGCTACCACTACGCCACCACGCCACGCATTCACATTCATTGAATTCACAAAATCTTACTGAAAACTCTTCATAGACACACAACAAAAATATATAAAATATATCTCTTTTAATATACATACTAAAATACAAACAAAAATATAGCAGCACCATAAACTGTCAGAAAGTGAAGAGATTTTTTTCATAATTTTAAGAAGTAAGTAATTCCTAAAGCAGTTATTGTTGGACATAAGGGTCAAACCATTTTTGAAGGATATGGGGAGAGCTGCTGGACTAAAAACAATGAGTTTAAAGCCTATAACAAGACTAACACACTTGTTTGGAAAAGGTAGATTTTTTTTGATGTTATCATTGTGCATAAGTTCTCAGAGTTCAGGGTGGATATTTTAGGAACTACGCAACACCAAAAATGCATAATTTTCTGCCAGTAAATGTAATTTTAAGATATGAAAATCAATTTCGGTTTACCACGCACAGGCACAAACACAAACACACACACAAAAAAACATGCAAATACCATGCTAATTAACCTTTCTCTATGTTTTATACATTGTAGAATCAGAGTCTGGACTTAACTAAATAGTGAATTTTTAACCCCATCTCCAAAGTGTCAAAGCAAAATTCATTTGTTTAGAACATGTTCAATGTATTTTTCATTGTTTTAAACTTATTTTTCCAAATAACTTTCAAAGATATTCAGGTTTTTTTTTAAATAATTAATTAATTTTACAAGTTTAGCCTTCAGGTGATATTTAAAATAGTCCAGCACCAAACTTCATAAGGTTAGAACATTTTGTGCAAGAAATATCAGTTTTAAGATTAAAAAAAATTAGTGACACTAACTTATCTGAATGTTTGTGGTTGAGAAATGAACCTGTGAACTGTGTGCTATTAATCAAAAACACATCCTGGTTTAGCAATAATGCTTCATTACTATGTTAAGAAACACTACCAACTTTACAGTAAATCGGTGTTGCCCAACACTCCACCACGTTGAGATATTACTGCACCTCTGTAATGCCCTTAGACATTCAAGGTTTAACTTAAAAAATAATAGTTACCTTTCAGTTTGCATCACTAGAAATATTTTGTCAATTTTTCATTAATCCTCACACTTATTTAATTTTCTGTCACTTATATATCCATCTGTCTTTAACTGTCTGAATCCTATCAAGGGTCAAAGAACACAGGGTGCATGATAGCTAATCATAAGCCATTCATAGAAACAAAAATGCACACTTCTAACAGACTAGTTAACAATCAACCTAAATTATGAAATTAAACTAAAAAAAGAACAGTACTTGCAAAGACCACACATTACTCAGTTAAAAATAGTAGGAAAGCTAAAAGGCAATTAAAGAGAAAAGGCAAACGATGATCCAATGAGATTCTTTCAGCAAACAAGTAGTAAAAAAATAGTCAATGAGGAAATGAAGGCAATTAGGAACAGCATGGGCAACTTAACATATACAGACAGTGAATTATCAAATGCTCTGCATTCATATTTTTCTAAAGTATCACATGCAAGTAACTCTATAACCTCTCAGCAGTTACAGGGACTATCAAGAAGGTAGATAGTGATTTGGAAAATGAAGAGAGAGGGAGAGAAGTGCTGCTTTGATTAAAATGACTGAAATCAAACAAATCGCCAAATCAAGATAATATTAATCCTTGAATGCTTAAAGAGGTTAGTGAGTACACATATAAACCCTTGACACATACTTTTCAAAAATCACTGCACATTGATAGGAAACGTTACCCAACTATATAAAAAAAGATGATTAGGCTAATCCAAATAAATATAGGCCAGTAATCTTAACATGTATCACAAGTTAATTAAGGGAAGCAATTTTTAAGATAAAGATGGAGCAACACGCAAGAGCAGGTATATTATTAAACTGTCTGCATATGTTTAGACAGGATAGGTTGTGTTTCACTAATATGCTGGAATTTTATAAGCTGCCAACAAAACCATACGATAAGAGAGATGCACGTGATATTACTTATCTTGATTTTTCAGGAAAACTTTTAAAATGTTCTGTCATGAGAGGCTTATGTTCACACTAAAAGGACTTGGAATTCAAAGGCAACTGTTTAGATGAGAGCAAAATTACAATTTGGATTAAGTGAAAAGGTATTAAAAGTGTTGCCATGATACCCAATTAAGTGGAACGACTGATAATGTAAAATCTACTAAATTGTTCCAGGGGGACTTGGATAGAATACAGTCTTGGGCACATTTGTAACAAATGACATTTAATGTAAATAAATGTATATAATTGCATGTTGGAACACACAATGAATACAGTGTTTGAATACTCAATGAATATAACTTGAAAGCTTATGAGAAGAAGCTAGGGATCATGGGTGGCTCTTCACTTTTTTACATCTAGACAGTGTACACAAGAAATTAAGAAGGGTAACAGGATGTTTAGGTTATATAGCACAATGTATGAATTACAAGTCCAAGGACGTTATAATAAGGCTATACAGTATAATGTGAGCTGTAGTACTGTATGCAGTTTTTGCCCTGGTACTACAAAAAAGGAGTAAATCATTAGAGAATGTACAGAGAACTTTTTAGTTTAAGCATACAGACATAAAAAGCTGAGATAATTGACGGGAATTACTATGGTGATTGTCTGCTGTTACTCTATAATAAATTTTACATGTTTTCATTTTGTTCCAGCTGGCATAGATGAGGTTGTCATGTAAACAACAGTCAATAAAATGGATTCTATTGATGAAATATTGAAGTGACCACCCGTTAAAGGTTTGGAGGGAAAATAGCAGAATAATGAAGTGTGGTTGCAAGAACAGTTTATTCTTGACAAAAAAAAAAACACAACAATATAAAACAACAAAGGAGGAAATTAAACGGAAACTATTTACAATTACCTATAGTTGTCTCATTGTTGTGGTCATGAGAGACATCCTAAATATTCTGGTTCCCAAGGTTGAATCCTCTCTTCTTTCTTTTTCCAAGGTCGTATCTCACTCTTATATATCACACCTTCCTTACCTTCTCGTTGCCCTCCAAAATGTCCAGAAATCCCCACCTCCCTTTTCAGCTCCTCCGTTCAGGGTACCACCCCTTTTCTTCCATCATACAGTTCCTTGACGGCAGTCCTCCCTACCACCTAGTCTCAGTAGTCCTTCATCTGCCAGGCGACAGGAATGCTACAATATCATAAACAATCACAATATAAAACATGTTCTGTGGCTGTTTAATGTGGAATTTAAATAATTTTAAAATATGCATACCAAGGATGTAAAAATAAAATAAAAAAGAAGTTACTATAGTTTCTAGCGCAAACGAGAGCTGCAAGACATCAGACTAGACAGTATGCTGTGTTGAAAAAAACAGACTCCCCCTAAAAAAAACTGTTAATTTGGTCATTACAGACTTAATCATTTTGTCCACTTTAATTTTAAAAAATTGAAAAATAATTAGAGATGACTGGCATGCCATTTTCATCATTAACACAAATGACAAAGTGGGATGATCAACTGATATTTTTTTTTGTTTTAGGAGTGACAGAAATTTTTTTTTTTTTATTTCTAAATGCATCTTTTTGCAATAGTGTGGGTGGAAAATGAATCAAAACCCTAACTCGATTTAAGTCAAAACGCCAGAAATCTTAAAATAATTGCTTCTGCAAAGTATTATTACCTTTCCCAAATAAAAGCCTTTTTAACAAAGTTTAAACAAGTTTTATATGTGTTGCATGTCCACAGATAAGATGGCTGCCATGATGTCACTGTCAAAGTGGTGCTCACATGCACCTGTCAAGCAACTGTGCCTACAAGAAAGCTTGTGTCAGTGTATGTGCATGTGCCATACTTTTTCTGCTCTTTAATGTATATTTTTGCATTGTAGTTAAAATTTAGATTACACCAATTTTGTCTCGTAATTTGATATGAATTTAAACAGAAAATGAGTCTTCTTATCAATTTAGATTAAATTTAACCAAGCAGTTATAGGGAATTACAATTTAAAATGATTTTTACAGAACCTGCAGTTTCTATTATTTAGACCATTAACTTATGATTCTTAAATTAGATCCAGATGGTTGCATGTGGACTATTTAACAAAAAATACATAATTAACTGAAACCCAGAAACTACATTTGACTGAAGCAAAATGGAAGGACTTGTCCTGCATTATCCCATATTTACTACAGCCATCTGCCATGTCATGTGTTTAGTTTTTCACTAAATGAGAGTCTGGAAGGCTGACTGCACAATACACTGGTTGTTAGTGATGCATACTATTTCCCTTTTATGTAATTGCTAGAATATTACAAATTCACTTGAGCTTTTAAAATGTAATTAGAGATATGGAAAGATAATTACCTTCTCCTGCTTATCTACAGCAGTGTGCTTTGTTTGTGTATTTAATTGGAGAAAAGTCACTTCTGACACTAAACTAAAGATTTAAAACAAGATATTTTACATTATGCTTCTAAAAATCACATCAGTGACATCCGGAGAAATGTTCAGGTTAATGAACTATTGCTTTTAAATGACTGGTTGTAAAGCATGTTTGATATATTCAGAGATAATGTTTTTGATTATGGAGTATCGACACATGGCACTTTGAATGCTAGTTGTTTATAGTTTCATAATTCATTGCTTGTGAGTCGTCTAAATCTTTTTCAAAAACATCATTGCTGCTCCTACAGATATGCACCATTTTACTTCATCATTTATGTAAACAGGAAATTAATAAAAAGTGACCCTTACTAAGGGGGTTAATCTCTATAAGTGATTTTCCACTTTGGTTTCTAAAGTGTTTTCTCTCTTTCTTTTTATTGCTTTCTTGTCATCTTTATAGAATAACTTGGTCAAAATGAAAGAACAACAATATCTGAAACTTGACTACAAAATAAAGAATTGGTGATCTGTGTATTTCTTTTGTAATTTGTTCTTTTATCTTAGTTTTCACCTCTACTTCCATGTTATATAACCAATGCAGTTTAGTTATATGTATTTTAAAATACTGCTGGCTCTTGTAATGACCATGGTCAAAAAGAAAAAAAAAGAATGGAAGATAATCTGAAATCTGTTCTTTTTTCATGAGAAGAGAAAAAATAAACATCAGTTCAGGTGTATAGTAGTTTATATACAAATTATACTGTGCCTAAGATTTTTGCCCAATATTGTGCTTATACCGAACATATGTTATATATATATATATATATATATATATATATATATATATATATATATATATATATATATATATATATATATATATATATATGGTCAGTCAGTCATTTTCAAACCCGCTATATCATATATATACATACATACATATATATATATATATATATATATATATATATATATATATATATATATATATATATATATATATATATATATATATATACATCATTCATGGGCGTCTGCCACGTGTTATATACCAAAGGCGAGCTTGCTGGGATAAATGGTGTATGGCCTGTTCTTCTCACAGCTGTTCTAGTATAATTGACATGTCTCTGTGGGGTTATATTTCTCTTTAAATAATGGTTGATGTTTGGGAGTGCAGGACCACTTGGGGCCACCGAAGGCATATAACCTCTGGACTTCAATACAACATCTGGAACCTGGAATGTAATTCAAAGGAAGCACTCAGATTTAGTTTCTGGCTAAGGATTAAAAGCCCTTGGGTGTTGAACTAAGAGATGGGATTTCAGAATGTGACAAGGGCTCAAATGGCAGGAGGAAAAGAGGAGAGGTGGAACAGTTAATGTTTTAGGAGTACTGTGGGTAAGCTGAACAGACACTAGACATGATACTACAGTGTATACACCTGTATGTGTAGGTCCTGTGGGTTTTTATTATTTTACCCTTATGTTGTGCATTGTGTTCTTCCTAATAATAAACACCTTGGTATTTTATATAAAGTTTAATGAAAATTCTTTAAGATTGTTTTGTCTCTTAAAGCAAGAGATTCCTTTATGAAGCAAATATAGGATAAATGAATGTAAGAAAGAATGTCCTTCACTGGGCTTCACAAAGTTCTAGAATTTTTTTTCCCTCTAATTATATTCAGGAGATCTCAGAATCAAATAAGTCCAATAATGGAGACTCAAGAGCAGCCTTTGCCATCTTCTTTCTTTTTCTAAGTCTTCAACATTAGGTAACTTCTTTGCATACAAGTAAAGTAGAGATGGGAGTAGATTCATACCTGGTGGCATGGATCGTGGACTATCTTAAAGACAGACCTCAGTATGTGCGTCTTGGGAACTGTACGTCTGACATTGTGGTCAGCAACACAGGAGCGCCACAGGGGACTGTACTTTCTCCGATCCTGTTCAGCCTATATACATCGGACTTCCAATACAACTCGGAGTCCTGCCACGTTCAAAAGTTCGCTGACGACACTGCTATCGTGGGCTGCATCAGAAGTGGGCAGGAGGAGGAGTATAGGGACCTAATCAATGACTTTGTTAAATGGTGCGACTCAAACCACCTACACCTGAACACCAGCAAAACCAAGGAGCTGGTGGTGGATTTTACGAGGCCTAGAGCCCTCATTAGACTGGACTGCCAATACTGATGCTCTGTGTAAGAAAGGACAAGCTGGTTATACTTCCTTAGAAGGCCGGCGTCCTTCAACATCTGCAATAAGATGCTGCAGATGTTCTATCAGACAGTTGTGGTGAGCGCCCTCTTCTATGCAGTGGTGTGCTGGGGAGGCAGCATTAAGAAGAAAGATGCCTCACGCCTGAACAAACTGGTGAGGAAGGCAGGCTCTATTGTTGGCATGGAGCTGGACAGTTTGACATCTGTGGCAGAGCGACGGGCGCCAAGCAGGCTCCTATCAATTATAGAGAATCCACTGCATCCACTAAACAGTGTCATCTCCAGACAGAAGAGCAGCTTCAGCGACAGACTGCTGTCACTGTCCTGCTCCACTGACAGACTGAGAAGATCGTTCCTCCCCCAAACTATGCGACTCTTCAGTTCCACCCGGGGGGGTAAACATTAACATTATACAAAGTTTTTTACCTGCATTATTATCAAACTTTAATTTAATATTGTTTTTTTGTATCTGTATGCTGCTGCTGAATTTCCCCTTGGGATTAATAAAGTATCTATCTATCTATCTATCTATCTATCTATCTATCTATCTATCTATCTATCTATCTATCTATCTATCTATCTATCTATCTATCTATCTATCTATCTATCTATCTATCTATCTATCTATCTATCTATCTACAATGTCTGCTTGTCTAGTTCAGAGAAGAGTACTTCTGTTTCTTGTTATCATAAGTGACCTGCCAGTCCTTTGTGCTGGGCTAATTTATCTGATGCTAGAGTCAGCTACCCAGAAGGGGCGGCCTACATGATGACCTCTTTGTGCTGTGCAACCTCCTTTATGTTCCCATTGACTTCTCTAAGTGCTGTTTTAGCTGAATACTTCCTTTAGCATACTTTGAGGCATCTGGATTTCCCTGACTATTTGCCTAAGAGGCAAAGTGTTCACAATGCATGCCTCCTTCATATTTACTGTATAACATGAAGGAAAAGCTTATATAACAAACAAAACATGAAAAACAGAATAATCTATAGAATATTGTTACATGCTTAATGATTTTAAGATGGGGTCACTTTCAGATGATTGTACACTCCTTTCAATGACTGAACCTAATTTGAAACTCAGCTTTTCAGCATCTATGGCTCTAATGAGATTTTCTTAGTAAACTTTACTCAGAGTTCCACTATTTACAAATAGTTTGATTCTTCCCTAGGTATTATGCATTAGCCTATCTCAGTAATCACAGCAACAAAGCAGTGAAATAATATTTAATACTTGTCCAGTTTTCATTGTCTGATCATACAGAAATTATCCTGAGTTAGATGAAACATGGAAAAAATTTGATGCAACTGTTACTCTGTTACCTTTTGGTATTGAAGGAGGCATAGTAGCATCATTTTGTCATCACATAAGTATGTGAATCTGTTGATAATTCCTTACTGTGCCACAGTAGACTGTTTACATTTATTAGATCTCTTTGCCTTGTTGTGCACCAATACTTTTCATTAGTTATTCTGAACTTCTCTGTGCATACCTTTAGGCTTTTAAACTCCTTGCTGACCGTCTTTCTCATCACAGGCTCAGGTCCAAATTGTTATAGATAGTTCAGTTAAAAGTGCCAAAACTAAGTGAAAAGACAGAATATTGTTGTCTGTGTGGAACGTTTAAGCTAGGTATTGACTTCCTATTGATACATAGTTGACCTTTTGAGGCTGCAGTAAGCTTCCTACCTATAGTTGATAAATACAACAGTAATTCAAAACATATCTGCAACATATCTTTATATATAATACTCTACCGTGTCTGTTCGTTTGTCTGTCCAGGATTTTAAATCACCTGTAGCTCGCAAACCGTTTTGAACTATTGACCTGAAATTTGGAACACATATACTACGTGACGTCTACTATCCGATCTCGGGATAATGATTGACCTCCAAGGTTATTTCGCTTTTTATTTTTATTTTATTTTATTGTAGAATCAACTCTCGGCAGCAGCCAGCAGGGCGGCCATGTGGCGCATGTTACAGGTGTCGTTCTCATCACTTTGCAGTCACTTCCCCTACCTCTTTTTTATCTTAAATCATTCTTGAAGCAGATCAAAGACTTAAGTGTAAAATTAAAGTAAACGTTCTATTTGCAACACAAACACTGCCTTAATCAGTTTTAACGCGAAGAGATGCTGACAAAAGAAGGGAAGAAGTGGGCCACTAAGGGTGGAGAAAAGAAGAGCTGCTCAGAAAGCAGCAAGTGCATCAACCTCTGAGCAAATGAATCCTAAACGTACAGAGAAAGAGTTTGAAAACTAGGAATGCTCAAGTCAAGTGTATTTGCTGCACATTATCATGCAGTGCGCCATTACTGGTTTATAATAATAAACATACAAGAATGCAACATTACTTGAATATCTATCTTCAACATGGTTCCTTAGGTTATCTGAAAATTTATATTAGATGACTGTAATGATAATATGATGAAAAATATTTTGTTGTTTTGAATAGATTCATTGATCAAGCTAACTTCACTTCTGGATTAAGTTCCTTGCTATGTTGTGCAGATCAGGTAGTGACAGGCACAGCCCCCTGAGTTTTTAATGTGGATCTCTCATATCACAGGCTATCTGGGTGTGCTCGAATGCACATGTATGCATACAGTTTCTGACAAGTGGTACTCCAAATCTCAGACAAGGAAGTGCCATTACAGAGTAGTGAAAACCACTCTTCTAGTCTCAGCAGCTGGAGCCCCAGCCCACTCACAGGCCATCTATATAAAGATAGACTTTATTTTTCCTGAGGGGAAATTTGTCTTTTTACAGAAAGGCCTTTAAATAGAATAGAATAGAATTGAATAATTTGTAGGCTGAAAGTACTCAGTCTTAATGTGTACAGCATTGTTCAAAATGGCACTCAGTTTTGTTTTTATTCTTTCCTTTGCTACCAACCACAGGGGTCCAGAGTGCATCTTGTAACTGAGGCTGAACTTTTAATTAGCTTGTGTTGTGATGTGAAATTTTGCATACAATTGATAAATAATTTGTATGTCTTTATTTGTAACTTAGACAAAGCAATGTAATATTAGTGTTACATTAGTGATAATAACAGCAATGGTTTGATGGTTTAAGAACCCCTTCCTCCCTTTTAGGACGACAGGGTTGGGGGGGAAGTGCCTCAAATAAGTTTGGTAAGTGTTTCTCTGCTAAAGTCTCTCTCTCATTCCCCACAGGAAAGCCAGGCTGCCTAACTGCCAAGCTTTACCTTAACGTATGGTTTGGAGGACAGGTGTGAAGGTGTTCTATTCCTCCATTGGTCTGAAGTATGGCTGTTTGGAACTGGCTTGTATCAAAAGCCTTTAAGTACCATGGTGCCCTATTGGCTCTAGGGGTTAGACAGAAAACCCATAAATTTGCTTGCTTTATCTCACCCTCTCTCACTCTTACCAAACTGATGAAAGACCATCACACACCATGAACTGAAAAGGACAACACAATGAAGAGCACAGCTCAGCAGCCATATTGAGACAGGCATGTTGCCTGTTCTGAAGAAAGCTGACCACAAATGATACCTTAACTAAAAACATTTTAAGTAACTAACAAGTCTGTGTGCTTTTCAGTATGACTAACACTTACAGTATGTCCACCATAGAGATGACGAAATAATCTTTCATTAACTGTAGTATCCATATAAGTAGTTTCTATTCAATGATAAGATTTTAATCCGTCCAGATATTCTGGTATCTTTCACATCCATACAAGATACAGGTTGTGAAATGGAATATACTATTCTCTTTAGACTATGCAAATTAGCTCAGCCTTTATAAATTTAATAAATTCTGTATTTCCCTCAGATCTTTTGAATAAAGGATGTCCATTGGATACAATGTAGCGGTGATCTCAGATGTTATTTAATATGACAATTCTCAGAGACATCTTATTCCATGTGGATGAACTACAGGGTATATAGACATGTCTTATGCGGAAGCAAAAAGCAAAATGTTCTTTGTACTTCATAAAATGAAGTATAATTAATAACATTGTGGAGTTATACAAATAAACTTTTGTGTTCTATTTACCAATGGCCCCTCCTCTTAACATAGGCTGAAGTGAAGCTAATTGCACTGCAGTCATCTGATAGGAGAAGCAAAGAGAATAAAAGTGGCAGCCTTGCAAAATAGTTTAGTTTAGTTACTTTTTAAGTCTGGGTGCACTTCCTGTTTTTGACCTTTTTCTGTGCTTTGTCTGCTTGTTTGTTTTGACAGTTTTCCTGTTCTTTCAAATATACTTACAATAATTTTTTTTGCTTTTCTTCTCTCTTTGTCAAGGCTCCTCTTCTGCTTGCTCACTCAGGTTGGTAACCCTATCTTGGCTTAAGCAGCCTACCACAGACAAGTGTGCATCATATTGCTCTATATTCTCACAGTGTGGTTTTGGTGCAACTGGCTCAACCTGAGAAGAGGGTCATGCTAAGAGGGCAGCCACCTCTGAAGGCATAACCCACAGATGTACAGGACCACTGCTGACTGAGGTTACAACTTGTAGCAGTAGTTAGATCTTGTATGCAGTGTCAGGGTTGAACAAAGCAGAGGAGATGCAAAAAATTGGTGGGGTGCCAAATGAGCCACCCCATTTACTGCCAAAGTCCACAAAAAAGAACAAATATGAGCATGCAGTTATGCAACAGAAAGTCAAAATAAATGCCAATGGAGTCTATTAGGTGTGTCCAAATGATCAGTTCTTTCAAGTGGATTGATATTGGGGAGCTTTGTCATGTAGGGTCACTTTCTCAATGTGGGTTGTCATTTTCCAGGAACTCCTTGTATTATATTGCCCCAACCGGAAGAGACAGAGCTTCCTAAGGTGTAGAGGATGGGGACAAGCTGCCCTCATTTCATGGCAGAAGATAAAAGACATGATGCTGTTAGTGATAGTGCCCCCTCTAGTCCTGGAATAGTATTGCATACTTTATATGAGCATGGAAGGTGATCCTCAGTCACTCATGCATGGCAGTATATTCTGAATGCAAATCAGCATAATCAAGAAGCAAACTTAAATTAAAATATCAAGCAATGCCTTTCTGCAAAAAAAAGCAAAAAAAAAAAAAAACACAGTAGTCATCATTTTTAAAAATGAAATTTAAATGTATTTTAAAAAGGAGATAACAAGTAGGGTAATAATTTATGTTATGAAGCATGTTGTTCTCTGTGATGCAGGTGAGCCTCTGCCAGTCTTAACAGCAGCCAAGCAAATACTTCCAAATTAGGCATAACTACAGTACACAATTAGATGCCAGAGTAGAGGGCAACATCAGTAAAAACACACCATACTAATACCTCTTGTTGTGTACAAGCCAAAACAAGTGATTATATTACTGTTACGTTATTCAAGTAAAATCTGTAAAGCAAAATATGATAAATGATACTTAAGCATAAATTAAGCTTGGTTTGCTTAGCACATAAGGTGCATAAAAAAGTATAAAAATACATTTAACATGAAGGTTTATACATTTAACTGGAGGAAATTGGGTTCTGTAGATTTGCCAAATAAACTAAGAAGCAAAAGCAATACATTTTCCCTTTTAAGCCTGCTGGATCCAGAAAACAGACAAGGGAACTGATTTTTAGGAGGCCAACTGTGCAAAAAAAAGAACATAGCAGCTGCTGGTCTCATGAGGCCAAGAGACTGCATAGACAAAATGAGGAAAGAGGACAGCAGCCACTAAAGACAGGGAATGGCTGGATGCACATAGAAATTTTGTATTGTAGCTCCCTGCTTGTTATGTTCAACAGCTGCACAGACAAACAAATGCAAAAGATGGACACACTTTGATGTTGAGCTTGTTACCACAATAAAACAAACAAAAAAAGATGATTATCAACATTAAATGATAATAAAATACATTATACATTATTATACTTTTGCTCTCTCTTGAATGAATGAATGAACAATAGACATTTGTACATTTATTTCATAAAACATATCTTAGCCTATTGTGGGTACTCACAGGCTTTTCCATTCTTTGTTGTTTTCACTGATGGGATAGCACTTCACAGCTTCTCTTAGGCTTTGGGCCTGTTTATACTTCACGCTCCGAACATGTACGCGCACGCAACATGGCTGCCACGCGTTCCCAACATTCATTTGATGCGTCCTCTGAGCACATCCTCAGATGCGCGAGTTGCAGTACCAGCAAAAAATCAGGGGAGTGCAGTGTGTTCAAGGTGGAACAGAGCTGATAGAAGAGGTTAGAAAATATCATCATCTTTACAATGTGACGACCCCACTCCACAGTGACAAACAAACATGTCAGAACACGTTTGGAATTAAATTGGCAGGTCTTTATTAGTGGATATGGAAGTGGAAGCAAATTCAAGACAGATACATCCATGCAAAGTCCGGGAAAAGAAGCAGGGATTCAGCCAAAGGTGTGTTTTGTCCTGAGATTGTCAAGCATCTTGCATGGCTGCAAAACTTCATGACCCATCACACAACTGACACAAATTATGATACTGTGGTAAGTGCTAAAGCCTCATATTTAACATACAGTATATGTTATAATATATCGTTTAGTATAGCATACTTTATGTTAATGCGAGGCCTAGATAACATTACCTTACCCTGTACTTATGAAGTAAATTATGTTTACTCCGTTTTCTTTATGTATTATTATCCTAATCAATTACCTTTTAGCAACATGTGAAATATTTACACATACGTTGTGTATATGGTGTGGACACTAGGGGTCGCTGTTGCCCCTTAAACCCAACAGACAGACATGCAGGATACAGGGTAAAAGCACCAAGAAGATATTTTTAAACTATTTTCTTCCTTTCCAGTGCCTCCAAAGCAGTACAGCCATAACAAACGCACAACTCAGAAATAAATACAATACTCTCTCTCCTCCACACCTCCCAGCAAGAGCTGTCCACCTCCTCCCAACTCCTCTTGCTGGGTCTCCAACAGTTCTTTATATAGTCCTTGACCCGGAAGTGCTTCTTTCCTTCTGTCCACGTGACATGCCAGCATTTTCGGGTCAGATGGAGAACTTTAGTTTTCTTGTCAGCCCGGAAGTACTTCTGGGTTTCTGTCCACATGATCCGTTAGTACTTCTGGGCAAGGTGAGCACTTAGACTCCCACCATCTTCCCACAGCATGTCCTGGCAGTACCCACAGCACCCACCAGGGCTGTGTTTACCAACTCCATGTCCCATAGTGCCCTGTGGGAACCTGGGACACTGCTGCAGTCCAGGAGAGCTGCCATCTAGTGTCTTAGGGGAGGCAGTGTCCTAGAAAAGCTGCCTTCCCCCATCCGGGCCGTCCATCACAATAGGCAGTGTGGCACTGTGGTTTTGAACTTTAAACCATGACATTGTGGGTTAAAATCCCACTGTAAAATACTGTATGACCCAGGTCAAGTCACTTCACCCACCTGTGCAAAAACAAAAGAAATGCAGCCAATTATATTTTAAATTTTGGAAGTTGACTTTGGATAAAGGCGTCAGACAAATAAATAAAGGTAAAGGTATATTGCCCCCAAATATTTTTTGCTCACATGTTGCAGTCAATACAGTTTGTTGACAGAAATAAATTACATTTTTCATTGTGGTTACAGACAAGAAACCAGGAAATTTCCAGACCAAATACCACAAATGTGACTTCACCAACAACTGAGCTTCCTTCGCCAGGTCCTTCTGAGTCTGGAACGGTCTTCAACACCAACAGCTTCAGAAACATCAAGGAGGAGAAAGTGAGACAATAAAGTCAGCCTTGTTGATGTTGCTATTCTTCAGACTTTATCCCATCTGCAAAATCAAACTCAGCCATCCCAAAATATGTACATCTCATTTTATAATTACTTAGAACAGTTCCTTTTGCGGCTTGCAGAACTAGATGCCAAGAGACTGGTAAAAGAGATAAAGCAACTCTTGCTCTTGTATGAGTACTAAAGTTTTGCATTTACAGCGTTCACTGAAAGGTGCAAACTGTATATACGTTTCTATTTTTTGCAAATTGAGTTTTATATGTTGATGTTTAGAATAGTTTTCGGTTGTTATACTGTAAGTGGGAACTGCATATACATTTGTGTTTATTTATTGTACTTTGAATTTTATTGGTTTATGTTTAAAATAGTTTTAATGTTTAAAGGTGGAAACTGTGTACACATTTGTATTTATTTTTTGCACAGGTTTATTATGGAAAAAGGTGATCCACTGTGGCAACCCCTAACGGCACCAGCTGAAAGAAGGAGAAGACTGTTCACAAGTTTATGTTTGCAATTGTTTTCATTGTTGAAGGTGGAAACTGCATATACATTAGTGTTTATTTATTGGACTTTGACTTTTATTGATTTATGTTTAAATAAGCACAATAACTGTTATGATTGTTTACATATGTTTTTGCATGTCAAACACACTTTTAAAAATAGCATGTTTATTTAAAGTTTTACACATATAACAAAACAACTCTGCGTAAAAGATCTTACAGAACTGTACAGCATTGCTGCAACAAAAGTAAAATATTTCTTCAAAAAAATGTAACGTATTTAAAAAAAAAAATACAATCTCCTAAAATCTTGATAAATATTTACATTCTAAACCTTTGAGGGACCAATAATGACAAATAGCATAAATACAGTCTTAATTGATTGAGCCTCGCTGGAATACCATATCCTGGAAGGACACTTTCCCTGCAACAGTCTGAAAATATTCCTTCAGACAGTCACGAACAAGAGTAACAGTCCTTGTAACCCGGCTGGCAGTGAGGTGTCCTGGATTTGTTAGGTTGAAATCTCCCTCAACCATGCATCGCCACTCTCCTAGGATGTCCCCTTCATCCACCAGGTTTCTGGACACATATTGTGCCGCATCAGCCTCCATACTGTCACCAGTGCAGAGGAAGTTGTGTAGAGAAATGCATGCTTTTGTGATGTCTTGTGATGTCAAGAATTCCAAAAGCATTCTCTATAACCCATCTCGCTCTGGAGTGCCGATTATTGTAAATATGCTGCTCAGAAGTGAGATTGGTTCCTGTTCAAAGCATGAAACAAAATCATGATCACACTACTACATATCTCAGTTAAAAAGACAAACACCAAAAAAGGAAATTGTGTGTGTGTGTGTGTGCCTGTGAGAGGGAGATACAAAAACACATTCCCTATCCTAATATTATTATTTTCCATTTAGGCCATTGAGAAAAACATACTCAATGTCTCAATCTACTCTTTCTCTTTTTCTTTTTTTAAATGTTGAGTTTTATCCCACCTATTATGATGCTCCAAGCCAAACTTGATGGGGTGATGAGTACTATCTGAAAAATGCTAACAAAGAGCCATATTCTTAATTTGGCTCTCCATCAACCTGAGATGCTGGATGAACCTCGCATTTAATGAATTTTTCATCTCTCATATGTATATTGTTCCACAGTCTGCACATTGAACTGCATAAATATAGTTTTGAGTTTGAATTTGGAATTTCTGAAAAATTGGTATTTCAATCTCATGTTTTTTATTATAAATAATCTTTTTGCTGACAAATGGAATTTCCCAATCAAGTTTGTTTTTCTTCCTAATAGTAAATCTTTAAAAATTTTGTTTTTCTTGTAGGCAGTGATTAATTTGAAATTCTGTAAAGGTGAATAAGTATATTGTAATTCTTGAAAGTGAGAATATAAAAGTCTCACAACATGTTGTTCCTCGGAAGAACACTATTGGAATTTTTGTAAAGTGGACATTTATAGGAGAATCTATATAACATGCAGGCTCCCTATTCGAATCCAGATGAATCATACTTGCTACAATTATTACATCCAATCTCATTCCCCATTCACTGATTAGGATTAGGTATGGATATCGTATCATCTGCAGTTGTTCACACTAACCTGAACAAGGTTGCATCAGGATATCCTTCAAGGGGAATTCTTCATCTGCTATGAACACAATGGGGGCTCAGAGTAGATAGAGGCAACAGGAACAGGTTCTCTTGAATAATTTGTGAATCAAATTGGCTTCTCACAAATACTTCTATGTCACAGTTACAGCCGTACACTATTATATCTACAACACTGAATTTGTATCCGGCATTGCACATAGCCATTAGGATAAAGCTAAAGTATCCTTTGTAATTAAAAAATGCACTCCCAGTGTTGCATGGTGCATGGACCTGACGTGTTTCTCATCTATTGAGCCAAGGTAGTTTGGGTAGTTCCAGAAATGCTAGAAATCTTGTTTTATGTTCTCCTACTGTTCTGTTTCAGGGAAAGCCGTAAAACCCTCCTTTAGGGCAGTCCATATGGCTTGGCAGACCTTGGCCACAATGCTGGAAACTGTTGCTGGGCCATGCTTGTAGCAGGGTGCTAATGCTCGGAGACTGATGCCTGTTGCAAGGTGAGGCAACGTGACGGCAAGCCACACTGCAGCTCCAATATGATCAATGTGCATGATTCAGTGTTTAATGTATGGTTTGATGCGGTGAAGAAAATCATCAAACTTAAGTATTTGTGGTGCTTCTCCTCATCCATTTGCCGCATGGGCAATACAAGTGTCACATATTCCCCATCATAAGGACGAGATACATTTAAAGGCCTCACATACCATCTCCTGTGTGTCTGTTGACATCTTTTTTTGCATCCTTGCAACAGCATCAGAATTCAAAGATGTTTTGCCATTGACATGTTTTTATCATCAACTCACAACATAGCAAAACCAGATGCTGTTTTCTGACTGTGATGTGATGAACTGCCACCTGGTAGAATCCTCCAGATTGATGTAAAGTACACACACAAGTATAAACAGTACACCACTTGTGTAGCAGTAGCATCTGGAGGTGCACACGTCTTGTTGTGTCAAGTATAAACCCAGCCTTTGATGAACTGCCAGCATCACTACATGTACTTTGGCACTTTGGGGCCATTATTATTAAAGACAATTAAGGATTATTTTCACAACAACCCTGTGATGATGTGGAAATGATTGTGAATGAAAATGATGTCAGATGTTTAGTCACGCCAGCTGAGTTTTTGCCGACACTGCCCACACAATGCAGCAATCTTTATATATCATAATTATCCATTGAATGTTATCAGGCTACAGCAAATCATGGAAACCAAACCCGCAGATATAAGGATCCTACTGTATAAAATTTTACTTTTATTCAGATTATACTCAGCTACATCCTTCTTCTGTTCAAATGAAGGCTTTTCAATGATTCTCTTAAAAATGTGTCAATGATTTAAAAGACTGGAGTTGTCTTTGAATACTGAAAAATATAAATTCAGTTATTTGGTTGGAATGACAAAGACAAGGTACTGTTACTTTTTATCTAAGAAGGCCTAATTTTCCCAAATTGGCATGCGACTTAAGGCCATGTCATATTACTTTTCTTTTCCAGTGATTTTTGGTCGTATAAATAATATTTCAAGTCAGGCAAATTTCCCTTGATTGGAAATCATGTAATTTGACATACCAACTGACTCAGTCCAAATAGTCTGTGACTCACCGGCAATAAAATTAAACAGGTTTGATTTTGTCTTAAGTTGTACGGGTGGGTTTGTGTGTATGTAAGAGCTGAACCAATGAGCATGGTACAAAGTTTATAATGTTTATAATAATAAGGAATAAGGAACAGAAGAGAGGCATGTGTTATTGATGTCTCATGGTTTATGTGCATAAGCACAGGCTCTATGTGTCAGAATATTATTGGCTGTCAGAAAAAGGGGTGAGTTCACAAGGCTTTGGAAATATGACACTGTGCTGGAAGGTCATTATTCAGCCATGAAATATGATGTTTGCATTGATTTCTAATCATGTAAATTGACATACTTGGATAATGAGATCAGCAATTACAATCATCAAGTATGACATCCCTTCTGACTAGACGTCATGTACTGTGATACTGGCTTTAGGTGTCATATTGGACAAAAGTCTTCGACTACAAACATTTTTTCAATATAGAAAACCTTCAATTATTAGCCCAAAAAAAAGAAAAATAAAAGGCATGTTGATTTATGAAATTATTTCTCATAGAATTGAGAGCTGCAATACATTATTCACAAACTGCTCCAAACATTCTATTTATAGCTTTCAGTGAATACAAAATGCTGATGCAAGGATAGTTACTAGAATTAGGCATAACCTCAGTTATCAGAATTTATTATGACCATGTAACTATTACAATGACTAGTCCTTAAATGTTTAAACTGGCTTTAAATTTAAGTTCTACTTTAAAATAATTTTTGAAAAATACATTTTTATAACACATAAAGCTTTAATTCCTTGGGCCCTAGCTGTTTAACAAAACTTTTCATTATGAATAATTACAAATTAATGCCACGGTACCACTACAAATGCTACCATAGCATTTGTTGAATTCATCATGCACTTATGATGTTGTACAATGACCTGGAGTGAGAACGCATCCAGATAACCTAGGTCAGGGGTGTCCAACTCCGGCCCTAGAGTGCCGTAGTGACTGTAGATTTTCATTCTTACCCTTTTCATAATCAGTGAGCAGTGTTTACTCCTTTTCCCTTCATGGGGTTTATTTTTTTCTCCAATATGGTTAAATTACATTTTTGTTTCCTCGCTTCCATTATCAACTAGCTTTGTGCCAGTTATTATTGCCATGGTTTGCTAATGTCAATCGTCAAGATTTTGTTTCACTGTGCTTTTCTTAATTTTTGATTTTATTTACTGTTAGTAAATAGTGTATTGTTTAGTAACTCTTAAAATATATGAGTAACCTATACATATTTCAATTAAAGAGGGCTCTATAAGAATGAAAAGAACTGAAACATTTTGTGTGATTAATATGAGCCAGAAAACCAAGAATGTAAAAAACTAATTGCAAATGTCATTTTAGAAATGTCAAAGAAATGTAATTTTATATTTACAGTAATAAAGGCCAAAGAAGTTATTAATTTACAATTTGTCCTTTTAACAGTTTATATAAAATACAATTTAATTCTGCAAATAGTTGTTGAGTGCATCCCTTTTTTATAACAACTCTAAAATTTCATTAAAGAAAATTTGTGACATTTTGATACATCTGATCTGGGCAGCACAAGTTCTTGACATACCTAAAAGAGTTTGTTCTAGATATGAGTAAAAGGTATATACAAACATGCAGAACAAAGACAAAAGATCAATGAGTTTAAAATGCAAAGAGACCAGAAAACACATCACAAACACAAAAGCATTTTAAATTTTCTAAATTTCACTTTAAACGGTACGAAGTTATAAAACGGTACCCTGTCTATGACATTTTTCTTGCCTTATGCCCTATGCTTGCTGCAATACATTTCCATGCAAACCTGATCAGGATTAAGTGAGTATGATTTGTTCAGTTTAAAATATGAGGAGATCTGCTGGTGTGTATTGAAATATTAAAAAATGAAAGACATGCCAGGTTTTACTTTAGCTTTTATTGAATCATATTTAAAACCTGGTGTTCTTTAAAAATACAATATGAAAATATTTAGGAGTTACTTAGTTAACTGACACATAACATGTAGACTGGATCCATATTTTATGGCTCTAGGAAAAGAAATGCTGGTAAGAAAGATTGAACGTTTGTGTGACTGAACCAGTATGCATCATATTGGCCATCAAAGCACAGAATATTTTTACTTTTTTTTACATTTGTTTATGCATGTTTGACTTGTATAGGGGGAAACTTTAGGTATCTGTTTTGTTTGTTTTGCTGCTGAAAAGAAAACATTTCAAAATAAAAAAATCCATTTAAAGAAAACAACTTTTTGATAGTTTTCACTTGTATCTATATTTCTTTTTTTGGTGTATGAAGGTGAGGTTTCTGGAGTGAGAATGAGCTGCTAGTTGTAAATTCAATGCTTGTGTGTGTGTGTGTTTTTGGGTATGGCCAATGGTTTTAGCTTCTCACTTTTGAATTTTTGGTTTGTGCTGGTTTTCATTGTTATGGGTGCTACTCCAAGAGGTGAGGCCACCCTGATATCACGACTCCTAAATCTTCTACTTGCTATACAGGTCAGAAGAGAGAGCTCAGGTGTGGTGAAATGTAGTTCATTTGGAGTTTCCATAAGTATTGTCTTTCTATTTTGGATTTTATAACTGAGTAACCATTGATATAGCAAATTTCACAGGAAAAGCCAGGTGACATAGCTAGCTATCCAGATCTGATATACAGTACACTTTAAGCATTTTCTTGCGATATGTCTCTCCTCTCATTGTCATAAATGTGAGGCTATAATGGAATATTAAGTGAGAAGGTTGCTCTGTTTAGTATTGGCGATCAAAGAGATACTATATACTGCTTTTATTACTTTACTAGCTGTGTAAGCCTGTGCTGTTAAAGTCTATTGAACTAACTATTGAAATTGTCAGAAAAAAAACTGAAATGCAGAGTCGGCAGTTTCATTTTGTGGACGCCCTCACCCCCCTTGTCTATCACCGGCTAAACAAGCTTCTCTCTTGTTTGTCTTTCCTCAGTGGTTTCCTTCGGCAATGGAGTTGCTTTCTTTCCTTCTTTCTTCTTCCAACTTGTTAACTTGGGGACACCTTGCCGGCTCTTTGAACTTCATGCTGTAGCCTTGCACTTCCGGGCCGGACAGACAGACACACACACTTCCATGTGTAGACATAATATACAGTATAAGATATTACAAACAGAACTTAATCATATTCGATAAGCAAACAAAATCCTGGCAGCCACCCAGCTCTAGTAATTGCTTGATTGCACACTTGTCTGTTAGGTGGCATCATGTGTCCAAAAGTTTTCTTCTCATGTCCCGTGTTTCTGTCTGTCTCATGTCTCTTGCCTCTTCCAGCAGAAATACTTTAAGTCAATGTCTTATCCAAAATTGGAAACTCCATGCAGTTTTGGCTTAAGGTGGTTTTACATCCCTTTCAGGAGCCACTTCTATTGATGCTACCTACTTGGGATACTTACACAGTATGTTAATATAGAATTCCCTTTAGAATTCAACAATGTCACTACTCCTCTGAGTATTTTCATTCACATTCTGATGGTGCTGTCTATTTTCCCACTTGTCCAATCCTTCTCCTTCTCCTTCTTTTGTTTCTGGGGCTGATGAACATAATCAAGGAGCAGTTTCTGGGCAATTCTATTTCTTAGCAGCCGAGGTTATTTTCTTGTCATGTCTATGTAATTGGTGGATTTTCAAACAACAGCTGCCTTGTTCCATTTTCGTCGCTGCAGTTGCCATTGCCCATTCTCCTCAGTTACAGCCCATGCTTTTCTTTAAATTCGACAGGTGTGTCAGCTACAGATATCTGCTTAGTTCTGTTCCTCTGGCCCAGCCACTCAGGCCTTGGCTGCTTGGTGTATGTGTCTTGTTTATCCTTTGCTTCTTATGGACAGCGACTAGCTGACTATTCAAGCCTGCAGCACCATTTATTCCAGAAACAGAGACCATAACACAGCCCTTGTACTAATTTTCTAGGTTGCCCTATCATCAAAACACCTTTTTTGTTTTCTTTTTGTTAGTTTTGTTAACATTAATACTTTTGACTGATGTTTGCCTATTAGACAGAGTACTTTTTCCATAGTAAGTAATATCTTGCAAGTGTTTTTTTCCAGTAGCAAAAGCCTACCTTTGTTTTATGTCATCAGAATCAGAATCATTTTTATTAGCCAGTACTTAATGTATAGGAATTTGACTTAGTACATTTGGAGCTGCTTAAACAGAACACAACATCACATACAAATAATATAAATAACATAAGTTAAAAAGAAAAACTTCATAAAAGTTTACAGAATAGTACAACTATAAAGGAGATGTGAAAAGGATGATGTGAAAGTGTACATATACATATACTGTACACACACACACATAACACACATTCATACAGTATCTGATAAAATGCATGAATATACAAAGAAGGCAGGCTAAGTTACTGGTTTGAGAGGGTTATGGCTCTGGGAAAGAAACTATTGTGGTGTCTGTTAGTTTTAGTTGTAATTGACCTGATGCGTTTACCAGAAAGGAGTTTTTGGAATAAGTGATGAGTAGGGTGGGATGATTTCTTTTGACATGGTTAGTGAAATGTGATGTCTAGTGGTCTGCCACAGATGGATGAGCACAGCCAATTATTTTCTCAGCAGACCTCACAACATGCTCTAATTTAGATTTGGAGTGTGCCTTTCCTGAACCAAACCAGACAACAATGAAGAATGTAATTACACTTTCAATCATAGCTTTGTAAAATTGAACTAGGATTGGCTGGAAAATGTTTAAATTCTTTAGTTGGCATAAGAAGTACAATCACTGCTGTGCCTTTTTAGTGATGGAAGTGGTGTTAATGTTCCAGCTGAGAATTTCTGTTTTTGATAGTTGTGCCCAAAAATTTTAGGTGTTCCATCATATTGACTACAGAATCATTCATTTCTATTGGGAGGTTATAACTGCTGTTTGCGAAAGCCAATGACCATTTCCACCGTCTTGCTGGTATTGAGCACTAGGTTATTGGAAGCACACCAAGACACTCGATGAGACACCTCTTTTCTATAATGTGTTTCACTGCCATTATCAATTAGACCAATAATGGTAGTGTCATCAGCCAGCTTAATGATTTTAACTGAAGGATCAGTGGACCTACAGTTATCTCTTCCACTTAAAAGAAAATACCGCCGTTCATTTGTCTTTTTTATTCACCCAACTGGATTGCGGCAACATACACAAACACTTCACATAGTTTGCTGAGCTAATGTTCAACTAAAGAGAATTTTCAGTTGAAAATGCAACAGAGAACTTGTTCAAGGATGTTAATGCGCATTCATTTTAATCACTGATTTCTGTTCATTTGTTAATTTTTTTAATATGAACATGTTATATTTAGCTAGAATGTTCTTATAAATTTATAATTTTTATAATTGTTCTTATAATTTTAACTACATTCTTTCATAAAATGCACATATTCTGTTGAAAGTTTACGATCACTAATGTTCTGTGAGTTATACTGTATATCTTGCTTAAAATGCCACCAACCAAAGACCTGCCTGCTGTTATAAAAATGCACAAAATTCAATAATTTTTAATTATGTTGTGAGAAGTTTCAGTAATCTGGTGCTGTATATGTAGTTTTGCCACATTAACCAGAACAGACATGGATTAACATTAAAGCAGTAAGAATGACACAGCACATAGCATTTCTAATACAGTATATTGCTAAGTCACAGCAAAACATATACAGGTATAGGAATAAAAACCTAAAATGCTTATTTTATTTCTTGGATGAGAAGTAATTTTTTTTTCAAAAATCTGGGATTGCTCTTTACACATGGATGCTTCAAGAAAGTTTTTATATTATAAAATGAAAGTGATATAATATGACATTGTAGAGTACAGACACGCATTCTAACATTCTCAAAATGAGTCCAGTAGTAAATCAAAAAGACATTTGGATTATTCAAAAGAAAAACTATAAATTTTGCATTTCTTTTATAACTAAATCTGGCTCTTGAATCAAAAAAGAGTTTCTTTCTGAGCCGTTCCAAATTATATTAGTAATAACATTTTAGATTTTTATTTAACATATTACCAAGGTGGTAAAGTAAAAGAGAACATTATGCATGCTATGTGACAGCTTTCTGCAATCTGGTATCTATATTTTCATATTCTATTATAAATCTGTATAAATTCTACCATACTAAATCTAGTGCCCATATTTCATTGTCACACTGGAAGAAAGTTTGTACAATAGACTTTAAAGATGATTTTCACTTACCAAACACAAAGGGTCATTGTCCCGTATAACAAGCTTAATGTAAAATAAAACAATTTTACATCTCCTGAATGACATCATCCATCCATTTTCCAACCCGCTATATCCTAACTAAAGGGTCACAGGGGTCTGCTGGAGCCAATCCCAGCTAACACAGGGCGCAAGGCAGGAACAAACCCTGGGCAGGGCACCAGCCCATGAATGACATAATGAGAATGTTATTTAATGTATAATACCATGGTCTTATTCCACTGTAATTCAAAAAATTAAACACGACTTTTTATAGTTAACATAAAACAAAAGAGAATCAGGATAATAAGAAAAACATTTAATATATAGGCCATTTAAAGAAAATTACATTTTTCTCTGATTAATAAAATTTTTTTTAATGATAAATGAATGCTATGTACTGCATATACAGTACTGCAAGGGAAAAGCTGGCTTTTCTAATCCTAATATCTATGAATGTGATTATTTCTTTAGTTTAAATTGTGCTTTTTAAGGGTTTTGTTCAAACCAGTTTCAATGTGAGAATTAAAATCTGTTATCAAACTACTTTTTTTTCTTCTTCTTCTAAAACTCTCATTATACCAGTTTAGAGATGGCATTTAATTGAAGATGTGTATTTTTTGAATATGGGGTGTTGGAGGAAACGGGAGTATCCAGAGAAGACCTAGGAGATGGTGCCCACTTCATATTGGCAGTCAGTTGTATCCTGCAGCTGTTAGGCAACAGTACTACTCATATCACCACTGTGCTGATCCATGATTATACAGTAGCTGATATAAAAAATAATTAAAAAGGAAGAATTAATTTTACTCTTTTTTTGCTTAAATATCCAAAGCTTTAGTATAAAAAAAAAACAAGTAAATCATCAAAAAATGAAATAAGCAAGTTATGGATAAATAATAGTAAAGCCTAAAATTATCAAGACACACTAAAGCATTATTACAAGTATAAAAAATTATAAGAACAGATCATTCTGGCTGAAAAAACTCCTCAATTCCTGATTCTTCAAAATATTGAAGATTACAAATTAAATGTATCCATGCTGCAAACTATTTTATAAGCTGCTTGGTGACTAAAAGTATCCATTGTTCCCTATCTAGAAATATTTGCAATTTGCAGTATGAAATTTACCTTTAAACACCTTTGTCTTTGTGTTCTTGTTTTTGACATGTTTTAAATATTAGATGGAATCTAGAAATTGCTCCTCTCTGTGTTGTGAATTGCCTAGAACACCCATTAAATTCTGATGACACCATACCGCAATATCTCTGAAAAGGATGTTTATTGATTAAATCCAGAGATGTGTCCATTCCAGCAAGCATTGGGTACGAGTGAGAAACAATCCCTGAACGATGCCTTGGCTCATCGCAAGGTGAATACAAGCAAATACATACACTAGCATCATTTTAGCGGCACCAAATCCCTAAATCTGCATATCTTTGGAAGGAAACTGGAGCACACTGAGGATACCCAGCAGGAAAACGTGTAAACTCAAGGCAGGGAATATCAGCGACATGACTCCTGCAAGACAGCAGCGCTAACGCTCCGCCACTGTGTCACCCCATGTGTATAATTATTAACAGTACTCATTATTTAAATGAAATTACCGATTTATCTGTAAAATGTAATATACATACTTTAATGCTTTTCATCATGAAAGTGATATCAAGTATAAATCTAAGGATTCTAAATGTGCAGAGAGTTGGAATATCATACATTTAATGTGGTGATCTATTGCTGGCGATTTGCTGTTGTCAGGAGCAGAGGAAGCCCTAGAAAAAAAAAAAGAGCACAGAAGACGGTATGTGAGAATTTTAAAAAATATCATGTCATTACGATCGGGAATATGCGACGCTTCAATATAAAAGCACCACGAATACATCTGTATTTCGGCATTTTGCTTCACCACATCGAACCATTTATCAAATATCGAAGCGCACACATCGATCTCATAGGATCCGCAAAGCGGCTTTCTGTCACATGTAGATAGTAAACAGAGACTCTGACGTCACATTCCAACTTTTAGCACACTGCGCCCCCCGACTTTTTGCTGGTACTGCAACTCACGCACGCGTCGCGTTAATTTCTGAGGACCTGCTCAGAGGACGCATGAAATGAACACTCAGAGCACGTGGCGGCCATGATGCGGGCGCGTACGCGTTCTGAGCGTGAAGTATAAATGAGCCCTTAATGGTAATAATTTGAGGTACTGCAAAATGCATCTATTACTCATTTACTATTATACAGTACCTTAACAAACACGTCTGGGGGTCTTCTTAAATTCACAAACCTTTAATAAAGTGCTTATTCATTTCTGCAATATGATCTACTAACAAAAGTCTGAGGTGGCTTAGCTGGGACACATTTCTCTTGATATTACATAATTTGTATAAGACCTGTGAATCGCTCATATTAACAAGTAATGTTCCCAATATGTCAATATGCCACACTGCAAAGAGATGAATAACCAATCTACTGATGTTTTATAAGGGTTATGAAGACCAACTGAAGCATTTTTAAGGTCTTGTTACATAAGAGTAAATGAGCAATAGATGCATTTTTGCTGTACCACTTTAACTAAACAATTCGGCCTTTTTGCAATTTGAAGATAAACCTGCACAAAACATTCACAGGTACATTGTACAGTTTCAAAACAACCTCTATTGTTTTCCACACAGACTGTTATGTAAGCTAACATCCTATTAGCCTTCTTAAATAAACCTATTATTCATTGTCTGTATGTAGACAGCATAGATTGTGGACTCTCTTATAAGGTTTACTTTAAAGTTTCATGCCCCCCATTAAGGCATTATCTGCCTAAGTCTGAATTCTGTCCAAGTATGTTTTTAATAATTTTGTTCAATATTTAGTTGAAATGTCTTGTTTAATAATTCTGTTCAATATCCTCCTTAGCCAAGCACTGGAGTTTATTCATATGCTAACTTAAACAGCTTGATAGTTACATTTTTACCAATATTTTTACCAAGTACTGATAATTAAAATATCCTTCTTTTAACCTCATGTAATTCAGAAAGAGATTTTGACCATAAATTGTTTATTTGATTTTAGCTGTTTTAATCTTTGTAGTAACTCATCTCTGTAATCAACCAATTTTTTTGGATAAACTGTTTCTGCATTCTGTGTTGTATACCTTTAAATTCACCTTAGATGTTTAAAATATCCATAGGCTGGCATCTCACTATATGACTCTGAGTTGGAGAGCATGTCACTCTTAATGACTGGAGTTCACAGGCAAGCACTGGGACTTGTAGTGCTGTTTTAATGTTTTATAACATTACCAATTCAATGCAAAACATTATTAACACAGTAACATTTATTAATACAGTAACATTTCAACATAAATGCAAAACATCATCAGCATGTTTTTTATTTTTTTATTTAAATTCAAATACAAAAGATTACTAGGTTGTATTTTGTAACACTGCATTCAGGTAAAACAAAGCTAGTAAATACTGCATTAATTTCTACAGAATCCTCCTCCAAGAATTCTCAGTTGCAAAGTCATTATTGACATCTGCAAAACTCATTTGACGCACAGGGTCCCACTCAATTGACAGGATGACAAGGCTGCTCAGTCTTTCATGGTACATCATTGCAAATTAAGGAGGTCATCTCTCATAGATTTGAAGCCCCAATTTTTAGATGGACCACAGGTCAGACCTGTCAGATCTGTGGTTGTCCTATTGCAGGCAGTGGGGCTATAGAAGCAGAGAACCAATTTGCATTATGGCCTGCTCAGTTCAAGTCATTATACAGTATATTTCTGCCTTCTGTAGTCCATACAGTTGTTGTCACTGCCTTTTGTGAATATTGTTACTGATGGCACCTTACAAAAAAATTAATTTCTGCACTGACCATTTATGAGCCCCCCACAATTGTTCCCGTTTTTCCCCATTAGAGCCTCTAACTGTGACTAGTTACAGCTTGCTAAATACATGTATAAGAAAGCTATGGCTGACAAATCCTGGAAAAGTTTTGTAGTTTGATGCTAGCCTTAGATGCTATTTGTGTAGTCTGTCATAATAAGGTGAAACTTATTTCATGGCACATTCTTTACAATTCATAGTTTCTTAATGTGTTCCCTGTTATATACATAATACATGGTAATTGTATAGATATTATTTACAGTGGTAAATTTAATCATAAACCATGAAGATGCTGCTACTAGTACTGCTGCTAATTATTCATTTTATTATTACTTATTATTTATCCAAGGCGACTTAACAACATTTCAGGGATACAATTGGTTACATTTCTTTTGTATTTTCCAGTTTTAGCAAAGGCAGGTGAAGTGACTTAGTCCTGGTCTCACAGTGTCAGTAGTGGGATTTAAACCCACAACCTCAGGATTTGAAATCCAATCCCTTAACCACTATGATTCTCAGTACTTGACTATTTCTTAAAAAGTAAGCAACATGTGTTTTCTCAAAGGCAATTTACCTAAAACCTGAAAACAAGTACTGAGCATGAATTTGATTTCTAGTCATAGGGATATTAAAAAAGCATATCTATTTCACATAGATATTTTATTTGGATACAAAATAGTGGAATTTCTCCTTCTTGTCATTAGAAATGGGAAGAGCATGCACACTCTTGATGCATCACTAATGGTGCATCCCACTGCATCCAGGTGATGTTTCTTATATAGTCAGAGACTGGCATAGCCTGTGACTCCTAGGAACAGTCTAGGTGACTACCAAGAATAGTTTGGTGACTACTGGAAAGTCAGTTGACAGCATGGAAGGACGGAAACGGGGACAGTATGGGCTAGCACCCCAACCTGTGTCTTCAGTGAGGAAGAACTCCAACAAGCTACGGAAAGCCCTAAAGAGAGATACCCTCAGGAGATCCCAAGAGGGGGGGAGGATGAGATCTCTGATTGGACAGACAAAACGTTGACGACCCATGTGAACAGACAAACTACGAGTACAACATGAATGTGCGGAAAGCTGTGCAAGAACCAACATGGCCTAAAAATCCATCAGGCCAGAATGAAGTGCTTGGAACGGGAGAAGGAGGTGCAACGCACAGGTCTTCGACCTTGTGAGATGCAGGAGGAGCCCGGCCAGGAGGCAACCCACAGAGCCCAGTCCCTCCACACACCTGAGCCTCCAAACCCCAGCAGAGTAGTTCCACAACAGCGGATTAAGTGGCCTCCAGCCAGGAAATGAAGAGATTGGATGCATTATCCAAGCCACAGCCAAAGGAGATGTCGACAGGCGACTCCAAACAATGACCATGATCATTGTCAGTTATGCCTCTGAGAGGTTTGGTCAGATGGAGAAGGATAAGACCAAGTCCACCTCATATACTATTAACTGCAAGGCCCTCAACATATATCAGATATGGCAAGAGCTTCAAACCCTCAAGAAGCAGTACAAGACAGCTGCTGATGAGGAAAAGCGGGTATTGGCAGAACTGCAGAACATCCTGCGGAAGAAGCTGATGACCCTTTGCGGAGCAGAGTGGCACAGGAGGCGGGGAAGAGAAAGACAGCAATCCCTTTGGTTTTATGAAACAACTGCTAGGAGATAAGTGCAGTGGACGTCTTGAGTGTTTATCAGAGGAAGTGTAGTGCTTCCTCCAGGACACATTGAGTGATCCCAGGAGGGATCAAGATCTCAATGTCAATAAACCCTCATCAACCCTGCCCTCCCAATAACAGCGTTCAAGCTGGGTGAGCCAAGTCTGAAGGAGGTTGAGGAGGTCATCAAGGCAGCCTGATCAGCTTCCACTCCAGGCATGAGCGCCATACCCTACTTCATGTATAAGTGCTGCCTTGCGCTTCTCCAGCACCTATGGAAGATCTTGAAGGTGATTTGGTGAAGAGGGAAAGTCGCTGACGAGTGGAGGTGTGCTGAGAGAGCTTGGGTCCCTAATGAGGAGAATTCCAGGAACGTCGACCAGTTCCGAATGATCTCCCTGCTGAGTGTAGAAGGAAAGGTGTTTTTCAGCATCATATCCCAAAGACTGACAGAGTTCATCCTCAAGAATAACTACATCGACCCCTGTGTCCAGAAGGGGGGGATTCCTGGAGTCCCTGGCTGCCTGGAGCACACAGGTGTGGTAACTCAGCTTATCAGAGAGGCTCATGAGAACAGAGGTGACCTTGCTGTGTTGTAGTTGAACCTGGCAAATGCCTATGGGTCTATACCACACAAGCTGGTTGAGCTCGCACTACATCGCCACCGTGTCCCCAGGAAAATCAAGGATCTGATCCTGGATTACTATAACAACTTCAGGATAAGGGTCACTTCTGGGTCAGAAATATCAGACTGGCATCGGCTTGGCAAGTGAATAATAACAGGGTGACCTATCTCCGTTAATCTTTTTGCCCTTGCCATGAATATGATAGTCAATTCAGCCGAGGTAGAATGCAGAAGGCCGCTGACTTAATAAGAGCCTATATGGATGATCTAACCATCACAACAACATCGGTCCCAGGGAGCAGGTGGATCGTACAAGGACTTGAGAGACTCATCACATGGGCAAGGATGAGTTTTAAGCCTTCCAAGTCAAGGTCCATGGTGCTAAAGAAGGGGAAGGTGACTGATAAGTACCGATTTGCTATCGTGGGAACAGTCATCCCATCCATCACAGAGCAGCCAGTCAAGAGTTTGGGGAAAGTCTTTGACTCAAGTCTGAAAGACACAGCTGCTATTCAGAAATCCACCCAGGAGCTTGGGACGTAGCTCACCAAGGTTGATAGGTCTGGCCTGCCTGGTAGGTTTAAAGCCTAGATCTATCAGCACTCAATCCTGCCCTGAGTACTATGGCCTCTGCTGGTATATGCAGTCCCGTTTTCAACAGTTGAGTCCCTTGAAAAGAATGATCAGCAGCTTTCTTCGGAGGTGGCTGGGGCTCCCATGCAGCCTCACCAGCACAGCACTGTATGGGAAAAGTAACATCCTGTGGCTACCATTTAGTGGCCTCACTGAAGAATTCATGGTGCCACACACCAGAGAAGCCCTACAGTACAGGGACTCCAAAGATTGTAAGGTGTCAGCAGCTGGCATTGAGGTAAGGACAGGCAGGAAATGGAGGGCAGAGAAGGCTGTGGAGGTGGCAGAGTCACACCTCAGACAGAAGGCTCGGGTGGGCACTGTGGCAACAGGTAGAGCAGGTCTGGGCTACTTCCCAAAGACCCAGGTCGGCAAGGCCCAGGGCAAGGAGAGAATCCATCTACTCCAGGAAGAGGTCCGAGCAGGGGTGGAGGAAAAGATAGTGAGCAGGACAGTAGGACTCTGGCAACAGGGTGCATGGACAAGGTGGGAGAGTACTCTCCAGTGAAGGATCACCTAGTCGGACATCATGCAGGGAGATTTCTGTCGTGTCCGGTCCCTGGTGCAGGCGGTCTACATTGCCCTGCCAAGCCCAGCAAACCTCCACGTCTGGGGAAAGAGCGAGGCACCATCCTGTCCACTTTGTTCAGGAAGAGGCTCTCTAGAACATCTACTCAGCAGCTCCCCTAAGGCTCTGGCAGATGGCCGCTACTGGTGACACCATGACAAGGTGCTCAAGGCAGTTGCTGAAAGTTTGGCTGCAGCCATCAACATAAGCAAACTCCTCCACGGCTGAAAGAAGGCAATTACCTTCGTTAAAGCGGGAGAGCAATCCCAGGCAAAGGCAGTAATAACAGGTCTCTTCCACACAGCCTCTGACTGGCAGCTACAGGCTGACTTGGGAAAGCAGCTAAAGTTCCCGCAGCAAATTGTAACAACATCACTCCGACCAGACATGATCATTACCTCTGAGGCCTCAAAACAGCTGATCATGCTGGAACTGACAGTGCCCTGGGAAGAGCGTATCAACGAAGCTAGCGAGAGGGCTGATCCGTGGATCACTACTGGGATGCAAGTTGGGGATTAATCAACACCGGCTGGGTCGCCTGAGTGAGGGTGTATGATGTTGCAAGACCCGAAACGCCCGATGACCTCAAGATACATCACTGATGATGCATCCCAGTGCATCCAGGTGATGTTTCTTATATAGAGGGATAGTGACCAGGATGTGAATAAAGGCAAGGCTTCTGAAGTTGTAAGGCAGCTTCTCCACTATGCCAATGGGCAAATATAAAAAACAGATGTTAGGGATCACTACCTTTGAGAGAAAAGCAAGCCAAGGAAACAAGGATGGTTTATTTTTCTAAAAGAGTTTGAAGTGCAAGGAAAAACTTTATCAACCATTAACTACAGATAGAAACTTTTCTAACAAACTAGGTGTGGATTGTATGCAATATACTTTAAAGCAAAATCAATGCAATAAAATCATTTAAATTGAACATTGAAATATAAAGGTTACAAAGCATTTCTTTGAACAACATTGTGTTGACCAAAGCAGCAGGAAGGCACATAATTTCAAATAACTGATCAAAACCAATAAAGAAGAGATACAGTATGTATGGTTTATAATATGTGTGGAAATCCAGTGTCACCAATAAACAATGGCTCTTGTGACTTCTAGAGGAACTTTACTCTCATTCCTTCATTCTTTAAAGTGGCCTCTGTGTTGCTTTGTCCCATTTTATCATCAGTATCATGTATTTTATCATGCATTCAAGAAGCCGTGGCAGACACTACACGTTTTGTCCCAGTCTAGTATGGTCCCCTTCTTATTTTGATATTCTTAAAAAATTCTTTATAATAAAATGCTTTTCCATTGTTATCATTCTTATGTATATAAATATATCAGTGTGGCTTGTGTCTAATGGTAACATATCCCCTTGTCATCACTTCCACCCTCTTCCCAGACTTTGTTGGCCAGGCATTCAGTCAGTCTTTCTATTTCATGTTGAACCCATTTGCTTATTTTGCTGAATGTTTTTACACTCTGCTATTCTTACCTTCAAAATGAAATGCTGAGGTATTAAATGTGGTATCTCAGGCAAAGTGTCTTTTTTTTTTGATGCTGCACGTGGAGGATGGCTGAGGTCAATACAGCTGATACAGTCTGACTTTACATTATGTTAAAAAATACATTTGTTTCTTTGGCACACATTTGCACAAAATATGACACACAGACCTTAGATGTCTGTGGGTAGATGACATTGATGCACAATAAAGTTTTAGGCTGCAATCAAAATTGGACATGTTTTTTGCTCATCTCATTTGAAGTCTACAGACAGAATAACGTATTTATGTTTACATTTCAACACGGCTAGCAAATTATATCAATGTTTTTCACTAAATGGCTGTGAAAAATGTTAAATTGTAATATTGATAATTGGTTAGAATATGGGTATTCTATTTGTTGCACTTTTCAGAGAGCAATCATTTTATCTATCTATCCATATTCAGTGAGATTTTCATAAAGAAAAACAGAAATGAATTTGGACAGGTGAAGGATGGCATACATACAAGACAGGACATGTTCCTTTAGGGGTAAAGAGAAAAGCAAAGTCAAAGAGAACAAAGAAAAGGTCAGTTTCTTACATAGAGGACTCAATCTGGATGACATCTAAAAACTATCATGAAAATTCATCAATCTAGTAGATGAACAGTAATCAACACATACAAAACTGCCTTTGATTTAACAAAAAAAGCCTTTAATTTTAATGTTACGTATATTTTAATGAGCAGTTAGATTATGCAGAAGAAAATATTAAACAAGCTAAACAGTTGGGATGTGAATAGAAAATACTGACTCAAACAAAGGTTTTTTATTCTTATCATTTAATGCAGAACAAGGGCAAAGGTGGAAGGCTGCTTTATGAAAAAATGCTTTTTTAGGACCTCTGTAACTTTTTTAAATATCCAGTTTACAGTGCATAATAAGCAATATGGTGATTGGGTCAGTTCTAATATTGTCATAACCTCTGATCCGAATGTACCATTTAAACAAGTATATGCCAAAGAAAATAATGGTTCAAATTCTAGGTTCTAGGTTCAAATTCTTTATGATCCCCAAATTAGTTTTTTATATATTGGATTATATTATGTATATATGTGATTATTATGTCAGAGTGTCTTGGATATCCAGATAATCTGATATAATACAATTTAATCAGCAAGTATCAAAGCAACCAGACTAAATAAGATTACAAAATCACACTTTGCTAACCTCTCATCTCACTCTGTATCACTCTTACAGCTTTAATGTTCATGGTTTCATAGTTTTAATTCTGATACTGTGATTACCTAAAGAAGTGAACATAAGTTATGACTTAACCTGAATGACACTATACTTTTGAACCAGAATATAAAAAAACCTTTTCCCAAAGATAACCTAAAAAGTATGAGAGTCTTTTTCAGCTCCAGTGGATCACTTAATAAATGGAACAAAGGTAAGAAAATCATGATAACCTTGATTAAAGGGAATAGATGTGCTTGGTGAAGCAGAATATCTGAAGTACATCATTTTGGCAATTAAAGTGACACAGACCCACTTATTAATTAATGGTTTAAAACAGTTTTCAGAATGCTGTTAATATATGCAAAGGTCAAGGTCAGTGCATTAAAATGGGGGCTGTATATTGTTTTTCATTAAAACAAATATATTTCTTAAGGCCAAATTATAATATTTTTAAAGACTTTAATGTTCAAACTTTATAAAAACAATTCTGGTGATTTTTGTTTCCATTAGCAATATGTATAAAGAAGGAGATGTGCTTTTTTTGTGAATTTCCCATTGGGATTAATAAAGTATCTATCTATCTATCTATCTTTTCATTGCTTTAAGAATTACAAGGTGATGGGCGTGCTGTTTTCAGAGATTTTGCTATAACAGTCCCCAAACATTATTAATCAAATAAGAGGTCATGGGGTGCTGAAACTTGCCATAGCAGCTTTAGGTACAAGGTGACAGCCAACTTTGAAAAGGAATGGTCCATTACAGAGCCCATTCAAACACACAGGCACATATATGATGATATATTGTGCCAATTTAGAGATGCTAGTTAATGTAAAAAGCACATGTTTAGAATGTGCCCAGTGAAAAACCACTCAGACATGGAGAAAACATGCAAGCTTCATATAGAAGTCGATTCAAATTCATAACATAACTTGGCTGGAATCTGCCTGACAAAGTCACAAGAACCCACAGTATGGGCTCAGCACCTGCAAGGTGAAGGGTGGCAGTAGCTAAAGAGATTGCCCATGTGCAGGGAAAGATTGTTGAGGATATTTAGAATGATTCTTGGGTGGCATCAAATATTATATCAAATTATTTGATGACCCTGGAAGGATGGCTGAGACGGTGCCCAAGCTGTTCTCAAAAATTTTGGACAAATGGAAAGGAACACTTTGAGAAACACCTAAATTAAGTTGACAATGATGAGGCAGTGCTGGAAACATTAGTCGATTTCTGTGGCTTAGTTTGTTATGTTCATGAAAATCAATGTAGTGGCAAGGCTGTCGGTATGGATGAAAATCAGCTACTAATCCCGAAAGTACTTGATTTTGCCAAGGTGTCAAGACACATTTTTACTGTTATGAGAAAATAAACTGCCTTTGGCTGATTTGGAAGGTGGTTGACATTTAAAAAAAAATTGGGAGTTGTCTCCTATAGACTTTCTCGTAAACTCAGATATGAGGATGGATATTTGAGGAGTAAACCACAAGACAATGATTATATTTTTATATTATACATTAAAGAACCATCAACAACAAATCAAGTCAAATCAACAATGTACTGAACAATAGTAAAGTTGAATAAATCATACTCTGCAGCTGCATGAATAAAAGGTAAAGTACCACTTCTGGTTAATGGAAATAGCCCAAAAGTTGATAGAAATCTTAGTTTTGTACCTAATACTTGTATGTAAAATTTGGTTGACCTAAGTGAAAGCGTACTCAAGTTATCGTGTTTACACACACAGAGACACGCAGACATAACTCCAAAAATGATATTTTCTGACTCAGGGATGTCTAAAACATTGAGATTCTTCTTAATCTCAACAATGAATCTTTGGACGATTACAATAATTTTCCTATACTTTGTATACGAGAAAATAAAAAGGAACTAAGTTGTGCTTATTTGAGGAACAGCACTCTTCACATTCCATGGGAAAGCCTTTGCACTAGCTCTAGACTAAAGACTCAATTCAAATTTTATCCTAGTCATGGAACAATGCATCAGTATTTTATCGGTGCAAAAATATTTGAAGGATCATTGGAATTTTCTAATCTTTCTACATGTGCTTTGTGGATCTGGTATTGTATGGTTGATGCTACAAGAATATTGGATTCTGGTGAGATTCTGATTCACATATTTGGAATTAAATTAAGTCTTATTAATGCGATAATTGGTCCCCACCAAGGATAAGTTTCATGACTTGATTGGACACAATATCAAGGCACAACTGTGATGAGGAGAGCGTAGAGTTTGGGATCATAAGGGTTGCTTTTCTGATGATGATGATGTTGTCCTATAGTCTTACTAGCTCTATATTCAATACTGTGAGGTACATGTAAAAATGATTAAATGTACTGGTGAAAATGATTGAAAAATGTAAAAATAATTAAATTAAAACTTTCTAAATTTACAAAATATACTGTAAAGAGAATGTTTTTAAAAATCAACAAATAAAACCAGAACCACTGGCATGCAGTTTAAAAAGAAAATCAGTTGGAAGTTTGAGCAAAGCATTTTTGAGAACTTGCCCTAGATCTTCAGCATACTTTGGCTGTCTCACTTCCTTCTGTTTCTCCATGTCAACCCAGGTAAACCTGATGATACTGCGTATAGGGCTTTGTGGAGTTCAAATTATCTGTTGCACAACTCTTCTTTTTACTAAAGTAAGATCTCCATGGCCTTGCGTTAGGGGTCATTATCCTACTGCAGAATGATGTTGGGACTGATCAGACACCTTCCTGATGGTGTTACATGATGAAAGATAATATGCTTGTATTTTGCAGCATTGAGCATTCCATGAATTCTGAACAGATGACCAACTCCTTTTGCAACCCCAGACCAGCAGGGAAACTCTACCAAGCTACACTGTTGGCAGAGCAGTCACTCATCCATGTTGTGCTATGTATTGATAAAATGCCTCCTGTCTAAGTCAATACTTTCCCACTCTGAGCATTTTGTAGAATTGTTCAAGACACCGGTTTTTGTGTTTTGGTGTTTAGGTGAGTCTCTTAGCTTGTTCCCACTTCAGAAGAATGTCTTTTTGGCAACCACTATTATTCAGACCAGTTTTATAAAACATCTCTAGAGTGTAGAGGCATGTATTTGGGTTCCAATAATTTCATTGAATTCAGAGATGGTGGCAGCATCGGACATCTTCTGAAGGGGTCAGTCAGTGCCTGTCTGTTGTACTCAGTTTATTTGGCCAATATCTGTATTTCTGGTCCTCAGCCTTGCACAATGCTATATGCTTCTTTAGAAGATTTTGGACATAACAACAACAAAATTTATTTATATAGCACATTTTCATACAATGTAGCTCAAAGTGCTTTACAAGACATGAAAAAAATAATTAAGAATAGGCAATAACATTAAAGAATAAGTAACAAAAAACAAAAGGAACGGTCAGACTTCGCTGATGCAGAATGACAACTGTGTTTGTTGATGTTATGCTTATTCTTGCCATTGTATAAGAACTGACCATTTGAAGGTTACACTGTCACATCTGCCACACCCAGACCTTTTATTTTGTTAATCAGTTTGGTTCAATCAGCTAATTATGTCATTGATCTTTAAACCCTGTTTGTTATTTTATTTCATCATGCACTGGCTTAAATGCCTGCAAAGTAATCTGAAAAGTTATATAATAACTTTTATATCTAACTCTGTTATATATGTTTCTTTCTTTAATGAAATACAAATATTTCTCTGTAACATTAATTTTTAGCAAATGGAAATCTGAAACTTGTTCTTTTCAATGCACTAATGGAGAAGGTAAAAGTAAATATCAAAAAAATCTAGGATGTCTAAGTACTGTATTACTTCTGTAATTGTCACCATAAAAATGGATATAAGGTTAGTGAGAAAGGGAATAAGCAAGACTGAAGATTTACGTGCCCATGAATAAGACATGTTAGTGGATGCCAGATGTGCCAGCATTACTATATCAAGAACAACAATCCCACAGAGGTTTTTTCTCAAAAGTTGTATTTTTCAGTTGTCCAGAATGAGCTTTAACCTAAAAACCATCCAGCTAATGGAGATCCATTAGTCAGAAACAGACTTGATGAAAGAGACAGATGAAGACTTACAGGGCTTGTACAAAGTAATCAACTTTGAAACAAGGCTAAGGAAGTCTTAAAAAGAAACCAAAAAAAATGATAGTAAATTTATCTTAGATATGAAATCATCCTAATCACTTTATATCAGTTCAAGTCAAAATCTGTGGAATAAGATGGAATGAGGTATTCCATCCACTAGCTAATTTACAGAAACTATGTTAGACAGAGGGCAGCACAGTGGCGCAATGGTAGCGCTGCTGCCTCGCAATTAGGAGACCCGGGTTCGCTTCCCGGGTCCTCCCTGTGTGGAGTTTGCATGTTCTCTCCATGTCTGCGTGGGTTTCCTCCGGGTGCTCCGGTTTCCTCCCACAGTCCAAAGACATGCAGGTTAGGTGCATTGGCTATTCTAAATTGTGCTTGGGGTGTGTGTGCGCCCTGCAGTGGGCTGGTGCCCTGCCTGGGGTTTGTTTCCTGGGATTGGCTCCAGCAGACCCCTGTGGCCCTGTAGTTAGGATATGGATGGATGTTAGACAGAAAAGACATAATAGAAATCATTATTCTTACTCTTGAGCCACACTTCTGCCATTTTATTGAGTCCCTGTCCTAACAAATAGAGAATGTTTTGAGGACAAATGTGGGTCCAATCCATTTTTAGATCAATGTACCTAATTAAGTGTAAAGCATTTTACAGTCTACCAAAATTGTATTATCATTTGATTGTAAAGACAGCCCATTTTCACTCCTTTACAATTTAACAAAAAAAACTAAGCATAAAAAAAGAAATCACAGAGTAATTTGTTTCTAACCGACAGATTCACAACAAATGAATAACTTTTATTCTGAACAGAGCTTACCCACTGCTGTTTACATTACAACCTCACATACCCCCATTTCAACTTGAGCAGCTTTCAGCAGAGCAGGACTTTCAGTTCCCAGCTTTTCAAATGTCCGTTTCTGTTGGAAATAGGATTGCCTCTTATTCTTTGGAACTTGTGAATTCTGCATCCAATGGTGATATAATTGTGCCTTTTTTATAAACACACACAAAATAAACATGTGCATTGCTGCCATTTGAGCATTACATAAGTATAACAAATCAAAGCTATCTGTTTGGATTCTTAGTGACAAAATGGTCTAACATTGCAGCTATAGGCTCAGGGTTCATATAAGATTCTAATAGCACAAATTTCATCTAAACATGCATTTATTTAATGGCTCCCTAAGGTGTTGGAACCTAGAGCAAAAGCATTAGATACAATTCAGAAATCAACCCTGCACAGGATGCTTAACCTGCATTCTATGTTATGTGGTGGAAAACAAGACTATTCAGTGAACGCTTGTGTAGACAAGGGTAAGTGTTCAAACTCTACTAAAAAGCAAGCACACATGGGCTTATTAACCTGTAAGGCTATAATACTAAACACTGAGCCACTTTGCTTTCTTTATTAGAATTCACTTTTTATAATAGATTAAACAAGCTCTTTGATTAAAAATAAACCCATTTAAGCAAAAAAATCTGCTGTCTGGAGAGAGCTTAACATTTTTATTTTTTCACAAAATAATTTAGTTTATGTACTGTGTTCAAAAATATTTTAGCAATGTGCCTTTCTGTGTGGTTTGAGACATGTGCTACAGCTCTAATAGGGAATATATGCAACTGTGAACAAGTTCTTCAAACATTTATAGTTTATCACAAAACAGAAGTTGTTGTTGCTACAGAACAAAACTGTCTTTGCAGAGCAATTTCATGTTTCATGTCTGTGTTTTGTCATTAGATAGAAAGAGATGTGCCTTTAAATGTTACCAATTGCTAATACGTTAACAAATAAAATTTACAGGTGTAGCGGTGCTACATGAATGAACATCTTAAATGTGTTCTGTACTGAGTCGCGTCTTTTATAGCATTGTCCTGCTTATATGGTCTATGTGTGTCTGTTTAAATGTTGTTCCCTGGAAACAAAGGGGGAGAGGAGAGTGCTGTGGAACCATGACCCCTCAAGGTAATTTTCCCTGTCAAACACATCAATTCTATCTGGGCCCTTGCTATTTAAGCAAGAGAATGAAAGGAAATGGGGATATCACTTACCACACCGACACTTCACCTTAGAGAAAATAGCCAAGAGAGAACAACAATACGGATCACTTTATACCTTTTCCTGCTTGCCGCTTTCAATGCCAGACATCAATGACTTTACCATCGCTACACAAACCCCTGGGGTTCTGGATTATACTGACACGGGGAGGGTAATACAGTGAGACTGTTTTTTGTTGTTTCGGAGAGGAGCAAGCCAACAATTTCATTTGAGTATAATTGCCGAAGGACACTTTCCTGCTGGACAAGGTTTACATTCACTAATAGGTCTACATTTAATCTATTGGACTTTTAGGTGTGTTTTTTGGTTTTCTGTGTATCATACTTGTTTCATGTTCAGTGTTGGGACATAGGAGGGTTTGTTTTGTATATTTATCAATGCACTCTTTATTATTACCTAGCGCTGGTCACTTATGGAGTTGTGTGTTGTATGGGGGCTTTGGAGGGAGTGAAATATATATTGTTTCGTTATTTGTTTCTTTTCACGTTCAGTATATATGCACATTATTATTTTATATACTGTGCTTTTTGATGATTTAACCGTCATTTGGGGGAAGTTATTTGGAAGAAGTATGGCTTGTCTGGTCTAACGTTCCCTCAGTTTGCCAGGCCACGAGTCTTGGTGGTGTAGCTGCTGTTCCGGATGAGTGGGTCGGCCTTTACACAGGAGATAAAATCTACTCTATATATATATATATAAAATCCTAACCCTAAAACTGCAATGGTGATGTTTTTAAAACCTACATACTGTATATATGTTTGGTATAATGCTTTTCAGAATTTATCGAACTTTAATGTGATGTTGTTAGATTTTCAGATTTTTATTCTGTTTTTAAATTATAAACTAAAAAATATCAAGAACTCGTGTCTCACGAGACAGGACTTTGTGCCAAAAGATTTAACCACGCCAGGGGCCAGAAATAAAACAAAGAGTAGGACAGCTGCTGTACAGGCTTTTAAATGTTTGAAGCACCACACGAGATGCAGATCATGCAGCGCAGTAGCAGCAAGCCAGCAGCTGATCAAGCAAAGAGGAGGTAAAACAAAAAAAATTTGTTTCCCATTGTATCACTGTTTAAGAGGGGGTTTCGGTGGAGTGACCGCATCTCCTTGGGATGCGTTCAGCCCCCCTCTTCACAATGTGAGCAGCAGAGACGTGAAGTGGCTGGCAAGCAAAATGAGCAGGGGGTACCTCCCTAGTATATATATTATTTTATTAATCACCACTATAATGAAATATGCAGTTGTAGAAAAGTTTGACGAGGAGATAGCCATCTTTAAAAACACCAATAATGACCACAAATTATGCAGTGGCAGACAAACAACTTGCCTTACTGCTTCAGGAGACCAAACTGAATAAGTCTGAAAACCTCCACTACCCCAAAGGTACACATTTTATGTCAATCAATGATTTTAAATTAGTCTTGTGTGCATAAATGGGTACTTTAATAGACAGACAATATGTGTTGTATTTGCCGATCCCAGCCTTGTGCCAGATTTTGCTAGGGCAAAGCCTAGGATTGTTCTCAATACTGAACTGGATTCATCTGAAATAAAAAACAATAGGTGAAATAATTGCCAAAATAATGAATATATAATCACATGCAAGTAAAATGTTCTGATATATTTAAAAAGTGTACTGTTTTTGCATTTAAGGCTTACTGCCAATTGTGTGAAATGAATTGCTGAAATCACCTTTTGTGTTTTTCTCTATATTAAGTAAACTAGTGATAAAATTTTCATAAAACATAAGAGCAATCTAGCCTTTAACCAGTAAACACACTCAGACTTCATTTAAGGCTTTTTCGGATGTAAATTATTTAACTAAAATAGAAACTGTGTCTTATCTGCAAAGGCATTTTATCCGGGAGAGCAAGATTTCAGAAAACTCAGGATCATCCCTCACTAACTTAGATGCATTTTAAAGTATATGTTATTTATATCAAAGCTGGAGGAACTGCTTTTAAGAATGAATTATCACATTTAGCAATACAAACACACCATATTTTTGCATAAACTGTTTATATTAATACACCTTCTCATTTATCATATGAAGTAGCAACCATATATAAAATTTAAACTGTTTATTTTAATAAACCTTATAATTTATCAGATGTAGTTGCAAGTATATTATGAAGTCTGTAATAAAAAACAAAGGACACTTAGAAAGAGTTGAGGCAGTTCAAAGGCAAACCCCATATATTGGACAGCAAAGGTTATGGAAAGGAGGCAAAAGCTTCAAAAGTCTTTCCAGACTGGAGTCAGATTTTTGATTGAGGCATAGAGGGTGGTGCTGCCCCTTAAGAGGAAGCCAGATCAGAAGGGGTGGGGCCAAGAGACGACAACCCAGAACTGGCATCTCAGGGACTGCTGGTTATCCAATCTGTACGAACAAAAGTAGGAGAAGCATTAGGTAACAGTGCCAACCCTTGGCTCCGGGTGGAATTACAACTATGACAAGTCAAAAAGTAACACCAATATATTTATAAAAATAAATAAAGAAAGAATACAGTATTTACACCAGTTTTTCAAAGTAATCCCCTAGGTTATTAAAAGATAGATTATTTCTCATCTGCGACACTTGTGCAGTTTTTCTTGAATTGTTGGCTTCATATGTACACATTTTGCTGAGGCTAAACATAGTTTTGCTGTTGCACTTAAGCGGACAATGAATCTGTACTAATGAAGCCCAACGCTGGGTAAACACACACACACACATCATGGGCCGATTTTGCATCACCAATTCACATAATTGTTATGTTTTAGCACTGTGGGAGGAAACTGGAGCTCACTCATGAGGAGCCTTATGTGAAGTCAATGCAGAGAGCACCAGGGGCACAACCCCTAGACTACCTAGTGCTACCATTGCGTCATTGTGCTAATTCATTAATTAATATATTTACATTACCTGTGGCCTTAAAAATTGAGGAAAAAATAATACTTATATTTGAGACTTATTTTAGTAACCTTGACCATGCATTGGGGAGAGAGCAGGCCCTCCTGGCAACTCTATAAACCAAATGTCAGTAATACCTCAAGCACACATTTGTTCGTGGTTTGAAAATAAAGCTGTCACTCAGGAACATGGTGAAATTTATATTGTGATTAAGACATGAATATTCAACAAGGGTGTTTTTTTTAAGCAAAATGTGGTTACTGGCAGGTGGTGATGGGGAGAGGTTAAAAATGCATGCACAAGCTCATACTTTTAACTTGATTTGGGATTTAAAAAGGTGTGGATCCTGGCATATGTATGATTTTATAAATCCACCTTTTTTGTGCAATTGCTGATTTTGTCTTTGAAGCATAAACAAAATTTTAATATGGAATCTAAACCATGTTTTAAAAATAGGTTACATGACTGTACAGAAGGTACCTCAGAATTCAGTTCTTTTGAAGTATTCAGTTAATAGTCAGTAAAATCTCCCTTTAGTGGTTTTTGTTATCCCTAGATATTTAAACTGGTTTGACAGAATGAACAGCTAAATGTCCAGTCTAGTATGATGTGCTAGAGAGGTCACTGGAATAAGCAAACTCCTGTTCAAATTATTTTCAGTCTTTTGAAATTCTGCAAGTACATTAAGGACTAATAATAAAGATATTTGTGTTTATATATGCCCAGTACCATATCATCTTGATATTATCTGTTCCAGACCTGTTAATATCATTTATCTCTGATATATTTTGAAAATGAATGGCCAATGATTCAGCTGCTGTTTCAAAAAGCAATGGTAATAGATGGTACCATTGTCAAGTACCTATGTTTGAAGTACTCTGAGTTTATATTGTTAATATGAACGGAGTCTTTTGGAATTTTATCTACACAGATATATTTGCACAAAACCCAAATTTGAGTAATGTTGTGACAGTCTCATTTGACTCTTTTAAAGGTTTTTTCTGTGTCCAAAGATAATAAGATTTCTGGAGTGTTAGATTTTATGGATGGGTATATTACATTAAATAGGCACCAAAGATTTGAAGCTAAGTGTGTGCCTTTAATGAAATTGGTTTGGTTTTATGATTTTACAGACAGAAGCACTTTCTCAATCCTTCTAAATAAAGCTTTGGAGAGTATTTTAATATAATTATTCAGACAAACTTGCTGTACATCACAGTAAGTTCTTATTTTTCTTTTGAAAAATTATATAATTAATGTCTGCTTGAGGTGAAATGTTGTTGTGAATGTTGTTAATAATAATGGAGCTAACTTAGTTGAATTTTGTTTTATAAAATTCCACTAGGTAGCCATCAGGTCCTGCTGCTTTCCCCTTTCAAGTGAGTTTATAGCATCCTGTATTTCAGAGAGTATCAGAGGTTTGTTAAGTTCTTCTGCACTAAGAGTATTGAGCTGTTGTATTTGCATTGTACCAAAACAAAAAAGAAAAAGAAAAAAACTTAGATCGTGTCTCATCTTCTTTGAACTGAGTAAAATAAAACGGCTTATAGTACTCCTTAAATGTGTAAGTTATATTTTTATCAGTTGTATTGGTAATTTCTGTTATTGAGTTGAAAAATTCCTGCTTGTGGATTTGTTGAGCTCTTATTTTTTTGCCTTTTTCTTCATGTTCATAATGTTGATGTCACAATTTAAAGATGAGTTGTTCAGTTATTTTTTTTGTCAAGAGATTAAATTCTGATTGTAGACCCTGTCTTTTCCAGTATGGTGCCTCATTTGGAGACATGGCATATTCATGATCTATTCCAGAAATTTCACTGATTAACTCTGATTACTTTTTGCTCTCCGTTTTATTTCATGAGAGATGTGAAATAATCTGCCCTCTTAAAGACATCTTCAAAGTTTATCCAATGTATTCCAGCAGAAAAGTCTGAGGTTGCATTAGTCTCTAAAAAATTATCGATTTCTTTGAAGATGAACACTGTAAACTTCACATCTGCTAACAACAAGAGGTCAAGGTGACAGTTATGAGATAAGTGTGCAGGGTATAATGATCCAAGCTCCAAGATAACAGAAACATTATCAGAGATAACAGCAGTGTCATACTTATAACATTTAATAGTGGGCAGTAAGTTATAATAAATAAATACTAATCTACTAATATAAAATTAATAAAAAATAATCAGTTCTGGAGTAGCCCACTGTACTCTGGAGAAGAAGGAATATTCTGTTTAATTTTGAATTTAAGAATCTGCATGGATATGATAAGTTATGATCCATTACAAACTGTGTGATTATCTTTGCAGTATTAGATGTTATCTTCCCTGAAGTTGAAGATCCATTCATATCTGGATTTAAAACACAATTAAAATCACCAGCCATTATAAGTTTAAGAGTTGAAAGTGGAGGCAAATAGGTTTTGAATAAAACCTCTATCATCTACATTAGGTGCACATATTTATTAAAATTACTTTACATCTGAATAGAGTACATAGTGGCCTTCAGGATTAGATGATATATCTGATGCTACAAATGGGCTTGCCTTATGTATAAAATTCCCACACCTCTTGTTTTCTTTATATAACTAGAATGGAAAATGTTGCTGTTCCAGTCCTTTTGCAGTTGAAACTGGTCCTTATTAACTAAGCCTCCTGCAAAAATACTGCTTTAGCCTTTAGAGCCTGTAAGGTGGGAGAATATCTTTTATTCACTTTAGATCAGACATGTCAAACTCAAGGCTCGTGGGCCATATCCGGCCCATGATATAATTAAATACGGCCTGCAAGATGATTTTATATGTCTATTATTAATGGCCCACTGGTAAATATCACTCCCACTACTCACACTACAAATCCCACAATGCACTGCAACAGCTGGACCTGTGCACCATCCCTCCTCCCACTGCTCTGCTGCTTTAATGAAACACTGATCAATGGTTAGCGGATGAATGCATTGATTAGCACTTTTACAATCACATGTAAATTAGCCCCCAAAATAAATGGCTAAATGAAAAGTAGACTTGGAAAACATGGACTTTCAAAGCAGATGGGAGGCAGAATACCTGTTTGTAGACATCAGCGGTAAACCTGTGTGCCTCAATTATGGAGCTAATGTGGCTGTAATTAAGGAATATAACAAAAGACGGCACTATGAGACAAAACATCAGGACAAATACAAAAACCTGGACACACAGCTGAAGCTACAGAAGGCAGAAGAGTTTAAAAAGAGTCTGGTGTCACAGCAGGCTATGTTCACAAAAGCAAAATCACAAAGTGATTTTACCGTGAAAGCTAGTTTTATAGTGGCAGACAAGATAGCCAAATCAGCCTGGGCATTTATGGAGGGAGAGTTTTTGAAGCACTGTATGATTAAAGAGTGTGAAGTCTTGTGTCCAGACAAAAAGCAGGAATTTTCAAATGTAAGCCTCAGCAGAAATACTGTTGCTGATCGGATATGTGAGCTTACCACTGATTTACAAGCATAGCTGATATGACTGACATTGCACAACTGGCAATCTTCATTCGTGGAGTGGATACCAGTTTATGCATTTTGGGTATTAAACCAATTCATGGCACAACCACACGAAAAGACATATTTGAAGATGTATCTAAATGTGTAAATGACATGAAACTACCCTGGGACAACCTTACAGCACTGATGATGGTTGGAGCGCCTGCAATGTGTGGGGAGAAGAGTAGATTGGTGGGAAGGAAGCGGGAGTAGATGCAGAGGGAGAATGGCACAGGTGAGCTGACAGCGTATCACTGCATCATACACCAGGAGACACTATGCTGCAAAGTCCTGAAGATCATGAGTACTGTAACACAGACAGTTAACTTTATAAGAGCCAAAGGCTTAAATCACTGCGGGTTTCAGTATTTTTAGGAGGAAATACAGTCTGAATTTTGTGACACGGCTTATCACAGGTGCGCTGGCTGAGTCGAGAAAAAGTGCTTAACAGATTTTTCGATCTGCGACATAACGAAGCATCTGAATGCATTAAACCTCAAGCTTCAGGGATGGAACTGTATAATTTCGGACATGTATGATGCAGTGAAAGATTTTCAGGTCAAGCTACAACTGTGAGAGACACAGATGCAGAGAAGGAACTTCACAAAAAAATCACAAACCAGGTCTCCACTGCTGTGTTTCCAGCTGTCCGTTTTGCTGATAAACTAAGCACACTTTGCATGGAATACACATGGCGCTTTAAGGCACAGAAATTTTATTTTGAACTGCTCAGAAATCCATTTACAGTTGATGTGGAGAAAGCACCTGTAAACATCCAGATGGAGCTGATAGAACTCCAGTGTAACGGCACACTGATGGCAAAGTATGACTCTGTGGGGCCAGCACAGTTCCCAGCTTTATCCCTAAAACGATGTTGCAGCTCCACCTACAGGCTGCTCGAATGCTCTCCATGTTTGGTTATACTCTCCATGTTTGTGTGAGCAGCTTTTCTTGGTGATGAAGAGTAACAAAAACACACAAAGAAGTTGTCTCACTGATGAACACCTTTACTCCATCCTGAGAGTTTCCACAGCTCAGAGCCTAACCCCAAATATGAATAAACTTTTAGCCAAAAAAAGATGTTAAGAATCTGGCTTGGATAAAATGACATAACAGAGAAAACTAAATAGAAGAGCTCAAAAATTTTTTGATATTTGTTTTGGCCCTTTTTTCTGAAATTGCAACAATTTTTTATTTGAAAGATTTTCACTATTTTCACTAGCATTTTTACATTTTAAATACTCTCATTTTGTTTGATGTTACTGTTGAAGGAAACAATTACAGTGGAACCTTGGGTCACGAACGTCTCGGACCATGTACAAATTGAGTTACAACCAAAAAGTTCGCCAAGCTTTTACATCTGTTCACAACCACACACTTGGGTGACGAACAAGCCAGTTTCCCTTCCAGTTCATACACGCCGATGATTTCCGCACGTGTTCAGTCTCTCCCTATGTATTTGCTGTGAACTGTTTGTGCTCTATTTCGTTTCCCTTCCGGTTCGTACGCGCCAGTGATTTACGCACGTGTTCAGTCTCTCCCTGTACAGAACATTGTTCTCGATCAGACGTGCATCGCGCAGAGGGACTTTGTGTTATAGCGGGTCCACAACTCACGTCAAGGGGCCAGTTTTAAATAAATAATCACCACACTACAGCTGCCACATCCTCTTCATAAATAGAAGTGCGAGGCGGCTAAAGGGAGAAAAAAGAAAAGAAAGATGGTGGTTGCGGAGTAAGGAAGTAAGCAGAAAGCAGTGTGGAAAGAACCGGTGTGAGCGAGCGAGCATGTGCTCGCAGCTAGACAGTGAGCCCAAGCAGGGGTGGGGCAGTAGGAAGTGGTTGCTCCAGTGGGGGTCACCAGTTAAAGAATGCACCGGGCTTTTTAAAAAGACTGCTTCGAGCATTGTTTTAACCTCGTATTTAATGAAGACTTTTTTCTATTGGATTTTAACCTCCACTTCACTTCTGTTTTTATGGGATTATTTATTTATTGAAGGGTTCTGAAAGCACTGCACTTTATTTAATTTGGACTTTGTTTATGATTGTTGTTTTGTTGATTTTAATAAAAGCACTTAGCACTTTTTGCACTATTCCCTTGCTCCATTGTAGTGCCTCACTGTTGTGCTCATCGGTAACATTACTGACGGTGACGGGTTTAAGGGCTCCCGGAAGCGAGATGGGAGCATGCAGCGAACCCGCATCGTCACAGACTTTACCTCAAAACTGTAATCTCCTCTCCACCCAGTTCCTCCTCACTTCCTTCATGCCAGAACTCAACTCATGCAAGGTTAGTTTTTGTATTACGGATTTTTCAAATGTCCATTTTTCGGTTCATAGTGTGAACTGTTCCAATGTTACTTTTCTTAGTTGTTTATTAAATTATGGATTTTTCAAATGTTAATTTTTTTCCCTGTGCTTAAAACTCATTAAAAAAAAGTGTTCACAGCGAGTGGTTCGTAGCATGAATTGTTGTAATGTTACTTTTTTTGGTTGTTTATTAAATTACGGATTTTTCAAATGTTCATATTTTTCCCTGTGCTTAAAACTCATTAAAAAAAGTGTTTACAGCGAGCAGTTCGTAAGGCTAAAGCGTGAATTCTTGCAATGTTACTTTTCTCTGTTCAAGGTTTTCTCAGTGTTATTCAATGTTTTACATTTAGTTTACTATTACGATGCACATTCTATGGTATAATTAACTATTTTTAAAAAATCTTTAAAAGAATATATTTACATACAGTTTGTATGGTCCGGAACGGATTAATTGTATTTACATACAATCCTATGGGGGAAATTACTTCAGGTCACGACCAAATTGGGTTATGACCAGAGTTTTTGAACGAATTACGGTCGTGACCTGAGGTTCCACTGTATTTTGAATTCCAATTTATTATTTTCATTTTGAGAAAAAAGTTGGAAAAGCTGTCTGTTAAAATTCATATTTCTAATAAAAAACATTGTCAGTTTTAGACTGTTCAATAAATGTTAATTCTGTCTGGCCTGCAACTTGAACTATGTTTTCAATTTTGGCCCCTCCTGTGATTGAGTTTGACATCCCTACTTTAGATCATGATTGAAGCCTTTGACTTTCCAGGTTACAAAGCTTAATGTTTTTGGTTAGAGAAATACTGCTTCTTCACAATCTTAAGTAAAAGTAGTGTATTATCTCATAATTTTGCTTTACCACTGGTTTGGTATTGTTATTGGCAGGTATTATGGCTAATGATCTTGTCATTGCCTTGACACTTAGAATTGTGGGGGGTAAAAAGAATATACACATATTAACTCTCTCTCACAATCCTCACCCAGTTTTCCTCCTCAAGTGTGGCTAGAGCATACTTCACAGAATCTTAGTCCTCTGAAATGTCAAGAGACAGGACACAGCCAAAACAAAAAGAGACACTCGGTTTAGTAAGGATTAAATTCACATATAAGGATACAGTCCGGATACAATTAAACCTAGAATAAGATGTTAGACAGTCTCTTGAAAGAAGAATAAGAATACGAAAAAAAAGAGATGTTTTGTTCAATGGAATAGATATTCTAAAAGAGAAGTGCGACATGTATTATATACTTTATATGGTTTATCTATAGCTTGTGTGGTTTAACCAAAACCAACTGGGATTAAAATTAGTTTCATACACTACACATACACTATAATAGATTATGCACATGTAAATACAATACATACAAACCTCCATACACACTTGTGTTATATCTACTGTCACTGACAGTTTTAATAAAATAAAATACAATATAGTAACTGAAAAAGTATCCGAAAAGAAAAAAAGGTAATTATAGTAAACTTGTTATATTAAAGACAGACCAAGATAGACTCCTGTTAATGTTGTAAAGGGTGTTGGGATCAGTACTCTTTGCTTTTGTTCTGCTTTTTAGGGAGAGCTAAAGAAATAGAGTTGGCCACTGAACATTACCTTCCATTTAGCTGGAAACAAGCAGCTTTATCTGATTTCAGCTATGCGTGAGCTCTGTTTGATGCTGTAAAATGCAGCTTGTTTTGCAGCAATTGAAGGAGAGAAATCTGGGAAATGCAAATTCATCTGTTTCCGAATATAATCTATTTCTGTCTGAGAACTGACATCAAATTTTCTTTATCCAGTAATTTGTCAGATCTCACAATCAGGTTTCTAGGCTTTGAGGAATTCAATCTATACATGTAAATAGCAGTTGAGATCTCAGAATCAGATTTAAAGTCGTTTCCAATTATTTTAGAAAATAATTCAACTATGAATTTCACTGGATTAAGACTTTTCATGGTTTTCATGAAATGGTTTTCATTTGATTCTGATGTTATTCCTTCGATACCTATCTTCAAAGAGTGTTAGTTTATCAGAGATCATTTTGGATTTGGATTCTAGAGCAGTTATTTTTTTATTGGAACCAATTGTTGTACTTTATGATGCAAGTCATAAACATTTTCTTATCTTCTTCAAGTGAGTACCAAGTACTTTAGTTTTATTCTCAATTTTCCTCATATTTTCCTGTATATTTTGTCTAATTTTGCTAGATTTTCTTTTAACTTTACATCAAAGTTATTGCTTAAATGTACAGTATGGCCTGATCCTTAATGTCCTGGTTCAGCATATTTAATTTGCGGAGTGTTCTCTTTATGGCCTCTTAATATCCTTTAAAATCCAACCTGAGTGTGGTGATCAGTACCTTTTAACTTCCCTACTCCCTCCCTTTTTGCTTTTTTGGTCCCATATTCTCTGTTGTCCAGAGTGAATGCATCGTGAGGTCCTGACTGATCCATTCCTTTTTCCGATTCCTCAAACTTTCATGAACTTGAACTTAACAACTGCTTCTTTAGCTGCTTTTTCTTTATCTTTAAATTCTTTCTCTCCCCTTAGTTTCATCCACATGTTTTTAATAACCTTGTAAGCAATTCCCGTTTGGTTAATGAAATACAGGATATTTTGAATAGATAAAAAGGGGGCAAAATAAACAACACTGTCAGTGGAGCACCATCCTAGATGTCTATTTCCCACTGTGGATAAGCCCAAATTTTTGTCTGTTTTTTCTCTGTGGATACTTGCTTCCAATTTTTCTTTTTTCTTTTTCGTTAATAAATCCCTCTTTTATAAATATCATTTTGATGTCTCTTTGGTTACAAGCCAAGGGTTACAGCAACCCTTCTACATGTGGGGCTTTTTGATATATTTTTAGGACTTTTAAGTTTCTTTTAGAAGGTTTCAGTCCTTTTTGGACATGCTAGGCCTGAGGCAGGCCAGTGAAGCTCGGATTAAATCCCATTGGGCTGAGTCTTTACCAGGTAATTCAATGGATGCTTGGCCTGGCAATAAATGCCTTTGTAGGTCATTTGGCAGGCCTTACACCCATGTACACCTTACACCTATAGTCAGTATTCCTGTTTGGCTGACATAATGAGACCATCAACAAACACACTTCTTCCACTGCTGCTTTAAAAGTACGGATACCAGTCCAACCTGTCATTAATATGGACCCCTAAGTACGTGTAGGGGTACACCACCTCTACATTCACTCCCTGAAAAGTGACCACTCCACTGATGTACTCTAGATTGTCTTATACCTCATAATATTAGGTTGTAATAGTTATAATCAAGAGATGTTTAAAAATGATACGATTGTAAAATTATTTTTGTGTTTTTTTGATTTGTCATAGTTTATTTCAAGGCAATGGTGTGTAGTTTTCCTAGTAGATGTAATAGATATATAGAGTATGAAGTACTGGAAAACTGAGCTATTTTTCAAGAGCAAAAGGGTATCCCTGCTTATTTAGGTAACATTGAGCTTTTCCGATTGTAGGTGGCAGATATAAATTACACTTCTGTTACGATAAGCATCACTGCTGGCATATAAGTAGCAAATCTGATTCAGACAGAAAATACTTACAAGTACAAGAAACCAATGTTCCTGTAACAGAAAGGTCAAAAAAGTACAATAAATTTTGTTAAAAAAATTAAAAACAAAGACAACCCTGTACTAGATTAGAGATTTGTTTTTAAACTTAAACATAAAGTAATCCCATCATACTTTGTGCTATGAATTAATTAATAGAGAGAAAAATCAAGGAAAATGGGAAGATGCATTGAGAAGATACATTAAGTACCATTTATTAAGTACAATTTATGGCTTCACAGATGGCAGTTCCTTTGGCATACTGTTGTAGTTATACAGTAACTATTTCCATTTAAAACAAGAGTTTGATTAAAGGAAAGAGTAACATCAGTGTGTATTTGCGAAGATATGAACATTAAATTAAAGCTAAAAATTAAATACAAATAAACTGATTTTGTATTGCTTAAAAACATAACAAATTTTACAAACTTTCACCTGAATGTGCAAATAAAAAAAAAATTAGTCTTTTAAGCTGTGGACTGTTGATATTATATGTGGGCTGGAGAAGTCAAGAATTTGAATATTATACAAATCACTTAATTAAAGCATGGGTTTGTTACCTAAAGATGATATACTGTCTAGACACAAATATAATCATCCAAAAAGTGAGCAATCTGACTTAAGTGTTAAGGAGTGCCCAAATGAAAAACCAGGCGTGTTCACAGGGTGTAATAATAAGTATAACAATACAGAATTTTATACAGAGTTGAAGCCGGAACTTTTTAAGAGACAAGACAGTCCATACAGTTAACAGCTAGACAGGAAAGACAGAAAGCAGCGGACAGTTAGGTTGCATTGACAGACAGATACACAGATAAACATGATATAGGCTAGCTCAAGTTTGGGCAAAGTCAGTCCTGGGGGGTATTTTTCGTACGTGCATTAGTCGTTTAGCTGGATGTAATTGTTGACGATTTGGCCTGATCCTGGATCTGTCGGTTTTTCGAAACTCTTGCTGGAAGTGTTGTCATAGCAACACATCCTAATCCTCAAACCTGCTCGGAGCAGGTTTGTTCTACGTAAACAAGGATTAGTTTACACACGTAATCAGTGAATGCGTGGAAGTCACCCAGTCATGGCTTCGGCGTTCATGAATGAGCGACCAATTGATATTGGTGCGCAAATTATACGCAGAGAATTTCATATAGAGAGGGTTTTGCACGACCGGCAAGATCCTTTATTGCTCCTGGAGGAAATTCTTTTCGAAAGATACCGCTTTAGCCAAGGGGGAATATTGTACCTCAAAGATTTATTAGCACCTTATATTCGAAGTCAAACTAGGCGAAGTCGGGCTCTCACAACCACACAGACAGTATGCATTGCTTTGAGGTTTTTTACAAGCGGCACTTTTTTATATACTGTAGGCGATGTGGAAAATCTAACTAAAAGTGCAGTTTGCCAGGCAATTCGTAAAGTCTGTTTGGCTCTGAAAGATCTCCTTCGGGTTTTCATAGTGTTTCCTGGACACATGCGTGTGCAGACAATAAAAGAGGCGTTTCATGCCATTACAGGTAGGCAACACACAGGCAAAAACGCCCACAGTTCCATGAAGAATCTCAATCAGCCTAACATTCTCATTACCAGGATTTCCAAATGTGATTGGGCACATGGGACTGATCACAGTGGAGTTTGATCAAACATTATTTGTATAATGTACCTCTCCTCCTGATGAATAATCAGACACAGTGTCTTCATCAAATATTTGACCTTCGTCAATATCTCGTTGGTCAGACACAGGTTCAAGGGATATGACATTCCCTGCAACTGACCCAACAAAAAAGAGGGCTATATGGAACATACCTATGGCACACATGGAGGACAAATATATGCAATGACCATCCTTTACCTGAAATGAAGTGACCACTGCATCCTGCCACTGGTTCTGAGGAGGAGCTTCCCCCTGGAATGCCCTCAGAAACAGGGCGATGGGCATTTTGCTGGAGAGCCAACTCTTCTGTAGGGGTTAGGTCTGGACCGCGTGGACCTCCACCTGTTTTTTGCTTGTCTGCCTTCTTATTAGCTTTACAATTAATGTTTTATATATTACATATGATTATTAATGTCAACAATTCTTTAAATAGTTATATACCAATATTTACCAGTTTGAAGTATATTCTTGTACTTCACTTTAACCTGTTCCCGTGTTCTCCTTGTGCTCACGTTTGATCTTATGACATATTAAACGTTATGACATATTAAATAATAATTAATCTGACACATAGGAAATAAAACGCTGCATTCAGTAAGTACAATTCACACTACTTAGCGTTTAATTTGTCAGCCACTTTTTGCCAGCCGTCTTTTCTGGTCTGGGCTGCTTTTGCAGTGTTACCCCTTGTGCATATTAAATCTTGAAAGGTCTTGCGCCGCGTGTGTGAAAAAAAAATGCGCCCCTTCTTTCGTCATTTTGTTGCAGCCTATCAAAGACATGCTGATCATGTTTTCTAGACTCAATATATATGGGCTTTTCACTCAGTGCGGGCGCGTGCATTCATCTCGTATGATTAGATCCAGCTAGACTAATCTAATACACGACTGCATTTGAAAAACCGACCTATCCCGGATGAGTGTCACCGGCATTAACTTATTCAAGATGAGGCACCTGATCTTGGATGATTTAAACGACGTACGAAACATACCCCCCTGGAGGGCAGCAGTGGCTGCACGTTTTTGTTCCAACCCAGTTGCTTGTTTAAGAAACAATCCTTATCAATAATTTAATTTCATGGCTTGTTAGTGCTTTAACTCTTACATTTCAAGTCATTCTCATATCCTAGATTTTTTTCCTTTCTAAGGATATCATCCAAATGATTTGAAGTCTAAAAAAGATGGGTAATTCTCCATCGTTCACTTTTTTCTCTTCACTTTCCTTCCAAGTATTTAATTAAACCAAATAGTGTACAATAAATACACACAGGAGTAAATGGAAACAAGCTAAATGGAGAAATGCTGGTTTCTTTTGTCATTTGTATCTGATTGCTAATAAGGTGTAATTAAAAACCAAGACTACAGCTGTTTAAGACTAAAATAAACAAGAAGTGTTCAAAATCTTAACCAGTGAGTCAACTAAAATGAAGCAGAAGTGTTACTTGAGCAATAAGCACTTCTTATTAAGCAATTGGGTTGGAACAAAAACCTGCGGCCCTCCGGGAATGACTTTGCCCACCCCTTGGCTAGCTCCTGGTTGAATAGGAGTCAACCAGTAAAGCAGAAAAATAAGAACAATGAGTTCTACCTCTTAAGAGATTACTAGACTGCTGGTCAAGAAACAGGCAGCAACCATGTAGGACTCTGTTGAAGAAATGAGCAGAACTTTTCTGGAAAGAAAAGGACTTTTCTTGTAATATTTAAAAATTAGTTCTTTAAAAAGGCAGATACTAAAGTAGCTGATTTTGGAAACATAATTTTTAATTTTATCAACTGTTATCAAATTTCATTTCCTAGTTACACATGCGCACCTCACTATAGACTTCAGACTTTAATGACAGAAACATATGAGCTCTGAGTGCACTTTCCATAGATAAGAAATTTTATTTTAATAAGGTAAAGTTATCTTGGAGACAAGATGACCAAATCGTACCTAGATTAGGTTTATGAGATCAGTAAAAAAACGTATGAGAGGAAAGACGAAAGGCTGAGGGAAAAGTCAATTTAAGAATGCTCTAACTTACAGCAGACACTTTAAGCATAGCAAGAAATGGGCTGCCCAGAAAAAGACAAAACATCAAGCAGTGCTAGACTGTATGGTGTTCACACATTATATTGCATTTTGGTTTAATGGCAATATCTATTTGATCTATAATAAATAAATAAATGTGTAATATTTCTTCTGCCTCTTTTGGTGTTGTACGTAATTGCCTGAGGTTACAAGAAAGGGGAATTGCTATACAGTAATCCCTCGCTGTATCGCGCTTCGCCTTTCGTGGCTTCACTCTATCGCGGATTTTATATGTAAGCATATTTAAATATATATCGCGGATTTTTTGCTGGTTCGCGGATTTCTGCGGACAATGGGTCTTTTAATTTCTTGTACATGCTTCCTCAGTTGGTTTGCCCAGTTGATTTCATACAAGGGACGCTATTGGCAGATGGCTGAGAAGCTACCCAACTTACTTTTCTCTCTCTCTCTCTTGCGCTGACTTTCTCTGATCCTGACGTAGGGGGATTGAGCAGGGGGGCTGTTCGCACACCTAGACGATACGGATGCTCGTCTAAAAATGCTGAAAGATTATCTTCACGTTGCTACCTTCTGTGCAGCTGCTTCATGAAGCGACATGCTGCACGGTGCTTCGCATACTTTAAAGCATGAAGGGCACGTATTGATTTTCGATTGTTTGTTTTTCTCTGTCTCTCTCTATCTCTCTCTCTCTCTTTCTTTCTCTGCTCCTGACAGAGGGGGTGTGAGCTGCCGCCTTCAACAGCTTTGTGCCGCGGTGCTTTGCATACTTAAAAGCCAAACAGCCCTATTGATTTGTTTGCTTTTCTCTATCTCTCTGACATTATCTGCTCCTGACACGCACTCCTTTGAAGAGGAAGATATGTTTGCATTCTTTTAATTGTGAGACGGAACTGTCATCTCTGTCTTGTCATGGAGCACAGTTTAAACTTTTGAAAAAGAGACAAATGTTTGTTTGTTAGCAGTGTTTGAATAACGTTCCCGTCTCTCTACAACCTCCTGTGACCCAAGCATGACAATAAAAAAATAACCATATAAACATATGGTTTCTACTTCATGGATTTTCTTATTTCGCGGGTGGCTCTGGAACGCAACCCCCGTGATGGAGGAGGGATTACTGTACTGTAATACCTGACAGTGTGGTAAGAGTATGGGAGTATATCAGTGACAAATATTAAGAGATTTACTGGTTGTTGTGCAACTTTAGTATGCTCTACACCTTAACTAAACACATATCAATAAGAAAAATATTAAATCTAGACTTATTATATCTAAATTTGGTTGTTACAAAAGCAAAGCCGGCAGTGATATTTCCATGCATGACTTATCAGTACACTGTAGAGTTTGTAAGCTCTCCCTGTTAATTTTTGTCAAAAACACCAGTTTCCTCCCTCAGCATAAAGACAATGTTTTAAGTTGATTGGAGACGGTAAATTTCCCCATGTTTGGATGCAATGGATTTGCGTTCCCTCCAAGACTATTTCCTTTATTGCTTTCAGAGCAGACAGGATGGGGCTTTCACTCCCTTTGACACCAGAAAGTGAAAGCAAAATTAACAAATGCTAAAGCTGAATGGGAATCCTCTTGAAATCAAACATTTAAATTAAATTAATAGTGTTCTCACTATTTTAAACGCACTTCCGAATAATCGGGTATCAGCAGTTCTGGTAGGAGAAAAAAGAACCTCTGTAAACTGTCTGTTCAAGAGTTCTTCACTGTAGAAAGTGCTCAATATTGTAAGGTAACTAAGCAGCTAGTGTAACATATGTTTGCCAGTGCTAAACTGAATGACAATGTGTTGATGCTCCAAACAACAACAAGTTTAAACTTCTTTGGATTCCAAGGGGGGATATTATTACCAGCGACTTTGATTACTGAAATCACTATTGCCTAATTAACACTAGAATCCAGGAAGCCTATGAAAAAACCTGTAATCCCGGGCCACATTAAATTCCTTCACACCTCTCCATCAGTTTCTTTTGTTTTGAAAATGTTGTAACGATTCGTCTTGAGCACTAGCCTGAGAGAATTGCTACCACTATTCTGACCTAGCTAAAGGCAGATGTTAAAAGGATAGGCCAATATCACACCTTAATAAGTTGCCCGTATAGTCTTTATTCTAATAAAACAATCCCTCAATATCAATGCAGGTATATGTCACAGCCCACCTTAGACCATCAAATAAACAACAAATAGAAAATTAATCCCTTACACATGGATCGCCCGCCCGAACCTAAGTAACCCTTAGTTTTGCAGCGCCACCAACATATACGTGTATCTATACATCAAAAGTATTCATTCCCCCAATTCCCGTTCTAGTGATAATAAATAGATCCGCTGATAGTCCACAGTAATATTCCTGTAACGGCCGTCAAGCTGATGCGGAGTCCTGAAAATAGCGGACTATATATATATCCAATATCCTCTTCGTCATACAAGATGTACAGTCAGACTTGCGCCATGATTAAATGAAAGTAAGTCCGTTTCGATAGCTCACCCAAGTCCGTAGGTACTAGCAGAACGATCGATTCCCAGGTAAAAGGAGAAGACCATCCACCTTCTGACAGGACTGAATAGGAGCTCCTAGGCTTTTCCCATGGCCAGAGCAGAATCTGATCTGCCTTTTCTGATATACGATCCTCTTCTTTTCCTTTCTCTCTCCCTTCTTCTTTACTCTTTAAAACGGCGCGCTTTATGCAAATCACTCCTCGAACAAACCGGAAGTTCCACCTCTGGGGCACCGCTGTCAATCTTTGTCGGAAGACTATTCGCCCCCCCCAACAACCGATCGACAGCAGAAAACATTACTCTTTATGTGGCAGCGCTACATAGATCCCCACCCCCAGTCAGCGGCACGGCGGGTCCAAAGTAGGGCTTGATATTGGCCACATGTATTGTTTCCACTATGGCATCTACACCACTACCCCTTTGTACGCGGAAATTAACCGGTCCTAATCATTTTATTATTCTTACTGGACCCCCCCACTTGGGCGCTAGCTTAGCAGCAAATCTGTTGACAGCACTGGAGAGTGGGTGAGTCCTAGTCCACACCAAGTCCCCGACAGCAAAGGGTACAGCTCGCCGTCGTGCATTATAATACTTAGCCTGTCTGGATGTTGCACTCACTAACCTCCGTTGTACTTGCTGCTTTAATTTTTCGAGGATCTGAATTGTATTGTATGTTTTTGAATCAGGGAGAGGTGCTGGGGTGATAAGTCGATCCAGGGGACTTTTGAGTTGTCGTCCGATAGCCACCCGAGCAGGGGTTTCACCAGTGGCCTCATGTACCGCTGTGTTGATGGCAAATCGGAGTTCCGGCAGCCACTTATCCCAGTCTTGGTGTCGTTCGCCCACATAGGAGGCTACCATAGTCTTCAAAGTCCTATTCACTCTTTCCGTTAAATTTGTCTGTGGATGGTAAGCCGTGGTAAGTTTCTGTTTGATCCCACACGCTATATACAGTTCCTGAAGCATAGAGCTAGTAAATTGCGGGCCCCTGTCAGACACAATATACTTTGGGACCCCCCAGCGTGTGAAAATCTCATCTTTGAGAGTAGAACAGATCTTTGGAACCTTGGCGTCCCGGAGAGCAAAGAGTTCTACCCATTTTGAAAAATAGTCCACCACCACCATTAGCACTGTCTTTTGGGCTTTGGATGAAGGTAAAGGCCCCATCAAATCAACTCCCAGCATTTCGCCGGGTTCAGATGTAATAGTGGATTGGAGAAATCCTACTGGCTTACCAGGGGGGTTCTTCAATTGTTGGCAGATTTTACAGGATTTCACATGGCTCCAAACATTCCTTCGAATGGAGGGCCACCAAGCTACTTTCAGAACCTTCATCAAAGTCTTCACTCGCCCAAGATGCCCACCAAAAGGACTGTCATGATAATAATTAAGGAAGTTGGATACATACTCTTCCGGGACCACTACCTGGCATTTGGATCCTCCGAGACTGGCCGGCACCACACGGAAAAGGACACCCTGGATGTCCTTGAAATGTATGCGATCCCGTCCCTTCTCATTAGAATCTTCACCAACCTTCTGGCACACAGGACAGTTGGTTTGTGCTCGAGCTAGGTCCTGCATACTTAAAGGTAGATTTGTCCATTGAGTATGAGTAGTTACCATACATATATCCCCAGACATCCAATAACTCCGGGACAGCGCATCCGGGACAATGTTATTGCAGCCCTTCTGATAAAATACCTTGAAGTTGAAAGCTTGGAGGCGCAAAACCCATCTGGTCAGTCGAGATGACGTCTTTGGTTGATTAAAAGCCCAAGTCAGGGCATTATGATCCGTGAAGACCTCAAATTCCACCCCTTCTAGGAAGTGGCACCATTTTTCCACAGCCCAGACCACCGCCAAACATTCTTTTTCCAAGGTGGAGTAATTTAGCTCGGCCCCATGCAGAGCCCTTGATGCATAAGCAATTACTTTCTGATCCCCCTCGCTCGTTTGGGTCAGAACTGCTCCAAGCCCGATGTTGCTGGCATCTGTATGAACTTGAAATGTGAGTTGAACATCAGGTTGAGCCAGGATGGGTGGAGATTGGAGGGCCCCCTTTAATTGTTCAACTGCATCCTGACATTGCACTGTCCATTCCCATGGAACATCCTTTTTCTGCAAGTGATGCAAGGGTGCAGCGATGTCAGCCAATCGAGGGATAAATTTGTGGTACCACCCTACAAGACCAAGAAACCTCTGCAGACTTTTAATATCGGTGGGGTTAGGATAGTTCTGAATTGCTGCCACCTTTTCAGGGTCTACTTCAACCCCTTTTCCCAATACCACATGGCCCAAGAATTTAACCTGGGGATGAAGGAAAAAACACTTCTCCACATTTAGTGTCAGATGTGCCTGTTGCAGCCTCTGGAAGACTACTTCTAGATGTTGCAGATGTGGATGCAGTGCTGGGGAGAACACCACTATATCATCAACATATACATAGCATATTTTCCCAATTAACCCCTTGAGAACTTGCTCCATCAGACGCTGGAAACTAGCCCCAGCATTCTTCAGCCCAAACGGCATGGCTCTGAATTGGAATAATCCCTCAGGGGTAATTACAGCTGTCTTTGGTTTACTATATTCCTCCATCTGCACCTGCCAATATCCACAGCGGAGGTCCAGGGTGCTAAAGATGTTTGCACCATGCAGACTTTCCAAGATTTCTTGAACTAGGGGCATCGGATAAGCATCATGATGGGTTTTTGCATTTAATCCCCTGTAGTCTACACAGAAACGATATGACCCATCCCGTTTTTTGATAAGGACTACAGGAGAGGCCCATGGAGAAGTTGATGGTTCTAGGACGCCATCCTGCAACATCTTGTCCAGATGCGCTCTTATAATTTCCCTCTTCTGGGGGGATACCCTGTATGCCCGATGACGAACTGGGATCTCATCTTTAGTCCTTATAATATGAGTTATTGCATGCGTCAAACCCAGTTTTTTCGTCCACACCTCTGACCATCGACATAATAGAGGCTGCACCTCCATGGGTTGTTCCAGAACGCTTGCCAGTGAGTTGGACTTGGAGGACATTACCTCAGCAGCGTAAAAATTGAGACTGAACCATCCCAAATCTTCGCGAGCCTTGGATAAGAAAGGCCTCATTTCACCCCCATCTATAGAGTAGCTCCTCAAATGCATATGTATAGACATCCGGATGGAGGTAGTAAAATCCAGACCAAGGAGCAGTGGAATGGTCAAGTGCTTGTCCTCCAGAACATAAGCTTCAGCATTCCAGAGGGTCAAATCCATTTGGAACGGTAACGAAACCCTACCCACGGCCACATGCTTGGTGCCGTCAGCCAAAATAAATTTGACGGAGGTTGCCATTTCGAGGTTTTCCCCTGGTAGTGCCATTCTTTTCCACAAGCTTTTCTTCATTAAGGTGAAGTGGCTCCCAGTATCCACGACTGCATCTATGTGTAATCCCCTCACCTGTGTTGAGACCACCAGAAGAGAAGTCTGTACCTGGACCACTGAGACCCCCACTTCAGTTAGGCTGCTTCGTTTTTTAGGTGCTTTGGTGGACTGAACTTCTTTTTTTGTAGTCTGCACTTTATTCCAGTATTCTTTGGAAGCAGCCCAGTCTCGTTCCACAAGAGAACCCACCTTCACCAGCTGTTCCACCGAGGTCACTACTCCCCTCAATCCTCCAGCCAAGCGTGGATTGCAGGCGTTCAATATACGGCATACCAGCTCTTCCTCTACCATGTCAGGTTGCCACTTCAGACATAGAGCCCGATAATCGTAAGCAAAATCCCTTATGGACTGAGTGGGGGCTTGCACCATCGACCGGAGACGCTCTTCAAGTTCCATCTTATACCCGGAGGGAAGGAAAGCATTAAGGAATTCCTGTTTAAAAGAAATCCAGTCAGTAATTTTGTGTCGGGCAGCCTGCCACCAGCTCCTACCTGGACCTTGTAAAGAGGTGTTTATTACCCCCATAAGCTCTTCATTGCCCAGCGGTGTAGCAGCCACAAAAGCTTCCCCGCGCTCCAAAAAGTCAATTACATCCTCTGAAGTTTAGTCCGTTTTAAACTTGGGAAATTCCAAGCGAAGCGCCGGCACATGAGGAAGCGCATGAGATTGATAAACGCGCGATGCCCCCCCCCGGCGTTGACTGGGCAGCCGGCATTTTAATCGCGGAAATACTTTTCCGTATCTCCTTACGCAGGTCGTCCTTCCACTGGCGATTCCGCCGCTGTAAACACTGCACAATCTCTCTCTCCATAGCCGCTAGCTGGGCAGTGAAGTTGTCTTTAAGCTCTGCAATCGCTGTATCCACATAGACGCGGAGCCCCTCTTCCCGAGATATTGTACTTTCTGCAACAGAGGTGATTCTTTCGTCCAAAGCATCAAGACGTTTGGAAACCGCTGCGAGTAACAGCGGGTTGCCATCACCGTCCTCCTCGTCCGGTGCGGGAGGATCTTCCAGATACATGGACTGTAATAGACTAGATAGATCATGGGTTCCTGCAGGAGTCCTGACAGTGACGTGTCGGCTTCAGGCTACCGGATCCTCCCACAGCGATACATTCGGACTGGCATCCTCCTGTTCTAGTGGCACCGAAGACACACTAATAATGCCTCTAAGTAAATGTAGACAAAATACGGAGAATAAAAAGACGTATATGTACCTAGTCCTCAGAGAGGGCACCAACTGTAACGATTCGTCTTGAGCACTAGCCTGAGAGAATTGCTACCACTATTCTGACCTAGCTAAAGGCAGATGTAAAAAGATAGGCCAATATCACACCTTAATAAGTTGCCTGTATAGTCTTTATTCTAATAAAACAATCCCTCAATATCAATGCAGGTATATGTCACAGCCCACCTTAGACCATCAAATAAACAACAAATAGAAAATTAATCCCTTACACATGGATCGCCCGCCCGAACCTAAGTAACCCTTAGTTTTGCAGCGCCACCAACATATACATGTATCTATACATCAAAAGTATTCATTCCCCCAATTCCCATTCTAGTGATAATAAATAGATCCGCTGATAGTCCACAATAATATTCCTGTAACGGCCGTCAAGCTGATGCGGAGTCCTGAAAATAGCGGACTATATATATATCCAATATCCTCTTCGTCATACAAGATGTACAGTCAGACTTGCGCCATGATTAAATGAAAGTAAGTCCGTTTCGATAGCTCACCCAAGTCCGTAGGTACTAGCAGAACGATCGATTCCCAGGTAAAAGGAGAAGACCATCCACCTTCTGACAGGACTGAATAGGAGCTCCTAGGCTTTTCCCATGGCCAGAGCAGAATCTGATCTGCCTTTTCTGATATACGATGCTCTTCTTTTCCTTTCTCTCTCCCTTCTTCTTTACTCTTTAAAACGGCGCGCTTTATGCAAATCACTCCTCGAACAAACCGGAAGTTCCACCTCTGGGGCACCGCTGTCAATCTCTGTCGGAAGACTGTTCGCCCCCCCGAACAACCGATCGACAGCAGAAAACATTACTCTTTATGTGGCAGCGCTACAATGTGTCGATCAGCACAAGCAGCAAGCAGCCTACTATCCCCCCACAAGAGCCGAGTCCGTTGCAAAATTCTCAGAGCTCAGGTCTCTTTATCTGGCAGTGAAGTGACTGGAGTAGCGTAGGGTAAATAATATATTGTTATTTGGAATACAAACATTTCATGTGTGTTCTGTGTCTACAACAATGATACTAGAAAAAAATTAGCTTTTTTTTTTATTCAGTTTTATTCTCTCAGTTACGTTCACACTCCCCCCAATCTGACACTGCTAGTTTTCAAAAATGACTTGCTAAATTTATCATAAATGTACACTGGCTGTTACAGATTCAAATCAAATTGATGGTTTTATTATATAATAGTAACAATAACAGCAGCTCACTACTCAAAACAGTAATTCTAGGAAGTGCCTGGAATTGAACCAAGAACTTCTTGATTTTGAGTCAGCAGTTCTTAATGCTGCACCACCCAAGCAGTCGTGTCAGCATTGTACCCTAACCCGATTTCTTTTTCAACGGTTATATTCTTGAATAAAAGTGCACTTGTTTTGTTATACTTGTACCTTTTGTGAAAGTGTTTATTTGATATTTGGACTTATTATTTTCACACATTATACACTTCATGTCTGCATTTTTTCAATTATTACTAAAACATAAATTTCTTTTTTAGTTATGTGTTCAACAATTCCTGTCTCACATTTCCTGTCATCATACATTTACATAGATCATTGTAGACACGGAACACAAATGAAATGTATGTACTGTATTCCAAATGACGATATATTTACCCTGTACAATTCCAGACACCTCACACCCAGATAAACAGTCTTTAGCTCTTCGAATTTTCTGTGCAACTTGAGCTGCGTCGGTGGGGTTTGGTTTGGTGGGGGGATGGGATAGCAGGCTGCTTGCTGCTTGTGCTGATCGAACACATTTACAAAACAAAAGACGCTAATGGAGAGGTGCAAAGGAATTTACAGTGGCCCGGGATTACAAGTTTTTTTCATAGGCTTCAAGGATTCTAGTGTTAACTGTTAATGTTTTCACAACTCATTTTATTAACGTGGCAGTAAAGTGATGTACACAGTAGCTCCACAGAGTTGTATTCCATCTGTTTGTGTGTTTTTACATATTCTAACATACATGTCGAGGTTTTCTTCAGGGGATTCTCTAACATTCAAATATGTGCATGTCAAGGATAACCTTCAAATCTTATCTGACCCAGAATAAATAAGCCATATGTCAGGATGGCATCTCATCCAGTGTTTGTGTCTTCCCTATCCCCAGTGCTGCTAGAATAGATTTCAGCTATTCAGACTTTGTAGGTAAAACAGTCTCAGAAAATGGGAAGATGAATATACTTTGGATGTTATAATTATTAAAAGATGATCAGCTGGTTTACTAAGTAGATTAGTGAAAGTGAATATAAAGAAAATAACTAATATCTGAATCACTGAAATATCAATTGCCAATTGGGTCTTTACTCATGATTTGAACAGTGAAAAAGGTCAGTGTCATTCATGGTTCTAATGCAGTCAATTCAACATAGAAGGAATGTGTAAGATAAACAAGTGACCTGTAATCCAGAGAATAATGACAGTGTGCTTTACACAATTTCAGCCAACACTTCTCATTGATTTTGTGATCTTAGGCTTGTGTGCAACTGCTTGACCATGGAAACCCATTTCACAAAATACCTATTCTTATGCTGATGTTGGTTCCAGAGGTAGTTTGGAACTCTGTTGTGAATGATGCAACAGAGGATTGGCAATTTTTTACAGTATGTGCTTAAACATTAAGCCACTTCATGGCTGAGCTGATGTTGCTCCTAGACCCTTCCTCTTCACAGAAGTGGTGCTTACAGTTGACCAGGGTAGATCCAGCAGATTGAAAATGTTGCATTCTGACTTGTGGCAAAGGTTGCATTCATGTCACTAAGCCCTTCAGTATGACTTATTCTACTGCCAATATTTATCAAAGGAGATTGCATAGCTCTGTGCTTGATTTTATTCACTTGTTAACAATGAGAGCATCTGAAACCTCTGGGGTCTCATTTATGAAACAAGCTCGAAAATATTAGCATTTCAAACAACAGGAAAATGCGTATGGCAAAAAAAAAAAAGATTTATAAAACTTGGTGTACAGACATTAGTAACGTAATATGTCTTTAAAAATCACAGCTATCTTGTAAATGTGCATATGTGGACTGTGCCTCGAAACAGCCATACATGGACTATGCTAATCAGCCTCATGCATATGCAATCAAGACAGTGCAGAACTTCATTGGTTAAAGCATCCTCCCTCCTGATGCATCAAGGCACTGCCACCTGAACATTGTGTGCTCAAAATGCCATTGAAGTGCAGGGTCAGGGAAAGGTATAAGGCATCAACATCTGAGCGGGTAGCCACCGTCACCTGGCACATGCAATGACATGATTGCTGTTACTTTGAATAGTATAGGCTATATGAAAAACTGAGGGTTTAGCCAGTTCCCTTACCAGTGTTGTCATTCTTGCTATGTGCCCTTATTGCAATATAAGTGCAGTAAAGTGTTTGGATTATGTTAGGAAAATTAGACACCCTGTTGCAGATTGCCTTTTTATGTTGGCAAAACCTGTACACCCACACTTTTTAAATTTACTGAATAAATAAAATATCCAAAACAATCTGGGATTGTGTGAAAAAGTAATTACCTTGTCACTTAATAACTGGTTGCACCATCTTTAGGTGCAATGACTGCAACCAGACACTTCCTGTAATTCATCATCTCTGTGGAGACATTTTAGTCCACTCTTCCTTGAACTGCTTTTTAAGAAAATAATGCTTTTTAAAAAAAAAATTAAAGAATGAACTGCATGTTTGAGGTCTTTCCATAACATGTTTAACAGGTTTAAGTCTGAATTTTCTCTCAGCCAATCCAAAATATTTATTTGATACTTGTGATTTGTGACTTATGTTTAGCATGCTTGTATGCAGCTGAAGCAAGGACAATTATTTCAGTTAACAGATTACAACAGATACACAGGTAGTTAAAAGAATGTGTTGTGTTGGGGTCTTTGAAAAGCACACTCCATATATCCTCAAGATATATTACCTAAATGCAAAAGTTAATCCTATATAACCCAGCTATGCTTCAGCTTCAACAAACAGAGGGATGAATGTACATTTCCTTAAGATTTTTTCTGAAACTGAACAGAGTTTATAGTTCCTCCAGTTACGGAAAGTTGTGCAACTCCTGAGGCAGCAAAGCATTTCTACATAGTCACTCTACCACTACCAAGTTTGACTGCTAGTATACCGCAGAATGTGGTGTTTGCCTTACACCAGATATAATGGGAGCTATGCTGTCCAAAACATCCCCTTTTTGTCCCATCTGTCTGTAGAACATTCTCCCAAAAGGTTTAGGGATCATCGACATAGTTACTTGTAAACGAGAGACAAGCTATTTCTGTTCTTCATTGTTAGCAGTGGTCTCCTCCTTGATACTCTACAAGCACCTTCTGAACAGTGTCTTCTTATTGTGGAATTAGAACACTGACTGTCATTATTTGGATCTTTTCAAGAAACCTTTCTGAAGTTCTGAAGGATTTTACACTGCACTCTTTGGGTATTTTTTGACTGGTCAGCTACTCTTGAAAAAAATTCAGTATTGTTCAAGCATATCCTACTTAAAGATTATGGTTTGCACTATGGTTTTATTGAGTCCCATAGCCTTAAAGATGGTTTGTAACCCATTTCAGATTGTAAAAACATTTTTCTAATTTTATCCAAAATTTGCTTTCATTGTAGTATTATGTAGTTGATTAATCTTTGTGCTGGCAATCCACATCTGTTGGTAAGAGTTAATATAAGTGAGGTTTATATGGAGTACAGCTGGCTATAATCAAGTCTGGTGGTCTTCAATCAGCTGACTCTAATTATCCCCTTAGAATTGTTAATTTAACTAGGGGGCAATTAGGTGCTCACAGAGTTGCCAGTAAGTCTTGGATAACTTTGTTCATTAGATAAATACATTTGAAAAATGTCATTTGATAACTCATCCTAGATTTTAACTAAAGGCCTGAAAACAATCAGTGTTAAAATTTTAAAGTAATAGATGGAATCAGGAAGGGGGTAAATAACCTTTCAAATAAGTGTATCTATAGGTATTAAAATAGTTGAAGTTATTTCTTTTATGTCTTCACTCTCTTTGCTCCTCCCTTTATTGTGAAAGAAAAATTCTTTTTCTGTATGTGTAGTTTGGCATTCTTTTGATGTACTGTTTGTCTAGAGAGTCCTCATGGTGTTCACCATTTATGACACACAAATTTAAGCTGTTTTCATAATGTTTATTTCCCCCATATATCTAACATTGTTTGCTATTATTATTTTTAAAACTACATAAAGAATCAATGCAAACAATAGGTGTAACTACGTATTTTATAGTGCAGAAAGAGCGTTATCTATTAGCAAAGATAATTATGCATCTCCACGATTGTAAAGCCAGTTGAGCAGCACGTCATGGGGAATTAGCTGCAATGCTGCAGCCAAAAAAGCTTTGTCAAAGCCTTTGGGAGCACATATTAAATCTGCAATAATACTACTATCATGGGGTTAACAGCAGTTTATTGAGCAACTCTTGGGCTGGTAGTTTATTCAGTCAGCCTGCAGAGCTGTTGGTGTCTAGTTTACTTTTGGGAAATAAAACATTGAAGGAAATGGAGAACAGAGAAGCTGTAATGAGAGCACAGCCATTTACATCAGATTGATACATGCAATAACTGCAGGTGCACAAACACATTTTAGAACTTACATTGGTTTCTTTGCCTTCAGGGCTTATTCTGCCAAATCACAACTAGCAATGCACATTTGTCTTTGTCAGCAATCATAGCAAATAATGTTCCTTTTTTACAAGCAACAATAAAATAACTGACATGTAAATATTAGAGCTTGAACTTTTTTTTCCATGAATGTGTGTCACAAGCTTTCTGTTATTTCTATTTCATTTTTTGAAAAACAGTTTTTCAGTGGAGATTTGCAGCTTTGTAGGTTTACTAGATGAATGCTATAATGGTTATACAATTTCACAAGCTAGTTCCCAAAGTACTCTTAAACTCACACCTTTTTTCCCAAAAAATGTTATAATTGAAATTCTCTACCATTACATGGCCAATCAGACTACTTTATATTTATGTGCAAAAATCTACTGAAAAATTGTATATCATTTACAAACTGAAATCTTTTATGGCTGGGTAATATTCTGCATTGATAAGTAGACAAGGTATAAAGGAGATTTAGGGAGATGTTTTCATGTATCTGTCCACTCGTTGTCAACTACATCTTTCCTAGCATGAACTCTCATAAGGCAGTAAATAATGCTTTAAGAAATTTCAGTTAAAAGTAACTTAACTATCTATATATGTATTTCACATTAAAGCAGTTTACAATTATTTAATAGTCATTCATTATCATATTAAAATATTTTATAAATTTTTAGTAATACATCCAGTCCTTCTATTAATTTTTTAACCTACATTTCCACTTCATTTTCATAGGGAGCAGATATCTATATGTTGAGAACCACAACTGGACAAGGTGCCAGACCATCACAAGACACATTCACGCACACTCAAGAAATTTCTCAATTTAAAGTCTTGCATTATTATGAGATTTTTGGAAGAAGACTGGATTACCTACATTAACACTGAGGGAGACATGGGAAAACACGCAGGCTCCATGCAGAAAGTATTTTTTTGGAACTCACGCCCATGACTGTGAAATTATGAGCGGCAGTAATAACCCAGGCACAGATGTAATGGATTTGAAGGTTGTGTCTGATACGTCTGTGGAAGAGGTCAGATACTGTAGGAGTTGAATTTGAACCCTGGACTGATGTGCACCTAATATGTAATACAGGTGCACTGTTAAAAGGAACCCAGCTTCATGATTTGCTGGGTCGATTCTGAGTCTTATATTCTTCTGAGCTTATACTTAAAGGCTGAAGGTGTTATTTTGATATTCACTATGATAAAGGTTTGAATTATTAAGAAAAGGTATTTTAAGTAACATTGTAGCAAAAAAGAAAAAAACAAGTCTTGGTATAAGAAAAAAAGTAATATTTTAAAGTAAGCTGGTTGTTCTATTGTTATTATCAGCCTAAGTTTCCTGTTGACGAACTAAGAAAAAAATGAAGGAAGCACATTGTCACACAAAGGGTTGAGAATGAAATGGATGTTCATTCCCACTTCTGAAAAGTCACATACTCCTAAACTAACAGGACTGTCAGTCAGACTAGTGGACTGGGTTAATTGTGGTTATTTAAGGTATCAATGTTTTGTCATGTCCCGTTAGCAACAGGATATAACCAATCATGTTAACGGTTTTCTGATAATGTAATGAATTCTTTGGAATTGTGATCTGATCAATGAAGTTTATAAATAGAGCCTAACAGATGACCCTCCTTTGTAATACTTGCTAGTAGGTGCTTGTGCTCCTGTAATGGTTACCTCTTGCAAGACTTAGTTAATAATGAAGAATGATTGATGATTTCTCCTGCCTGTGTTTATAGCCTATAAGAGGGTAAATTTCTTAAACGAGATAACTGCAAAAAATAGCAAGGTGCTTTCAATGTGAATTTAATGCAGTTTTGTGTCGATAGAGTGTAGGTGTCTGAAACCCACATGTGGTTCTTGTCTATGCAGTTTGCATCTTCAGTCAGGGCCTTCATGGCATTTGATGACCAAGCAAGGTTTTTGCCTTGTGCTTAATCCTGCCAGGATAGTCTCTGGTTGCCCATGAACCTGAACTGGAAAATGTTCTCTTACAGTATGCATATTACATTGAATCTGCATCATTGTTTTTGTGAATTGATCCACCATGAAACCACAACAAGCAAAAGATAATAATGAACAGAAAGTAACTGGAAAAAATGAAAATTATAGGTTTTTTTTCTTGCAAAAATATAAGACAGTCTCCTCCACTACCTTAAAACATTATGACTACAAAACCATCGCTGAATAAATATGAATCTTTAAAGTTAAAAGTGAATTGTATGAAAATAAAATATATTGTGGCCTCAGCACCCTCCCCCCAGTGGTGCTTGACAAAACCCTAACTGCACTGTGCGCTGAATCTCTGTTAAAACAGGCAGGGATGGTTGTCTACTACCAGTTCAACTGCAAGTTTGCAGGCTCACCGTGTAACGTGTCTGTCGCCCCAAGGGTTGCTGTCGGGATCATTTACATATGGCCTTGTTCTCCTTCTGTCTTCTCACCTCCACAATGAACTGGTGATCAGCATCCTCTGAACCTACCTGATGAGTAATCTGAAGAAGGGAGCTAATGCAGGACGACCTACAACAACATTGCTTACTTGCTGTGTTTTTGTGTGCTGAACTGACAGCTCTTGTTTGAATAAATGATGAGACTGTTCCTATTTTCACTAAAACAAAGCTGATTTTCTTGGAAGCCTGGACTTGCCTCTTTCTCTCTTGTGCAAGTCAGTGACCCACATATCATATTTTCATTCACTGAAAATTTTTTCAACATGAAAGATCAGAAGATTGACACCAGTAACACCACTGAAGTCCCTTCCATTGTCTGTGCACCCGGACCTCTTCTTCCTGCTGGAAGGACTTAAGACGGGAAGATCCACCTTCTTGAGGCAGTTCTGTTCTGAACCTGTGTTTGTGAAGATGTCTCCACAATTGTTGCACATTTTATTTTGTTTATATCTCATTTAGTTATATGGGGTTACCAGGGTGGTACCCAACTCTTTATTGTGGTCTTGCCTTTCTCTTACAGCTGGTAAGTTGTACTGGGGCATACAGTAGGTGTCTAACATATATCATTAACCTTTCCCTGAGATTCGGAGTTCTTTCTTTCAGAATTTATATTCATGACAATACCATTTAGCTTTATATGTTCAGCATTTCACGACATAACATTCTCAACAAGAAGGAACTGAGTATAAAACTAATGTAAGCACTTTTGTATGTAAGCAATATTTTATTTGTGTACAAAGATTTTTTTGTGTTTGATAGAGTTCAGAGTGAGCACAAAACTCTTGTAAAGATTTTAGGCTTTGTCCACATAAATAGAGGCAACATATACTCTTTCTGGGCTAAAGATTAAAATTGTATCGGTTCTGAAAAAAAATGTAACCCACACAGTTGACGGGAAGGGGTGACATATCCAGTCTTTCCTTTTATTGCTGCTGTGATGTGATTTAGCCACTGACCACCTGTTCACATATGAAATGAAAAAAAATTACTGAATGTGAAAAGATGATTAAAATGTATTGTATTACTATGCATTTTATGAAAACAAATAATTCATTTAAGTCAAACGATTAAAAAATTTATATACTCAAGTAAAAAATATTTTTTTTTATAATTAGGTTTTTAACTTATACAGTTAATATAACTTCACATAACTTAATTTTACATGGCAATTTAGTACATTCTGCAAATTCCAAGATACAGTCAATTAAACTTTAGATCACAATTATATATAACCAGTGACTATTGACATAGACAGAAAACTAAACAAAAAGAATGTAGATATGTAGTCTTCTGTGGCATGCTAGTTTTGTTATTTTAATACGATTTGTATTTTTGTATTTTTTGTATATAACAGAAATTTCCATTATTGTCACAATTATTTTCTCACAGTGTTAAGCAGTGTTGTCATGATTTAACAATGTGTGTTTAGATTTTATCTCTATTTATTTCCACATTATAAATATTTTTTACAGTTATGGCTAAGGACTGTTTCTTTTCTTGCTGTAGAAAGGAACATAGTAAAAAAATAGCAAATATTTGAGCACAAAATTGGTGTAAATACATTTGAAAAAAAAAGGTCTATGTGATTTTAATGGATTAATGTATAAGCGACAGCAGCCCTAAGGGTCTGGGAAGACACATATTTTCACACATGAGAGCTTGGCCATGGAGTTATGTAAATTGAGAAACACACACAAATATTTGCCACCAGAGTAATGTGCCAATTTAGTCAAAATCTTTCCTTTTTCTAAAAATATTCTCTATATAGAGAAATGGAATTCAAGACATTTGCAAAACATATAATCAGATATAAATATAAATCAAATCCAAGTTACTTTCTTTGAATATCATTTTTAAAAATCATATTGGAGTTAATTAAATAACACATTTTCAGAAGATTTTTTAAATGAAATCAGTCATAAATAGAACATTTAGTTTTAGGAAATTGAATTCAGAAGACTTTTAACATTTTTTGGTTTATTTGATTTTCCACAGAATTTCAGACTCAACAAAGCTTGCTAAAAAGATGCAGGTACTAAACTTTGCAGAATGTTGTATTTGAAAAAGAATAAACTTTTTCATTAATTAGTTCCTCTCTGCTGAACAAACAATGGTTGGGATGTCATTCCACTGCAGGAGAAGCCATGGGCAGGTTACAGCTCTACGAAGCAAGTTCAACAAATTGATTTATGTCAAATTATATATCATACAGTTACTGTATTGTGCTATATTATATACGTACAACAAAACTAGTTGTGCTGTATTTTGCCTTCTGCAGCATGGTACGTTACGGAGGTCTATACAGAAAATACAGAATAGTTCATTAATGAATGACAATGCCAACAATAAAAAAGCCAGTGTTTCTGAGAAAGACACTATACACCTTTGTTCTACTACTATAAAATGTGGCATATGCACATGAATATAAACAATAATATAAATTGCACTGAGTTTGTATGCTAATTTGTGTCTGTTATGGTGTAGTGTCTGCTCGAAAATACAATCTGCTTTTCTACCTTGAATTTTTAATAACTTAAGTAGGCAGATAAATAAAATCAAATAGCATAAAACTCTCACAGCTACCTAATCCAATTCAGAAGATTAGAAACTATCCTACCAACACTGAATACAAGAAATGAACCAATCCTGTACTTAGTCCATTGCAGGGTCCACTTCCACCCACACTTTCACTTTTATGGGGCCATTTTAGAATCACAAATTAAACTAATAAACTCAGCTTTGAGAACATGGAAGGGAAAGTGGACTAACCAGAAGAAAAACATCTTAGAAAAGGGTAGAAAGTGCAATCTCTATACAACTGTACATGAGATTTAAAGCCAAGGCATTAGATCTCTGAGTAAGCAATACTAAATAAATAGATAAATAGTGATCACATTTTTTATATAAAATATATGATCATACATAACAAAAACAAAATGGTTAACAAAATAAATGCCTACACAATCTTGTGTGATTTGAAATATATTATTAAAGAGACTTTATTCTATGTAGCTTAAATAACAGAATTTTAAGTACTGTATATGCAGTGAGTGATTATAGTATGCATTTTGTCTAGGAGAACAGAAGTATACCAAATATCCTTCTCCACAGTGAGTAGATTAAAGATAAAGACTATATCAAAGCAAACAGGTTTGAGAAAGTCCCCAAATCTTCTCTCAATCTGTTCAAGCTTAAACCCTGGACTGAACTGGATTATGCAGATTTCACAATATATAAATGAAACCATTTTTAAAATTTTACTTAAAATATATAAACTTAATCTGAATACTGTGCACTGATCAAGATGTTTAATTCTAAGTGTTTTGTTCAAAATATGTTAACTGACCAATTATAGAAGGAACATTAGGTTTCCTGAGATTGTAACCATAATGTAGTAAACCAAATTACTAGCATATGATATTCTCACAATATTTTTATATGCCATATAAAATGATCTTAACATACAGTAAAATGAAATAGTAAAGTGCTATAAAACTATAACAGAAGAGCACAAAACTAATTCAGTATATAACTAATGTGGTGAGCGGCTGGGGGCGGTGCCCAGCTGGGATGCCTGAAAGGACCGGAAGAGGGACTACGCCTCCTCTGGACCACAAGAGGGCAGCCGCCCTGGTTGGTATGGGGACCATGGGAACAGAGCATGGAAGCTCAACCCTGTAGGGGCCTGTGGTCACCTCCAGGGGGTGCCCGGATGCCTAAGAAGCCCTGGATGTCAGCACTTCCGCCACACCCGAAGGTGCAGGTGGAGATAGAACCAGGGACACCCAGAGTGCTTCTGGGTGCTCGTGCGGCACTTCCGCAGGATGCTCATCGGGAGGCACCTGGAGCATGTCCGGGTGGATTTAAAAGGGGCCGCCTCCCTCCATTCGTCAGCTGGAGTCGGGTGGAAGTGGACAAAGCTCGGAGGAGAGGAGTGGAGGCGGTGAAGAGAGAGGCATTGTGAGAGGCCTGGACTGAGTGTGCTTGGTGCAGGGACACTGGGTTGTGTGCGATAACACTTGTAAATAGGAAATGTATAATAAACGTGTGTTTGGGTGTAAACCATTGGTGTCTGCCTGTCTGTGTCTGGGCTGCTCTCCACACTAAGAAAAGTTGATATAAAATTAAATTTAAACAGTTTGTAAAAATACAATATTTGGAAAGAATAAATATAGGAGAACAAAATTCCAAAAAAGGAAAACAAGGAACACCAGGTATTTTCATATTATTTGCAACACCAAGTTTCCTAAGTTATAGACAAAATTGTCTTGGTTATCCTAGTAATGTATAACAAAGTACAAATAATATTATTAATGGGCAAATATACCTTTGTGACATTAGCATTTTTTGACCCTTAAAACAGACTGTTAAACAGTTCACTAATATTCTTCTTCTTCTATCGGCTGCTCCCGTTAGGGGTTGCCACAGCAGATTATCTTTTTCCATATCTTCTTGTCCTCTGCATCTTGCTCTGTTACACCCATCACCTGCATCCATAAACCTTCTTTTAGACCTTCCTCTTTTCCTCTTGCCTGTCAGCTCTATTCTTAGCATTCTGTTCCAAATATACCCATATATATATATATATATATATATATATATATATATACAGTGCATCCGGAAAGTATTCACAGCGCATCACTTTTTCCACATTTTGTTATGTTACAGCCTTATTCCAAAATGGATTAAATTCATTTTTTTCCTCAGAATTCTACACACAACACCCCATAATGACAACATGAAAAAAGTTTACTTGAGGTTTTTGCAAATTTATTAAAAATAAAAAAGCTGAGAAATCCCATGTACATAAGTATTCACAGCCTTTGCTCAATACTTTGTTGATGCACCTTTGGCAGCATTACAGCCTCAGGTCTTTTTGAATATGATGCCACAAACTTGGCACACCTATCCTTGGCCAGTTTCGCCCTTTCCTCTTTGCAGCACCTCTCAAGCTCCATCAGGTTGGATGGGAAGTGTCAGTGCACAGCCATTTTAAGATCTCTCCAGAGATGTTCAATTGGATTCAAGTCTGGGCTCTGGTTGGGCCACTCAAGGACATTCACAGAGTTGTCCTGAAGCCACTCCTTTGATATCTTGGCTGTGTGCTTAGGGTCGTTGTCCTGCTGAAAGATGAACCGTCGCCCCAGTCTGAGGTCAACAGCGCTCTGGAGCAGGTTTCCATCCAGGATGTCTCTGTACATTGCTGCAGTCATCTTTCCCTTTATCATGACTAGTCTCCCAGTCCCTGCCGCTGAAAAACATCCCCACAGCATGATGCTGCCACCACCATGCTTCACTGTAGGGATGGTGCCAGGCTTCCTCCAAACGTGATGCCTGGCATTCACACCAAAGAGTTCAATCTTTATCTCATCAGACTAGAGAATTTTCTTTCTCATGGTCTGAGAGTCCTTCAGGTGCCTTTTGGCAAACTCCAGGCGGGCTGCCATGTGCCTTTTACTAAGGAGTGGCTTCTGTCTGGCCACTCTACCATACAGGCCTGATTGGTGGATTGCTGTAGAGATGGTTGTCCTTCTGGAAGGTTCTCCTCTCTTCACAGAGGACCTCTGGAGCTCTGACAGAGTGACCATTGGGTTCTTGGTCACCTCCTTGACTAAGGCCCTTCTCCCCCAATCGCTCAGTTTATATGGCCGGCCAGCTCTAGGAAGAGTCCTGGTGGTTTCGAACTTCTTCCACTTACGGATGATGGAGGCCACTGTGCTCATTGGGACCTTCAAAGCAGCAGACATTTTTCTGTAACCTTCCCCAGATATGTGCCTCGAGACAATCCTGTCTCGGAGGTCTACAGACAATTCCTTTGACTTCATGCTTAGTTTGTGCTCTGACATGAACTGCCAACTGTAGGGACCTTATATAGACAGGTGTGTGTGCCTTTCCAAATCATGTCCAGTCAACTGAATTTACCACAAGTGGACTCCAATTAAGCTGCAGAAACATCTCATGGATGATCAGGGGAAACAGGATGCACCTGAGCCTAATTTTGAGCTTCATGGCAAAGGCTGTGAATACTTATGTACATGTGCTTTCTCAATTTTTTTATTTTTAATAAATTTGCAAAAATCTCAAGTAAACTTTTTTCACGTTGTCATTATGGGGTGTTGTGTGTAGAATTCTGAGGAAAAAAATGAATTTAATTCATTTTGGAATAAGGCTGTAACATAACAAAATGTGGAAAAAGTGATGCGCTGTGAATACTTTCCGGATGCACTGTCCACTTACTTGTAAAGATATTCGTTGTAACAGAATTTTACCTGTATATAGATAAATCACTGCATTGACCGGAATTACGTCCACAAACACATGTATCTGGGCTCAGACTGACGCTTACTAATGATCTCGGCTGTTTGTTTACAATCCCGCAAGTGGATACACGTGACCGCATTCAGGTCGTAACGCAAGATGTTGGTCGTAAATCAAAATAAAAATTTTGGTCTTAAATCAAGTTGTTCGTATGTCAGGCCGGTCGTATAACAAGGGTCGACAGTATATATCTCCTTTTCACATATCCAAACCAACGCAATCTCGCCTCAGCAAAGTTAGACAGTTCACTGAAAATGTGCATTAAATATACTAACAATTGTACTAACAATTCAAAGATATAGAATTTTAATCAATATTTTTAATCAATACATGATATAATTTTACAATTTAATACAAGTATGTACTTATATAAAGTTATAACAATCAACTATTAAACATAAAGGTAAGAACTGAATGTAACTAAAGTGCTAACTAAATGTGGTTTTAAGCCTAGGCTGTAGCCTCAGATTAGAGGAGTCTCCAAGGTAGTTGCTAAGGGTAAAATGAAGTAGGTGAGTAACAAACACCCCTCTAGAAAGCAGAATTTAATTAATGGGAAAGCCCAAACACCCCTCCTATGAAGCGCTGCTAAAATCAATAGAAGAGTCCGCAGATTACCCCTATATACAAGGTAATATTCAGATTAATCGGAGAGTCAAAAGGAGTCAGAAAATACAGGTGGCACTCATTGATTGGATACACGTGATGTATTAGATGAGGTAATGTAACAGAAAAGCATAACAGATGAATTGTTTTATTGATTACTCACTTCATGGACTGAGACATTTGTGCATACCTGTATACAAATAAAGAACTGTTCCGCATTTTCATCTGGTCTCCGTGAATGAATTATTTGAAAACAGAGGAAGGTTTTTCCACTAGAAGACTTATGAAAAGAGAGAAACATTCCGTTTCTATGTGTTTTTACTGCAGTTCTGTAAGCATTGCTACTGTAACATAATTTGTAACCACTTTCACTGAGTTTTTTCACCGTAGTTTCCTGTACCTTGTTATGTACCTGATTCTAAATGACTGGTTAACTTAAAAGAAAATCCAAAGTTAATTTTCATTTTCTTTAGAGGATATTTAAAAATGATTTGGCTACAAAAGACCAATTAAAATGATGAGAAATTTTTATAAGGATAGTAAGGGGTAATATATTTGAACTAAACATTTTTAATAATCTTTTATAGTAATAATCAAAGGAGGTAAAGAATTGCATACTTATTTTTTCTGACTTGGATGAGTATAACAGCTGTCTCAGCTTTACTTATAATTCATATAACTATATATAACATAACTATAATTTAATTCCCAAGACATTCCTGCAAAATTTAGTACCAAAAATAAACAAAATATTTACATTTTTTTCATTATTGGATATAGAATGCTTTCTAAAATATATTTGGTGATTACTCTGCAATGCTGAATATGTCCCTATACATTTTTTCAGCAATGTGAATGTATCTTAATAATCCGGAAATATACTTTGATCATTTGTAAAGAAAACAAATGAAAATTTTTGCTTTATGTCTACTGCATTTTTTATGTTTTTTTAAATAGTAGAATTCAAATACCTGAACTCATATTCTGATAAAACAGGTCATAAGAGATTAACATTACTTAGGAATAGTATAGGTCAAACCAAAGGTCTGTTTCAGAGAGTAGGATTTGTGTGAAATCCAGTTAAAGTAAGTCAAGATTATTAGAAATTGGGCTAATTTCATTCCAGAAAACCAGGATTTAGCCAAACCTGTGTTTCTAGAACAAATTAAACCAAAATTACGTGAGCCATGAGGCCAAAGATGCTCATAATTTGCTAATCCTGCTTTTTGGAATGGGCACAGGATTTGCCAGTTCAAGAATGAAAGATTTCAAGAAATCCAACTCAGTTACTGGGGCCACCAGTGCTCTTAAACTAACCTGCAAAAAGCAGATTTAACATGAAGTATTATTGGTTTGAGGTTGTAATAAGTAAGGAACAGAGCATCAAGTCATGTCAGAAATGTTACTGTTTTCATATTGAACCCCTGCTTGTCTTTGATTTTTCTTTTTCTCTTTTCCTGGTCCAAATTTCAACTGTTCTTTTTAGAACAATCCTGCCTTTTTGATATCCGGACAGCATGAAAATTTCTACAGTATTCTGATTCAATTCAAGGAATCAGTTACTTCAGCACCCTACATGGTGCTTCAGTTAGTTAGCAGTGTGAAGTTGCTAGGAGTGGACTTGGCCAGCAAAAGGTCCCATCCATTTGTTATGTATATAGGATTTGGAAGAATTCATTTGGGCTAGTTGGGATTTTAGGTGTAACATAATTAACTTAGGAAGCCTCAGTGTCTTGGAGATTATGTTAATTGGGTTGATTAGATCCATCATTTATTATTATTTCCTGTGAATGCCATTAGAACCCTGGCTTTTTGTTTGTTAGGCCAAAAAGAGGTCAAAATCCTCCTTTTAACATATAAAGCATTAAATGGCCAAGGTCCGGCTTACTTGTCTGAACTTATCATGACTTACAAACCAGAGCACACATTAAGATCTCAAGATGCCAGTCTGCTAATGATTCCAAGAATTAATAAAATAACAGTGGGAGGTCGAGCTTTTAGTTACAGGGCCCTTAAACTGTGGAATGGTCTGCCTGCTACTATAAGAGATGCACTTTCGGTCTCAGCTTTTAAATCCCGGCTGAAAACTCACTACTTCAGTTTAGCATATCCTGACTAGAGCTGCTGATCAACTGTACAGACTGCATGTCTGTTGTTAATCATTAGCACTAAAACATAAGTAACATGATAGTTACAATTTGTTACTAACCCTCACCTATTCTGTTTCTGTTCTTGGTATTCAAATGTGGCACTTGGTGCCACGGCCCACCTGCCAAGTTGTTTTGCCTGCCTAAGGTAAAGTCACCCCTGATGGAGGATCGTAGGAATCGTGGGGTAGAGGGGTCCTTACATTGGATTGGCTGTCCCAGCACTGACCAAATGGGGGAGGCAGCTTGATGGCTGAGGTCTCTAAACAAATCCAAATCATATTATGTGATAACATCTACTGTTAAATTATGCTCTGTACTTGTAATTTTTTAAATTTTATACTGTATTGAGGATTTGTTATGTTCTGTGTATTATATTGTATTGACCCCCTTCTTTTTGATTCCCACTGCACGCCCAACCTACCTGGAAAGGGGTCTCTTTTTGAACTGCCTTTCCCAAACTTTCTTCCATTTTTTTCCCTACAAGGGGTTTTTTGGGAGTTTTTCCTTGTCTTCTTAGAGAGTCAACGCTGGGGGGCTATCAAGAGTCAGGGCTTCTTGTGTGATTTTGGGCTATACAAAAATAAATTGTATTGTATTGAATTGTATTAGGCCCAGTGGTATAACCAGATTTTGGGCATGTACAGTAGGTGGCTCGGGTTTCCTTTGGAGATTTGAATGTATGCATGTCCCAGGCTTGTTTTTTTTTTCTTTTCCTATTGATATTAAAACATTAACACAATTACTAAAGACTTTGGTTATATTATGCTTTGGAGGAACGAACAATAAAATGCCCAAGTTGAACACACATTTACATTTCTCACATTTATCATATACCATATAAAACAGATTACTTTAAAACATTTCTAAATGTGGTTCTATTCTTTATGCTTTTACACTGTTTTCCCAACAAGACTATTTGTATTCCTTGTATACCTGTTTCTTTTCTGCATTTATTTAAAAATGTATTTCACAAAGAGAAGAAATTGAGTAAATGAAAAAGAATTAAAAAAGAGAATGTTTTTAATGACAAGGTCAGGGCATCTTTTCATGATAAATTTATGAAATTCTTAACAGTTGCATGAAAATGCTCTAATATCATTACATTCATGTTTTTTGGTTGCTTTGATGTTTTTGCCATTCATTGTAAATGAAAATTGGTACTGTATATATTGCCTATTATACATAGTCTTTTTTAATGCAAGCAACAAATAAATATGTGGTGTTATAACACTCAAATTAGAAATCATTCCCTGTTTAAATGACAAGGGATGATTTTATCTAGTACTGGGGCCATTGGCAACCTAGAGGAATCTGGCATTTGCATAGCAATGTCAGTCCACTTCATTGCTCTTTTGACCTCTCCACAGTATGAGCCTGGCAGGCGACCAGGCACATTTTAAATTTAATTTGAGCTCCTGTTGCCAAGTTCATACAAGGGCTAAATTCAGGTGAAGGGAAGGACATACTGGTGAAAGCAAGTAAACATCATGCAGAGAGAACATGGCACTTCAACAGCAAAAATCATCAGACTAGGGATTTTGTGTTATGTCTGTTTGCTTTCTTATACATTGACTAATACAAGAAAACAGTGTATCACATTGTGGTACTGCAGTAATTGTAATATAGTGTGTGTGAGCCAAGAACCTCAGAGTAAAAGTATTCAAATAGCCCAACAAATTACTCTTTTCTTATTACATTCATACTAAAGAGCTCGATATCATTGTTTTGTCTATATCTAAGAATATTATATTAAGAATATCATTTCAAGTACTAAAACAAAAGTTATAAAAACAAATGAGGATTTCTTTTTACAAGAAGCAGATAAAAGCTGGTAACTAATGATTTGTGCATAATGGTATGACCTTTCACAAATGACTGCAATTCTGCTGATGCTGGCATTTATCCTAATATCATAGATTCATTTTATTACATGTTAAATTCAAATTAAATACAAAGCTAATTATTTTACAATTAAAAGAAACATAAGGAAGTAAAAAAATGAAATAATTTATGTAATTTGAAATTTTTAATCAATCCACTAAAGAAACACTCACAGTCTATGTTTAATTTATTCTTTGTTACATGAAATGCCTACAATGTGATATTTATCATGGAGGAAATTTTGTGTTAAATAAAATCTAAATAACAGTATGCTTCAGCATTCCAAATTTAAAAAATGACAAAGAAGTGCCAACAAAATGAACTTACCTTGATTGGCCATATGTCTGTTTTCTGTTAAGAGGTCCCCCTATGTTTTAAATGTCATTACAATTTCCAAAGAGAGCGAACTGTGGACTTTTTTGGTGTTATAATTGTATGAATGTAGTTATCAATTGCAGACCATTAAATGCAAGTCATGCTAGACAGACCAGTTAATATTTAAGTAACTGGGTGACCTTTTTCAGTTAATTTTCACCTTTTTCTTGTTTACTCCTTCCTGCAATTTAACAGTATAATAAAAGCTACTTCTTATCAATGTGTCACTGGAGAATTCATCACAAACCATAAAAACACCCTTTTGAAGGACTTTTTGATTTGGTTTTGGAAAGTCCTTGTTTCCTTTAATCTAGAAGAATTACTTGCATGCAAATATCCAAAAAATGCAAAGTTGATAAGATAGGAGATTTAATATGGAAATAAATTAACTGAAAAGAAAAGAAAAATATATAGAGAGAGCTACTCGTTCATTAAGTAAGAGGGGTGTAGCACAAATCAAATGGTGTGTCAGATCCTCCAGTAAAGCACCTCTCAGGAGGTACTTTTTGCCATGAGCTCAATCTGTTACAGTGCCCCTAGACAGTTTCTAATTATTTTGAACTTGATATGTGTGATGCAACATGCTGAATAGAATGCTTTCTGCTCTGTGCTACAGCCTTTCTTAATATTCCTCCTACACAGCTGTTACCATTCTACAGTTTTGTTCTTATTTCCTAAAAAAAAATTG